>NC_060124.1:224044579-224669579 GCF_021461395.2 Schistocerca americana
TTAATCCTTAAAGCATTCATAGCGAGCTAAATAGTTACGATATACTGTTCACACTAACAAGTGTTGACAAAAATCAAAATTATATATTAGAGTATATTGAGAGTAGTAAGTGAGATTGCAAAATGTATACTACCTACAGTACTGAAGGGGGCAGTATAAAGCTATTTTATGAGTAATCCCCCCCTCCGACGGACAAGAACGAATCTCTTATGTTACATATTAATAATGAAGTACTCTGTATTGATAAATAAATAATAATATGCGTTTTGTAACGTTTTACTGGCGGCACTAAACACGTGATACAGCGATAAAGTAGAAACTAACTTTCATGTAAATCGTATCTGTGACAATCATCGGTGCTATGCGATTGTTTTGTAATCCTCTTTCTTCTCTTGTTGATTGTCAAGTAGAATACACGTGCTATGTAATCTGTCGCTATCGCGCAATGGTTCCCGGGTTCGATTCCCGGCGGGGTCAGGGATTTTCTCTGCCTCGTGATGACTGGGTGTTGTTTGATGTCCTTAGGTTAGTTAGGTTTAAGTAGTTCTAAGTTCTAGGGGACTGATGACCATAGATGTTAAGTCCCATAGTGCTCAGAGCCATTTGAAGCAATAATCATTGTCACACTTAAACTTACTTGTATTGATCATTCTAACATTTCTTTCCTGATAAATGGAATATGAAATCGTAATAATCATCTTGAGGTTGAATGTCTTTGTCCGCGTTTGCTTTAATAATAGGTATGTTTTTGGATAGCGTCCACCTTTAGCAAAACACAATTGTGTTTTGCCAAAGTCGGACCCTATCCATGACACATGTGTTGAATTCGTAATATTTAACGGTTCGAACTGAGTAGGAGACGGCACTTTTGATGACACAATGATGAGGCGCCTTCAGTACTGAATCGTTCAGTATTGCATTGTTTAAACTGAACCTGCATTGTGTCATGAAATACGATAGCCTTGTTTTTAAACCACTTTTACGTGTGAATGGCAGTACTAATTAACTTTCACGGTGAAGTGTAACGCCTCCAACATTACACTTAGGCCGGTACTAAATACGGAACTTTAACAAAAGGCAATAATTTAACATGAAACATCGAAATAAAATACCGTATTTAAATAGTTTCATCATCCTGTTAAGGAAAGTACATCAGCTCCGTATAAGTCTTGAAGTGATTCCTTTCGATAATTATTCTGAATTGCGGATATATATTAAAAGATAATACAACAAAAAATTAAATAAAGTTTTGGGTTTTTCATGAAAGTCCCCCACGCCAATAGCTAAACGTGTTGAAAAATAAGATAAAAATTAGTAGAAAATGCAAATTTTTGGGATAGAAGAAATGTAAAAGGCGGGAAAAATCCACCATGCTACGTCAGAGAATTAAGGAGAGTGGCGTTCAAAATACTAGCTGAAATTACTTGGTTAATCGCTCGTTAATCGCCAAACCGAGCGATCAGCTGAAGGCGACATCACTGGGATGTGTCGCCACGTGAGGGCCCACTTAAAACTCTTTGACACGAGACACATTTTTTCACGATCGACTACTCATGGTGAGTGAGTCTGCTGCAACTGCGTTTTATTCCTGTACTGAATCTCACCCGTCAGGAGTCATCGGTTTTACTGATCTGTCGGCGCCAAAATTAGCTGTTGTGAAAGCTGTCTGCTGTACAATTTGGAATCGAATCGGTAAAACTGAGTTAATGTGGGGCTATGCTTCTTAACGTAGAAATACAGTAACAAATTTAAGGAACCAGCACTGATAATAGAGTTTATTAATATCCAAAGCGAAAATTACGTTGGATAGTGTTGACAAAGTTCATGCGACAAATACTCCACACCGCGTAGGACTACACAAATGGAAAGTGTCTTCTAACATTTCAGAACCTCAGCATAAATTTTCCCGAGAAAATATTTGCATAGAAACACACCAAATAATATTTAAAAGCCTTTTTCTCTTTTTAAATAGCAAAAAACATAGAAAACTATTCATCTCGCTTGATAGTTCTGAATTTTTCACTGTTGAGACAATTTTCATTAAGGAAAGTTTACCATTTATTGACATTCTTGCTTATGTACAGTGCCTTTTTCTTTGTGCATGTACTGGAAATGCAAATCTGTCTTCACTACCAGATATTTCGTCTCTTGTGGAAGAAAACACGTAGGAAACATGAAATGGTTTTGTTTATAGAGCAACGTTTTCTGCTCCCAGCCACGATTTTGTTTACGCTCACAATTTTCACGATGCAAACTGGGAAACGATTCTCATTTTCGAGTTCGTTTTTCCCTGTGCTATGCCATTTATTCATGCTGTTTTCAATGTGTGAGGTGCTTCATTGTTCTGCTGCTGTAGGTCTTCTTGCCAACAGAACAATGCAGCACATCACACATTGAAAACATTACAAATAAGTTCCAGAGCCGCCGAAATATACACTTGAAAATTGGGAATCATTTCCCCAAAAGCGTCGCGAAAATTAAAAACAAAAATAAAATTGTGTCTGGTAGCAGAAAATGTTATTTTTTGGAAGCGTCCGTTGTTTTTAGTTGCAGGCTTTTACCAACCATTTCAAGTGGGTAAAATAAAAAAAAATATCAAGTCGTCATGCAACCTTTGCAGTGATACCGGAAACAAAGCAAACCATGAAGCTAAAATTGAGAAGGAACAAATGCGCAAAGTTAAGTACTATTACATGAATGAGTACAACGAGAATTGAAGAGCTTCGTTGTTAGCAGACAGCACTGCAGTCTTCTGTTTCTGCGCAAAGGCAGTCTTTAGCACTATAAAGATTTTAGAAATCTATACTCGGTCCAGTAAATTGATCATTACTGTCATCGACCAGCTCGTGACGTTGTTGGCGGCTGATTTACACCACTCCGAGAGTAGTTGGCTTTGACCACAAAGTGGCTCACTTAAAACGGACCGTTATTAACGCGGCAATTATGTGATACGTCATTTCCATTATAACGGAAGTACCCCTACCACGGACTGTTAAAATCGAATATAAACTATTTTAAAACCCGAAGATTTGTCTGTTTTACCATCTACAAAAATCATTTACCTTTAAAGGTCTTCATTTCTGTTCAACCGATACTTCAAGGATAACAGGTCGTAGTAATAATCTGGGTAATGTTATTATTTTTACCTTGGCTGTCAGATTACTGCATTGTTCATACACGCCGTAGCGCTTCCACGTATGTTGAACTACAGCAGTGGGGATGCATTGGAAGTGACAGCTTATTCATATGTCTTCCCTGTCAAATGTGCGTACTGTTGTATATTTATCACTTTACGGAAGCTCTAGATATGCTTCTTGATGATGAATAAGGGAGGATCCACTTTGGGAATATAGCTCTGAAGTAATACATGTGCCACCTTAAATTACTTCAAACGACTGAATTTCTTGTTAGCAAAGAATATCTCATTTATGACTGTAATCTGTCTTCGGATATATTGGTCTGTTAAGTAGTATTGTTGATGGATCTGTATATTAAAAACAGTTTTACTCCGTTTTAACAGTTCGAACTCGGGGTACTACACTTATCAGTACATTTAACATCACACTCCTGTGTGTGTAGATGTAATAAAAGATTACTTAATATGAAGCACAACCGAATGCTTCAAGAACCTGCTATATCGAAAGCCAACAACTCCATTCTTTAGTTTTTATTATTTACTTTTATCCCTGCTGACTGAATTTTGCTATTGGAAGGCTCATGCTTGATGTGACTTGACTTGTAATTGATCTTATAGCTGGATATGTGGTTGGACAGTAGTTCCCTCATATACTGACAGTTATCATAACCATTTATTCCATATTCCCATCAAAATCCTCATTATACGGAAATTAAGTCCCATGCTTCTTGACAGAGCGTAAGGAAACGAGGCGGGAGAACCGCACCGCCGTACTAGGCAAGGTCCCAATGAAGGTGGTTTGTCGTTGCCTTCTTACGACCGTAATGGGGACGAATGACGATGATGATGAAGACGACACAACAATAGTCAGTCATCTCGGGACAGGTGAAAATCCGTGATCTCGCCGGAAATCTAACCCGGGAACCCCTGCTCGGGAAGCGAGAACGCTACCGCGAGACCACGGGCGGCGGACCCTGTTTATGTACAACTGGAAAAATTGAAAAGAATTAAACAAAATAAACAATATGTAAAATTGTAATATTAACAAGTCATACACTTTTTACATATAATATAATAACTGGGAACAAAACAAAAAGATATCAAGTATTTTTGGCTGATTAAATGTTACATTAGATCAGAAAATAAAACACTAAAAGTAGTAGTCGAGTTTCGTCAATTCGCAGCAGAAGTCCTGACGATGGCAGACTAGCTAAAGCGAGAAATTTTTTCCAGAAGAAAAGATAGACGTTAACACAAACATAAATTTAAGTACTATGAAGTCTTCCGTGAAAATATTTATAATGTAACGTCATACGAAATGAAAGGCGGACGGTGAACAATATAGACAAGAAGAGACTTCTTGTCTTTGTACTGTCGATCGTAACAGCTTCCTTGCCCAAGGGAAGCATTCATTCTCGTTTGAGGTATGGTGCCCGTTGCTACAAGAAAACATTTGTCTGAACCATTTTTGTTTTCTGACATCAGTAAACCATTTTTTTACTACATGATAAAAATTTCATCTGTGTAGTTATGTGGCAACGTGTATCGCTATTACGGTATTAGTATATTCGTAAAAAAATGGTATATCTCAGATTCTGTGGTATCTGGTCATCTTGACAGCTACCTGCTTAGACATGGCAGGAGTATATTTCTGTAAAGAACAATTTTTTTCTGGTCATAAAATATCGTTCTCCGAAATGCAATCACAACAAGAAACTCAGTGAAGTACGCTGAGGGCTATGTTCTATTTTCGTGTATTGTCTGCTAAAACGTAAAGAAGAAGATACTATTTTAGGATTAGTTTATAGAATCCTTTTCCACCCAAATTCGATTTTCGCTTTTAGACGTAAGATGTCCTTGATAATTTTTGACTTCTTTTTTCGGTTTTCCTGTTTGATATTTGGCACCGACCGCAGTTATGTCACCGAAAAATTCGTTTATGATTCGTAGTTGTGTTAAAATGCCGTTATCTTGAATTTTTATGAGCTATACTCTTTGCTGCATTTATTCTAGACGTTTTGTGTCCTCTATACTTTTATAATTATTAATATGTTAACGTGACCATTTAGCATTACAATATCAGTGTTCTAGATTACTTACTTTATGTCCAGTTTCAAAATTTTTGCGAATTATGGGATTAAAAGTTTAGTGTAGAATCCTGTTCTACTCTGAAGCGTGTGATATTTGTAGTTGATTAATTGACAATTCATGTAGTACAACAGGTGCTTAAATACAGGTCTTAAAACTACTAAAATTTAAAACTGAATGAAGAGACCAATAGTTGCTGAAGCTGTATACATTTAAGCCTATTAGGGGCACACACAACTGGTTTCGCAACTTTTAAGCTGCATCTTCTTGTTTATATCTGTACAGAAAATTATATCAATTAATGCTTTGATGATGGGGAAAGGACGTTGTCTCTCATGTCTTAAAGTACTGAGTGAATAAATTTAGTTCCTAACTAGATGTGTAATATCTTCTTCCATGTTTAAGTCTGTTCACCCAGTACTATAAGACGTGACTGATATTTTCATTTCCTCATTATCAGTTGATTAACTTATAAAATTTTGTGTTCCAATAAACACCAGAAGATGCAACTTAATAGTTGCGAAACTGGTTGTGTGGGTCTCTAATCAACTTAAATGATGAGTAACAGCGGACTATTAGACTTTTCATTCTGTATCATATTTTAATAATTTCAGCACCTGTATTGAAACACCTGTTGTACTGTACGAATTGTCCATCAGTCATGCATATCTCTGTAGCTGTGGTTGACCAAGTTTTAAAATTATTTGTTATTTGTAGTCTTATTTTGTTGTTATTACGTTGAGTTTGATGCAAACTGGATAGTCTGTGGTATGTTGTGGGAGGGGTAGGAGGAGGAGGACTGAACTAATACCATAAACGCTAAGCAGTCACAGTGAATTCGCTTTTGTAGACATATACTAATAGTTGCATATTTTTAATTTTGCCTTTTCTGACCAATTCTTTCAAAACTAAATCGCACAGTGATAGGGACAAGTAACGCATGATCTGAAATGCGCCTACTTGGATGAAGATGTGTAACCGCTTCAGGTAAAAATAATCTGTCTATACGTAACTGTTTTGAAAGTTGATAAGAAATTTATTCAACAGGTTCATTAAGAAGACGTATTCACTTGTAAAATGGTTAGCGTTGTAAATTATGTCCCCGTTTTTTCCCGCAGCCTAATTCCGGCAGAAAGGTTCAGTACATAATCTAACCACTAACTCACGCAGTTTAGTTTATGGTTTGTATGTAAAACAACTGTGTACCATATCCTCGTGTAAACTGTGATTTCAAGCGGACCAACCTGTACGAACGTGTGTGTATTTGTGTGTGTGTGTGTGTGTGTGTGTGTGTGTGTGTGTGTGTAGACACAAGGGCGTGAACATATCCCGAAAAGTCCACCTCGGCGGCAGCCATGTTTAACATGCAAATTGCTTATTTATCGCTCGTGCCGTCACTACTACGTAGAGGCCTAATAACCGCTTTTTTAACGGTTCACTTGCCGTAATTAGTTTTCCCCGTCTCGACAAGAGTAATGGAAAAATTGCTTAATTACGCCAAGGTAAATTTGGCGCCAGAATGAACAGCCTGGGCGCTCGGGTTAGGTATTGCGGTCAGCGCACCTGATGCGCGGAGATGAGATCCGCCAGCCATAAAACTTTTATCAGCCCAGCTGCAGTTTGCTCTCCGGGAGCGCTCTTTCCGGGGTTTAGGCGTGGAATGAGCTACAGTTGCTGATGCTCTGTGTGTGATGCGTAGAAAGCATGCAAGTTTCCTCTGTGAAAACTGTTTTTCTTCACAATTATTGCAGCTCATGACACACAGAAACTAAATGCAAAGTAGACAATTTCGTCGGGAAATTGCTACGCTATTTCCATGCGTGATTGTTTGTTGTGTAGTTAAAGCTCATCTTCTACACCTGCAGTCTGTTAGCAGGAACGACGTACATTAAAAGAGGTGTCAGAAGAGAAACTTTCTCTCAATTATTGCTCAGCTAACATTGTGAAAAGTGTTTAATGCAGTGGAGATTACTTTAAAATGCAGTAACATGATTGTGCATTCAATAAGACATGAGTAGTAACTGACGTCAGTTATAGCTAACAGTTGAGTCACAAACAAGCATCAAGTCTAACTAATGGAAATGACGAGCTAATTCACAACGTTCTCTTGTAAAGCAGCAAGTATCGAAATCTCTTGAAACAAACGATTATACAGTCATTTGTAGTATGGACCACTAAGGATAGTGAAACCACGAAAGCAAATGGAAAAGCAGGGAGCAGGCTGGGAGGAGTGGTAAGTTACAGAGGCAGACAGTATAAACAGTTCCAACCAAACTGTATTACAACACAATCCAGTAAGTGCTAAAAATACAAATGCAATTCAGGTAACGAATAAGACCTTCAAGTCTAGATCGGTAGCGCTGATAATGATTACTTAAAATGAAGTACTGAGAAGGAAACATATTATCATCCCCTTAAACCTTTAATATCCACTTGAACGGCAATTCGGAAAATCACAGTACAGGACGACGGACTTATTAGCCTTGAAATGCATAACATAAGAAAGTGTTGTGAGGTATCCAACATTTAACGAGTATTTGTGGAAAATGACAAATGTGAATACAATTTTTCTGATTTGCAGCTTTGACTTCAACTGTAAAGCAATATGCACCAAAAATAACGTGCAAGAGACTATTAAAAAGAAAATATTCTAACGTAGATTACGTGGATGTACATGTCACCCACAGTTTCTCGGATTAGGCACTTGAATAATTTACAATTGATTCGCGGTTAGAAAAAAAATCAGTGAGAGTCATAATAAATAATCACGACAAAATCTAAATAAAAAGTCTTTACATCAGCAGAGACCTGTCTGAATGCAAAATCATAGCAGTAAAATGCAATACTGTTGGAAGAAAAAGTCCCATGAATAATAAAATTCGTGAAACACTGATAACAGAATTAGACATTGTGAAGAAGAAACATGTGATAACAATTTAATAAAAGAATTACATGGTACGCAGGCTTCTAGTCTATCAAGAGTTTTAACGGAGAGCGGTTTTAGGATATCATAAATGGTAACTCCTAAAACCTTGCATCAAAAACAAGCAAAACAGATAAACACAGGCAATTAACACTACAAATACCAACATTATGAATATGGATAAAATAAAAGAAGCAGTCATCAAATTATGTATTTACTCGGATGGGCAACTACACAAATCAGTGAGCAAATATACGTAATGATGCAGTACCGTTGGGGACATCAAAATGGCTCGGGAACATGTAATAATTGAGCATCGACAAGATACGATATCATACATGTTCAATTCACTCACGATAATGAGTCTAAGTACTGTCTGCAACATAATAAACTTCATTACTACACTTGCCACTCACATAAGCTTGCTTATCACAAAACGTAGAGCCTACAAAAAAGGTAAATCCAAAAGAAGCTGATTTTAATAGTGTCATGTTGACAAATAAGCACCAGAGATCGTAATACCGGACACAGGTCGTAACAACTGCTCTGTAGAAAAACAGGAGTATTTAATCACAAACTGGGAAGGGGAAACCTATATGCTACGCGTAAATGCCCCTGCACCAACTTGGCGAGGTGCCTAGTAGGAAATAACATCCGCGATGTAGGTACTACTAAAGGAAATTACACCCTAAACACGCCGGACACGCAAACAGCGCAAGTGCCTGGGTGGCGGGGTCGCTAGAATAGAAAATGACCATCGCACAGTAGAGTACTAAAAACTGACATTACAACATAAACATGCTCTTTACTCAAATCCAGTACCAGCATGCCGGCGCCCCTGAAATTGGAAATGACAGCCACCGACTAGGATACTGCTGTCGGACACTAACACCAGAATGAAACACTAAGAAACAAAGATGTTTGGTAGACACCAAACGACAGACCTACCATAGGGTATAACGATAGTGGACCTGGTGCACTTCACAGGAGATTTCAATACAGAAATTAAATAAAAGTTGCTACTGGAAGGACACGTCACACCATTAAGCATCAAAAACAATCGATGTCACATAAATCATGACACCTGATCACTCGGTGGACTTTAAATTGATATTTGAGGTCTTACACAGCGACACGACGATTCACAGTATGTGGTTCTAACACGTGCAGCAGACAAATGTTTAACAACTTAAGCGACCACACACTACGGCCAGATAGAACAAGACGCACATGACTAAGAAGGCAGGAAGCAAGAAACTTTCAGAAACAAGCAGAAACCTTCAGATAATGTCAAAGCCGACGCTCATCATTAATACTACTTTGAGAAAACGAGCTGCGGTTAGCGCCGCAAAGATGTCGAATCCGAATCACTGACTAAAAGCAAAGAACACAAAGCTGGGCCACCTCGGACGTCCGCTGGCAAGACATTCACAAAATCATTGTAATACATGTGAAAAAGAAACAAACATTTATCTGTATTATTATTATTATTTGATTTCTATATGAACGCTTATCAAGTATGTAGACTCCGTAGAAGAAGACCTTTTTTCATTTTTATGTTTGTGCAATAATTATGTATCTATGTTTTGCAAATAACTTCTGTGGTCGGCGAGTATAGAAATCGAAGCATACAATAATAAGTAAAAAAGATCACAAAGATGCATATTAAATTGCCTATAAATATTGGAGGTTTAAACATTACTCTCTGTGTCTTCTTGTAGCCGTTAAAGTTGTAAGAGGCTGTAGCGCTCGATTCAATGCTTGGATAGCTTTCTTTTGCTCCTTGGTCGAGAAAGACGCCATTGTAGGCTGATGAACGAAAAAGGTGTGTACTTTAAATTTATGTTGATTTCTGAATATAGATACTGTTAAAAATAGTTGCAATAATTTATTGCTAGCTTTCCCAGTATTTCATTCCACATTTTTAGCCGTCTTCAGCATACTTACAAATTTTCATGACGCAGAGCTGTGCAGAGATCGCGGGAGCCGCTGCTGCGGCAAATTCAGATTAAATTGAATGAAAGCAGTTTTCCCGCAATTAAGTTGGCAGGTAACGGTGCATTAAAATTATTTCTTTCAGCTTCCCGGAGACCTCAGAGGTGAGTGGTGGATTTTATTATGTCATTTTCAGGTGGACATGGGCAGCTGCAATTACAATATCGGAGACGTAAATAATTTAAGTAAATCAGAGCAATAAAGGTTTGCTTGTTTGATATCAAAGACAGTTGTGTTGAAACCTGTTCTGCCTAATAATCCAAAAAACAAATTTCATTTTTAGTTTCATGCTCTCGTGTTAGTCGTGGCACTCAATTTTGTTCATATACTAAAACTTCCACAGCAGCTTTTACGTTTGGCGAACGTAGCATACTGTAACTTCTGTACGTATAGTAAGAGTAATTTTCAGTGCATTTCACAGATGTAAGGAGCGAAGTAAGTTACAGTAATGATAACGTGTTCCATTTCTAACAAGACAGATCGGGGTTACATAAAAATAGTTTGCAAATTAAAGATCATACGCGCACAGCAGGGAATCTTTTAGTGTTGTGCGAATCGCCAAGTAATAGAGCAAGGTGCACAAAGTTAAAATATTTTCAACTGCGGAAACTAACAGTGAGAATCGCATTTTATATCTTGTGCTCGCAACAGTAAGCAATATACAGCTATTTAAAATATTATGCCATATAAACTGCATGTAAAGTCAAGGCGTGGTGGAGATTACGCGACAATTTATTTGGTGCCCAGAAGTGCGGGGCCCGAATGTGCAGTGACCACGAAAATGTACTAACAATTTTGTGTTGTTTTCTTTCAGAATAGTTAGTGTGTAGGCCTATATGTTTACTGATAAAAGTAAATATGTATTTTGTAACAAATGCTATGCATTAATGCATGTAAAATTCTTTCATGAAAACTATACAACTGCGTGCAAACCGAACGAGTAAAACCGGATTCTACAGAGAAACTGTAACATAAACATAGTCCTGGGGAGCCGAACTCAGAACTATACAAATTAGAGGTAAGACCACAGTGTAGTTGTCCTGTCATTAGAGTATGAATTTCAGTGGAGTCATCTCATGTCACTAGTGGTGTGTTTATGGTTTACGGACAGTTGTTTGTGACAGGACAGAGTTAAGTGTAGATAGAATTTTTCATTGTGTGGTGTATTGTGTACAGGTTTACTTATTTTGTGTGCAACGAGTAAGTTGATAGATATTGTATTTAAGTTCATAAACCATAAATATGGTCAAACTGCGTAGGCAACGCACAGGCAGCATGGATACTGAGGAACATCAACCAACCCGTGCAGTAAATGTAAAAGCGAGTGCTTTGGACAGCACAAGCAATCTGTTTGAGGAAAGTCCTTGTGAAGCTGTGGGGGCTGGGGCACAGGAAGTGGTGCCACCGTCCACTAGTGCCCAAGCAGACGTAGAAAAAGAAGTAGTACAACCACCAGCAGAGCAGGAACCAGATATTGGTAATGTGCCCAGTGGATATTCGATTCAGGCCATGTTAGACCGCATGCTAAATTATCAGGCGAAGTTGGCGCAACATCAGGCTGAGCGGGACCGCCAGCAGTCGCAAAAGGATGAAAAAATCGAAAGTTTTCCTGCACAGCAAGCAAAGCGTGACCAAGTAGTACAGTCCTTAGAATCCGTGTAAAAGGAGATAGCAAATATGAAACAAACCTATGAGTCGATACCTAAAGCTGTACAGGAGTTAACTGCGCAGGTAAAATAATCTGCAGTTAGCGAATATTACCATTGTAGATGAAATGGGCGTTTTAGCTAACCGAATCGATAAATAAAAACTACATTCTACACACAGCTTGTCAAACACAAATTGAACGAACAAGGTGCTAAAAATGAGACTGAATTTAATTCTTGGTTAGAAATGAAAGACAGTGAAATCGAGAAAAAGATTGATTCAAAGGTGAAAGCAGCTTTTGACGATAAGGACTCTGAATATTTTAACGCTGTAATAAACAGTCGGGTACAGAGAGATGTTCAGACTATCAAACAAATACTAAGTGACGATATTCCGCATTGGCAGATGAATATAGCTAAGCGGATATCAGACTGGGAAAAAGGTTTAGCCGATAGCAGCAAACGTACAGAAAATGGAAGTGTGTCGCGAAAAGCTACAGCTACAGCTCAGAACAGGCAGCCTATGCACCAGGCGTGAATGCGTACAATTCAAAAATTCTAGTCGAGGAAAGTCTAATTAAGAACAGACAATTCCAGACATTCACTAACGAACGAAAGTCAGTACATCCGGTGGTGTTTATTAAAATTTTCAGAAACATCTTGCCAAGCGCATGGAATGAAGCGCAGAAAATACAATATGTCATGTCCTATATTCAGGGTGACGCACCATTATGGGCTAATGAAGTAGCTAATGGCTGCATGACATATGCGCAATTTGAGAAGGCATTTTTTGCAAAATATTGGTCGCCTTGCATCCGAGAGCGGCTTAGGAAAGAGGTCTACAATCCTGAACCATATTCGGCTCGTCTTGGAAACCTAAGACGATATTTTGAAAAATACATTAACAAGACGCGCTATAGGGACGAGCTTATATCGTTGAGAGACATTATTAGGCTACTTAAATCTCATTTGCCTACCCACACTAAGAAAAAGCTGATATACGTTCCCGAAAATGACATGGAACATTTCCTGTCAGTACTAGATTCGATTGACAGAATCCAGGAAGACGTAAAGTCAACATGTGAACACGCAAGAAACAATGGCTCAGGATGCACAAACGGTAGAAATAGTAATGCACCGAACCAAAACCATGGAGATGGTGGGGGCGGTGGTAAACGGCACACTGAGTAGTAGCAACAACCGAAATCAAAATGGTCATGGTCATCCGTCAAATAATAAAAAACGTAGATTTGACGAGCGATATGATTCCGGACCAGGCGGGGCCGACCGCTGGAAAAATGCACGAGGTCAATGGCACGATAATTACAATGAAAAGAACCGTAACTGGAACCATAATCACCGACCGAACCACGACCGACAAAATAATGAGAGGTATTATAACAGCAGACCACAACAGCAAAACGCGCCTATCGCGCAGCTGTGGCGGCCTGGAAATCAAAATGTCCACATTATGGTGGTCACGGATAACAACCATCCAAGCACCTCGCAGGAAAATAGTTCCACAAACTAAAATCGGCCACGATATGCTTTCCGTCGATGGCCGTGGGGTGGAATGAGAGCACCACAAATGATAGTACACCTGGTTCAAATGGCTCTGAGTACTATGCGACGTAACTTCTGAGGTTATCAGTCGCCTAGAACTTAGAACTAATTAAACCTAACTAACCTAAGGACATCACACACATCCATGCCCGAGGCAGGATTCGAACCTGCCACCGTAGTGGTCGCTCGGCTCCAGACTGTAACGCCTAGAACTGCACGGCCACTCCGGCCGGCAGTACCCCTGGAATCAACATGCTGCGCTACAATGACGGAATTAGTATGGGGCATGACCTCCTAACAGAACCGCACGAATGTGCAAAGAATAATAATGAAGTCATATAAGCAATCACAGAAGCAAAATCTATGATATTGCTGTAAATATAATCGTTGACACAGGTGCCTCGGACAGTGTGATCAGTGCAGTGTTTAACGCACTTGCGAAGGGACGAAGTATACCACATCAGGTGCAGGTAGAAATTTGTAAGTGAGCTCGTTCTTCGTTGTTAAGGGGTTAAGGGTAGCCCTCATTCTGAGAGTAGATTTTCTCTGGGAGAGGGACGCAGAGATCGACCTCTCTGCAGGAAAACTAAGCGTCATTAATAAAGGCAGAAGGGTTGAATTGTCAATGATGTGATCCAAAGAGGTACTTGTGCCATGTTGTAACAGAATAAATATCAAGGGTAGGAACCCGTGCGTACTGCACTTAGATAATAATTCACCAACAACGGATTTTTAATATCCCAAAATGGTCAGTAATGATTTTGAAACAAATTTAGATGCATTCCTAATAAAGTACAGGAATATGAAAGTTTAAGTCCTGTACAAAAACAACAGCTAACGCAGCCTCTGTCAGAGTATACAATGGTATTTTCTGAACGGCCAGGAGTAATTAGGGGTTACAACTATCATATAGAGGTGAAGACCCACAAAACTTGTTGTCGAGCGTCTTACCCCGTTCCATGGTCGAGAAGGGAGGCAGTGGCGGAAGAACGTGAAACTATTTGTACAATAATTTGTAAATAGTAGCCGTAAGGAAATTTCATATTTGTGTCTTAGAATGTAAGTTTGTTTAGTTTTAAGTATGAATTTGTGTACACTCAGCTTTGAAAGTAAAAATAGTTAAGGAATATTTATGGTGTGAGCAAATACTCATTAGAAAGTGTAATGATATGCTAGGTGAAGACTTGCTTACAGGCAGATTAGTGTCATTAAAAATTATTTCATGCTCATCAAGCAGTAAACAGTTTCTTGTTTAGAACGTGTAAAACAATATCTTGAGTAATTTTTCATTACTGTGTGTGTAGATAATTGATGATTAAATCGCATATAATAGTGTAATAGATTTAATTGCGTTGGGTTAAAGTAAGCCCTGAGAGGGACTTTATTTAAATGAAAGTGACTTTGAGTCATAGGATGCTTATGTATACCAGTGTTACCACCAATACTGATATGACAGCGACACGTGAATAAATTCAGCCTGAAGCGAACCCATTTTAAATGACGTACACTTTGTATGTAGCAATGCTTCAATTGAAGGCAGTGTATTTTGTACACGTCTTTGAACAATGACTGCGCGTTATGCGAATTAATTCATTCCACGCGGAAACTACACTGTAATAACGTAGGACAGTTTATTCATGTAAATTTCTGTCACCAAATGAAGTATTTATTGAACAATATTCCCAAGTCCAGCTGAGATGCACATGATAAAATTTGTTCACAGGAGGAGTGATAACTTGGCAAGCCACAAAAAAAGGATGTACAAAGGCACACACCTCCATGTAATTGTAAAAAAAGGTCGTTTATGCATTGTAACAACATTATGGAAAGTGCAATGGACACTGTAAATGTGATAATCTTACCACATGTGAAGGTAATTGTGTAAAGAAGGGACAACATGCCTTCCAGATAGACTGTGTGTACATACACAATCTTGTGGACAGATGGAATATTGTGTGTAGAAGGGACTTAGAATGACTGTTGGAACTGCACCAATATATACGTAGAAGTAAGATAAATGTTGAGTTACAAACTGTCATAACACAGTGATCAAACAATAACAGACTTACCACGTGTAAGGGAGTAGGTAATAACCCGTTCGAAGACCATAACAATAAACATCGATCGATGGAATAAATCAGTGTGTGTGTGAACTAAAATGATTTCGCGTGTTCAGAGACGCTCTGACAGCGCATCGACCGCGAGAACGAAGCAAAAGTGTGTAGTTTAACTTGCTCGTGGTAAGCTCTTATAGCAGTGTCACAGTGCAATTCAGTTGCCAGGCCTTGAAAACCGTTATCAAGCCAACATATTCTGTGCAAACCAGCGAAACGACGGCTTACTGGACAATAAAAGCTGATTAATCAAATGGCATTCTATTCCCACAGCTTATAACGTGTACCCTTGAAGATAGTATACTGTGGTGGAATGTTTGTTACATGTAATTTGACGGAGATCCGTGCAGAGGAGCAGCAAGGGGATGCAGTGCCGTCTCCAGTCAGCCGATCGCGGGCGAACGACAGCAACACGCCACAACAACAGACCGGTCCAGCTTAGCTCGCGACTGCGCAGGCGCCGCCAACCGCCGCACCGTCGCTACTTCTTCGGGTACGCGGCGTAGATCCCGGCGGTCGCCGAGACATCGTGTTCCAGCCGACGCTGCGGGACACAACATTGACCTCACCCCACGTACGCACCGTCCAACGTCATTTTTAACATTTCGTCGAACATAAACCTCAATGTCGATGAACTAAACATTAGAGTGATTTTTGTAAGACGAACCTACATCGAGTGAAGAACACTTTAATTCGTTCCAGTAATGAACTCAAACTATGAACCTATTAGACACTATATATTAGATGTTTTCCTCATGTTATCAATATAAATTGACATGAGTAAATTGGCATGGTAGAATGTCTATAATGAACAATTACGAGGATAAGTCATAACACTACTTTGAATTATTTAACGAACAATATTGTACTTTCCCTAAAGCATAAACTTGAACATTGTGAACACAAGTGTCGAACTTTGTTCGTGAATCTAGAGATGACCATGGCTCCGGTGCAGTTTTCCCAGGTTTCCTGAACGCACATAGCCCGAATGGGGGAGCCTAAAACTGCAATGATCCTGGGACTAGGTATATGGTCAGCTCGCAAAGTGGAGGAGCGACATACACTCCACGAGAAAGCATTGAATAGTGTAAACAAACTACCATATGACATAATGAACAAAATGAGCTTTAGTTTCCAAACACAAAGTGATATACAGTGAATGTGTTGAAGTCAATGGGAACATATTGACAAACATTTGCCAATGTTAGTTATTTGCTGCCAGGGGGCATTGTGACGTAACCTGGCAAGAAATTCACAAAATCGTTGTAATATATGTGATAAAAGAAACATTTATCTATATTATTATTATTATTTCATTTCTGTATGAATGTTGGTTGACTATGTAGATTCTGCAAAACAAAAGACATAATGTTTTTTTCATTTTTGTGTTTGTGCAATAATTATGTATCTATATTTTGTAAATAACTTCTGTGGTCGGCGAGTGTAGAAATCGAAGCAGACAATGATAATAAAAACAGATAACAAAGATGCATATTAAATTGCCTATAAATAATGGAGGTTAAAATGTTAATCTCTGTGTCGTCCTGTAGCCGTTAAAGTTGTAAAAGCCTGTAACGCTCGATTGAATGCTTGTTTAGCTTTCATTTCTTCCTTGTTTGAGGAAGACGCCATTGGAGGCTGATGGTTGATAATGTGTACTTTAAATTTATGTTGATTTTTGAATTTAGATTTTGTTAAAAATACTTTTAAAAATTCATTGCTAGCTTGCCCAGTATTTCATTCCACATTTTAGCCGTTTTCAGCACATTTAGAAATTTTCATGACGCAGAGCTGTGCAGAGATCGCGGGAGGCGCTGCCGCATCAAATTCAAATTAAATTGAATGAAAGCAGTTTTCCCGCAATTAAGCGGGCAGGTGACGGTACATTAAAATTAATTCCTTCAGCATCCAGGAGACCTCAGAGGTGAATGGTGGATTTTATTATGTAATTTTTAGGTGGGCGTGGGCAGTTTGCTATTACAATATCAGTGACGTAAATAATTTCAGTAAATCAGAGCAATAAAATTTTACTTGTGTGATATCAAAGACTGCTATGATGAAACCTGTTCTGGCTAATAAATCAAAAACCAAATTTCATTTTTAGTTTCATGTTCTCGTGTTATTAGTGGCAATCAATAGTGTTCATAAATGAAAAAAATTCACTGCAAAAGACAAAGAAAATTGATTCTCATGAACTGGATAATCGACACTGATAAGCTACTATGAGGTAAATTAAAGGCTGCCAGAGGACAGTTTTAATCCGGATTCCCTCCAGTGTGGTTTATGCACTTCATCATAAGTGTTCACTATTGTGTTTATAACACATTGTCACAGATCTTGTTCTCAAACGTAACTGCATAACAAGTGGATTCTAGGATGTTACTAGACGACATCTTTTAATGCTGAAGTTGTGAATGTGTGTTACACAAATAGGTTAATCTTATCGTTGAGTGTTACAATCGCGCAAAGTTCGAAGATCCTAGTACCACTTGAGACTGAGATGAATATCAACTTCATTGGTGTATTTCCTACTTCTTATGAGGTACGATCATTGCGTTTTTGAACAAAAACAGTAATCTGAAGTCATTTCTGTAAGAGCACAGAATGCTTTGCGGCATAATCATTACCTGAACTATGTTTTCGTGGCATTTTCTAGGACCATTAATGTCGTGGATGACACAGTGGAACTATCTGACTGCAAATAGTGGGAGACAATCGTACCTTACTGAGTAAGATGGTGTAAAGTTGCTTAAGTGACTACAATGTCCATCTCCTTAATGGTCAGCGCATCTGAAGGCCATGCAGCGGGACGGAGTTCGATTTCCGGCTGGGTCGTAGATTTTCTCTGCCTGCGGACTGGGCATTGTCTTGGCCTCATCATTTCTTCATGATCGCCACGCAAATCGTCCAATGTGGCGTCCACTGAAAAAGAGTTGTAATTCGGCGGCCGAACTCCACCGGGAACAGACTCCCTTACAAACTTTTAATTTCATTTCATTTCATGTCAGTCTTTACAACACCTAATCAAATTTTCAAAGACATTTATAGTATCAGCCCACTTACCAGTATGACGTTTCTCCACCTCTTGCCTAGATTCAAGCACAAGTTTGGTTAGGAAGAGAGTCTTTTCTTTTTTTTTTTTTTGGGTTATCATTCCTGTGACTGGTTTGATGCGGTCCGTCACGAATTCCTCTCCTGTGCAAACCTCTCCATGTCAGAGTAGCGCTTGCAACCTACGTGCTCAATTATTTGCTGCATGTATTACAATCTCTCCCTTCTTCTACAGTTTTTGCCCTCTGCAGCTCCATCTAGTATCATGGGCGTTATTCTCTGATGTCTTAACAGATGACCCAACATCCTGTCCCCCTATCCATGTCAGTGTTTGCCACATATTCCTTTCCTCGCCTATTCTGCGGAGAACTACACTATTTCTTATTTTATCGGTCCGCATGATTTTCAATATTTTTCTGTAGTATCACATTTCAAATGCCTAATTTCTCTTCTGCTCCGGTTTTTCCACAGTCCATGTTTCACTACCATACAATACTGTGCTCCAGACGTACGTTCTCAGAAACGTCTTCCTCAAAGTAAGGCCTATGTTTGATACTAGCAGACTTCTCGTGGCCAGGAATGCCCTTTCCAGTGATCGTCTGCTTTTGATATCCTTCATGGTCAGTCCGTCACTGGTTATTTTGTTGCCTACATAGCAAAATTCCTTAACTTCATCTACTTCGTGACAGTCAATCATGATGTTAAGCTTCTCGCTGTTCTGGTTTCTGCTACTTCTCATTACTGTAACATTTTGGTGATTGGAAGGGTCTTATAAGGCCTTTGTATCCTGAGGAAAAATGGCCCACAGTCGTTTCAACCGGTCCTTTGTATTATAGATACTGGCACTGGGCCGTAACTGACATCAGAGCAGGTCCCACAGGGTGGGGTCGGATTTGGGAATCTTGCCTGCCGAGGGACTATCTCAAAATCACGCAGACAGTACATAGAGACACATGTTTTGTATGACACATGCCATGGGCCAGTCGTCACCATGTTCTACTTACATAGCCTTAGAGTATACACCATACATATATCGCAGCCACCAATGCTGCCCCCGATCTTTCAACCAACGACCACTGCCTGACTGCCCAAGCACTTGCGTACCAACAGTCGGCCTCGTCCGCAAGATTTCATACCCAGGATCCAGCTGCCGTCTCATGGCCTGAGCATGGTTGGCTACCACCAATCTGGATTTCACCAGCCATCTGCCGCTGCTCTCCAGGCACTGATCGAGTTCTAAGAGACGCTGCTGAGTGCCTGGTGCTCTGCAGCATAGCTTATTCTATTGTGTGGCGGATACAACTGACACAGTGCCAAAGTACCAGCAACATAGGTCAGTGCGGTGATTCCCCAGCAGCATATGTACACTACTGGCCACTAAAATTACTACACCAAGAATAAATGCAGATGATAAACGGGTATTCATTGGACAGATATATAATACTAAAAGTGACATGTGATTACATTTTCGCGCAATTTGGGTGCATAGATCCTGAGAAACCAGTACCCGGAACAACCACCTCTGGCCGTAATAACGGCCTTGATACGCCTGGGCATTGAGTCAAACAGAGTTTGGATGGCGTGTAGAGGTACAGCTGCCCATGCAGCTTCAACACGATACCACAGTTCATCAAGAGTAGTGACTGGCGTATTGTGATGAGCCAGTTGCTCCGCCACAATTGACCAGACGTTTTCAGTTGGTGAGAGATCTGGAGAATGTGCTTGCCAGGGCAGCAGTTGAACATTTTCTGTATTCAGAAAGGCCCGCACAGGACCTGCAACATGCGGTCGTGCATTATCCTGCTGAAATGTAGGGTTCCGCAGGTATCGATTGAATGGTAGAGCCACGGGTCTTAACACATCTTAAATGTAACGTCCACTGTTCAAAGTGAAGTCAGTGCGAACAAGAGGTGATCGAGACGTGTAACCAATGGCACCCCGCACCATCACGCAGGGTGATACGCCAGTATGACGATGACGAATACACGCTTCCAACGTGCATTCACCGCGATGTCGCCAAACACGGATGCGACCATCATGATGCTGTAAACACAACCTGGATCCATCCCAAACAATGACGTTTTGCCATTCGTGCACCCAGGTTCGTCGTTGAGTACACTATCGCAGGCGCTCCTGTCTGTGATGCAGCGTCAAGGGTAACCGCAGCCATGGTCTCAGAGCTGATAGTCCATGCTTCTGCAAACGTCGTCGAACTGTTCGTGCAGATGGTTGTTGTCTTTCAAACGTCCCCATCTGTTGACTCAGGGATCGAGAAGTGGCTGCTCGATCCGTTACAACCATGCGGATAAGATGCCTGTCATCTCGACTGCTAGTGATACGAGGCCGTTGGGATCCAGCACGGCTTTCCGTATTACCCTCCTGAAGCCACCGATTCCATATTCTACTAACAGCCATTGGATCTCGACCAAAGCGAGCAGCAATGTCGTGATATGATAAACCGCAATCGCAATAGGCTACAATCCGACCTTTATCAAAGTCGGAAACGTGATGGTACGAATTTCTGCTCCTTACACGAGGCATTACAACAACGTTTCACCAGGCAACGCCGGTCAACTGCTGTTTCTGTATGATAAATCGTTTGGAGATTTTCCTCATGTCAGCACGTTGCAGGTGTCGGCACCGGCGCCAACCTTGTATGAATGCTTTGAGAAGCTAATCATTTGCATATCACAGCATCTTCTTCCTGTCGGTTAAATTTCGTGTCTGTAGCTCGTCGTCTTTGTGGTGTAGCAATTTTAATGGCCAGTAGTGTACATTTCAGGGTGGAACCTGCGCCTATGTTGCCTGCAGCTACGAGACGAAATATGACGAATCAACTTCAATACCATCGCAGAGACGAGGACACTCCGAAATAACTGTTCAACTTTGATGGATTAATAGAAAACTGTGTATTCATCACTGGTTGGTCTGCAGCTTCTGACAGTATCGCACGCTTCTCCAAAGCCACAAAAAGAGCCAACGAAGCTCCAGACGGCGATCGAGCCCATCTAGGTTCACTTCGAGGCAGCTCCCACCAACCAGTACGCGCTCCGACCGCTGTTCAGGATGATCCCTTGATGATGTTACAAAGTTTTGGTGGTAATACAAAATGGTAAACGTATCACTCTTAAGTTAGGGACTCTGCTACGCAATTGACCGAGTCGAAAATATAAGCGAAAATCGTTCGGACACCTCCAAAAATGTACCTCTTCTATTGCAAGTTCTTTGCTTTCCATGATTTGGGAGGATCTAGTATGGGGAAACAAATGCTTTGTAAATACAAGCTCTGAAATTCATACCTAAAGACAGTGGGCCGGCCGAAGTGGCCGTGCGGTTAAAGGCGCTGCAGTCTGGAACCGCAAGACCGCTACGGTCGCAGGTTCGAATCCTGCCTCGGGCATGGATGTTTGTGATGTCCTTAGGTTAGTTAGGTTTAACTAGTTCTAAGTTCTAGGGGACTAATGACCTCAGCAGTTGAGTCCCATAGTGCTCAGAGCCATTTGAACCATTTTTTAAAGACAGTGGAACCTAACCTCGTGGTAATTACCGCTAAATAATAATATCAAATTTTCTGAGGGGTAAAAACTAGAGGCATGGAATGTATTTTGAACACGAACTCGTTTATTTTTAAAAGATGCTGTTACGTAAAACGGTAATACTGATTAACATGTTCGTCACACAGTTCAGCACGCTTTATTCCTCCATGAGATCCATAGTGCTGTAGATATTTTCCTAGATTGCACGAATGGATTTTACAAAGTCCCAATTTGGCCTTCATTGGAAAGTCATAAGACCTTAACGAGTATAGGAGCAATTTGCCACTAGATTCAAGACTTCCTTGCAGATCGCTCTTAACGGAAAATAATTCGATAGACGTAAATTTCCGGAGTGAGGAGACCGTTACGTTTCACAACGTATATACATGATCTATATAATGAAATGATAAATTTCTTTCATGGAACTGGCTGCTTATTATAACATTATGTAGTACAGAAGTTAAAATACTATAAATGATCTTGCAGAAAGCTTCGGATGCTCTTTAAGATTGTTTTCAGATAATGCGGTTGACTATAACGAAGTAATAACGCCAGAGGAAAGTATCGATTTGGCGAATGACCTGCAGAATATTGATGAATGGAGCTGGCTCTGGAAGTTAACCCTGAACGCAAATATATGTAGCATATTGCGCATACATAGAGAAAGAAAGACACAGCTCTACAAATACACAGTTAATTAGAAATTGCTGGAAATATTATTTACCATAAAATATCTGGGAGTAACTATCCAGAGCGACCTAAAGTGGAATGATCACGTAAAACAAACAGTAGGAAAAGTGGCTGCCAGACTGAGATTCATAGGAAAATCTTAAGGAACTGTAGATCATCCATGGGAGAAGTGGCTTACAAGACACCCGTTCGACCGATTCGTGAGTATTGTTCTTCAATATGGCAACCTTCACCGGTAGGATTGAGAGAAGAGGTACAGAAGATCCAACGAAGAGTATCGTTCAGTCAGAGCGAGAGTTTTACTCTGATGCTGAAAAAACTCCATTGGGAAACGTTAGAGGAGAGGCGTTGTGCATCAGGCGGAGATTTACTACTGAAATTTCGAGAGAGCACTTTCCGGAAAAGAGTCGGAGAACATACATCTCGCGTAATGACCATGGCAAGATGATTTAAGAAATTAGAGCCAATATACAGGCTTACCGAGAGCCATTCTTCCCACGCTGTATTCCCAAGTGGGATAGGTTGGGCGGGGGTGGGGGGGGGGGGGGGGGGAGGTGAGGAAATCTGTTAGTGGGATCAGCAGCAGCAGTACGCTCCACAACACACCATTAGGCAGCTTACGGAGCATGCTGTAGACGTACATGCCCATCCACAAAAGACATACTTTGTACGTTTCATCATGCGTCTATGTCTGCAATATTGAGGCACATACATCACATATCCTTAAATACAGTAAGTGATCAAAAGTATCCAGACACCCCCAAAAACATACTTTTTCATATTAGGTGCATTCTGCTGCCACTTACTGCTAGGTAATCCATATCAGCGGCATCAGTAGTCATTAGACATCATGAGAGAGAAGAATGGGGCGCTTCGAGGAACTCTTGGACTTCGAACGTGGTCAGGTGACTGGGAGTCACTTGTCTCATACGTCTGTACGTGAAAATTCCACACTCATAAACGTCCCTAGGTCCATTGTTTCCAATGTGTTAGTGAAGTGGAAACGTGAAGGGACACGTACAACACAAAAGGCTACTGGCCGACCTCGTCTGTAGACTGACAGACAGCGCCGACACTTGGAGAGCGTCGTAATATGTAATAGGCAGATATCTGTCCAGACCATTACACAGGAATTACGAACTGCATCAGGATCCCCCGCAAGTACTATGACAGTTAGGCGGGAGGTGAGATTTCACGGTCGATCGGTTGCTAATAAGCCACACATCACGCCGGTAAATGCCAAACGACACCTCACTTGGTGTAAGAAGCATAAACATTGGACGATTGAAGAGAATCACGGTACACAATGTGGCGATCAGACGGCAGGGCATGGGTATGGCGAATGCCAGAGTGTCTAGTGCCAACAGTAAATTTTGGAGGCGGTGGTGTTATGGTGATGTCGAGAGGGCTTGCATCCTTTGTTGTATTGCGTAGCACTATCAAAGCACAGGCCTACATTCATGTCTTAAGCACCTTTTGTTTCCCACTGTTGAAGAGCATTCTGGAACGGTGACTGCATCTTTCAAAACGATTGAGCACCTGTTCATAATGCGCGGCCTGTGGCGGAGTGGTTACACGACAATAACATCCCTGTAATGGACTGGCCTACACAGAGTCCTGACCTCGATCCTATAGAACACCTTTGGGATGTTTTGGAATGCCGACTTTGTGCCAGGTCTCACCGACCGACGTCGGTACCTCTCCTCTGCAACACTCCGTGAAGAATGGGCTGCCTGCGAGAGTGGAAGCTGTCACTAAGGCTAAGGGTCGGCCAACAATATATTGAATTCCAGCATTACCGATGGAGGGCACCACGAACTTTCATTTTGAGCTAGGTATCCGGATACTTTTGATCATACAGTTTATCTCAAGAAAATGCTTTTTGTGAGTTTTCTCAGTGAACCAGAAACTTGTTGACTATTCACTTCAATAACAGGTAAACGAGCGAATTCATAGCTCAACACAAAAGTAACTCTGTAGTGTCTACTACAATGCTATAGGGCCTACAAGTATAATAATAATAATAATTATTATTATTATTATTAATATCAGTGATCAGACAGAAATAAGAAATATACCAAGTTTTGGTACTTCAGAAGTATGGAGTACAGCAATGAAGTGATCCACATACAGTAAGCAGACTGGATGCATTGTAACTTGGTTGATTTTAAATTAGTATACAGAGACTGCGTGAAACAGGTACCGCTAAGGAGAGGATTGATGCAGAGGAAGCATGTAACAAGTGACGACCCTCATGCGGAAGGTTCGCATAGGTTTACTGTCAGATGTTTCAGAACGATTTTCGCTTGTAACTTTCGACTCTGTCGTTTCTGACCCATTCCTCAAAATGATACTTTTACCCTTCTCCATCATCCCTCGAAGTTTGTAACATCATGAGGGACTCACCCTGTATTACGATGTGCTTGGTTCACAATTCGTCGGCCGGCATCTGTGGCCGACCGGTTGTAGGTGCTTCAGTCTGGAACTTCGCGGCTCCTACGGTCGCAGGTTCGAATCGTGCCTCGGGCATGGATGTGTGTGACGTCCTTAGGTTGGTTAGGTTTAAGTAGTTCTACGTTCTAGGGAAATGATGACCTCAGATGTTAAGTCCCATAGCGCTCAGAGCCATTTGAACCAGTTTTGAACAATACGTCGATCGTCCCTTATGTGGTCAGATGTGGTCGACCGGAGCCTAGAAAAGCGTGCCTGCCTTCACGTACCCACACAGTCCAACATCGGGCCACTATCACGCCGAATGCCCCACAGATCTGGATATTGCAGGATTCGAGACGCCGGCCACATGGAGATTCACAAGGAGGCCTTTTTTAAACTCGGTCACGTTTTGATAACGCTACCTCGCGTGAGAACGAGGCATCTCCTTGTCCTTCACGGTGATCACTCAACATCTGGGACTATTCACGACCCTTATAATAGTTCTGATCCCAACGCTAAACATCAAAAACTGTAATGCAGTCTGGTGGCCATTCAAGGTACAACAGGGAACTGCAACTCAAATCATCAACATACCGGCCGATGGCGTGCACGTCTACGAAGTTACATTGATGTGTGACTGTCTCTTTCAGGTGGTTCAGTTTCTTGTCTGGCAGTGCATTTCAGTAAGGACACAGCCTTGTCACACGGAGAAAACATGAGTTTGCAACTGGATGGAAGATCAAGATGAAGAAGGCACAGCTTTCATTTCTCGCTCAACGGAACAAACGAGTGACCGCAAAGAACGCGTTATCGGGTGAAATGATGCAATGGTCAACGCTCTGGCGTTTTGGAAAAAATATTAAATCCCGATCCAGTCTTCAAAAGATAGTTTTTCCGTGCACTGGACTGAGACACTTTCAGATCATCTTTCAATACGATTATTTATCTATTGCCAACAGTATTTACTCTAGATACCATAAGATGGTGATGCGCCCGGATGGCGCACGCGTTAGCACGCCACTTTCGGGATCTGGGGATGCGCGCTAGAAACGGACATAATCCTCCCGGCTGATTAACGACGACGGTTGGTGTACCAACCAAACTGAATGTGGTTTTAGGTTGGTTACCCACAGATGGCTGCGTGAATACCATACTAGTTCCACGTCCCCCCTTAGTTACACGTATTGCAACAGACGTAAACATATGTGGTACATAAAATTCCACCCGATAGAAGGGAAGGGGGCTATAGGAAGAACATTTGGCCAATCTCTACCGCAGACACTGCCGAATCCAGAATAACATGCTGAGAACGTTTAGAAATGGGCCAGAAAAAAAAAAAAAAAAAAAAGAAACCACCAAGTATTCCCCGTAACATCTCCCGGCATGAGTTTTCTGCGTAACTAAAAGTTACGCTTTTCAGAGATTATCTGTTGGTAACAGGATAAAGGTTTAGGGCGCAGAGAATAAATGTCGTAACAGCAGAAGCCGTGCATACATTTGCGATACGTTCTGCACTGGTATTTCGAAACACTCAGTATATGTTTCAAAGTTTACTGATTCTGCTACAGTGCATTCAGTTTACCGTGCAGGCGAGCGGCTGTAGCATGTAGCTCTCAGACAAGGATTCGCATTCTCAAACTCTCCAGAATCACATTTGCGGTGCCAACATTCCGTGCCACGAGCGGGGTAATCCAGGCAGTCACCCTTCGGCTTGTTGCTCTGCGCTGCGTCTTACTGGGGTTAAATTAACTGTTTCGTAGAGCGGGATGTAACAAACACGACTCGGAGTTGCTGGTCGAATACGGAGCTGCACCCGCGCTCTGCTGCAGTTATTATTTTGTATTCCGCGTGAATAACTTGGTACTCAAATACATTAATTTTAAGCAGCGACCTTTGCGAAGTTAAATGTGAAATTTCTGGACGTAAATTATTGCATACGACGTTTGGTGCCCCTTAACTACAAAAACAAGTGATTTTAAAATGTATCTGGTGTGTACATTCGGTGCAAATGTGGGGGTGTTATGCATGAAGTGCTGTATTAGAGAAATTATAAGAGAACTCGTTAAAAAAGACAGAAATTGTTATTAACTCTGCATCTATAAAGCTACGCATAAAACTGAAGTCCCCCTCCGCGATTTTTCTTTCTGTATGTGAAGAGTAGTGTGAGAAACTACTGTAGGGATCTTGATACGGTTTTCACTAACAGATAGACCGACTGACGAGGAAGGCTAGTGTATACAGTTCATCACGTCCACGCCGAGAAGCTGACAGGTCACAGACAGTTTTACTCGTGCGAGGCCGTGGTAAGATGCTAGCAATTTTTACGAATTACTTTCATATTTTTGACTCCAGTTTTTTTGAAGGACAGGGTCATGTCTTTGTCCCTACTACTCAATCTATATATCGAAGAAGCAACGACGGAAATAAAAGGAAGGTTCAGGACTGGGATTAAAATTCAAGGTTAAAGGATATTAGTGATAAGATTCGCTGATGATATTGCTGTCCTCAATGAAAGTGAAGAAGAATTAAACGATCTGCGAATAGAATGAACAGACTGCTGGGTACAGAATACAGATTGTGAGTAAATCGAACAAAGACGAAAGGATTAAGAAGAAGTAATGAGAAGTAGCAGAAATGAAAACAGCGAGAAACTTAACATCAAAACTGGAGATCACGTGGTAGTTGATGTTAAGGAAACTAGCAGTGGCAAAAAGGGCATTCCTGGCCAAGAGAAGTCTACTAGTATCAAATGTAGGCTTGACTTTGAGGAATAAATTTCTGAGAATCTACGTTAAGGATCACAGCGTTGTATGGTAGTGAAACATAGGCTGCGGGGAAACCTGAACAGAAGAGAATCGAAGCATTTTAGATGCGATGCTACAAAATAATGTGGACTGATAAGGTAATTTGGAGCAGGTTCTGTGCAGAATGGGCTGACAAGAAAAAGGGACAGAATGGTAGGACTTTTGTTAAGACATTTGGGAATAACTTTCACGGTACTAGAGGGCGCTGTAGAGCGTAAAATCTTTAGAGGGAGACGGAACTTGGAGCACATCGAGCAAATAATTGAGTATGTGGGATGGAAGTGGTACTCTGAGACGAAGAGGACAGGAATTCGTGGGAGGCCGCATCAAGCCAGTCAGAAGACTGACGGGAAAAATAGAAAATGTGTTGGTGGAACAGTCGGAGATGCCAGTTCTACATTTACATATGTGCTCACCAAGACGCCGTGGCTAATAATAGCAATAATCGTGGGATCATGCCCTACTACGTTTGCTTAATGACAGAGGAAAAATTGACGTATATCTGCGTTTGTATGCACCAAATCTCTTTTATTAGCATCATCGGTATAAGAGATACGTGATGGTGACATCTAAGGCGTTGCAGTTATGGACTGTGCGGTTGGTCCCGGCGGAGGTTCGAGTAGTCCCTCGGGCATGGGTGTGTGTGTTTGTCCTTAGGATAAAAATGTTCAAATGTGTGTGAAATCTTATGGTACTTAACTGCTAAGGTCATCAGTTCCTCAACTTACATACTACTTAACCTAAATTATCCTAACGACAAACACACACACCCATGCCCGAGGGAGGACTCGAACCTCCGCCGGGACCAGCCACACAGTCCATGACTGCAGCGCCTTAGACCACTGGGCTAATCCCGCGCGGCTCCTTAGGATAATTTAGATTAAGCAATGTGTAAGCTTAGGGACTGATGACCTTAGCAGTTAAGTCCCATAAAATTTCACACACATTTGAACATTTTGTGAAGGTGACAGCAGAATGATCGCACAATATTCCTCGAATAAAGGTTTCCTGATTTATCCAACAGGTGAACTACGTCATCTTTCATCTGATTAACATTTAAGTTACCAGAACATTTCTGTTACAATTTCGTGTACTGAACTGTTGCAAAAGTTAGGTGCACGTTTCTGAAAGCATTCGACATTTACCTCATACCTGTTTAATAAGGACTCCGAACGCCCGAACAAGCCTCTAGAATTGCATTAATGCGTGGTGTCTGGTCTGTAGGACATGCCTGTTCTTTCGGACATGTTCGAAAAGATCAAACGCTACGCATTCATATAACTGATTCGCCTCGATGATAAATGAACTCATAACCTTCAGTGTGGATGCACGTTATCGTTCGACTTCCGGCGGCAATGTAAAATTAGCAAGCATGGAGGACATGCGCAGGTGCTACAGATAGGTGGCGCTAGGTGGGAATGTGAGTCGCATGGGGTGTGCCGAGATGTGGACGCATTTGCGATAAACACTGTGTACGTATGGTGCAATGCATAAGTGCCTAGCAAGCAACGGATCATTCGTTCGAGTCGTCGTTGGGCACACATTTTTACTCCTCGCCGCTGATTCCACATGAGTCCCGTCAGAGCTTTCCTTTCCCTTCTCCCCCTCCATCTTCAATTTACATACAACTCCAGAACTGATTGTATTAGCAACTTGTATTAGCAACGTGTTTGCAATTTGCTTCATAGGTACTCTTAACTGTCCCATAACGCTTTTGAACATGGATTATATCGCCTTTAGCGACTGTAATGAATATCACATTTAGGCCACTTGTGTTTTGCTGTATTTGAAAACAGTCTCTGATGTCAACTGGTTTTTCTGACAAATATGGTTTTTGCTTACAAATCTGTATGTGAAGATCGTAAACTGTTCTCATGTTTCACAATACTGCCATTAAACAGTATTAAACTACAATTATTACTCGCGATTGTTTGCTTCTTTCATATTTAATGAAGCCGCGCGGAGTGGCAGCGTTGTTTAAGGCGCCATGTCACGGATTGTGCGCCCCCTCCCACTGGAGGTTCGAGTCCTCCCTCGGGCATGGGTGTGTGTGTTGTTCTTAGCATAAGTTAGTTTAAGTAGTGTGTGAGTCTAGGGACCGAAGAGTTCAGCAGTTTAATCCCTTAAGAATTCACGCACATTTCATACCTGATGATCCTTCACACATAGATACCCGATTTTAAGAACATATTTGCGTCTTCATAGTGTGTAACTGCACTTACACCTTGCATGATTTGTTTTTATATTTCATGGTTCTCTTTTAGTGTGTTTTGCTTTCTTTGGGTGTAGATCCGACTCTTCTGTGTGTGTACACTCCGTCTCCAGGCCACAAGTGGCCCATCGTGACCATCCGACCGCCGTGTCATCCTCAGCTGAGGATGCGAATAGGAGGGGCGTGTGGTCAGCACACCGCTCTCGTGGTCCTTATGAAGGTTTTCTTTGACCGGAGTCGCTACTATTCGGTCGAGTAGCTCCTCAACTTGCATCACGAGGCTGAGTGCATCCCGAAAAATGGCAACAGCGCATGTCGACCCGGATGATCACCCATCTAAGCGCCGGCCACATCCGACCGCGCTTAACTTCAGTGATCTGACGGGGTCCGGTGAATCCACTGCGGCAATGCCATTGCCACTCCTCTGTGTATGCATGTGCATATTTCTGTAACTAGTATGTGCCAGCACTCATGCGTGCGCACTTGTGTGTGTGTGTGTGTGTGTGTGTGTGTGTGTGTGTGTGTGTGTATGTGTGTGTGAGTGTGTGAGTGTGTGTGTGTGTGTGTGTGTGTGAGTGTGTGATTGTAGGGGAGATATATATGTCTGTTAAAGTTAGTTTACTGTGGTACTGTAGAGGGTGATCACAAGTGGGTATGTTAGCTGTTTAATGTAGCATAGTGGCGACGGGTATCGCTACTTATCTTCTCTGTGTTGTATTATTTTAAATAACGTTTGGTTGCTCACGTTTGCTTGATCACTTATTATGTCTTTCTTTTCTGAGGCCGCCCATTAATTTGAAAGTTTCTTGTTGTGTTAGGAGATGTTTCTTGTTGCTGGGTCATTACTTTATAACTGTTTCTACAGTGGTTGGGAGGGGCTGGTTCTCTTGTCGGAGGTGTTCTGCAAATATATGTTGGTTGGTGCCATACTTGCATAATTTTTTATTTTGTGTACATCTTGTTTCAAATACTCTACTGGTCTGTCTTAAGTATAGAGTATTACAGCTATTATAGTATGTTGTCTGGTGCAGAGTACCATGTACGACTATTGCTCATTTCCTTTCTTATTCCACTCGTAAACAGAGCACGGGGAAGTCTGATGCTTCTGTGCCTCGCTACAAGCCCTAATTTCTCTAATATTTTCCTGTCCTAGCGGTCCTTAGCGCTAAATGTACGTTGGAGACAGTAGAATCACGGGTACAGTCAGCTTAAAATGTCTCTCCTCTACATTTTCTCAATAGTGTTTTGCGAAGAGGACGTCGTGATCACCACAGGAATTCCCTTTGCAGTTCACGACGCATCTTCGTAATACCAGCATATTGACCAAACCTACCGGTAACAAATTTAGCAGCACGACTCCTAACTGTTTCAATGTCTTCGTTCAAACCGACCTGGAGGAGGATCACAAAAACTTGATCAGTATTCCAGAATTGATGGCACGAGTATTCTATTCGCGATCTCCTTTATACACACCTCAGCAAAAACCTGGAATACCACAGAGTTTACTACAATGACCTGTTATAGTACACTCATTGAGGTTTGTACAATACCTTATTAGCAAAATAAACATAATTCCTTCTGGAAGCCAGAACGATTTTGGTTAGTTACTAAAAGTCATTACAAAGCAAAGTAGACTCTCTTCTAAGTGTACATCTTCAAGACAAAAACAGCCAAAATCTTTATCTCATACTGACGATTATCAGTCGTTAGTAGTGAGTATGTCCTTCCCGCACATGGATGAGTTCTTCCACTCTGCGAGGAGTGCTGTAAATGAGAGCATCAAATTTATCTTAGGGTTTGGAGTCGCACTCCTCAATAGCAGCTTCGCTGAAGTCCTGCAGATTGTCAGGTGGATTCGGACGCTGTGCAATGGCCACCTTCAACAGGTCCCATGCACCCTCAATTTCATTCAGTCTAGGAACTATGCTGGCCAATGGATTCGATTGATGTTGCACCTTTGAAGATATCGAGACTGCTAGAGCATGGAGGAAATTTTCACCGGCTTCTCGTCTGTAGGGCCTTAAAGTCGTCTTTAGGAACGCTTGCAGGTATCGGGGACCAGTCAAATTGCCGTAGATGGGAATTAGAGGGGGTCGCGGTCTCATCATTATTGGTACCCAGAACATTACATTTACACCTGCCAACAGATGGACTTCCAGAACGTATCGACGTTCCTGGTGTCGTCTAGCACTTCTCCAAACCCCGACAGTTCTAGTGTCCGGTCGCAAACCAACCCTGGTCTCGTCAGCAGACATAGCACTAACCGATTCTGCAATGGTCCAAATGTTCTTGTGCTACGGCCCAGGGTCTTCGATTGCTTCGGCTCAGTTGGTTCAGTGCAAAACTTCCCATTGGTCTTCCGGAATGAAGGCCACCCTGTTACAATCTTCTAAGCACTCTTTGGTGTGAGATACGAATCTGTGTTGCCTGAGAGAAGACATTTCCAATATTTCTGGCAGCTGACGCTGGGAGCCTGAGAGCCGTCAGTTGGAGGAAACGATCCTGCATTCTCGTTGTCATTCGGGAAGGACCACTGCGAGGTCTATTGTTTCCTCTGTATTTTCTCCACACCTTCGAGACGCCTACATAAGCGACATGTAACCGATCAGCAATATCTTGCTATGTATGACCTGCTGAAAGTAAAGCCACTATCCTGACTCTATCAACGTGCTGTATGCCTCTACGTGGCATATTACTGCAGTGCTGGAGACAAACACAAGGAAGCTGCTCTTGGTGGGCCGATGCGGCATCGGTATGTTTACTTGTTTAGGAAACGTCCACAAAGCATGCCACTAGTAAACACCGTCCAGTATATGACCTCTGATCGGCTAATCCATGAAGTGCCTAGGCCAATGAGCTCTCTAGTGTCGTATACTACGTTTTAAGATACTATTCAAAACTTCTGTTGAGCAGTGTAGATAAGCTACAGTTTCATAGAACTCTTCCAACACCCCGAAGTCGACCATTCGTCTTTTCTACCGCCGGCCTTGCGAGCTCTTTCCAACTCATTTAACTTTGTAACTATACGTCTAGATACTTATTCGACTTGGTAGAGTCAAACACACCACTAAAACTGTATTTGAACATTTGAAGACTGCTTTTTCTACTCATCTGCATAAGTTGTATTTTTAAGCTGCCATTCATCACAAGAGATAGAAATTCTGCCTAAGTCACCTAGTGTCCTTCTACACTCACTCAGCGACTACACTTCCTCACACACCACAGTGTCATCTGCAAACAATCGCAGATGGCAGCACGCCGTACCTGTCAGATCATTCATGTGCATAGAGAATAGGAGCGTTCCTGTCGCACTTGGCTGACCCAGTCCTGATGATACATTTTTAGCCGTAGTTGTGTCCGGCTCTTTGAAAAGCGCCGGCCGAAGTGGCCGCGCGGTTAAAGGCGCTGCAGTCTGGAACCGCAAGACCGCTACGGTCGCAGGTTCGAATCCTGCCTCGGGCATGGATGTTTGTGATGTCCTTAGGTTAGTTAAGTTTAACCAGTTCTAAGTTCTAGGGGACTAATGACCTCAGCAGTTGAGTCCCATAGTGCTCAGAGCCATTTGAACCATTCTTCGAAAAGCGCGCTAGTCGGAGTGCTTTCACTTCGCGTCAAGTGTTTGCGGTGGCGCTTTCGGTTTGGCGCGCTGTTTAGATCGCTACCGCCCTCTGGCGTGAGGTGGAGGCAGTGTACGGTCGCGTGACAATTGAGGAGTACGTACTGGGCGGTGACCAAGAGAAATGGTGGCGCTAGCGGGGCCCTGTTGTTGGGGGTCGTCAACTGCTCGCCACGTGCTTTGCCCGACCTCTTGGCTGTCAGGGCCGAAGTGGCTTATGAAGCGTAGAGGCCGTCGTGCGGGAGATCAGCGCGTGGGACCGTGTGTCTTCTTATCGGCCGTTGAAACCACTGGCAACGGTTGGGTCTGATGAGCATAAGGAAGTGCAACGTGTTCGCGGCGCTGTGGTGGAGTGTGAGAAGTTGAGTACGGTTTTTGTGTAACACTACAGGCCATTAAAATTGCTACACCAAGAAGAAATGCAGATGATAAATGGCTATTCATTCGTCAAATATATTATACTAGAACTGACGTGTGATTACATTTTAACGCAATTTGGGTGCATAGATCCTGAGAAATCCGTACCCAGAACAACCACCTCTGCCCGTAATAACGGCCTTGATACGCCTGGGCATTGAGTCAAACACAGCATGGATGGCGTGTACGGGTACAACTGCCCATGCAGCTTCAACACGATACCACAGTTCATCAAGAGTAGTGACTGGCGTATTGTGACGAGCCAGTTGCTCGGCCACCATTGACCAGACGTTTTCAATAGGTGAGAGATCTGGTGAATGTGCTGGCCAGGGCCGCAGTCGAACATTTTCTGTATCCAGAAAGGCCTGTATAGGACCTACAATATGCGGTAGTGCATTATCCTGCTGAAATGTAGGGTGTAGCAGGGATTGAATGAAGGGTAGAGCCACGGGTCGTAACACATCTGAAATGTAACGTCCACTGTTTAGATTGCCATCAATGCGAACAAAAGGTGACCGAGACGTGTAACCAATGGCACCCCACACCATCCAGCCGGGTGATACGCCAGTATGGCGATGATGAATACACGCTTCCAATGCGCGTTCATCGTGATGTCGCCAGACACGAATGCGACCATCATGATGTTGTAAACAAAACCTGGGTTCATCCGAATAAATGACATTTTGCCATTCGTGGACCCAGCTTCGTCGTTGAGTACACCATCGCAGGCGCTCCTGTCTGTGATGCAGCGTCAAGGGTAACCGCAGCCATGAACTCTGAGCTGATAGTCTATGGCGCTGCAAACGCCGTCGAACTGTTCGTGCAGATGGTTGTTGTCTGGCACACGTCCCCATCTGTTGACTCAGGGATCGAGACGTGGCTGCACGATCCGTTGCAGCCATGCGGATAAGATGCCTGTCATCTCGACTGATAGCGATACGAGGCCGTTGGGATCCAGCACGGTGTTCCGTATTACCCTCCTGAACCCATCGATTCCATATTCTGCTAACAGTCGTTGGATCTCGACCAACGCGAGCAGCACTGTCGCGATACGATAAACCGCAATCGCGATAGGCTGCAATCCGACCTTTAAATGTCGGAAACGTGATGGTACACATTTCTCCTCCTTACACGAGGCATCACAACAACATTTCACCAGGCAACGCCGGTCAACTGCAGTTTGTGTATGTGAAATCGGTTGGAAACTTTCCTCATGTCAGCACGTTGTAGGTGTCGCCACAGGCGCCAACCTTGTGTGAATGCTCAGAAAAGCTAATCATTTGCATATCACAGCATCTTCTCCCTGTCTATTAAATTTCGCGTCTGTGGCACGTCATCTTCGTGGTGTAACAATTTTAATGGCCAGTAGTGAATATCGCACGCCGGAGATACATAGACCAGTGGTTTTGTTGGGTTCTTGCCACCACAGTTTTCGTTTGCCTGTCCGCGGGAATATGGTAACTGCTTCTTGGTCGGGCCGTTTCTTGACACCTTGATTGGATGATTTAGGGTCGGTGTCGTGTATTTCTGTGGTTCAGTGTCTGTACAGGCACCACCCTTTCTCCAGCTTCTGGTTTTGGGTAACTCGGGGAGGTTGGTTCAATTGGCTCTAACTATGCGACTTAACTTCAGAGGTCATCAGTCGCCTAGAACTTAGAACTAATTAAACCTAACTAACCTAAGGACATCATACACATCCATGCCCGAGGCAAGATTCGAACCTGCGACCGTATCGAACTCGGGGAGGTATTGGCTTGTAATGCAAGGTTTGGGGCTGATCTGCTGTGGCCCTGTAGACCACCAATAACTATTCCGACCTATGTGATCTGGGCCCCTTTAGACATGTCACTCCCTCACCGAGCTAAGGAAAAGTTTTTTTGGGAACTGCCTTTAATGTGAAGGTTTGTGTGCTGGATTATTCTTATTTATCTTGTAACAACTGACAGGTGTGATATAAGTTATTTAACTGGCTCTAGAGACAAATATTTTTGCTTTAGTACAAACTAACTACTTAAAGGTGTTTTTTAAGGAACTGTTCTCTTACAGATATAACAAGTTTAAAATCTCATTATTGGGAAGTTGTTAACGTCATACCTTGCAATATCCTCTACATAGAGAAAATTTGCCAGCTATTTAAAAGAGTTTTTTTAAATTGTTGTCTTATATATATATATATATATATATATATATATATATACATATATATATATATATATATATATAGTTAAAATCTTTCTATTGCGAAGTTGTTAACGTCATACCTAGCAATCTTCTTTTTATACAGAAAATTTGTCAGCTATTCGAAATTTGAATTTTTTTTTTTTTAAATGCCAGACTTAAAAATTTATTATTGAGAAAGATAACCCTATCAATGTGTGTTTCTTCACCAGCACCTCCTGGCCCCTACTTCCATGATAACGTTTTTGGAATAACTTGTGTACTTAAGTTGTTGTTTGTGAATCACCCTTATTGACGGTTCACATTTGTCTCTGATGAACACCCGCCGTCAAGTGCGACATACTGGATTCTTTTACTTAAAAAGTCTTCGAGCCGCTCACGTACGTAGAAACCTATTCCGTACTCTCGGAACTTCGTTAACAGTTTGGGTGGGGCACTGTGTCCAAGGCACTGTGGAAATCTGGCGTGTACGTTCACAAAATATTTAATGGTAAACAGCGGCTACAGTGAAATTGTTCAGTCACTAGCGATAAATGTCTTGACGTAATAAATTAACAATGGGCTTGTACGTGAGTGCTGTTATTTATCTCTGACGTAAACCGCGGAAGGAAGACAAGTATCGAAGCTGGAGTCTAAGTAAAGTGTCACGGGGTTATAAGCCCTCCCTCCCCCCTCCCCCTCCCCCCTTCTATGAGAAAAGTTTTCTGAAACCACATATATTTCAGCGTATATCGCTCTACAAAACTTCCACTCACATTTCACAAGATAAAGTACCATCTAAACTACGGGCCTCGAAACTATTAGAGAATCCCAGACTTTACGAGCTATGTTTACCACAGGGTGCTTTCCAGTTGCTTGGCTGGGAGCTAGTCCACATGGAAGAAGTTGCGATCTGACCGGCTGCAGAAAACATTCCCTTCAGGCAACTTTAAAACACGCCCTTTTTCGAGCAACCGCTGCTTCATATCACGTGCATCCGCGTGCGGTGTGTAACACTCAGTTGCTAGCGAATTCCCTCTGCTGGTAGAATGTATCTTGGCAACCCAATCCAAGTAACGGGGTGTTTATAATTTTAATTACAGTTTCAAAAAACTCTAAAAAATGAAGCATAGCTCAAAATGAAGACAAATTTGAAGAGAATGTTTTCACAGAAGAGGAAAACATTACGAAACAAACAAAAGATAACAAAATTTTTGTCACTAGATGACGCTGAAAGCGACAGAACATGCAAAACAAAAGACGCAAGGTACACGACTCTTCTACAAGAACGATGGCTGTGCGTCAGTAGCTCTGCAGAAGTTCTGAACGCTAAAGGATGTGGAAAAAAGCGTTGGTCCCATGTTCGCCAACAGTCTGGAGAATGTGATTACGAAATTCGAACATACAGGTTCTTCTGAAGTGCAATGCGGCTGAGGAAAGAAAACGGTTGATCCGACGTCAGAAGAAATTATGGCCACAGCGTTGCAGCAGAGGTCGACCTGTAGTGTGCAAACACTGTAAGCCGCCCCATGTACTGTTTATTGATTTATAGTTTATTATATAGTGCTAACGTTGAAAATGAGGTGGAGTGATTAGGTAAGGAAAGAGGAGGTTCTGCGGAGAATTAGCGAAGAAAGGAATATGTGGAAAACACTGACAAGGAAATCTGTCGCCGGCCGAAGTGGCCGAGCGGTTAAAGGCGCTGCAGTCTGGAACCGCAAGACCTCTACGGTCGCAGGTTCGAATCCTGCCTCGGGCATGGATGTTTGTGATGTCCTTAGGTTAGTTAGGTTTAACTAGTTCTAAGTTCTAGGGGACTAATGACCTCAGCAGTTGAGTCCCATAGTGCTCAGAGCCATTTTTGAAGGAAATCTGTCGAGACACCAGGGAATGACGTCCATGCTACTAGAGGGAGCTTCAGAGGGCAAAACCGATGAGGAACAAAGATACTGGAATACATCCAGCAAGTAATTGAGGACGTACGTCGCAAGTGTTATTCTGAGATGAAGATATGGGCACAGAAGAGGAATTCGTGGCGGACTGCATCAAACCAAGAAGACGACTAAAAAAAAGAAATTTATTATGACTTCCTATAGTCTGGCTGGTTGGAAGACGAGGCGTCGGACATCATAAGTAGCCAGTTTTTGAGGGCGAACTGACTCCCAAGGTACATGCGCCGATAACTAATTTTCTGATAATGAGCCTGCAACGCATGCCTATGTTCTATCTATTCTTTCACACTATTCTATAACTCATTCCCTTCTAAAATGTAAAAACGGTAAGTTAGATCCTTAAGCTGTAGGATCGATATCTTTAGGGTACAGATGATGATGATGATGATGAGGTCCCATACTCCGAGGAGCGTAGGGAGCGACGCCGGAAACCCGCACCGCCGTACTAGGCAAGGTCCTAGCGGAGGTGGTTTGCCATTGCCTTCCTCCAGGGTACAGATATCGACCCAATTATTGGAGGATCGAATCTGCCGTTACGAGTCTTTGCTACGGAGCAGCGACATCGCTGACGTGGATGCCCCTAGTGACAGAACGGAAAGATTGGCGCCTGGGGAAGATATGGTTTGAAGGTGTGAATCAGTCCGGTCGGAGTATGCTCGCATGGCTGATCCCGAGCGACTGCGCTTCCCGCGATAGTGGCGCATAAAAGTGAAGTGTTTTATGAGCTATTGTAGAAAGTCGTGCTACAGCCATCACGCGAGTAGGACATGTATGTATGGACGCAAAATGCTCGTGGTGGGAATTAACAATTTTGCAGCTCAATATAAATTTCGTATCGAAATAGTTGTTATGTAAGAAATGGACATCATGCAGTAATGATTCGACAGTGGCAAACCCATTATCCTCGCGACGGATGAGTGGCTGCTATTGTAGTGGGAATGTAATCTGAACAAGCAGGGACGTTTCACTTGAATTAAAAGTGAAAGAAAATAGCTGTGTCGCACAAAACTGGATTGGTCCGACCTGAAACACACATAGAGGGGTCTCGAACTACTTGGGAAGATGAGAGAAACATTTACGCAATAAAAGCAGGAATGTTTGTAACACTTTCATGCCGATGTGCTCTTTGACCATTTATTACTGTACATATACTTGCTTTTACCTTTATGTAAATTTATATGTACACGATGTAAGAATTAATTTGTTTATTTTGCTCTATAATCAATTATGTACACTCCTGGAAATGGAAAAAAGAACACATTGACACCGGTATGTCAGACCCACCATACTTGCTCCGGACACTGCGAGAGGGCTGTACAAGCAATGATCACACGCACGGCACAGCGGACACACCAGGAACCGCGGTGTTGGCCGTCGAATGGCGCTAGCTGCGCAGCATTTGTGCACCGCCGCCGTCAGTGTCAGCCAGTTTGCTGTGGCATACGGAGCTCCATCGCAGTCTTTAACACTGGTAGCATGCCGCGACAGCGTGGACGCGAACCGTATGTTGCAGTTGACGGACTTTGAGCGAGGGCGTATAGTGGGCATGCGGGAGGCCGGGTGGACATACCGCCGAATTGCTCAACGTGGGGCGTGAGGTCTCCACAGTACATCGATGTTGTCGCCAGTGGTCGGCGGAAGGTGCACGTGCCCGTCGACCTGGGACCGGACCGCAGCGACGCACGGATGCACGCCAAGACCGTAGGATCCTACGCAGTGCCGTAGGGGACTGCACCGCCACTTCCCAGCAAATTAGGGACACTGTTGCTCCTGGGGTATCGGCGAGGACCATTCGCAACCGTCTCCATGAAGCTGGGCTACGGTCCCGCACACCGTTGGGCCGTCTTCCGCTCACGCCCCAACATCGTGCAGCCCGCCTCCAGTGGTGTCGCGACAGGCGTGAATGGAGGGACGAATGGAGACGTGTCGTCTTCAGCGATGAGAGTCGCTTCTGCCTTGGTGCCAATGATGGTCGTATGCGTGTTTGGCGCCGTGCAGGTGAGCGCCACAATCAGGACTGCATACGACCGAGGCACACAGGGCCAACACCCGGCATCATGGTGTGGGGAGCGATCTCCTACACTGGCCGTACATCACTGGTGATCGTCGAGGGGACACTGAATAGTGCACGGTACATCCAAACCGTCATCGAACCCATCGTTCTACCATTCCTAGACCGGCAAGGGAACTTGCTGTTCCAACAGGACAATGCACGTCCGCATGTATCCCGTGCCACCCAACGTGCTCTAGAAGGTGTAAGTCAACTACCCTGGCCAGCAAGATCTCCGTATCTGTCCCCCATTGAGCATGTTTGGGACTGGATGAAGCGTCGTCTCACGCGGTCTGCACGTCCAGCACGAACGCTGGTCCAACTGAGGCGCCAGGTGGAAATGTCATGGCAAGCCGTTCCACAGGACTACATCCAGCATCTCTACGATCGTCTCCATGGGAGAATAGCAGCCTGCATTGCTGCGAAAGGTGGATATACACTGTACTAGTGCCGACATTGTGCATGCTCTGTTGCCTGTGTCTATGTGCCTGTGGTTCTGTCAATGTGATCATGTGATGTATCTGACCCCAGGAATGTGTCAATAAAGTTTCCCCTTCCTGGGACAATGAATTCACGGTGTTCTTATTTCAATTTCCAGGAGTGTATATTATGTAAAAAGGAGTAGCGGCGTCTCTGGACGCGGGAGGATGTTACGTCAGAGCGCGCGCTACACAGAGAGAGATCTCTGGTGTTGGTCAAGTGCGGACGCATGGATGGCGTGCACTGTACTGGAGGAGTGATTGTTTAGCGGCACGTAGCAAGTGATGAGCGTGGGCGGTGGAAATATTGGCTGCAGCAACATCAAGAACCCGCCACGCCAATATCATTGCTCGCTAATTATCATGGAAAGGAGCCAGCAGCAGTATCGTCGTCAGCAACTTCGTCACGGCGAGAATGGACTGAAGTATGATTGCGGCATCCCAGCTTATCGTCAACGAGTTTTGTAACGGCGTTACTCAGCTTTGTGGTGTTTTGCGAGTGAATAATTACCATAGTTTAATGAAAACTGTTTACCCATGATTCTCCTTAAGTCATTCACCAAGTAGGTTCCTGTCCTGTCCTAATGTTACAATAATCCGAGTACCGCTTATGAAAAATGAAAATTGTAGTTCCAGTTAATTCTGCTTTTGAATCAAATGATTTAGTTAGATTAAAGTATTGAAATTAAAGCATTCAGTAATTTCAGTCTCACTAACTTTAAGTTTAAACATTAATCTGAGGAGATCTAATTGTTGCAAATAATAAATCAACTAATCAAATTAAAATGATTCCTGACACTATGAACAAAAGCACTAACTAGAATTAATGAGTGAATGCAAACATCAGTGATTATTGTAATTTGTTGTTAGTAAAGTTCTAGTTCACATTTCGACTTCCAGTCGTGCTAAAGTATAATAATTACCTTTTGATACAGTAATTATCAATTTATACTTCCCTTTTCAGAAGTTAAAAGATTTCCTTGTAATTATTTTTTGCGATTTTCCAAAATTCATATGAAAATAGTACACGTTATTGTGAGGTAGTGCCACTGTCACTTACAACAGTAAGCAACCATTAATCTAAGTGTTATCCTGTATGTTTTCAAAATTTCAGCTCTATTAGTTAATGATATTTCGAGTGCAAACTACTCGTATTTTCCTTCTCGCTTTATTACGTGAATGTGCCAACTGTTTTTGCTAACGTGCGTGCAGCCCTGTGTTGCCGCGCGTGTTCGAGTTATTCTTGAAATTGACTGCTTGGCTCATTAATTCACCTACCGAACAGGAATTTTACCCAATTGGGCTGGCGACCGTATTCCTTTTAGCTATAATTATTTCAGTAACTCTTATTATCTTCCGATCCACATGGTACCCCTTTTCGTTGGCACAGCACGTGAATGATAGCACAAACCTTTCGAACAACCATACTAAATTTTACATTAGTTAAGTAGGTGGAATAAGTTGTCCTAGAAGGCATCTTGTTGTTAACCTCCCCCTCATTTATCGACTTTATATAGAATCTTCGGAACGATAGCCTTTTCAAAGTTTTATTCCAATTGTTTAGGCACATGCTTACACGGTCATATATTTCTAATATTGTCAAGAGAAGGGAAGGGGGACGTTACAAGTTTTTGGACGAATAAGATGATCTGTAGAAAGAGGATATCATATTGAAAGATAAGACAGATAAGGCAGTAATCAGCTCTGTAACTGAGATTAAAATACGTGGGAGTGGGACTAAGTCACTATTTGATTCAGGAAGCCAACTGTATGCGATAGGAAACAACTTGTATAAAGAATTATTGAAATCGGTAGAGGAAATACCGAGTTTACCTATCAGTGGATACAAAATAAAAGGAGCTATAGGTGGATATGGAAATATCAATATATTACTGCCAAGTAATGTTACAAGCTGCAATACAAGAAACATATCGGATGGACGATATAGTAGCGCATAACTAGCGAGAAAAAATTCATCATGGGTTCCAATTGACTGACGAAGCACAGTGCAGAGATAGTTTATGGGAGAAATGATATAAAATTCTACAAAGGGGAATCAGAGAAAAAAGTGTAATTTAATGACAAAATGACAATACGTAGAGTACAGGGTTTTTCCAGCGCATACCGATTGGCAGCTTGTGAAGAGGAAGCAGAAGAGGAAAATTACGGGATATTGTTTATACATTTGTTAGTTGATGCATTTGTTAACTATTTTTCCACATAACCGTGATCCCTTCGGATGAATGTAGTAAGCCGTAGCACAAGCATCTTTAAGATACCCAAGAAATCTGCCACCAGCTCATTACGCCGCTTTAGAGCCTTTCTCTGTCCCTGCTTGTTGGTTGAGAATTGAATTCCAATCACGTGTGCCATCATAACATGAGGGCAACAAATTAGGGGAATACGGGGAGGTGGCTCAAAACATCCCAACCACATGAGTCCAAGAGCGCCTTTGTGGCTAAGGCTGCGCGAGATGCCGGGCGTTGTACTGTAGCAAGCACATTCCTCTCGTCAGCATTTCTTTGAGTTATTTTAGGACCTCACAATACCGTTGACCATCGATGGTCTCACCCTCTGACAGGGACTCAACAAAATGATTCCTTTTCCGTCCCAAAATATTGAGACCTTTTTTGTCGGAAACAGTGGTTTTCAATTGTTTGACAGATGGCGAATTGGTGTGACGCCACTGTGACGATTGTCTTTCTGTCTCAGGAGTGTAATGAACAATTCATATTTCACCTATGGTCACAAAAGAGCCCAAAAAATCCTTTGTGATTTAAGTCGCTTAACTCGCGTGCTATTTACCCTATTTTTCTCGTGCTTCTCTCTCAGCAGTTTTGAAACTCATCTTGCACACAGTTTCTGGTGTCCCAGCGTTTGTGTGAGTGTCACTTTCGAGAAACTTCTAGAAAGTTGTGAAAACTTTGAGAAATTTCATCTACTTTCAATCGGTGGTGTTCACGAACAGTTTCCTTGATGTTTTGCACCAACTTATCAGTCAAAATAGCAGGTATCCCACTCCTCTGCTCGTCACGAACATCTTCTCTGCCTTCACTAAACTCCCTACACCACTTCAACATTCTCACTCTGTTCATAACACCTTCGCCGTAAATCGTTTTGATTCGAGAAAAAATTTCGATACATGTTAGTCCTTCCACGAATGGGAAGCAGATGACAGAGCATGGCTCACACCTGGCGGGATTTCTTACCCCCTCTACCATTCCGTGCTGTCAGGCTTTTTTTTTAAAAAAAAAAAAAACAGCCCATTAATGCCCGCAGTAAACATATCTCCTGAACAAGTCTTGTAGAAGTCTTTGCACGACCCAAGTGAGAGGTGAATAATTTTTCACACAATCATGCAACAGTGATGTGTATTCTGGGGTGCTTGGAGGAAAATTCTGTGATAAATCAAATTCAATATGGATATCTATTTGTCCCAGTTTATCCGCCACCGGTAGCTGGGTGGTCAGCGCTACAGAATGTCAACCCTAAGGGCCCGAGTTCGTTTCCCGGCTGGGTCGGAGACTTTCTCCGCTGAGGGACTGGATGTTGTGTTGTCCTAATCATCATCATTTCATCCCCATCGACGGGCAAGTCGCCAAAGCGGTTTCAAATCGAAAGACTTGCACCCGGTGAACGGTTTACCCGACGGGAGGCCCTAGTCACACGACATTTTCACATGTCCCAATTTGATACTTTCATTTTGTTTTGAATAATCAATTATGACCATTGGCACTAATAGTGTTGTGGAGTAAGCAAACATATACATTGACGGAAAATAATCGCTACGCAAAAGGTAATTAATGTAGAGAAGTGAGATTTCCGGCTTACATTTGTCTAGGTAACATATTTAAGTGATTAACATTTCAAGATCGCAGTGCAATGTAAGCGCGAGATAAGCCAATGCGAATGTCACTCGCTGTACATTAATAACCAGTGTAACGTCCAGAATGTTGAATGCAAGCATGCAGACGTGCATGCATTGTGTTGTACGGGTGCTGGTTGTCATTCTGTGGGGTGGAGTTCCACGACTGTTGCAATTGGTCGGGCAATACGGGGACTTTAAATGGCGTTTGTAAATGACGCGGACGTTGTTTTCCGATACTGTTCCACATGTGCTAGATTGGAGACAGATCTAAAGATAGAGAAGGCCAAAGGAATATGTCAACACTCGTCGAGCGTGTTGGGTTACAACAGCAGTATGTGGGCGAGCTTTATCTTGTTGAGAAATACCCCCTGGAATGCTATTCATGAATGGCATCATAACAGGTCGAATCACCAGACCGAATTACAATTTTGCATTCGGAGTGCTTGTGATAACCACGAGAGTATTAAATAATTTCCAGCACTGCTTCTATATGCGTATCAGCTACTGGTATCTTCCCCAAAATGTACTGATGTCAGTATGTGTATGGGATAGTTCCGTATTCTGTCATTATTTTCTCCTCAATGAACTCCACCACATAGCACAGTCAATCCCATTCATCCCACGACTACTACACTGTAGCACTAACGGGTTGAACATTGTCAATTAAAGTTATAGTCAGGTCAAAATAACAGTCAGGTGCTAGACCCTCATTCACATGTTTAGTTCCACTAGCAGTCGTACTGCATTGGAGCGGACAATAATAGGTTGAACATCTGTGACTCCTCATCCATTATTGCTGCTACAACAACATCAGGGTCCGCAACTCGTGGTCGTGCGGTAGCGTTCTCGCTTCCCATGCCCGGGTTCCCGGGTTCGATTCCCGGCGGGGGCCTGGGATTTTCTCTGCCTCCTGATGACTGGGTTTTGTATGATGTCCTTGGGTTAGTTAGGTTTAAGTAGTTCTAAGTTCTAGGGGACTGATGGCCATAGATGTTAAGTCCCATAGTGCTCAGAGCCATTTGAACCATTTTTTATTAAATCAGTGGAATAAAACCGAGTTTATTACATGCACTCTTTGCTAATAATTCAGTGTTTAAGTCAGAGACATAATTTAATTTAGTATCAATTGCGACAAATTTATAACTGTTTTTCACGAAATATTAGTCAACCAAATAAAATAAAGATTTCATTACCTTCGAGTTATAAGGTAAAGTCAAATATCAATAGAAGTCAATTACTTCTGGCAAGAAAAAGTATTCTTTTTCATCACAGCATCATCAATAAACCTTGTCAATAGCACGTACAGTATACTGACAAAGGCTGGAAAAAGACTGGCTGCATCAGAGAAATATATGCTTGTGAAGTAATGCAAAACAGACTGCACCAACTCTCGCTTTCCAGTCCTTTGTTTCGTTGCTGGGAAGAAACGATTAGAGAGATCCATGGCGACCGCTAAAGTGCTTGCAGTAAAAACTGATGAACATTAACATCATCCAGCAACTAATTTGGACTCGATCTTTTGGTTGTCTTTTATTGCGTCCCGTTTCCCTCTCTGCTCACTCACCCGCCACTCTTTTGTTCGATGCGCCGAACATCTCAGAGGAACTTACGCCACAAGACCGGAGGAGAACTTGTTGCTAAGCATTTGACGGGGATAGCTGTGGGAAACGGCTTAATGCGGGAAACGGAAAGTATCACTCGAGTGTATAAATTACTTCCCTTTTTCCATTTGAATGAGGCGTTTATAACTGACTCTGTGAAAGAAAGCAGTTAATTCTTTATTCATCAGCATTTTACAGCCCTACTTTAAAGGAGATTGAGGACCGCATGAACGAGAGAAGCAGTCGCGGAATAAATACAGAAACAGGTGACGGCTGAAAGGGGACAATACAGTATATACAACGCTATGCTTTTAGATTTATTTTGAGATTAAAGACTGTTTTGATAAGTGGACAAATTATTCTTGCTTAAACATTATTGTAGCTCTGATAAGGGAAGATATATTCACTATGAAGCTGAAATTTCGTAAATACCACAACAATCTCTGATCGCAAATGCTTATTTTTGTTTATAAAATTTATTATTGTGGTCCCTGGAAAGTAACTGCACTTCGACTGCTAAAATTTTAATAATTATTGTCGAAGTATTCTTAACAACGTCCCCGAATTTACTGTACCTCCAACAAATCTGTTGGGCTTAAATTATGCTGCTGGCTGAAACTCGAGGTACAAAGCTGTGAACTATTTAGCGGGGCAGACAATGTATATCTAAAAGAAAGATTAATCTCCGTAAGGAGGGGATTATTCACTGCAATCACCAAAAATATTGTGTCTACCAAGATGGAAATTCAGTCGGACTGCGTAGTCTGCAGAGCAGGACGATTGATCAGAGTTTGTAAGACCCGTGGGAGACAGCAGCCCCAACGAAATCATGTTAGTTTCAAGAATCATGACTGAGTGATAGAGTGAGAGACTCAAATAAAGAAATAAATAAAACAAAATAAAATAAAACGACACTCCACGAAGTAATTATCCGAATGGAACGGAAATCGGTAATTGCGAATTACGTTTACAGACAAACCAAAGACTAAAATTACAGAAGATTTGAATGATTTTTTGAAGAGGAAGAGCTTCACAACTTGAGCAAGTCAATAACGCGTTAATTCACCTCTAGCCCTTACGGAAGCAGTTATTAGTCTTGACATTCGGCTTACCATTCATTGACAGATTGATAGAGTTGTTTGATGTTCTCGTGAGGAATGTCGTGCCAAATTCTGCCGAATTGGAGCATTAGATCATGAAAATCCCGAGCTGGTTGGGCGATCCTGGCTACGATGCTCCGAACGTTGTCATTTGCGGAGAGATCCGGTGACCTTGCTGGACAAGTTACGGTTTGGCAAGAACGAAGACAAGCAGTCGAAATTCTGCCGTCGTCTTCCTGAAATGCGAGCGCAGGATGGCTTGCGGTAAGGGCAACAAGCCTGGGCATAGAAAATTGTCGAGACACCGCGGTGCTGTAAGGGTACCACGGTTTAAAACCAAACGGGGCCTGCAATGAAGTGAAATGGCACCCTAAACCATCACCCATGGTTATTGGGCCGTATAGCAGATGACAATCAACTTGGTATCCCACCGCTGTGAGGTGCGTCTCCAAAGACGTCTTTGTTGGTTATCGGGACTCAGTGCGAAGCCGGGCTCATCACTGAAGACAATTCTACTCCAGTCACTGGGATTCCAGGCCGAATATGCCCGACGTCATTGCAGACGAGCTTGTTGGTGTACAGAGGTCAATGATAGTTGGTGTCTGACGCTGTGTTCGGCCATACTTCACCCACTGAAACTCGGTTGGTGGGTAACCATAGAGCGCACAGGATGAGTTTAAGGTTGTGGGTGGGGCCGTGAACATTTGCTGTGAGTTGCACGATTAAACACACAACTTCATTTTTCTAAGAATCACTTATTTACATGTTGGCTTAAGGATCGCAATTAAACAATACAATTGAAGGCCTAGTTAAAGAAAACTTAAGATGCTTTCTGGGTTGAAGGCCCAAAACCACACAGCAAACACAAGAACGGCTGAAGACCCGGCTTAGAAACCAGAATCAATTCAAAATAGATGGTAAATTTTTTTCTTAAAAAAAGCATGCAATGAAAACAATTAGCGGCTGAAGGCCTACACTACACGTCTGAAGGACAACTATAATTACAGCGCATTAATAAACAATTCTTCTAAACAAGTTTCCTTTTGAACTTACAACAGAAAGGCCTGAGCCTGATTAAGTAAATATTAACTTATTGCACGGCTGAAGGCCACAAACAAATTTGAAACAACGGCTGAAGCTCTGGACAACAAGACAGATAAATAATTTAGAATTATTAAAAAAAATTCCCTTATAGAATAAACATGGCTGAATGGCTTATTGTAAAATTTTAAAAAAAAGTCTTAATTAATACACGGTGGAAGGCCTTGCACAATACTTAAACTAAAATGAAAATCACAATCTAAAACCAACAGAACAAGTGGCGCTCAGAAGTGTTTCAAGGGTCGGCTTGGGGAGGTAGCTCAAACGTAACATGATATGAGACAGGCAGCCAAGAGTTGAAGTTAGGTAATCGGATGGTAACCCAAACTAGGGATGGCCCAACAACCGACCATCAATTTAACCATTTCTCTTATGTCCGACCATCGGCACAACGAAAGAAAATACCGGGCGAGGACGAGAATACGAACAGCACTGCTAGCCAGAACGGCCCACAAACGAAAGCAGAGATGTCACAGTAGTTGAGGTTTCATAACAGGTTAACTAATCACTCAACTTGAGCGTCCAGGTTCGGTGGGCCACGAACTTTGTCGCTCTCGCAGCTAGCGCCTCACGATCCGACAGCGCGTGCACGCCACCAGCGGCCCCGGTCTGGCATCGCGCTGCGGAGACTTGCTTGTTGCTCTGTCCCAACCGACTCACTCAATTCGGCTCGCAGACAGCATTAAAATTACTGCTCAGCCAAAACCACAAAACCACGCACGGTTCCGCGAAATACTTCCACAAACAACTCGAACAATACTAAAACCAGTCACTGTGCAACATCTAGGACGGATCACAAGTCGACACACACGGAGAACCCAGAAGGGGTCGCCGTCCAACTACACGTCGTCGGATGAAACGACCGACCGTATGACCAGCCAAGATCGTCCCCACTCAAGTCATGTGTTTCAGCAAAGGTCGGGCCCTCACTGCATTTGGGTCCCGACTCCCTTGATGTCGATTCGCAACTTGGACACACGACGACCCGGAGTCACTGGCTCGGTCCCAATGACGTACAGGGAACACCAGCCCTTTGGCCACCCGACATCTGTGCACAAGGAAGGAACCGACCCGAGTTCCACAAGATGACCAAATGAAGGGACCCAGAAGCGGTTAGAAGACCAAATATACGTTGCTCTATGAGACGACCGATCGAACGACTAACCAACAGTCGTCCCCGCTCAACTCTCCTTCCGTCGGACACTGCATGTGTGTGTCCCCAGCGGTCGGGCGAGTGCTCGCTGTCCAGACCTCACTGGAGCTCCATCCCGACTGAACTCACAGCACAGTGCGACACGGGGATACTAGCGGTCGCTCCAAAGATAGTACGACAGTGTTCTTATTGATAGCGCTGCTGCTGCCACTCACGGGAAGGCAGGCCAGCAACTTAATGACGCCAGTAAACCGAATAAGAAACGGGACGGGGGTACCGCAAAGACAAGATGTCAAATAATAAACGGCATGAACACCAGTCGCGCACGGCTCACCCATTCCCGCCAATATTGTCGAATAATGACATCGCTCTTACTCAAATGTCGAGTGGTACGCCGATTATTCCCAGCGCCTTCTTTGAGTCCAACTACAGGTCCTCTCTCAAATACTGATATCTCCGTATATTGTTCAAGCGCCTGTCGGTGAGGCATAGTTCGTGCCGAACTGAGTAGTCGGAATGAAATTTGCAAAGACTTTATGCATTGATATGGACATGTCCCCCCTCTGTATCCGTGTTACCTGGGCGGTGAAATTGCGCTGCAGCATCACAGATTCATCCACTGGCCACGACCAATTTACATAACTTCTTCTCAGTACGCTGTTTCTTCTCTTAGAGTGTGTATGTATGATCTCTACGTATACGGTGCAGGAATCGTGAGTACATCATTTTACTAATTATAGTATGCAGTGAGACATCTAAAGAGTCATCTTCCCCCAGCTCCAAATGTGCATGTACAGCGAAGAAAGTCTGTAGTACAATGGGAAATACTAATATGCACATTTTTCATAGTATTTGTGTAAATGTAAATGCATATGTAGAATACGTTCGGTCAAATAAATTGACGACGTTTACTGTTATGTACTGAAACGAATAGGAACGGCCGGCCGAAGTGGCCGCGCGGTTAAAGGCGCTGCAGTCTGGAACCGCAAGACCGCTACGGTCGCAGGTTCGAATCCTGCCTCGGGCATGGGTGTTTGTGATGTCCTTAGGTTAGTTAGGTTTAACTAGTTCTCAGTTCTAGGGGACTAATGACCTCAGCAGTTGAGTCCCATATTGCTCAGAGCCATTTGAACCATTTGAACCGAATAGGAACGTGAAGAGTTTCCAAGTATAGAATGCAACTGTGGTGTGTTGAGGGCTTCTAAGCTAGAATACTGGTGATCAGTAACAGGTGACCTTACGCCAGTGGTTCTGTATCACGATTTGTAGAACAAATGGTCATCGTTATATTCTGAGTTAATGCAGTTACTACTGGAAAACATACATTGATGGCGAAGCGTTATGGTCTGGGGAATGATTTCGTGGCGTTCTCTAGAATTACGTGTTTCAATACGTTTCTAAGGCGCTGCTAATCGATTTCGTCATAAGCCCTTCAACTTACTTTTCAGAAAGTTAATGTCACTCGGTTGGAGTTGTCCGACGCTGACTGGAAGCAAACAGTCAAGGCTTACTCATCATTCTCTGCGTATCAAAATCTTAAGCAATGTATTCTACATGTGTAAACAGCTGTGTGAAGCATGGAATGTGGCACCAGATAATCACAGTAACAGGAATACTTGTTTTATCTTTGATTAAAGAGCAAGCAGTAATAAATCTGAATTTTAGGAGGTGCTCCTAATAATATCCATAGTAGTGAAGTCGAGGTGGTATTCGCTATCTGCCATTCTCAATCTTCAGCATGGACGAATGAAATGGGGACAACTGAGGTGCCGAGAAATTCCAGCTTATGAAGGCCGCCGTTCTACTGGGATACTTTTTTACGACATTCGCCTGCGAAGGCCTATGATAGCAGAGCGTAGTGCAAAATTATGCGCTTTATGCTCGCATTCTGAAGGACGATGTTTCGAATCCACTTCCGGCCAACCTGTTTTTGGTTTCCGTGATTTCCCTAAATCGTGTAAGGTAAAAGCCGGGATGGTTCGTGAAAAGGGCAGGGCGCTTTCATTCTGCATACTTTCCTAATCGGAGCTTGTGCTCCGCCTCTAATGACCAAGTTGTCGACAGGACGTTACACACTACTCTCCTCCAGTTTTTGCGCTACATCAAGACACTTCGCTTCAGGCCTACTTTTCTCTGCGTTTGAATGCCTTGAGAAGTTCCATAAAGAGCTTAGACTGCATAGGTCATACTTTCTACAAAATGTTAGTACATAATACGTAGCACCGTTGGAACCGTCTGTTTCAGTCTGTTCTTTTCGTGTGAATGAAAATCAGACGAATTCTGATGTGTGCTTCGTCAGAGGCCTTCGTGAAGTTCTGTGCGTGCCAATATTTCACAGACTTAAGTAAATTAATTGTTGCCGTTTTAGTGTACTCTTTTTCATGTAGTTGTAAACGTAGGCTTCCGCGGCCGTTTTCACAGTTGCAACAGTTGCCGAAACGTCGGAATTTTTCAGATGACAATGCGGCCTCAAACCCAGAAGAATTTTATTTACTCTTTTTCTTGCTGATCCTTCAGGTGGATTTTCAATCACTTCGGTAACTTCGTGGATCCCCTTAAACTGTTCCTAAGGCCCACGGAGAAAGAAAGAGCGTCGACAGTTGCAACATACATTTTGCAATAAGAAGCAAAGACAACATCCATAAGTAGTTATAATCAAGGCCTGAAAGCTACAATTTATGTGAAATGTATAATTCTGATGCTACAGAAAAACATTCTGGAGACGTGGCCTGACTCTCGAAGTTTAATAGAAAAGGTCACACAGACACGCACACGCGCACACACACACGTGGTTTCATAATTCACTGAAATGGAAAATAAATAGGGTCTGCATAACAAATACTTGAGTACTGCGAAAATTTATCTGCACTGAATGTAACAGAGACCAACTGGTGAAGCAGCACCCGCAGATCTACTTTGGCTCTATCTGGAACCTAAAAGCATGCAAATAATTTTTGCTTATTACAAATGTCGTCCGAGATCGGAATTCAGTATTTGATTTCCGATACGACCTGATTATTTGGGGATTGTGAAGCGAGGCTACATGTTTCAACTCTAAGACGGCTGTGCAGCGTGGCACGATCTGGAATGAATGAAGAATATGTCGAAATAAATTCGATAGAATGGAATGATAATCAATTATTTTGTAACTGAATCTAAAGATGAATTTACACGCCCGTATGTGTACTCAAACCTAAAAGTCCAAGATACAGATCCACGATTAGCAAACGGAACATCATGTTATCATGTTCTCTTCCCACGGTTTTTGAACAACCGACAACTATTTTCCAGAATGAAATTTTCACTCTGCAGCAAAGACTGCGCTGATATGAAACTTCCTGGCAGATTAAAACGGTGTGACACATCGAAACTTGAAGTCGGGACCTCAAGCTTTCGTGGATAATTTCTCTCCCGTCTGAGCTACCAGAATCGACTCGCAACTGCTTATTAGAGACTCAAATAAAGCTGAGAGGAGAAGTGGTGAGTCATGCCTGGGTAGCTCTGTCAGTATAGCTCTTTCCCGCGAAAAGCAAAGGTCCCGATATCGAATCTTGGTCTGGCACTCAATTTTAATCTGCCAAGAAGTTTGAAATACTATTTTATATTTCATAAGATCTTAACATATTCGAATTTACTATATTAAATGGGAAGATAACGTACGGAGCTACAATAAGCTTCTCTTCGACTAAGTGTTAGCGAGGTATGAACTTCCGTTTTACTATGATCCCATTCCTGTTCGAGGAGTAATCTCAACCAAAAGATATCAGTATTTACTCAAGATATTAACAAAGCTTCACAATGACAAGTAAACTGAAACGATCTCGCCCAATGCTTTATTCATTGAATAACCTTCACAACATAAACTTGCGATAGATGAAGGAAATCATCTCTCGAAACAAATCTCCACGAAACAGCAACTAAAACAATCCGGAACGACGAAGAGTAGAAGTGGGAACGCTCCTTCGGAAAACCCTCCAACGATTCCCATTGATCTAAAAGAAGCTGATTCCCCAAAGATGTAAAATCGCTATAGCGACCATGGAAAGAGTTTGCTGTACTCATCTCGATTAATCGAAATTAATAACAGCAGAATGGCGTCAAATATTGAGAAGACCAATATCGAAATCTACTAAAGACAAAATATAATGCGAAGAATTGAAAGTGCGGAATGAACAAGCTACTTTCACTACGAAAGAGCGAAAATAACAGGTAGTTTACAATATTGTTGTACAAGACAAAATACTTTCTAGTGCTTTCGGTATTAGAGCAGGTTTAAGAATCCCTACGGTATTAGTGAAACTAATGGGTGAGAAAAATGAAACTGATACGGAAAATATGAATACTTACAATAAAACTGATATGGGATTGATTCGCCTAAATAAACTTCACAGTATGTGCTGTAAATGGACACCCTGACGTCGATGTAGCACAATGGTTTGAGACGTGAGTAGTAGCTCTCCTTGAGGGATAGCAGCAATAGCGTTTTAAATATTCTGCTTTAGCTCTTACAGTATATGGGTACATCAGGCACTTTAATTTGCTCCACAGGTACAAATCGTAGGGAGAGGGATTAGGTGGTAGAAGTAGCCAGAAGACTGCACTGTCTCTGCTGGCGAAAACGTCAGGCAATCGTGACAAAGTTTTCAAGGCAATGTGTGCTGTTATTCCGACTTGCTGAAGTTGTCACACACTCGTTTACCTTTTGTGAGCTAATTGCCAGATATATTAATAAGCTTCTGGGCATACAGCTCAGCACTGACAGTTAAGTGAAAGAATCGTGCTACGGTGCGGACACAAGACATCTTGTGCCAAACAACAATTCCAAAGTTATTTAAAGTAGTGATGGCGAGTTTCTGACGCATAATGGCGTATATTCTGTGAGTTCAAGTAGCCTGAAGGCTGAATCAGGCCTCATCTGAAGAATGAAAGATTGAAGATTCAAAAGTACTGATTCCAATTCAGGAATCCTTGGCAGAACTATGTGATATGAAGTCCATTTGTTCATTAATAAGGGTCATTCCTGCGTCAGTCTAATAAATATCATGTCGACCACTTTCATTTTGTTCAGCCTGTATATTCTTGGCCTTTGTATTTGGTATGACTTGGTTAGGGCTGTGGGTATGCTTTGCGCCTATACAGCGAGCAACCAACAATACATTCAAGGGAAACGGTCATATAGCTCACAGGGGCCGGCCTTCCCTCAGACAGACGCAACTCAACCACTATCTACCTTGCGCCCAGATGGTATCCCAGGCGCCTATAGTGGCTACTGACTCTCTAACATTCTGCGTGGTTTCTGTTTGTTCTATGTCGTGTCTCCCTACCACTTTCGCGCAACGACGCTCTGAGCGTGATTTTAGGGAATTGACTAGTTTGAACCTGGGATCTGTTGCTGGTAAGGAGACGCCAGACCACACATGACATGTAGAGTTCAGAAGAGTTCAGTGAGACTAGCGATGATATAACCAAATACTTAATAATTTCAGCGTCAGCTCCACTGCACTTCCTGTAAAAGAATCTTAATACTAACTAAATGTAGTGGAAGGGGTTCAAGGCTTTCCTATTTCTTAGTTAGCTGGTAAAATAACGCCGAAAAAGCAGTTAACTTTACCATTGGAAATTTTATTCTACTCACAAAACATTGTTTATAACTTGTGCTATTGATAAAAGAAAATGTTTTGATACAGAATGATAAAAACCAACTGCGTTCAACAAAAATGTGAACGAATATTCCCTGAATGGGTTTCCAAGTTCTACAATGGATCGAAGGATGACCTATGCCATACCACATCTATAATCTAGGTTTAAATTAAGTTTCACAAAAGAGAAAACTATCAAAATGGTCTACAGTGACCCTCAATTATCTTTAATTACTTACCTAACTTGTAGTAAATTACAGTGGCTGATGTGGCTGCTCAATAATTATGTAACAGAAAAATTAATGCGTTTCAGATTTTAACTTACGTAGCAAATGTGAATACCATGAGCTTCAATTGACGATCGACACTAGTATTACGTAAAAAGGGAATGTAACAGATGAGACTTCTGCAGTTCTGAGTAGGGCCTTAGGCGCTCAAAAAATGCGGCATCACGTGTGTTCATTACCTTGTCGGTGTTCGTCAGGGGGCGGCAGCCGGCGTAGCTCCATCCAGCTCGCCATCTCCGAAGCAAATCCTTTCTAACTTCTCCTTATTACAATTTGCCGAAGTTGGTTTAAAAAAAAACTATCTGGGTGTGTTTTCATCTGACCAATCAGGGTCTCAATGTTAACCTTAAGCTCCGCCTACAAAAATTCTGTCTATCCAATGAGAAACGTTATACTTTTCGTGGTGGGGAATTGTTTTTAATGTTTGGAAAGTAACAGAGATGCGAAAAAGTCTCACACTAAAACTTGCAGCTGGTGTGGCCCGTTTAGTGTTATCGTAAGATCTATACTGTTCTTCTGGAGGGCTCTATCTTTTAACATGGGCTGGGGGGGGGGGGGGGTAGTCCTGGCGGTTACTATTCGTTGTGGGGCAATGTTTTTTAGGTTTGCAACATAACAGAGATGGGAAAAGTATCACGCTAAAACTTGCGGCTGGTGTGGCCCTTTTTGTGTTATCATAAGATCTATACTGTTCTTCTGGAGGGCTCTAGCTTTTAACATGGGCTGGGGGGGTGGTTTTTATAAGGAGAAAATAAGTAAAATATAGTTATTGTTTTATTTTTATGAGGAGAAAATAAGTGGCATATAGTTTTAGTGTTTATTATGCCTTACTTTTGTTCTTTATATACTGTCCATTTCAGAACTAATGACTTATTTTTATCGATAGTCTATTTTTTACTTAAGTCCATAGTCAATGACTGTTATTTTGTAGTTTATTAGCTGTCTGGTGTGCTTAACTTATTTTGTTTTTCACATGTTTCTTTTGCACAATTACTAAATCACATAATTTGATTTCACACATTCACACAATCCTATGAATGTTTAAGGATGAGGTTGGTGAATGTTTTTGCACGAAGGTGATGGACTTGAGCGAGATGGTTGTGGGCAAGTATTTGATGTTCAGCTTCGTTCATCGTTCCTTGTTGGCTTTGCAAGTGTGTGTTGCTGTTGTGGAGGTCCCATACTGGATTGGAGCTGTGAGTGCAGAATCACGTGGTCTACTGGCTTTGTATGCGTGAAAGTCATCGTTATGTGTCGCTGAAAGCGGTCGTTTTTTGTAGTAATACTTTGCAGACGATTAGTTTACAATATAATAGGGATTTGGGAGGGTATGTCGTCTATTCTTCACCCATCTTCTTTCTTGGTCTCAGTCTTGCGAATCTTCAACTTCTGTTCTTCCTGTTTTTTCTCTGCTTCTTACTTGCTTCTTGGTTCTTCTCTGGACAAGATATGGCAATATTTATTGATAACTAGTCGCTTTGAAGTTCTCCTCTTAGTAAAAGTTTGATAAATTGTTCGGGCATGTCATTTTTACTTTGTGGAAGTTTTCTTCAATTTTGTGCATCAGCGCGCTGTTTAATAGCAGTAGTGTGACTTTTACACATATTTTTTTGCCAGTGGTGGCTTGCCCAAGTGGTCTTCTCATCGGGCCGTTTTTTGCTCGCCCCGCTGAGTCGGGGCATTCCAAGACCCTCTTGTCCTTCCGCCACACTGTGGTTCCGTGTTCTGTCCCAGCAGGTTCCGCCACCCTGTGGTTCAGCAGATTTACTGCCCACTTCGGCTACCCTCTGTTGGTCTCGCTGTCCCTTCCCTTCTCTCAATGCTTCTGCCTTGTAGGAATTGTGCGTGTCTTGCTAATTATGTCCTTTGCTTTCTTGATACTTCTCGCGTTGCAACTTGTGGGTCGTTGCATCTGGTCTTTGCTGGGGTTTTTACAGTGGTTCTTACAAAAAGTTTTACTTATAATCATCTAAATATATGTCTAGTACCTACATTGTTTTACGCCTTCTTGAAAAGCTTTACAAATTTCGGCACACTTTCCATGTTACAATTCTAAGATATTTTGAGTCTTAACTTCTACAAGAATCCTCAAATTCGTTTTTTATTTTTGTGTAGTGTCATCGTGTATAACATTTTAGTATTTCATGCTGTTAGAGTATCTACATTTTATCCCTTCACCTTAATCTATGGTACTATTGGTGTTATTTTTGTTTTTGTTTTTATTGAAACTACTTTCTTTTTCCCACCTTCCTCTCTCTTCATTCTTGTTTCTCCTGACGATCTTATCTGCAACATAATCTTGAAATATTGTGCTGATTATTTACCAGTAACAAAATTAATCTTCAAATTTTCAAACTTTTTGATATGGCTCACATGGTGAAGTCCTAAGGTTTTGCCTGTTTTACTTCAAACTTGTACCGAAAGTGTTTAATACTGCCAGTCTTAAGTAAATATACCTCTGCTTTATCCCATAAAATTACCCTCTTATTCTCTTTTACTGTGTTCCGAAATACCTTGAACTTCTTGCAATTTTTCGTCGATTTGTCGTGGACTTCTAACATGAGTTGAGGCGATTCCCCCTTTTGTGCATACCATTCTAATTCTTCATCCTCTTTATCCCGCGTCATTCTTAATTGTTTGTTTATAACTGGTATTTCTTCTAATTTTAGCTTTTGCTCAAAGAGAAGTGTGACATTCCCGAATGTTACGCTACCTTTCCCCAAATCTATTATCGTTCGTCTCTCATTTAAAAAATCTGCACCTATAATCAGGTCTACAGTTAGTTTAGGTATAATCACGAAGTTGGCTTCGATCTTTTGACCTTGACACGAAAGAGTTAACCTTGTTTGTCTCGTAACTTCTGCAGCATTGTTTCTAATAGGACCTCTTACTTGAATCTTACACGTTTTCAGAACTGGCAATTCCTCATTGGCATTACACTGCATGAATAAATTTTCTGAGATCGCAGTCAGTTCACTTCCGCTATCAATTACAATATTGACTGGGATATGCTTTACCATGGCCTTCACAATTGGTTGAATTTGAAAGGGTTGGTTCTGTTCTTCTTCTTCTTGCATCAACGAATCCTCCATTGAATCATACATGAGCCTTTTCGGGAATTTCCCTTGTGAATTCGAACTTTCTTCAGGATAAGCTTCGACTGCTACTTCTCTCCCTTTTATTTCCTCTTCTCTATTTCTTCCTTCATTTACACTTTCTTCAACATGCTCCACTTTTTCCTCATCCTCATCTATCTTCTCTTTCTTCGTCGCTACTTCCACTTAAACGCATCTAAATGCTCTAATTATCGCTTCATAACTTCCTTCATTATATACGTTGGGTTGTGTGCCCACTAGTAACCTATTTTCAACTTCTGACGACTGCACATTATCCTCATTGAATTCAGTTTCCCTGGTTTCCATCTCAAATAGCTCTGCAATACTCATTACTTCGTCCTTTCCTCCTACATTCGTTGTGCATGCCTCTGGTAATTCATCTTCCTCGTCAGTATTCTCCCAATTAATTTCATCCCAACACGATATTGTTATTTTCCTGTCTTCGTTTTCATCTGGTCCCTGCGGATTTGTTTCTTCCTTCTTCTCTTCTCGTGATAAGGTATTTACTTCTCTGTTCAAGGTGCTGCAATTGTCCTGGGTCGGTGCATCATTCTCTTTGGCATGGGCGCTTAGCTGTAAATTCGAACGTTTATCGCGGTTTGGTGGTCTTACCTCCACCCCTTCTTATTCTCTTTTCTTGTTCAGCTTGTTGATAGTGGTTTCCTTGTTGATAATTTGTCGGTCTATTGGTTCTCCAGTACCCGTTCTGGTTGTCGTTATTCCCTCTGTAATAGTTGTTGCCGTTCCTGGGTAAATTATAGTTATTGCCATATTCTCTTCAAAATCAATAACCGGTTCTTTGTTGAAATCTATTGTCGTTTCTTGGTGCGAAGTTATCACGTGGTTCGTAATTATTGTTTCTTCGTACTGTGTCTTGTGGATTCCACTGCTTTTTGCTTTCGTTTTCACGTGCGCTTCGTCTTTTTCTTGCGTCATCTTCCGAAAATATGAACTCTAGTTCCCTTAGAATACCTTTAAATGCTTCGACGTCATTGCCTCAGCGACCGACTAATGATTGCTGGTATTTCAATGGTAACTTCATCGCGCATAATTTAATCAACTCTCCGTCACTGTATGGTACATCTAAGCATTGATTTTTCTTTGCCATTAATTCGAAAAATTTCACGGGACTCCTCTCTCCTGAATTTTCAAAATATGGGTTCTGTAATAATTCGTGCTTCACTCTGTTCTGTGCTTCACTGGACCAATATCGTGAGAGATACTTCTCTCTGAAATCTTCGTACGATCGGCATGTCGTTGCAACATTTTGCATGGTTTCTGCGACTGATCCTGACATGTGTGCACATATAGAGTCTAATTTGTGTGCTAGCGTCCAGTGTTCTGGTAATCCTACTCGGAATTGTTCAATAAAAGTTCGTGGATGTAATGAGTTTCCTTCTCGAAAGTGTTGAAATTTTCTGACTGTGAGGAAATTATCGTTGTCGTACTTCGTCATAGTTCCATATGAAATTCACGATTCTTCGCCACTTTTGTTTCTGATCATATCTCCCGTCGTTCTTCCGGTTGTGGTAGTTCCATTGGAAATTGTCCAGTGTAACTTTCGCCTACCCTTGCGTAGTATCGTTGGAGTGGTACTCAATTATTTTCTTCCATCGGTTGTGAACGTGTAGCTGAATGCATTGCACTGTACTCTTCGCGACCTGGCTTCCATTGTCAGGTATTGGTTCGGTATCTTGTCAGGCTAACCTTGCCGCTTCATTGCACGATCCAAACTGTCTTGAAACATACATTTGTGGTTCTGCATGTGTTTGTGGTGCCGTTTGTTCATCAAGAATTTCGAAACGTGTTTGTTGCTGTGCAGGCTGTCTGATTTCACGTATGTTATTTTCCGCCTGTGACTGGAATCGCAAATGCATGATATCTTCGTTAATTGCTTGTTTTTCCGGTGCTGTTACAGATACGGATGTGGTTGCAGACTCAGTGCTTGTTCGATCCTGTTCACTACGCTCTTCAATGATTTGCAACAACTCTGTTCGCAATTTCTGAAATTGTCGCTTCGTTTGCGCTTCTATTTTGACTATGCGGTTATCATATCTTTTCAGCGCTGCTTTTGAGATACGTTTGTGTAACACACTGTTTTCAACAATTTTACGCGCTGTACCTGCTGCTTGTCTAGTAATTACGTTTATCTGTTTCTCTAGTTTCTTGACTTCTCCCTGGGTGTTGTTACCTAATGTTTTGATCTCGTCTTGAATGTCATTAGCAATGTTTGTACGTCCGCTTGTACCTTGCCAATGTCTGTTCTCAATTGATTGTGACCTGTTATTAAGTTTCCTATCACTTCTCGAGATTCTTTTGCCTCGTCTTCAATATGACTTAGCTGCAACTAAATTTTTTTGTTTTGTTCTTTAATCTCACGCATTTGTCTCGTGGTTTCTGCAATTTTTTTCCTCGTTTCTGCATTCTGAATTTTATTTTTGTTTCTTTATTTTGTCTTGTCATGGTTTCGGTCATTAATTGTAATAATTATGCCAGATTGGTGGGTCCTATTGCGTTTTCTTCCGACGTTCTACGCTCTGTGTCTTCGCCCAGTTGTTGGTTTGCAACCGATTGCATTGAACTGTGCGGTGACTCGTTTCTGCTCGCATTCCTTGTACTCTGTGGTGAGGGAGCTCTGACTACTTGTACTATGGGTTCTACGTATTCAAGACGCAAGTTAGAATCCTCATCGACTGCCTCTCTATTTTCCTGCTCCTCTGTCGTATGTTGACTTATGTTTTCTATGCCTTGACGTACATTATCCTCGTTATGGTGCGTTATCTGTCCCATTTCTCGCGATACTGCATCGTCTGTTGTACTGTCCTCTATTCTCTGTCCGTCTTCATGTTGGGTCTCTACCTCAATTCGGTCAAGGTCTCGATCTGCCATTGCTAATCTTTCCGAATCCCTTATTTTCTGTTTTAAAAGCAATTCACGCGCCCTACTTCGCGTCAACATGCGCTCATACGATCTCACGCGTTTCATAAACTTTTTGCACTTACTTGTTGGGTCAGAACCAACTTGTCAACGATGTGTCCGCCACCTGTGCGCTTGCATTGGAGAGAAAACTTATTTCCAACAATATTAAAATTCATAACTTAATTATGCTATTCTCTCTGCCAGGCTCACTTTCTGTTGAATACTTTTACTATCTATCGCTGCAGCTACTGTTTTCGACTATGTATAACTTTAGAAACAAAATTTTTTACTACAAAAATTTTACAACAGGATATTTTTCTGACCTAGTTAGGCATGTGGTCGCCCTTCAATCATGGTATTTTACCAGCCTGGCAGGGTCGCCATTCTCTAACATTCTGCGTGGATTCTGTTTATTCTATGTCGTGTCTCCCTACCACTTTCGCGCAACGACGCTCTGAGCGTGTTTTTTAGGGAATTGACTAGTTTGAACCTGGGATCTGTTGCTGGTAAGGAGACGCCAGACCACACATGACATGTAGAGTTCAGAAGAGTTCAGTGAGACTAGCGATGATATAACCAAATACTTAATAATTTCAGCGTCAGCTGCACTGCACTCCCTGTAAAATAATCTTAATACTAAATGTAGTGGAAGGCGTTCAAGGCTTTCCTATTTCTTAGTTAGCTGGTAAAATAACGTCGAAAAAGCAGTTAACTTTACCATTGAAAATTTTATTCTACTCACAAAACATTGTTTATAAATTGCACTATTGATAAAAGGAAATTTTTTAACACAGGTTGATAAAAACCAACTGCGTTCAACAAAAATGTGAACGAATATTCCCAGAATGGGTTTCCAAGTTCTACAATGAATCGAAGGATGACCTATGCCATATCACATCTATAATCTAGGTTTAAATTAAGTTTCACAAAAGAAAAAACTATCAAAATGGTCTACAGTGACCCTCAATTATCTTTAATTACTTATCTAACTTGTAATAAATTACAGTGGCTGACGTGGCTTCGCAATAATTATATAACAGAAAAATCATTGCGTTTCAGATTTTAACTTACGTAGCAAATGTGAATACCATGAGCTTCAATTGACGATCGACACTAGTATTACGTAAAAAGGGGATGTAACAGATGAGACTTCTGCAGTTCTGAGTGAAGCCTTATGCGCTCAAAAATGCGGCATCACGTGCGTTCATTACGTTGTCGGTGTTCGTCAGGGGGCAGCTGCCGGCGCAGCTCCATCCAGCTCGCCGTCTCCGAAGCAACTCCTTTCTAACTTCTCCTTAATACAATTTACCGAAGTTGGTTAAAAAAAAATACTGTCTGGCTGTGTTTTCATCTGACCAATCAGGGTCTCAATGTTAACCTTAAGCCCAGCCTACAAAAATTCTGTCTATCCAATGAGAAACGTTATACTTTTCGTAGTGGGGCAATGTTTTTAAAGTCTGCAACGTAACAGAGACGCGAAAAAGTCTCACGCTAAAACTTGCGGCTGATGTGGCCCTTTTAGTGTTATCGTAAGATCTATACTGTTCTTCTGGAGGGCTCTAGCTTTTAACATGGGCTGGGGTGTGGTCCTGGTGGTGAGCTGGCGTCGTGGGTGTCCGTCCCTTATCGTAGGGCCTTCTAGCTTAACACGGTTCTGCTCTCGGCTTCTGTTCTCGTTTCTCCCCTTGGAACTGCGTCTGTCTCGCGGTGGGAAGGTATGACATGCATTTAGGCATTCTTGTGTTAGTCTGTGGTATTCCAGTTGCTCATTCGTTATTCGTATTACTTTGGTTAATTTAATGTCACGATTTATTCGGAGCTATTTGATATACTACTGGATTTGCTTATCATGTCAGGGTTTTCATGGAAGGTGTTGGATTTGTCTGTCACCTTACAACCCCACGGGCCTTCTCTCCTTCACGGGCTACGTGACTGAAAGTAGTGTCCACTGCATCCTTGTGCTCAAGCCACAAACAGTAGTTCACTCCGAGTGGGCATTCTGGGCCAGGAGGAGAATGGAGTAGCAATCCATCAGTCAGGAATTCACTTTGGATCCAGTGCAACGACGACGCCAATTTCAAAGTCAGTGTTCAGCTAGTCGATTTGTAAAGATTCCGGTTTTTGTTTCATTAGTGCTACCCGGACTTGATTGCGTTCCTTCTTTACGGAATTTCGTACTGTACTGCCCTTCTGGGACGTAACTAGTACTGATTCTAAATTCATAATTTTCACAATGTTCTTGGAACTATCTCTTTGGGATATGAACTTTCTACAGCATACTTAGTTACTTTCCGTAGGGCGTTCAGCATTAAGTGAATATTGACGTTTATTCTTTATCCAAGAAGTGTCTATTTCGTTGAGGCCTTCGACTTCCATATGAATATTGCTGTTATTTCCATACTAAGAATACATTTTCTTCTGTATAATGTTTATTCTTATTTACGAAGAAATTGTCTACGTAAAGTAATGAATTATTACGTTGTACTTAACACACGCCGGAGAAGACGTGTTCTTCTACCAAAAGCGGACACGACAGATAGCTTACCGCACTCCTGAGTCTTTAGGCATGTCTTCCTAGAGGAATTTAATTCTCGTCAATGAATTTAAATGAAAATGATTTTTACAGTGTTCGGGGTCTGACACATATTCCCCAAGTGTTAACAGCGATTCCTCAAAGAGATCAGTAGCGCAGCAGTTATATGTTGTTAATGGCACGGAGCTGGTTGGGATCAATGCTGGGATAAAGCCCATCTTATCTGTTAAATATATTTCAATAAAGAGACTACACAATTAGAAAATCTATATCAAGGAAAAATCGTACAATTCAACACCTTCATATTCTCATGCACTGAGATCATCTGAGAACCTGGAGGAATACAAAAGTACCTTCTCAATATGTGGGCATCACGTCACTAACGGATAGCACACACTAAACTAGAGGGAAACCTGTTCATAGATTTGTGTCTCATTTCTATTTGTTTCCGTGACATCGTTCTAGCTGTTTCAGAGTGACTGTAGAACTTTTAACTGTGTCAGAAGATGCTTCAGGCATGAACCAGCTGCTTTGATGAAAAATTGCATTGTCGTCCTGAAGTGTCTTGGAATTTTCCAGGTCAGGTACCCATAAATCTCAGGTAACGCTTTCTAAGAAGACTACAGGTGGAGCGGAAACTTGCGGGAAGCTTCCGCGACCTCTGACAAATCTGTTAAAGGTTTAATTTGAAGACTATTTCTAAGGATAGTATTTCTTGGAGTGCAAAGAGCCTGTGCGTTTAGGACGACGAGAATAAAACAAGCAGAATGGATACGCAGCAGAAAGTCAAATATCAGTCTGTATACCAAAGAGACATAACTTTTTAACATACATAAAATACATACGTTTGACCCATTACAAAGCATGTAGTGTAAAGTATTCGCGCTGTTGACTACGTGATCGCTAAAACCAGCAACGGTTTGTGTAAATACATGCAGAGAGCAGAAACTGCAATTATGGTGAGTAGATTTCGAGCTGCGAACTAACTGTTGTGTCACTACAAATTTTAACTTGCAAATTAATTTATGTAAAAGCTGTCTAATATCCGAGTAATATTTTGGTATGCGAAATGCGTTCACGATTCCGTCAACACGTGTAACACTCGAAGAACCAGCGAAGTGTGATTCTTCAGCTCCTCTCGGCATACATCATGTCGAAACCGTTCTTGGGTGGATTGTCGGATGTCGGTGTCCAAGGGGCACAGCATTTCAGCAAACGACCACGTTGCTATCATGAGGTGCGCTGAGGAACTAACTGATGGTGGGTCGGTGCCACGCGTTTATCTCCTCCCCTTCTGCTTCTGATCAGCCGTGTCCTTAGCCCCACTTCTCCCACCGACCAAGTGTTCCGTCCTGGGTTCACACCCAGGCGCAAACTCTACTGTTCCTCCACCTGTCCCCGAAGCCAGCTCGGCAGTCGTAGAACATTACCTCACTGAACTGCACTGGTTGGTCTATAACCACGCCAGGCTTCTCACACAGACGTCCAAATTCTGGGACTGTACCATTAAGGAATCTATCCGAGCAAGGGAACCGCTGATAAATCGTGATAGCGTGTACGTACTTTGCAAGGCATGGGACACCGCTATTAGAATGGTCAAGACGAGGAATGAGGTACCAGATGACGAACTGACTTCGGGGACAGGTGGAGGAACAACAGAGGTGTCGCCAGCGAGCGCACCTGGGTACGAACCTAGGACGCGATACTGTGTCGGTGGGAGTAGTGAGGCTAGGGATACTGGTGGCGGACGGCCGATGGAGCGGCCGATGAGAGGAGAGGGGGAGGAGATAGTAGCGACTCCTCAACAATTGGTTCATCATCGCACCTGATGATGGCAACGTGGTCGTTTCCGAAGTACTGCACCTGTTGGATACCTAAATAGGGCTGTTCACCCATGAACTATTTCGAGAAACTAATGAAGTGTTCACATTTAATGTACAATTCGAGCTCATCACCTTTTTCTCTCAACACGAACGGAGCTACTTCTTACGTTCATAGTTAAGGGAAGGAAACTAATCATGAGGTAGTATCAGTATTTCAAATACGATGATACGTTTATAACAGTAATGGGGACGTATCTTCACTGAAAATATAGGAGAGTGGATCTCACCAGACAGTAGTCTATTTCAGTGCATTTAAAAGTTCCAATTTACCTGATAGGCAGTAAACGTTTGTTCCTGGAAGCATGTGACAGACAGTGCGCAACAAATTTCGGGGAGAGTTTTACCCATACATCTTTCATATAGCTTGACGACTGTAAGAGAAAGATTTTTGGAGGAGCATAAATTCTGAGATGACACCCTGACGAATTAAGAATTAATGAGTATTGATTTTGAAGCGCATATGTTTGGCAAAACGTCTTTTTTGCGTGGGAAATTGAGTATTATTTAAGGGCAGAAAAGGGAGCAAGCCGAATTGTTAATACGTATCCACGCGAATTTTGAGTGACCACGTCATTCGACCGTTACCTAAAATCTCGGAGTCACGCTGTGGGTCAATAGGCGCTGTATCATTAGATGGATACAGAGGCGAGCGAGTGTGCCGGGACTTACCACAGTCCACTGCTATTAGCGCCACGTCATCATAACGCGGCTGTGTGTAGTCTACAAAGTATTGCGCCATAAATTAAGGATGAAATTAAAAATCAAAGTAGCTTTGCAAACTTTGTCAACACATGCTTCAGTACATTAATGTTTAAATTGTTAAACCTCAGAACGATCAAATGAATCTGTTTCACTAAATACATTGTTTTGAGTGAAAAACAAGTGGCGCTAAATGATAGAACTAGAAAGCCAAACATTATTCACAATGTGCATATGTATGTCGCAATCTACTGTAACAAGTCTCAACGTGATCGAAACAATATTTTGGTCAAAATCGGCGTTTGTTTCGAAGAATTGAAGGCTCTAAATATTAGACATAGAAAGATGAAAACTGGTATGAAGTTTCAGTTTGATACAAAAACATTAACGACCCCCATTAAGCTACCTCTGATAGATTTTAAGTAGATTACTGAAAACTAAATTTGGAACAAAGATGTCCTTGCTTGTGATAGATTCAGTATCATTTATAGTAATGATGAAAAGTCCTGATTATAGCACTTGATTACATGCATTAATTAATATAGCTATAACAAATTTCAAGACTTTGATCTAAATAACAATCATTCTCTTAAACATGTAATTCAGAGGTCATGATCTACTATCGGTTCCGTTCTAAAAATTCTACGCGTAAAAGTGTACAGGCATTTGAGGTAAAACTTCTTCTGTAATTAAAGCCAACTTAACTCCATTCATATAAAAATTTTGAAGATTGTAAATTGAATCGCGACATAATTTCTAAATATCATCTGTTCGAGAAAGCGGACATGTAGAAGCTGCTTCTTGGGCTTAGAGACGATGACGGCAGATGTTGCGCTTGGCCATCCGCTGCGCCCGTATATAAATACGGCCTGAGTGGCAGTGGCAGATACTCTTCTCACTCAGCTATCACTCTGTCCACGTCAAGCAAAGGCCGGCTTACACGCTGCCTCGGATGACGTCACAACCAGGCTGCTGCTAAATGTATGTTTTCGGTACAAATAGGAAGCGAGCTCGCGAGGACTGTACACCGTCCTGGATCGCTTAGATTCAACAAAAGCAGCTGTCTGTGTGCCGCCCGTAATGTTAACAATACCACCTGGCAAGTGGTGAGATTATTTTCCACTTTTGTTGCGGGCAATTAACTTTGATGGTTAGGAGTCAGGACAAAAGCCATTTAATAGGAAGTTACCGTAGAGGTCACCTCTGAATTTATGATAGAGACATTATTATTACTATTATTATTATTGTCACGAATATTACGATGTTTGTGCATGTGAACGTTTACTGAATACATTAATCAGCTAGAGCATAAAAATTTTATTTATAATCATAGTTCCTGATCCCGCTGAGAAAACAGAGATTATAAACATTTCTTTCAGAGGGCACAAGAAGGCTGTGGACTTGCAGACTGGAAACTATGGTCAGTATGTTCTCCATCGCTTTCTGGTTGACTGCAAAAATAGTTCTCATGCTCTCGTAAAAGACGGCGGCAAAAGAGCAAATACAATATTTCTCTTTTTAAAACTAACCCGCCACCACACAGCGCTACGTGTGTTGCGGAGCTTGTAGTGCGAAAGCTCAAAAATAGCTCTAAAGGAACAGGAGAAGGTTCCTAATTAGACAACTTCTGGCTGTTAGTGCTAAATAATGGAACCTTTTTAGCCATACCACCCTAATAATCGTGTCCACATCTAGGTTTGGTTCAACGAAAGCAGAAACTGAAAGTGAGCTGCGCTGCTGAAAAAGCGAATTGTATGTTAATAAAGAAAAGTTACCGAAGTAGTTTTTCGGCAAACGTTTTATTAGAATTGTAAAAATACTTAAACTCAAATTTCTTTTGGATTCACGTGTTTTTCGCTATGCCATTGTTCTAAAACGATTATACGGAACCTTTTGGCTAAAAAAATTTGATTGTTTCAAATTGTAAGTCTCTTATCACAGCGTGATAATGAGGCGGTTATCTCTTCGTTATTGGTCATATTTATTAGAATGCTTCAAAGTCGAGGCACTGAACGTTGTTCGAAGAATTTGCAGTGAAGTGAGACTGTGAACTGCGATTGCTAATGTGAGGGTAGCAGAAATTAGCAGTCTGAAATTGTTGTCATATTTCGAAATGCGTCCCTCAACCATCTTTAGAAATGTTTCGAAATCTTATGTATTCGTCTACAAGAAACTTCTGAATCCCTTTCAAGAACGTCATGCCCAAGTCCTCATGATCTCTAAAAGGATTAAATCTCTTTTTCGCCAGCGGAGATTTGTTTACTAGTCTTCTCTATTATTTGGAAGCGTTCAAATAATATCTTTCCTCCCGCCAAACAGAGAATCGCTTCTAAGTTCCACTCAAAGAATCCACGAAGGTGAAACTTGGGTTATATGCTGATCGCTGCTATAAATTTTTTTATATGTAACCAAAGGAAAGCTGCACCCTAGGCTGTGGTTTAATTTATGTATAAAGGATTGAAAACCATATGTTGTTGATTCACATTTTTTTCTCGCTACTTGTCGTTCTGAAACAATTGTAAACAACTGGACTGCACTTAGGTGGCCTGAATGTTCCCAACCAGTTATCCAACCTGTAAAAGAAGAGCTACTGTGTATAACAGAATCTGCCAGTCTAGGTCAATAAGAGGTGAAGAGGTGAGTGCTAGGTTAAAAGGAAGTGTGGTTTAATTTATGCATAAAGGATTGGAAAACATAGGTTGTGGATTCACATTTTTTTCTCGCAACTTGTTGTTCTGAAACAATTGTAAACGACTGGACTCCACTTACGTGGCCTGAAAATTCCCGAACAGTTATCCAACCTGTAAAAGAAGAGCTACAGTGTAAAACAGAATCTGGCAAGTCTAGGTCAATAAGAGGTGAAGAGGTGAGTGCTAGGTTAAAAGGAAGTGTGGAAAAAATAGTGGTCTCGTCGGGATTCCACCATACAACCTTTCGATTTCTAGATAGACTCTTTACCTCTAGACCACTACACCAGATGCGAATTGGGTCAAGTCACTGCTCCTATCTTGAGTTACGGTTGCTGTTTTCTAGCTGACAATGGCCCCTTTTTCACAAATTAGCTTTAATTCATCATAATTAAGAGAATTTGTACGAAATATTTGTAAATCACATACTAAACTAGCCTCGTGAATCGGTACACCTATTTGTCAAAACCGGATCAAAATCCTTACAGACGTTCCTGAGACTAGCCTACACATTTAGAAGGATCTGAGTAGTCGACTTCAATCTGTATACATAGAGATTGATATCAGCATGCTCTGAAGGGAACCCGAATGGTATGCAGTCTGGACAGGATAACTTTCTTTCATTAAGTGATTTGAGTTGCATCGCTACACTGACGATGTTTACATTTATGTTATTCATGTTTACTGCTGGTCTTGGTTCGAATTCTGGAATACTTGTTTCATCTTCTTTCACGAAGACATTTCGGTAAACGGTATTTAGTACCTCCGCTTTAGTGACACTGTTGTCGGTAACATTACCGTCGCTATTGCGCAGCGAAGGTCTTGATTTTGTCTTGACGCTGGCCTCATTTAGGTATGAGCAGAATCTGTTTGGATTTTTTGCCAGATGTATAATCGGTTTTAACCAATACTTCTACTGGGTCGCTTAGCGGCTGATGCTAGACCCAACGATTTCTATTTCTATTGAGGGAGGATATGGCTAGAGGGATGTGGTGAAATATTTCCGTTGGAAGGAACCAAGACTCTCGTGACGAGTATTACGGAAGCAATCCGTGGAGTCAGTGTTGGTAGACCCCTGCTCGAGTCTGGCGAATTTGCTGACTCCGTCACTGTTGTCCGTAACCAATGCGATAGTCTAACATTGCGCAACACCTTCATTGCACCAGTTCTGCTTAACTCAAAGTCATTAGTGGAATGACACACTGAGACTATTGTGAGACATCGGTCACAAATTAAAATTCATACTGGTAGTGACGGAGAATGCAAACCTGTCGACTCTGGCGACCGATAGATGAATGTGTGACGCTGCAGCATAATTCCACCGCGCAGCTGGCCAGGATAGTAAACAGGGCACATGTCAAAACGAGGGCGAAAGGTGATTGCTAATTCATTCCACGTACTCAGTCGGACAGTACCTATGCCTCGCAAACTACGATGTGAAAAATATACGGAGATATCAGAAAATCAGTGGGGACCTGTACTTGGGTTGAAAGAAGCCGGTTGGAGTAATTAGCCAATCACTCGACATTTGAGGAAGAACGATGTCACTATTCGACGATGTTAGCATGGGTGGGTGAACCATGGCTGAACAGAGCGTCAAGAAGAGGAAGGTTGTCCTAGAGAGACCACACAACGTGAGGAATGGGCAATCGTCAGAGAGGCACCCGGAGCCGCGGATTCATTATTAACCTCGTGCAACTCATGCTTCAGTGACCTTAAAGAAGATTACTGGATGGCTCATAGAGAGGGGGCTGAGCTCAAGGTGCCCCTTGCACCGACTGTCATTGACCTCAGCACACTAACAAGCCCGTCTGAAGAGGTGTCGGGCACTATCGGCCTGGAATTTCACTGAGTAGAATTGTCATCAGTTAAGAGTCCCGTTTCGAACTGAGCTTCGATGACCAGCGAAGACGAGTCTGGAGATGCCCCAGACAGTGTTGGGGTACCAACCTAACTGTCCTGGCAACCTGGAGTGATGTTATGAACTGAGGTGCCAATTCATTTGATAGCAGTATGCCTCTGGTTGTCATGGGCGCCAAGCCATCCTGGGATTACATTTCAGCTAGATTTCTCCCCAATAGACAACATTTGGAGCATTATGGGCAAGGCTCTCCAACCACCTACGGATTTGCACAATCTAACGTGCCAATTGGATAGAATCTGGCACGTTGTTCCTTAGGAGTATATCCAACAATTCTGTCAGTCTTTGTCAAGCCGAATAACTGCTTGCATAAGGGTCAGAGGTGAGCCAATGCGTTATTGACTTGATCAATTTGTGAAGCTCTTTCTACATCTACATCTACATCTACATGGTTACTTTGAAATTCACACTTAAGTGCCTGGGAGAGGGTTCATAAAATCAGTTTCCTTCTACTTCTATACCATTCCACTCTCGAATGACGCGTGGGAAAAAGGAACACCTAAATATTCCCGTTCGAGCTCTGTTTTCTCTTATTTTATTATAATGATCATTTCTCCCTACGTTGTTGGATGTCAACAAAATGTTTTCGCATTCGGAAGAGAAAGTTAGTGATTGAAATTTCGTAAATAGTTCCGGCCGCAAAGAAAACCGTCTTTGTTTCAGTGACTGCCACCCCAATTCGCGTATCGTATCAGTGACACTCTTACTCCTGTTGCGCGATAACACGAAACGAGCTGATTTTATTTGCACTTTTTCGATGTCCTCCGTTAATCCTTACCTGGTAAGGATCCCATACTGCGCAGAAATATTCCAGCAGAGGACGGACAAGTGTAATGTAGGCTGTCTCTTTAGTGGGTTTGTCACATCTTCTAAGTGTTCTGCCAACAAAGAGCAGTTTTCGTTTCGCCTTGCCCATCATGTTATCTATGTGTTATTTCCAATTTAAGTTGCTCATAATTATTCTTAGGTATTTAGTCGAACTGACAGCCCTTAGATTTGTGCGATTTATCGTATATCCAAAATTTATCGGATTTCATTTAGTTCAAATGGTTCAAATGGCTCTGAGCACTATGGGACTTAACATCTGAGGTCATCAGTCCCCTAGAACTTAGAACTACTTAAACCCAACTAACCTAAGAACATCACACACATCCATGCCTGAGGCAGGATTCGAACCTGCGACCGCAGCGGTCGCGCGGTTCCAGCCTGTAGTGCCTAGAACCGCTCGGCTACTCCTTCCGGCTTTCATTTAGTACCCATGGGAATGACCACGCACTTTTCTTTGTTTAGCGCCAATTGCCACTTTTCGCACCATACAGAAATTATCTCTTGATCATTTTGTAATTGGAATTGATCGCCTGATGGATTTACTAGACGGTAAATTACAGCGTCATCTACAAACAATCGAAGAGGGCTGCTCAGATTATCACCTAGATCATTTATGAAAATCAGAAACGGCAGAGAGCCTATGAGACTACCTTGCGGAACGCCAGCTATCACTTCTGTTCTAATCCATGATTTACCGTCTATCACTACAAACTGTGACCTCTCTGAGAGGAAATCACGATTCCAGTCACACAACTGAGACGAAGCTCCATATGCACGCAATTTGATTAATAGTCCCTTGTGAGGATCGGTATCAAAAGCCTTCTGGAAATCCAGAAATATGGAACCTTGTTGCACAAGAACGATATTTTCTGAATCCATGTTAGTTATGTATCAATAAGTCATTTTCTCCAAGGTGATTCATAATGTTCGAGTACAGTATTTGCTTCAGAATCCTATAGCAAATTGAGGTCAGTGATATGGGTCTGTAATTCAATGGGTTACTGCTATTTCCTTTCTTGAATAAAAGTGTGACCTATGCTACTTTCCAGTCTTTAGGAATAGACCTTTCGTCAAGTGAGCGGTTGTATATGATTGCTAAGAAAGGCGCTATTGTGTCTGCATACTCTGAAAGAAACCAGACTGGTATACCATCTGGGCTGGAAGATTTGCCTTTCTAAAGTGTTTTCAGTTGTTTTCGCAACACTTACGATATCTACTTTTATGTCACTCATGCTAACAACTGTTCTGGTTTCGAATTCTGGAATATTTACTTCGTCTTCTTTCGTGAAGCCGGCGGTTCTAGGCGCTACAGTCCGGATCCGTGCGACCGCTACGGTCGCAGGTTCGAATCCTGCCTCTACATCCTTACATTTGTCCTCTAGCCATGCGTGCTTAGCCATTTTGCTCTTCATGTCAATCTCATTTTTGAGACGTTACTGGTAATTAACAAACGAAGTCTATACAATAGCTCCTGAATCAGGATACTATAATTATTCGTTCATTATATAAACTGCTTATGACATTCGGGCGTAACTAAAATTACTTCAAGAAACAGCTGACAAATTAATCTCTTTAAATGCTTAAAGCACATACGCTAGACAGGTATCTTCAGAGTGATACGATGTGGCCACTGACTGAGTTGCAGGGGAAAAAGAAATCCTGCTCCTATCGAACATTTTCATCTGAAAGATTTGGCTGCTACTTACATAAAAATTACATTGACTTAAGTTGACACTGGCTTCATGGTGATGCAACGCTACAGAGTCAAAGAGCGCGAGAGATGAGAAACTACATCCATCTCAAACGGAACAGCAAACAAATTTCTGAACGAATAGCTGAGACTGAAAAATGTGTCTGAACAATGGTTGACACCACCTTCACTTTTTCCTTCATAGAAGATACGCAGTTCAAATCGACCAACCTGTTACGTCCTTCATTATCTGTACTCATTCTCTCAATATCGCATTTGGTACAATAGAAAAGTTCTACAACTCCATAAGGTCGATCCTCAGAATATGTAAATAGAAAACTCATATTTATTATTTGTATACAACCAGCCTCTCAATAATACTGACGCCCATTGTTTTCTTTAGCTGTTTAAAAATTTCCATGCGAAGTAATACTACATTTTTATGGCATTTCGGTGTTACAAATGTTTTTCAAGACTAGATTGTTAATTAAGCACATACTCATACTGCTTAAAAGGCGGAAAAGGAAAGGAAGCTGCCCTTGAGCAGGTAGTGTAAAGGCCATCGTCAGAAGTAAGACTACTAAATTAGGGAATAACTACAAAATATATTGATCCATTGTTAAATTGTATCCTTTTAATTACAGTGTAAGCTTGATAACAGCCTAATTGTACTCAACAGTCTATCTACTCAAAAGTGTTAATGCCCCCACTTACACAGGTGAGCCAGAACGTGATGACCACACTTTCAATACCATGTCCGTCCACTTTTCAAACCGAGTACAGCAGCGATTGTGCTTGGCATGAATTCAGCAAGTCCTTAGTAGGTTTTCGGAGGTGTATGACATCATATGTCACCTCTCAGCTCTGTAGTTTCCGTAAGTGACGGGCCTCTGCTTTGCGTGTGTGCAGCTGACGCCCGCTAGGTGTTCCAAAGTGTAAAGACCAACGCCATTTGCTGTCGAAGACATCACTTTCCTCAAACCACAGTAGCACGATTCTGACCTTGTGACGCGGACATTTATCTTGTTGGAAGATGTCATACCCGTAGGGGAGGACATTAAGCATGAAGTGATACAGTTGTTCCTCAATAATATTCACATAGTCCACAGCTGCCGTGGTGCCTTCGAGTACTACCACATGTCCCTTGGAAGCCGAAATCAACGTGGCACATCGCATAATACTGCCCTCATAAGTCTACATCTGTGCCGCGGTGCATGCTTCGTGCAGCCATTCTCCTGGACGAAGGCATGTACGAACAAGCTCATCGGCCTGGTGTAACAAGAAATGCGATTCTTACGACCAAGCGAGCAGTGTCTGTTGACGCAAGATGAAAGCTCAATGATGCTGCGCCCATTGCAGTCGTAACTGACGATGTCGTTGGTTCAAAACGGGAACAAGTAGGTGTCGTCTGCTGTGGAGCTCCACGTTATCAGTGACCTTTGAACGCTGTGCTCCGAAACACATGTGCCTGCAGCAGCATTGTATTTTGCCGTCATATCTGCCACAGATCGCTGCCTCCCCTACTTTAGAAACCGGGCAGTTCTCCGGTCTCCACGCTTTATGATGAGACGTGGTCGTCAAATACCATGAGGACTGTTCGTTATTTTGTTATCCTTCAGTAACTTTCCGCAGATGTTCACGATAGTAGTACGCGAACAGCCGACCAGCTTCTCCGTTTCAGAGATTTTCATTCTCAGCTTCAGGGCCATAATAATCTGACCTTTGTCAAAGTCTCTTATATCCGTGGGTTTCCCCAGTTGCGGTCCTTATCTTCGCTAGAACGACAACTCCTTCGTCACTGCTCCGCGTATATGAGGTGACAATTATTGAACTATATGAAAGAAAATTGTCATAATATCTGAACGGTTTGCGTTTTGATGTTCAAACTCGACGGTTAGCTGCGGGACATGACGGGAATTAATGTGCGCTGTATGGTTTGGTCTAGTGACGGAGCCCACTTATATTTGGGTGGGTTCGTCAGTAAACAAAATTGGCGCATCTGGGGGACTATGAATCGGCATCTTTCCGTCGAGAAGTCTCTTCACCCTCAACGAGTGACTATTTGGTGTGCAGTTTCCAGTCATAATCGGTGCGATATTCCTTGGTGGCATGTGATGGTTTTGGAAGATGATTCCATTCCCATTATCCAAAGTCATACTGATTTCGACAAGACGTGGTTCATGCAAGATGGAGTTCGACCCCATCCAAGGAAGAGAGGGTTTGATATCCTGGAAGAGCATTTTGGGGACCGCATTCTGGCTCTTGGGGACCGAGAGCCAACGGTCTTGGGCTTCGATTGGCCGGCATATTCTCCGGATCTAAACACAAGCGACTACTTTTTGTGGAGCTATATTAATGACATGGTGTACAATAATAACCCCAAAACCATTAATGAGCTGAAAACAGTCATTCAGGATGTCATCGACAGCATCTGTCTTACGACATTTCGGCGGATAATGCAGCATTTCTCTATTAGTCTGCGTCACATCATAGCCAATGATTACAGTCATATCGGACATGTCTAACCTAAATCCGAATACCCGTAGCGACATTTAGGTGTTTAGTAAAGTGTGTGCACGCTGAAGTTTGTAGCTAATTTACGTTCTCTTTTCCTCATAGTTCAATAGCTGTCAGCTTTTATTCTTAACTTACGGGTTCACGTAACCGCAACATTACGAGAAGGCATTCCGTCTCGCTGTGGGCAGTACGGTGAGCGTTTTGCCTCATCAGTGTGCATAACAACTAAGACTGCTCCACAAAAAAGTGAAATTCCCATGTCTCTCCATTAATTCAGAACATACTAGTTCTCAAACACCGTTATCGAAGTAATAACCATAAAGCAATGCATAAACCAAACTTTCGGAAGATACACAAGTTAAGACAGTTGTGCCATCAATGGCGACTAGAGGCTCCACTTAACGATCTTGTAAGTTGGAGAACTGTCAGAGACCATAAAGAGCTGAGACTGTCCCGAAATTAGACGTCGTAAAGCGCTCATGACCCAACCACGACACACGATAAAGGCAGGGACCATGCAGGAGAGAATGACACAGTCTCGCAGTTCTTGTCATAGCTTGAGCAAGATAGATTACTGATCGTTTCACCTTGATTTCCAAGATATTTTTATGTTATTCTCAAAGAATATTTTATGTCCGTTCAACATTTGCTGCTCAAGTTTTTAATTTCATAATCAGAAGCAATGATAAAAACTTATTTTGACATCAAATTATCTCACGCAATGTCATGTAGTAATACGCCGTAAGATGCAGTGGGTTATTTATCGGACGGAGTAGAGAATAAAGTGTGATAAACAACAACACAAAGGAAAGTGCTGTTATAGTAATTAGGTTATTACCCATAGATACTAAAATACTCGTTAGTAAAACTATACATAACTCCACGTTATCCTATGGTTTGAGTTGTCATTCCTTTCCAGTCTTTCCCATCTGATTCCTCCATGCCTCGTGAGGAAGGCACTACGAGGAAAGCAATCGAATTTAGTTTTTTCGCTCTCAATTACCCTTACCAGAAGTACTGAAATTTCATTTCCTTAAGCAAAGTACTGGCCAGCCATTCTGCCTCCTTGTAATTTTATAAACATAACATAAAGAACTGCAGGATTATTTCGTCAGAAGTCTCTGTTAAATATTCTTTGAGAAAGCCATACACAACACATTTCAAGGCAATTATTTTGCTGTAGGACCTGCAGTCTGATGTCAGGAATATTCAATAGAAAATGTAATTTGTTTCCTTTTCTTGTGGGTGTACGAGCCTCTTCCAGGACTGAATCATAAGTTGAAGAGCTATTTTATTTTGTTTAACAAAACACTGTGGTTGTGTGATGCATGATACAGTTTTACGAAAGATTGTAACCAATAAAAAACCTGATTGATACCATTTAGTAGAACTTTGTCTCCCAGTATCAGTAAATAAGGAACGATTTTGAATGTGTGCGTCGTGAAGTTGGGAGTGCCGCAGGATTCAATTCCTACCACGTTAGTTTCTCACGTATGGACCACGAGACACTCTCAAGCTCTATAGATTCAAGCAGCATATTCACGGGGAATATCTATGAACACATAGGCAGTTGAATTACTGAAGACCACGTACTGACAGATAAAAGCTTTCAGGAAATACAACATTCAAGAAACGCTTTTCACTCTCTTGCACTCTACGGATGATATTCTCGAGCAGCTCCGTGAATTCACTAAAAATATCGTTAGTCCACAAGAGGGCCGTTATAAAGATGTGTCATGTTAGTTCGTGAAAATTGTTCAGTGTCCGACAGTTATAAGATTCCTATCCATATATACAAACTCCTTGAAACGAGACCACTAGTCCAAAAGAGGGCAGTTATAAAGATGTGTCATGTTAGTTCACGTTAGTTGGTGAACATTGTTCAGTGTCTGACAGTTATAAGATTCCAATCAAGATATATAAACTCCCTGAAGCGAGACCACTTAGTCCACAAGAGGGCAGTAATAAAGATGTGTCATGTTAGTTCGCGAACATTGTTCAGTGTCTGACAGTTATAAGATTCCCATCCATATATATAAACTCCCTGAAACGAGACCTGTAACACTACCAATTTCACAACACAATACTCAGTTTAAATGTTGTTCCTTACTTGGTTTACCAGATGTGTGATTAGGACGCATATTTGTAGGATAACGAAAAGAGTATGAGAAACAAAAGGGTGAACAAGAGGACTGACAGGAACCAAGAGAGTTATTGAACTCTGGAAGGTTGGATCGGAATAGAGAATCAAGATGGAATGGAAAGGAAACTGGAGAAAGCAGATATCCACCAACATGCACGAGGTCGATTACAGAGGACGAGAACGAAAAACGACTAAGGTGATCAGAGCACTTAACCAATAAAAACTTAAGCCCTGCCAGAAAAGCTAAAGTATTACAGAGCTACAATACGACCAACAATGGTGTATGGAGCGACAGTATGGGGGAACAATCTGTACGTCCAACACTAAAAATCTTTAACTCCTACAGAACAGATTTCTAATTTGGTACTTGGCAGTCCACAAATATACACAACATAGGAGCTTTATCAGGGGGAAGAATATAACGGTGAAAAGATTAGAGAACACGCAAAAATAATTTTCGACAGTATAGAACCAAGCAGAAGAGTTTTACGTCAAGTGGAAACTTCTGGAAGAGCCATGCAACGGAGTTTTCACAAATACAAAGCGCCAAGAGTTATTATCTCAGATATAGAGACGGCCTCAGGTTATACAAGTTTAAGTACAACAACAGTAAAAATAAATATACAGCTTATATAGGACAATTCACCAAGAGAAGTCAACCCCACCAAAGTGGACAATATGACCCAATGGTGACGACAGATCTCATGGAATTGATAAACATAGAGATGAAACATACACGTCAACTTGCCATTCTAGAAGAATAAATCGCCAAAGACGGTAAATCTGAAGAAAAAAGGGCCTGTTTAGAAGTCGCGCGATATGTTAAAAACCGTGGGTTTAAGCGGTTTTTCGACGCTAATTGAGGGAGTTACGGGACGGATTCCCATTTTCCACCTCGGAGAATAGAATGCACAAATAATTACTACATGATAACATAAAGGACAAGTGTCTAAGGTAGCACACACGCTTCCCGAAAGTTACGTTCACACGATGCCTCTTTCGTTACGAGTAGACGAAGAAGCAAAACATCGCTGTTTGATGGTCCTTCGTTCATATGGACGTGCTACAGTACTCCCAACGCATCCCACACGTTCCATACTGGATCTAAATCGGAGGCTTGGGCAGGCCAGTCCATTAGACTAATATCCTCCTCCACCTGCGTAGTTCGATGAGGTCGTGGTTTTCATGTGTAAAAACAAAATGACGGCCGAAAGCACTTCCGAGAAGAGCCACATATGGAAGGAGTACAGTGGGACAGTAGCGCTGACCGGGTAGTTCACCGTGTTCAGAGATTTGGAGGTCAGCGTGCCCATACGAATTTGAGCCTCCTCACACCATGACATCTGGACCACCAAAACGATCATTTTCGACAATTTTCCTGGGAGTATTATGATTTGCAGTCTCTAGGCATATGGTGGTATGTCCAGCATTCTCGAACACTGTCTTACGTGTCCAGTGGGCCATCATGAACTGCAGTGATTTCATAGTAATAGATGTCTCGGAATAAAAGTGTCATTTGTTTCGTCTCATTGGGTATTTCTTTCAGTTGCTTTCTGTACCACACTGCATCAGTTCTTCCTACGTATGGTCCATATTTTACGAAGCTGTGTTACTTGGCAGCGAGCCATCATGCAAAAGTTGCTTGTGTCCTTATATTTTGCATAACAGTGTATTTCATTGATAATTACCGAATCTGAGAAACAATTAAGGGAGGTTCTTAGTTGTTATGTAAAGGTCAACTGTGTTTCAATACATGGTATCTAATTTATTTTTTATGGAAAAGCAATTTACACTATTATTTTAATCGAAAAAGGCAACATCCTGTGACTCGAGAAAATTCAAGAATGTCATAGACCCGACAGTCTATTATAACAGAAGCTGTTTCCAAAGAATGTATCTTTTGCATCCTCAATGTCCTTCATTCCATTTTCTGGTAGTTCGTTGAAGATATACACCCATCACATAACTTTCTATTGTTCAGATGTCACACTCCTTAATTGTTGAGCCATTAAGTTGCTATAATACGACTTTGCGTCTGCAGTTGTCACATGAACTTTTCATAAATTGGTAAGGTTCTGTTTCAGTGCTTTCCTACGTAGAAACGTATCTTATTCTTTAAGTAACATGATCGGAGACTTTTATTCTTATTTTTAATTACTGCCAAGGTAAGCTATTACTTGGCTGTCAGAGCATCGTATATCAAATTTTTATTCAATTAATCCTTAGAAGCGGCGCTCCACATGACTTCCGTTTTTTATAATCACATGTAAATTTCACCATCGTTCATTTATACTCAACAGACATCATTGCACTTAAATCTTCTTAAAGTATAACCTTAACATACTTCAGAAGGAAAGAGATCTAGGCGCATTTGTCTGTTGTGTGCTAAACAACGAAAGAGAGCCCGAACCAACACATGAAGCAATGCGCTATGATGCCCAATCAAGAATTCGTACATATTATGCATATAGAAATCTGCATGAACGCTTGTGCTCTTAGAAATGTAAGCGCATAGCTGAAGTTGAACAGAAATAAAGGCATTGTGTGGACGCAACTTTAGGCTACCTTGATGACTATGGCATTAGGAAGTGCACCTGGCAACAAATTTTGCGCGCGCGCGCGCACACACACACACACACATACACACACACACGCAAGCACGGACAGACGCACACACAACAAATAGAAACACTAAATTTTAATTTTAGCCTGAGATAACAGATAACACTGTTGCAGAAATCAAACAGTTCCTATCTCTCGGTTCCGAATACGTTTTACGAGAGGTTCCCCTTGATTATCATATGAAAGCCAAAACTGTAAGTCCTCTCTCAAATACCCCAAATTGGGACTTCCCTTGGCTCACTACCAGCCTCAGTTTTAGCTGAGAAGAAGGGCGAGACAGATGATATTGTTCCCGGGTCATGAGCTTTGCCTCGCCAGCTCTGTAGAACGTGTGTCTGGTTCTCTGCTTTCATGCAGACAATGTGTATACCCCCCCCCCCCCTCCTCCTATGTCACCTTTCCTGAGTCGGCCGTCCACTCGCCAATTCTCAGAACACCTTGTCACTTACCGTAAGGGTCCCGCCTTATCAGCGTTTCACGTCGAATATTCTACCCCTCGAACTGCAGCACACTAAAGCTTCAAAGTTCTCCCAAAGAAACCATTATAACAGCATGCGCTAGGCTAGTTGTAAGAAAAAGGAAATAAAGTCATCCCTCAAAGTCACTTTATGGCTTTATCCAACACGAAACAAGTGTTTGCACCATCTACATACGTTAAATTACATCAAATCGGATCTAAACGCGAAGATGAATGAAAACTGGCCAGCGGAAACGACTTTTTTCAATATGCGTCCACGTGGTACAGTATTAATTTTACGTGAAACTATTATAAAACAATTATTCGTAGTAATTAAGTAGTTTAATATTATTACCACAAGATCTGTTGAGGGGAAAAATCTTTATACCATAGAAATGGCACCAGTAGTCGCTAGAATACATGTCTGTAACGCTACTACGGTTTCGAAAGACAAGAGTGTAAACTATCTGATCAAATGTGTCAAGACACCTATTAGCGGACATAAATATCGGGCGCGCCCATCCTGCACATCATAACATGGCTTCAACTCAATTGTAGACACTTTCAGTGAGGTTTCTGAATGTCTTTTGAAGAACGGCAGCCCATTCTTTTTCAAGAGCTGAAATGAGAGAAGGCAGTGTTGTAGGCGCTGAGGTCTGGAGTAAAGTCGACATTCTAACTCATCCGAAAGGTGCTCCAAAGGGTTTATGTTGGGACTCTGGGCTGCCTAGTCCTTTTCAGGAATGTCATTGTCCACAAAGCATTGCCTCACTATTGCTGGTTTATGACAACGTGCATTGTCATAATAATCGCAGCCCAACTGTTTGTGTACTGTGCTCTTTACACATTGCTGTAAAATGTGTTCTTAGACTCCGGAAATCGCTGTTTTCTTAATCTCAATAAGGGTACCACACCGTAACCACGAAAAGCACCCCTAATATTGTAACAACGCCTTCTCAAACTTCACTGTCGGCCTTGCACTTGTTTGCCAAAACCTAGCAGCTCCGACAGATTGCCACGGGGTGTATCGCGAATAATCACCCTAAATCACTCGTTTTTGGATATAAACTGTCCAGTGACGCCGTTCGTTGCACTACCTCAAGCGTCGCTTCCCACTGTCTGCAGAAACGTGAGGCATGTGAGGAGCTGCTTGACCATCATATCCGATTCCTTTTAACTCCCTACACACAGTCACTGCGCTGACTGTACTACTAGTGCCACTTTGGAACCTTCTGCTGTTCTCATGCTATCTCTTACAACCACCATCTGCAGTGCTTGACGATCCCTATTCGTCGCTACATGAGGTCTGCCTGGTTTTGCCTTATCTGCAATTATCCTTCGCGTCTCTGCTACACAATCATACGACAGTTGTTCGGAAAGTAAGGAACGATCGGTCGCGAAATGGAAACCACAGTGAAAACGAAAACTGTTTTCTTTCACAATTAGCTACACCTCTACATAGCCGCCGGACCGACGTAGACATATCTAAGAGCGTTATACCAAATTTCCAGCTCCATCGTCATAGAAGGCAGCTGCCTGTGCTTTCCGATTATTCTCTGCGCCCAGGTGTTACCTTCGTATCCAGCGCTTCATGTTGTGACGCTACAAACCCCCGTTACTAGATGGATATTTCTAGTATACAAGAATTGCTTTGTGGAGAGCGAGCGCGCTACGTGGCGCGCGATTCGCGGAAGCGCGTGGCGCGCCCGCGCGAGATTTGCAACGGTCGTCGGGCGCCCACGTGGCCCCCAGCTTGAGGCATTGTTTGGGTTTCCGCGCATTACTCGAAAACTATGTAACTTACGGTGAAGAGCGATGCGGCAATGGTTTGTGGTCGGTATGCACCTTCTGAAAGATCGATCTTTATTTCAAGTCACGAGACGCAAAAGTTACAGTAACCTCAAAATCTGCTAATATCATGAATACTGAAAGATTAATCAAAAAAGTAAATAACAATTTACAGGGATGAGCGAGCACTCATTAGAAACGTCTCGTCATAGCGGATCGAGAGCCGTAGTCATATGTTAAGATTGATAAATAATTAAACCTGTAAAGAACAATGGACAAAGTTTGAGGGGAAATTGTTTATAAAATTCAATAGAAAATTCATGACGTAATCATGATGAAATCTATAAAGGTTAAAGCACATTTTATACTTGTCACTGAGGTAATTGCAATGACGTCTCTGTATGCGGATAGACGTTCTGGTCGAAGAACAAGATTGATGATGACTCAATATTTTGTTGGAAAAGGCAGAGAGTCTTTTGTTGATAATATGCGAAATTATTTTGTAATCAGAATTTAGTAGCGAAAGAGGCCGAAAATTGTATAAGTTGGTTTCGCCTTTACTCTTTGGAATAGTACCAATTTACTTTCCTTAAACTCTGCAGGGACCGTTTTTCCGTTCAGGACCTCATTCGCCATGGAAGTGACCTTTTCCCCACTTATAGATCAGTAGCGGGCATAAAACTCCGCAGGGAGGCCATCAAGCCCCGGAGATTTTTTGAGAGGCGAGTTACGCAATGCCTCATGCACTTCATCTTTAGTAATAGGTGACAGGATGTCAGCGTTGTCTGTTCCCGACAATTGTGGACTTAAAATAATGAGAAAGTCCTCGGGAGCTGCATCTTCCACTGTGGTAGGCGCATATAAGGTTTCATAGTACCTGTGGACTTCGTCCAGTATTTCTATCTGGCATGTGAGCCTTGTACCAGTATGCGTCTGGACTTCATCAATAAAAGTTTGACGTCTGTTTTTAGCATGCCGCACCAAGTGATACAGAGAAGCTATTTCATCTGTAACTACTAATGTGGCTTTCGATTTAATTTTTAGTCCCTCCATCTGTTGCCGTTTACGGGTCCCCGGGTTCGATTCCCGGCGGGGTCGGGGATTTTCTCTGCGTCGTGATGACTGGGTGTTGTGTGACGTCCTTAGGTTAGTTAGGTTTAAGTAGTTCTAAGTTCTAGGGGACTGATGACCATAGATGTTAAGTCCCATAGTGCTCAGAGCCATTTGAACAATTTTGTTGCCGTTTAATGCTTAATAACTTGGCTTTTATTGTTTTGATATCATTCAGACGAATTACGTCATCATGTGCCTGTTGATATGTCTCTTAAAACTTTATAATAAAACTCCATTGTATTCCTCAACTCCCTGTGCCTCGCTGCACTAAACTGCATGACAACTTTCCCCAGCCTTGGTTTAGCCCTCCTAGTCAACCAGTCAATGACTGTTGGGTGCTTGTCTGCTGTGCGGAGACACATAGTCCACACTACTCTTATTTCCTGTTCCAGTTCTTCGTCAGTTAAAACAGAGATATTCTAATTCCACTGGCCTCTGAATCGACGGGTTGGCTGTACACTTAAATTAAGGCAAGTTAAAAGTGTACTGTGATCGCTAAAATACACGGGAATAGTTTCAACGTTTAATAAAAAATTTTGCACATTTGGTGACACGTAAAATCTTTGTAGTCTGCTGCGGGAGTGGCTGGTTAAATACGTGTACCCGACCGACGTCGGTTGCTCAAGTTCCCACGCATCCTTAAGTTGTAGATCACTTACTAACTTTTTTAACTGTGGCGAGTAGTTGAAATTGGGTTGTTGATCTTTCTGGCTTAAAACAATTAAAATCTCCACCTAGTATAAGAGAATACGGATTTTTCCTCAATAAATAAATCAGTTCATCTTGAAAAAACTTCGCACGATCCAATTTATGGGAATTTCCTGATGGGCCGTAAAGGTTAAGCACGGTCACATCGAAAATTTTTATGTCTATGGCTCTTCCTGATTCTAGTCGTTCGATTTCAGTCACCGGAATGGCTGTACCGATATTGGCTTCCGTAGAAACATTAACCATTTCAAAAAAGCCTGGGATCTGAAATTCCGTTATCGCAACTTCTTGTAGCAACGCGATATCTGTCCCAGACTGGTACAAGAATTCTTTTAGTGCTGTCAATTTCAAAGGTGACTGTATTTTGTTAATGTTAATAGTAGTAATGCTACAAGCTTGCATCACAGACATACCAGAAGAAGCTATTTGGGATGAGGATCGGTATGATTATAGCAGCAACGTGCTTCTCTACCAGTCACGATCTTTACAAGCTGTGTGCCCATTACATGAACTAACTTCCAAGAAAAAATTTTTACTGGTTTTAAACAAAGTGCTTGAGAAGAAAATTATCCTGAATTCCTGACAATGCATTTCTATATGGTCTTTCTCTTTCTCCTCGTCAGTGTTTGCCCTGATGACTTCATATTTAATATTCTTTTTCTTGATGTCTTTCTTCTCTGGTGTGGCTTTCGCTTGATGACGCGTGACAGCAAGACCTGGTTTTGGTCGCAGCCTCCGACGGTGGCCGTCTGGCGCAACGGCGGTGGCTTGCGAGTCGTCAAAATTTGCCTCCAGCGTGTTGTCTGTTGTGTTGTCTTGCTGGCGAGGCGGTGATGCTTGATTATTTCCTCCTTCGGCGCGGTGTTGCTTTAATGCCTAATAACTTGGCTTTTATTGTTTTGATATCATTCAGACGAATTTCGTCATCATGTGCCTTCGGAGTCAGAAGGTAAATTACTTGGTACTTCCTCGTACTGTTCGCACAGTATGGGCTGTGCACTTAATGCGGTTATTGCAGCTGTGACCTCAGGCTCAGGGTCACATTTCCGTGAAAGGTCACTACCAGGTGCGTCACTATCTGTTCGTGGTGGTATAATTCCTTGTGCGGAAGTGGGAGCCATATCGACCTGCATTTCATCTCCTTTTTCCACTTCCAACAGATCTTCAGGAGTTGGCTTCGGCTTCCTGGCAACGGGTGTGTCACAGGAATAGTCCTTATCAACATTTCTTTCAGTGTCCTTTAGAGGACGCTTTTTAGTGGGAATCTCGCTGTCACGGGACGGGATTTCAGCAGTTAATGCAGGTTTTAAAGACGGAAATTCATTAACATTAAGTGCAACATTTTCAGAGGTAGTAACAGGATCCACGACAGCCGCCGGCCCTGTTGTATTACTGGCTGGCAACAAATCGTTGAGTGTTAATTTCCGGCGCTGCATAAGGCTGTTTTTTAGCACAAAAACACGGCGAGAGCAATCCTGACGGAGGTGACCAGACTCGTTACATACGTGACATGTAGGGGTTTGCCCTGAGTAAGTAACATGCGCGTTGTGCCCGTCAACAAAGATGTGGGAGCGAATGTTTGCCTTCACTTCCATCTTCACGGAGCGAATGCCGTTAAAGCACTACAGCTTGATATGCGAAGCCCACCTTTCGTTGACTATTTGCCTGACAACCCCATACTTTGAAAGGACATCTTCAATTTTCGATTTGTCTACTTCTATGGGAATATTCGAAACCCCAACTTTTCTAACTACAGACTCGGAATTCCTGAGCTTTACAGTACTTTTAGTACCATCACGGTGTATAAATTCCGTTTCATAACCAAATTTTTACAAAAAGTGGTCTACACTCACGGAATCGTTAAACTTTTCCAAAAATGCAGTATTCATCAGAGTCTAGCTGCATGGTATGAACAGATTCAGAATGAAGGCCAAATACCTCGGTAATCCAGTCGTGTATTTCAAGTGCAGAGGGCTGTACTCGACGGGTGTACTTGTCGAAGGTGAAAATCACGGTGTTCTTGCGCACGGAGTTTGCCATAGTATTCTGCAGCGAATATATTTCGGACAACGCCGAAATCCCAACGGCACTACGTTGAAAGACGACACGAACGAAGACCAATAGCTCAATTTATAACGCTTAATTCACATGAAAGACGCCAATAAACAATCATGAAACACGAAAACACTGGCGTAAACACTGAACGTTGACGGAGCAAATTTGAGGAGCGTGCGACAGCGGCGACAGCTAAGGCCAGACTGTCGGCTTCCCTGGCGGGTCCTCTCATCCTCCTCTAACCAAACGTAAATTTTGTAACTAGAGTTCCGAAAATATCTAGTGAATCGTTCCATGAACAAGTACACTACTGGCCATTAAAATTGCTACACCACGAAGATGACGTGCTACAGATGCGAAATTTAATCGACAGGAAGAAGAAGCAAATGATTAGCTTTTCAGAGCATTCACACTAGGTTTGCGCCGGTGGCGACACCTACAACGTGCTGATATTAGGAAAGTTTCCAACCGATTTCTCATACACAAACAGCAGTTGACCGGCGTTGCCTGGTGAAACGTTGTTGGGATGCCTCATGTAAGGAGGAGAAATGCTTACCATCACGTTTCCAACTTAGATAAAGGTCGGATTGTAGCCTACCGCGCTTGAGGTTTATCGTAACGCGACATTGCTGCTTGCGTTGGTCGAGATCCAATGACTGTTAGCAGAATATGGAATCGGTGGATTCAGGAGGGTAATACGGAACGCCGTGCTGGATCCCAATGGCCTCGTATCACTAGCAGTCGAGATGACAGGCACCTTATCCGCATGGCTGTAACGGATCGTGCAGCCACGTCTCGATCCCTGAGTGAACAGATGGGGTCGTTTGCAAGACAACAACCATCTGCACTAACAGTTCGACGACGTTTGCGGCAGCATGGAGTATCAGCTCGGAGACCATGGCTCCGGTTACCCTTCACGCTGCATCACAGGCAGGAGCGCCTGCGACGGTGTACTCAACGACGAACCTGGGTGCACGAATGGCAAAACGTCATTTTTTCGGATGAAGCCAGGTTCTGTTTACAGCATCAAGATGTTCGCATCCGTGTTTGGCGACATCGCGGTGAACGCACATTGGAAGCGTGTATTCGTCATCGCCATACTGGCGTATCAACCGGCGTGATAGTGTGGGCTGGCATTGGTTACACGTCTCGGTTACCTCTTGTTCGCATTGACGGCACTTTGAACAGTAGACGTTTCATTTCAGATATGTTACGACCCGTGCCACTACCCTTCATTCGATCCATGCGAAACCCTAGATTTCAGCAGGATAATGCACGACCGCATGTTGCAGGTCCTGTACGGGCCTTTCTGGACACAGAAAATGTTCGTCTGCTGCCCTGGCCAGCACATTCTCCAGATCTCTCACCAATTGAAAATTTCTGGTCAATGGTGGCCGAGCAACTGGCTCGTCACAATAAGCCAGTCACTACTCTTGATAAACTGTGGTATCGTGTTGAAAAAGCATGGGCAGCTGTACCTGTACACGCAGTCCAAGCTCTGCTTGACTCAATGCCCAGGCGTTTCAAGGCAATTATTACGGCCAGAGGAGGTTGTCCTGGATACTGATTTCTCAGGATCTATGCACCCAAATTGCGCGAAAATGTAATCACATGTCAGTTCTAGTATAATATGTTTGTTCAATGAATACCTGTTTATCATCTGCGTCTCTTCTTGGTGCAGCAATTTTAATGGCCAGTAGTGTAGCTTTTTGTCGCTTGGTCTCACTCAGCCTCATAAACAAATAAATATGAAAAAATAAGCTACAAACCGGTCTCACTCCTTCCTCAGTTACTGTCTCCTTTTATTGTACTTCCACCATCTACAACGACGGTCTTTCTCGTACTAGTCGAAGATTGTCTTACGCTCTAAGCAGTTTATCCCTGAAAATTTCTTAATCCCAAAGAGTATCTGATATTTTATTGTGATTTACATCTCAGATTTTGGACGTAATACCGTGCGGCGCCACGGGACGTAGATCGCTCTCGGTAGCAGCAGGAGCAGAAGGAAGTGATGGAGATGGGAGGCAGACTACGAGCGGCGTGACCTTCCGGCCTTTGCAGGCCCGAGGGCCGCCGCTGCCCGGAAGCTTTCCCCTTGAAGTCCTCGGCGTGTCCTTTCCGGGCCATTAACGCCGTCGCCAGGGGCTGCGACTCGCGACGCAGCGTGGGCGGCGGAGCCCTCGCCGGGCGTCACGCGGCCCCATGAGGCGGAACGTCTGCAAAGACCGCCCGTCTGACATTTGACGCCGCCCTAGCCGCGCACACACCACGTCGATTACCTAGCGTGCGGTGACCCGGAAAAGTCGACTGCTAAATATGTAGGGTCTAAAAAAGACTGGAACGTACCGTGTTTAGAGGACGTAAAAAGGAAACACCTTCCTTACGTGACAAAAATACCATAGGTAGTTAGGATAGCATGATTGATATCCTTACCAGCGAGTTACGTAGCTTCGTGCGCAATGGACAATATTAAACACAATAATTTAAAATGTGCATTTTTTTAATGTACGAGGTGCAGTACCACCGAGGTTTTATGCTCTTCTTAAAGTTCACAAGATGGGTAAGGATGAGCGTCTAGAGGACTTGTCTATGAGACCTATAACGAGCACTATTGGTTCACCAACATATTTTTCTGCCAAATATTAGGTTCCTTATTAAAACCATTGGTAGGAACATGTAGTCACCACATTCGTAATTCTATGGATTTTATTCAGAGTCTTAGCAGTGTCAGGCTGAATAGTACGGATGTGTTTGTTAGTTTTGATGTGGTATCATTATACACCAAGTACCTTTAAAGGACTGTTTATCTCTTATCGGCCAACATTTTCATAAGAACATTACGGCCATATTTCAACATGTGCTTTTATCATCTTATTTGCAGTTTAATGGTGAATTTTATGAGCAGATTGATGGTGCTGCCATGGGAAGCCCCCTCTCCACTCTGGTAGCTAATTTATTCATGGACGACTTCGAGGACAACGCACTGGACTCAGCAATTTTTAAACCTACGCTCTTCTGGAGGTACGTGGACGACACATTCATGGTATGGCCCCATGGAATGGATGAATTACATCGATTTCTTGAGCATTTGAATTCCATCCATGCTAGCATTAAATGTACTATGGAAATAGAAAAAACGGCTACCTCCCCTTTTTGGATGTTGTCGTTCGCCGTAAAAGTGATGGCACATTAGGAAATGCCGTATATCGGAAACCAACGCACACAAACCTATATCTTCATGCCAGTAGCTGCCATTACCCTTCACAGACCACAGGTGTCTTTAAAGACCTTACTGCATCGGGCGCACTGTATATCCGATAAAGACAATTTGCAAGAAGAGCTCACATACCTCAAGAGTATTTTTAAGTCGAATGGATTTTCTCCGCAACAAAATCGAAGAGCATTCCATGCAAAACCTACAAAACAGGTATGTGATGGGGAAGAAGATAGTAATTCCTTCAGATTTAGTGCGGTTTTGACATATGTGGGTGCTCTTTCCTCGAAGATAGGCCGAACTCTTGAGAAACTCTGTGTTACGGCTATCTTCCGGCCCCCCCCCCCCCCCCCCCACGAAGATTGCAGCTTTACTCGGCTCTGTGAAGGACGATTTACAGCTTCGTAAAGCGGGTGTGTATCAGATTCCTTACCGAAATTGTGAGAAGTCATACATAGGTCAAACGACACGCACCGTTCATGAGTGGTGTGTGGAGCATCGAAGATACACACGCTTATTACAGCCAGACAAGTCAGCTGTAGCCGAACATTGTATTGACACAGGGCATTCCATGAATTACAGTGATGTGAAGGTTTTAACATCCACCTCCTCCTTTTGGGAATCTGTCTTCAAGGAAGCTGCAGAGATTAGATTAGCTAACAATCTAATAAATAGAGATAATGGTTTTAATTTAGACAAAGCATGGAATCCGGCTCTTGGAATAATTAAACTGCAGAGAAGTCGTCATCGGGTCACCGCCGCCGATCATACATCGATAAGCGAATCGAATGTCTGTACGCCTTCGCCACAGGCGGCGCATGTGTAAGCGTACGTCGCTGCCGCCGACCAGCGTCTGTGACCCGCATGCGCAGTATCGCCGCGGTGGAGCATATAAGGCCGCGCCTGGCATCTTGTCGTCCGTCTTGTGACTCACTCTGAGGATGGCCGGACGATACGCGGCCGAAATATCAGTGGAAGAAATTTTATTTGCGCGGCTGCATGCCAGAAATTTAATGGATTAATAATTTAAAAGTTTAATATTGCCTTTTCTGCAGAGTGTAATTTGCAATGTTAAAAGACATGTCCGGTGCACAACATAAATGATGAGGTCTCAGACTGGCAGATTCTCAACCTATCTTGACCTAACAAAATATAGCATTACAAACATATAACCTGTAATAATCCATGGAGAAGACATAAAAGCTTTGACGTTCACCGATGATGTTGTAATTCTGCCAGAGACAGCAAAGGATTGTAAGAGCAGTTGAATGGAATGGACAGTGTCTTGAAAGGAGGATATAAGATGAACATCAACAAAAGCAAGCCGGCCGGAGTGGCCGAGCGGTTAAAGGCGCTACAGTCTGGAACCGTACGACCACTACGGTCGCAGGTTCGCATCCTGCCTCGGGCATGGATGTGTGTGATGTCCTTAGGTTAGTTAGGTTTAAGTAGTTCTAAGTTCTAGGGGACTCATGACCACAGCAGTTGAGTCCCATAGTGCTCAGAGCCATTTGAACCATTTTTGAACAAAAGCAAAACAAGGATAATGGAATGTAGTCGAATTAAGTTGGGGGATGCTGAGGGAATTAGATTAGGAAATAAGACACTTAAAGTAGTGGATGAGTTTTGCTATTTGTGGAGATAAATAACTGATGATGGTCTATGGTCTAAGTAGAGAGGATATAAAATGTAGACTGGCAATGGCAAGGAAAGCATTTTTGAAGAAGAGAAATTTGTTAACATCGAGTGTAGATTTAAGTGTCAGGAAGTCGTTTCTGAAAGTATTTGTATGGAGTGTGGCCATGTATGGAAGTTAAACAAGGACGATAAATAGTTTGGACAAGAAGAGAATAGAAACTTTCGAAATGTGGTGCTACAGAAGAATGCTGACGATTAGATGGGTAGATCAAATAACTAATGAGGAGGTATTGAATAGAATTGGGGAGAAAAGGAGTTTGTGGCACGACTTGACTAGTAGAAGGGATCGGTTGGTATGAGATGTTGTGAGGCATCAAGGAATCACCAATTTAGTATTGGAGGGCAGCGTGGCGGGTAAAAATCGTAGTGGGAGACAAACAGATGAATACATTAAGCAGATTCAGAAGGATGTAGGTTGCAGTAGGTACTGGGAGATGAAGAAGCTTGCACAAGGTAGAGTAGCATGGAGAGCTGCATCAAACCAGTCTCAGGACTGAAGACCACAACAACAACATGTAATACTATAATATTGTGCAGTTTAATTGTTTACTGTGCTTAATATTGTCCGTTGTGTTAAGTGTGATTTCAACGTTAAGAAACCAGTTTGGTACACAGCATTGTGTGCAGCTGTATTGTATCATTGCTTATGAAGTTTTATTGCCTAAGAACTGGCGTCCATTGAATATGATAGTCAGCTGTTTCCTCAAGATGGTTCAAGAAGTTGAAAACTAGTTGGAGATCAACAAAAAGCGTTTGTTGTTCACTTATGGGTCAGCTCTCATTTAAATGGGAATCTTTCGAGGCGTTATAACTCGAGTGACAACAGCTTATACGCACACTGGTTAAAGTTTAAATGTAGTGACCGTCTTTCCAGATGCTACTTGCAACCCGTTCCTCAGCGTTTTCAACTAAATTGACCGTGTTTCTAAGAAACTGGCAGTTGAGCCGTCAGGGAAAGGCTTACAGCATTGGTGCTAACTCAGATTATTACGTCTTATGCCCCTCGGAAAAGGCCTTGAAAAGTCAACGAATATTACTGGATGAGGATTAGCAGCATTCATTAGCAGACTTTACGATGTTCGCCAAATGATTATCTTCATCCTGATGCGTCGGTGGGATGCTCACGGCGATTTTGCCTGACTGACATACCGATTCTAGACGGTACAGCATTCGAATAACCTTGTTGATCGTCCCCTTATGTATTCATACTCAATAACCATGTCATCTTTTGCAGAATACTAATACAAACTGATGTGTAACATACGGTCGTCCTTCAATGGACCAAGTGATTTCTTTATATAACCGCGCATTTAGAAGGGGGCATAAAATCCTATATTCATATGAACACTCATGGTGTTAATTACTGAATGAAAAACGACGAATCTATCAACAAGGCTCTGCGAATGCAGTGCAGTCTAGAATCGGTATGTCAGTCAGGCTAAATCGCCATGAGCATCCCACCGACTATCGATATAAATCCGTGTAATCGGTCCAGACGATAACAGCGTCAGCTGGCGAGAATTGACTGCTAGACACACGCACAGTCCATGTAGTATCAGTGATCGTTCGGTCCATGTGTAGAATGGGGAAGGCGAACGATCTATCTGGGTTTGGCAGAGGGCAGATTGTGATGGCCAGAGGCTCGGCACGAGCATTTCAGAAACTGCACTAACCAAAGTTGGGCGACCCCCCTCATTACAGATGTTGGACGCTATAAGCTGAGCAGACTGGTAAAACAGACAAACGGCAAACTGTGGAGGAACTAACATCTGAGTTTAATGTTGGGCAGAGGAGCAGTGTGTCTGAACACACTGCGTAGAACACTCTTAACGATGGGCCTCCATAGCCGACGATCCATTCATGTGCGAATGTTAACACCACGACATCGGTAACTGCTACTGAAATGGGCACGTGACCATCGTCTATGGACGTTCGGGCAGTGGCAGATGTCTTCATGGTCTGATGAATTCCAATACCGTCTTCATCATGCCGATGGGAGGGCGCGAATCCGTCATCTTCCAGTGGAACAGCTCCTTGACACCTGTACTGCGAGATGGAGGGAAGCGGGCGGCGGCTCCATTGTATTCTGGGGAACATTCACGTAGACACCCATGGGTCCAGTAGGGCTCTTGCAAGTCACCATGACGACCAAGGAGTATCATATACAGACGGTAGACCACGTCCACCCCTTCATGATGACCATATTTCCCGACGGCAGTAGATTTTGCAACAAGATAATGCTCCATATCACAAGTCCAGGAGTTTCATGAAGTGGCTCGAGGAAAGCAGTAACGAGTTCCAATTGATATTCTAGTTCCAAAAATCGCCAGATCTGAACCAGATCGATCACAGAGCTCATCGCCCCCCTTCACGGAATTTTTCAGGAATTAGGTGACTTGTGTGTGCAGATGTGGTGCCGACTCCCTTCAATGACCTTCCAAGGCTTCATTGCGTCCATGACACGATGCGTCGCCGCTGTTATCCGTGCCAAAGGTGGATATAATGGATATTAGGTAGGTGGTCCTTATGTATTGGCTGATAAGTATATAATTTTACAAAGCAAGTATCTGACCACAACCCTTGGCGACGCGTCGTTTCAGTATGCCCAACGGAGTATCAGAAGACAAGCGGCTGTACCAAATAGGTCGGGACGATCAAGCAGGAAATCAGAGCGCGTTCACTGCCGCATGCGGGAACGAACAGCGTCCCCTTTGTGTTTCTAGAAGTTTTACTGGTGGACAGAGTAATCAATCATTTTTCGGACGTGCTTACGGGATTTTATTAATTCTTATTCTGAAAATTCTTTGAAATTTAAATTAAGTTCCTATGGGACCAAACCGCTGAGGTCATTGGTTACTAGGCTTACACACCACTTACTCTAACTTAAACTAGCTTACGCTAAGGTGAACACGCAGACCCCTGCCTGAGGAAGGACTCGAACCTATCACGAAGGGAGCCACGCGAACCGTGTCAAGACACCTGAGACCACGCGGCTATTCCACGTTGCTCTTATTCCGGTATTTCTTTCAGCAATTATCAAGGTAAGTCGCTTGCAATATCACCTTCCACTTTACACTACACTGCGGAGAAAACGTGCTTACAGTGTTGGCTCTGAAACATGCAGTGCAGTTTAAAACGGAAAGTGGTTTAAAAATTTTGGAAGCAACTCACCTGGAAAATGATTGAAATGTTTCCGTCGGAAATATCGGAAGAAGAATTAATAACATGCCGGATACACGCCCGAAAACTGACTGGTTGTCCAACTTTGTGCACAAGCAATGCGGGTCTTCACTAAACTATTCTCCGCGACAAGCAGTACTATTAGCTGGTTAATCCCATAGTTTGATTGGTGTGAGACACGCCTTTTCAGTTCTTAACGAAATTTAAAGAAGAGGCAGTCTGCCCGTTTGCCTGAAGATGCGGCCATTATTCACGGAACACCTAGTTATTTTGAGTGTGTTAGACAATCATTAGCACGCGACTTCAGTTTTGCATTCATACAAACGGACGACATTTTCAGCAACCTTTCATGACGAAAGCATGACGAAGCATACTAGCTCAGGCGAAGAGACCATTCATCGACGTGGTTCTCACTTAAAAAAAAAAAAACGTTTTTGGATGATGCACACCTGGAGGACAGTATTGTATAGAAGTACGTCATGAAATGGGTGAAAACTGGAAAAGAAAGGAGACAAAGAATTTGAGTTTTGGAGTTTCATACATGTGGAAATGAGGCGTGGTGTAGGCTATCCCCCATGTTAATCAATCTCTGCATTGAACAGTCAGTAAAGGAAAACAGAGAAAGATTATGAGAAGGAATACAAGTTCAGACAGAATAAATTAAAATAGAAGTTAAGGTTCGCCAATGAGGTCGTATTTTTTTAGAGGTAGCAAAGGATTTTGAAAAAAATTTGGAAAGAAACGATGCTGTAAGACAGATATCAAGACAGGTAAAATAAGGGTAATGGAATGTAATCGAATGAAACCAGACAATTCTGCGTAGTTAGATTAGGAAATTAACACTAAAAGTAATTGATGAGATATTGCTACCTGGGAAATAAAATAACTGAGATTGACCAAAGCTGAGAGGTCATAAAATGCATATCGACTGCAGCAAGAAAAGCATTTGTGAAAAAGAGTCGGTTGGAAACTTCGAATGTAATTTTTCTAAAGGTATTTGTCTGGAGTGTAGCCTTATATGGAATTGAAGTGTGGACTATAAGCAGTTTAGACAAGGTGAGAACAGAAGGTTTTGAGATGTGGTGCTGCAGAAGAATTCTGAAAATTAGCTGATTAGATTGAATAACAAATGAGGATGTGCTCAATAGAATTACCAAAAAAAGATGAATTTATTGTACAACATAACTTAAGGAAGGCGTTATTGGCTGATAGGACACAATCTGAAGCATCAATGAATCGTCTGTTTTGGTAATGGAGGGAAATGTGGAGTGTAAGATTGCGGAATGAGACCGAGGGATGAATAACAGATAAAAAATGGTACAGGTTACAGTAGCTATTTTGAGAGGAAAAGGTTTGCACCGGATAAATTAGAGTGGAAAGCTGATCAAATCAGCATTTGGACTAACAACCAAAAGAACAACAATAAATACGCTGAAAATTGCTTGTGCATATGTTAATACGCATCTCTGTGGAAACAATGAGGCAAGGAGAATGAGAAGAAATTGAGAAGAAGGTGCTTCTAGTGGGATAAGAAGAGTGAAACACTGCAGGTCAGGCAGGGAGCGGACCAGACAAGCATACAACAAATAATTCAGAATATGTCTTATGATGGCATAAGCTGATACAGCCAAAATTTTGAAAAAGCGTATGTGGCTGTGTGGACATGACAGCGCCTGTATTTGACAGCTGAAGGGGAGCGCCACCCGCACTACACTGCACTCAGTGGTGAGCAATGACACGTGTGAGATACTTTTTCGTGAAGAGTTGATGAAATGTTAATTGATACATATATTTTAATTCATTAGATTTATTTTTATATCAAGAAATAGGAATTAACGATTAAGGCAAAATGATATTCAAATATCAGCATTGATAATTAATCCTTCATATGCAATAAAGGGAACATGTGACAACTTCTTCAGAAATACACTACTGGCCATTAAAATTGCTACACCAAGAAGACATGCAGATGATTAACGGGTATTCATTGGACAAATATATTATATTAGAACTGACATGTGATTACATTTTCACGCAATTTGGGTGCATAGATCCTGAGAAATCAGTACCCGGAACAACCACCTCTGGCCGTAATAACGGCCTTGATACGCCTGGGCATTGAGTCAAGCGGAGTTTGGATGGCGTGTACGGGTACAGCTGCCCATGCAGCTTCAACACAATACCACAGTTCATCAAGAGTGGTGACTGGCGTATTGTGACGAGCCAGTTGCTCGGCCACCATTGACCAGACGTTTTCAATTGGTGAGAGATCTGGAGAATGTGCTGGCCAGGGCTGCAGTCGAACATTTTCTGTATCCAGAAAGGCCCGTACAGGACCTGCAACATGCGGTCGTGCATTATCCCGCTGAAATGTAGGGTTTCGCTGGGATCGAATGAAGGGTAGTGCCACGGGTCGTAACACTTCTGAAATGTAACGTCCACTGTTCAAAGTGACGTCAATGCGAACAACAGGTGACCGAGACGTGTAACCAATGGCACCCCATACCATCACGCCGGGTGATACGCCAGTATAGCGATGACGAATACACGCTTGCAATGTGAGTTCGCCGCGATGTAGCCAAACATGGATGCAACCATCATGATGCTGTAAACAGAACCTGGATTCATCCGAAAAAATGACGTTTTGGCATTCGTGCACCCAGGTTCGTCGTTGAGTACACCATCGCAGGCGCTCCTGTCTGTGATGCAGCGTCGAGGGTAACTGCAGCCATGGTCTTCGAGCGGATAGTCCATGCTGCTGCAAACGTCGTCGAACTGTTCGTGCAGATGGTTGTTGTCTTGCAAACGTCCCCATCTATTGACTCAGGGATCGAGACGTGGCTGCACTATCAGTTACAGCCATGCGGATAAGATGCCTGTCATCTCGACTGCTGGTGATACAAGGCCGTTGGTATCCAGCACGGCGTTCCGTATTACCCTCCTGAACCCACCGATTCAATATTCTGCTAACAGTCATTGGATCTCGATCAGCGCGAGCAGCAATGTCGCGATACGATAAATTTCAATCGAGATAGGCTACAATCCGACCTTCAAAGTCGGAAAGGTGATGGTACGCATTTCTCCTCCTTACACGAGGCATCATAACAACGTTTTACCAGGCAACGCCGGACAACTGCTGTTTGTGTATGAGAAATCGGTTGGAAACTTTCCTCATGTCAGCACGTTGTATGTGTCGCCCCCGGCGCCAGCCTTGTGTAATTGCTCTGAAAAACTAATCATTAGCATATCACAACATCTTCTTCCTATCGGTTAAATTTCGCGTCTGTAGCACGTGTGCTTCCAAAACATTCTTTATTTCCAAGCAGCATGCAAACTGATTTTAGATTACAATAGTAACTGACAATCACACATTTTACATCAAATCATTTCTGCGATTGTAATTAGTTACTCGGGACCACAGTGGGGTGTCTATCATGAAGTTAAATCAATTTACATTTGTTGTGTGGCTGCTCCAAGAAACTTTCATGGCAAAGATTTGTAGTATTCACCTGGAGATGGTGATAAGGCTCAGCAGACAACTGTAGTATTCAGATTTAGTGACTAGAGGGTACAGAGATTATAAGAAATCCCACAGCTACAAGATAGCTGGAGGCAAACTTTTGCTCTGGCTCAGTGGCTAGAAAAACCCATTATGCTTAACCGTTGCCAATTGGCATGGAAAAAGTGGCCCATCATAGCGGAAATGAGTGAAAACCCACCCTCAATCAAACATGTAGTGTCAAGCGATTCAATATCTGAAGTTTGTAACTGAAATGAAATTTAAAAATTAATGTCTTCACGGCGCACTGTGCGATTTTTTATAAATTACGTGTGCACGGATAGATCTCGTAGAGCTCTGCTAGGACATACTTTCAGAATGTTTGCAAATATTACATATCTGAAACTACATGCCACAACATGTATTCCGAGGATGAAAACGCCAATTTTACGCAAAATATTTAATAATATATTGAAAGTAATGGCAGCATATCAGTTTACACTTAGGTACTTATGTACACGTGTATTTAGTTCTGCTGGTTTCTGCTTTATTAACAGCAAACAAAGGAAAGCAACGGAATGGGGACAAAATATCCGTTTTCTTTGCTATGTCATATGTGTGTGCAGAATAAGATTACTGGTTTTAAGTGTGTACGGAAAACTCTTGTATATGAATTTTCGTAACGACAATGCGAGGGCGAAATGGGCGACGACTTTCTTGTATGAGACCATTCGTTTACCAGAGTTGTAGTAGTAAGGAACTATGTATAAGCTGCTACCGGGTTGAATTTTTGTGGCGTTTAGAAATTTTGTAAATAAGAGTTGTGAACTTGTGATATTCACACGTGGCGGTGAAGAATAATTGGGAAATCCGCCGTCGTAAATCGTGTGACTTAGAACGATTTCTGCGAGTTAATGAGAGTATGTACTTGGATTGTTTCACTCGAGGTGAACGAGATGGAACTCTGGAACATTTTTGAAAGTTTGTGAGCGTTATAGACTAGTGATTTCTACTTGTTAGCCATTGTGAAACTCTAACTCTGATCACACACGATTGATCTTAGAACATACTATATTTCACTAGTTTACCGGAACAACTCAGTAGTTATCGTGGTGTAATATTTGATTCTCTAAATTTAAAAGCCTTAGTGACACCGCTACGCTGGTCCTACTTAAAGCAGAATCAATGAACTTTGATTTATTTGACTCAAAACTTATGTAAGTTACGCACATTATTTAATTTTCAACGCATATAAAGAGCCCGCCTTCACATTTTTGCTAAAGATCTGTTGTGTGATTAATCAACAGCTTACATAGTTTAATACGCTGAGACTAATTCGTTGGTTGGATCCTAGACGTTAAATGTAGACCAATATTTGAAATTAAATCCAACAACGCATTCTAAAACCTACGAAAAGTGTAAACCAATATGCCTTACTTTTTTTTCCTGTACCATTAAATCACACTTGGATGGTCTTATCTGGGGCCAGTCTGTGGTGATCACTGTGTAGTTATATAAAATAAATCTCCCTAAAGAAGCAATCGTAGTTGAAGGCGCTGGTGCAAAAGAGGAAATCGGAGTGTGCCACATCAAACTACTCATATCTCTACGAAAATGAGCCAGAGTTTTTTTTTCTTTTAGAATACGTCATTTTGCAGTACAGAAAAACAATAAAAATCTAATTCCAGGATCAGAAACGAATAATCCGATACAACTGAGATGTCTGTACATCTGACATGTTGGTGCAACTCTCAACACAGTTTTCCCTGAAGAAACTGATTGTACATAGTCCATTACAGTTTATCAGCAATATATATATATATATATATATATATATATATATATATATATATATATATATAGAACCATATATGAAAAACAGACCTTGCCGTTGGTGCGGAGGCTTGCGTGCCTCAGCGGTACAGATAGCCGGACCGTATGTGGAACCACAACGGAGGGGTATCTGTTGAGAGGCCAGACAAACGTATGGTTCCTGAAGAGGGGCAGCAGCCTTTTCAGTAGTTGCAGGGGCAACAGTCTGGACGATTGACTGCTCTGGCCTTGTAACACTAACCAAAACGGCCTTGCTGTGTTGGTACTGCGAACGGCTGAAAGGAAGGGGAAACTACGGCCGTAATTTTTCCCGAGGGCATGCAGCTTTACTGTATGGATATATGATGATGGCGTCCTCTTGGGTAAAATATTCCGGAGGTAAAATAGTCCCACATTCGGAGAACCGGGCGGAGCGTGGAATGTCAGATCCCTTAATCGGGCAGGTAGGTTAGAAAATTAAAAAAATTTAAAAAGGGAAATGGATAGGTTATAGTTAGATATAGTGGGAATTAGTGAAGTTCGGTGGCAGGAAGAACAAGACATTTGGTCAGGTGAATACAGGGTTATAAATACAAAATCAAATAGGGGTAATACAGGAGTAGGTATAATAATGAATAGGAAAATAGGAATGCGGGCAAGTTGCTACAAACAGCACAGCGAACTCATTGTAGTGGCCAAGATAGAGACGAAGCCCACGCCTACGATAGTAGTACAAGTCTATATGCCTACTAGCTCTGCAGATGACGAAGAAATTGAAGTAATGTATGATGAGATAAAAGAAATTATTCATATAGTGAAGGGAGACGAAAATGTAATAGTCATGGGTGACTGGAATTCTATAGTAGGAAAACGAAGAGATGGAAACGTAGTAGGTGTATATGGATTGGGGGTAAGAAATGAAAGAGGAAGCCGCCTGGTGGAATTTTGCACAGAGCACAACTTAATCATAGCTAACACTTGGTTCAAGAATCATAAAAGAAGATTATGTACATGGAAGAAGCCTGGAGATACTGACAGGTTTCAGATAGATTATATAATCGTAAGACAGAGATTTAAGAACCAGTTTTTAAATTGTAAGACATTTCCAGGGGCAGATGTGGACTCTGACCACAATGTGTTGGTTATGAACTGCAGATTAAAACTGAAGAAACTGCAAGAAGGTGGGAATCTAAGGACATGGGACCTGGATAAACTGACTAAACCAGAGGTTGTATAGTGTTTCAGGGAGAGCATAAGGGAACAATTGACAAGGATGTGGGGAAGAAATACAGTAGAAGAAGAATGGGTAGCTTTGAGGGATAAAGTAGTAAAGGCAGCGGAGGATCAAGTAGGTAAAAAGACGAGGGCTATTAGAAATCCTTGGGTGGCAGAAGAAATATTGAATTTAATTGACGAAAGGAGAAAATATAAAAATGCAGTAAATGAAGCAGGCAAAAAGGAACACAAACGTCTCAAAAATGAGATCGACAGGAAATGCAAAATGGCTAAGCAGGGATGGCTAGAGGACAAATGTAAGGATGTAGAGGCTTATCTCACTAGGCATAAGATAGATACTGCCTACAGGAAAATTAAATAGACCTTTAGAGAAAAGAGAACCACTTGTATGAATATCAAGAGCTCAGATAGGAACCCTGTTCTAAGCAAAGAAGGGAAAGCAGAAAGGTGGAAGGAGTATATAGAGGGTCTATACAAGGGCGATGTACTTGAGGGCAATGTTATAGAAATGGAAGAGGATGTAAATGAAGATGAAATAGGAGATATAATACTGCGTGAAGAGTTTGAGAGAGCACTGAAAGGCCTAAGTCGAAACAAGGCCCCGGGAGTAGACAACATTCCATTAGAACCACTGACATCCTTGGGAGAGCCAGTCCTGACAAAACTCTACCATCTGGTGAGCTAAATGTATGAGACAGGCGAAATACCCTCAGACTTCAAGAAGAATATAATAATTCCAATCCCAAAGAAAGTACGTGTTGACAGATGTGAAAATTACCGAACTATCAGTTTAATAAGTCACAGCTGCAAAATACTAACGCGAATTCTTTACAGACGAATGGAAAAACTGGTAGAAGCCGACCTCGAGGAAGATCAGTTTGGATTCCATAGAAAGATGGGAACACGTGAGGCGATACTGACACTAGGACTTATTTTAAAAGCTAGATTAAGAAAAGGCAAACCTACGTTTCTAGCATTTGTAGACTTAGAGAAAGCTTTTGACAATGTTGACTGGAATACTCTCTTTCAAATTTTAAAGGTGGCAGGGGTAAAATACAGGGAGCGAAAGGCTATTTACAATTTGTACAGAAACCAGATGGTAGTTATAAGAGTCGAGGGACATGAAAGGGAAGCAGTGGTTGGGAAGGGAGTGAGACAGGGTTCTAGCCTCTCCCCGATGTTGTTCAATCTGTATATTGAGCAAACGGTAAAGGAAACAAAAGAAATATTCGGAAGAGGTATTAAAATCCACGGAGAAGAAATAAAAACTTTAAGGTTTGCCGATGACATTGTAATTCTGTCAGAGACAGCAAAGGACTAGAAAGAGCATTTGAACAGAATGGACAGTGTCTTCAAAGAAGGATATAAGATGATCATCTACAAAAGCAAAACGAGCATAATGGAATGTAGTCGAATTAAATCGGGTGATGCTGAGGGAATTAGATTTGGAAATGAGACACTTAAAGTAGTAAAGGAATTTTGCTGTTTGGGGAGCAAAATAACTGATGATGGTCGAAGTAGAGAGGATATAAAATGTAGACTGGCAATGGCAAGGAAAGCGTTTCTGAAGAAGAAAAATTTGTTAACATCGAGTGTAGATTCAAGTGTCAGGAAGTCGTTTCTGAAAGTATTTGAATAGAGTGTAGCCATGTATGGAAGTGAAACGTGAACGATAAAAAGTTTACACAAGAAGAGAATAGAAGCTTTCGAAATGTGGTGCTGCAGAAGAATGCTGAAGATTAGATGGGTAGATCACATAACTAATGAAGAGGTATTGAACAGAATTGGGGAGAAGAGAAATTTGTGGCACAACTTAACTAGAAGAAGGGATCGGTTGGTAGGACATGTTCTGAGGCATCAAGGGATCACGAATTTAGTATTGGAAGGCAGTGTGGAGGGTAAAAATCATAGAGGGAGACCAGGAGATGAACACACTAAGCTGATTCAGAAGGTTGTAGGCTGCAGTACGTAGTGCTAGACGAAGAAGCTTGAACGGGATGGAGTAGCATGGAGAGCTGCATCAAACCAGTCTCAGGACTGAAGACGACAACATATATACATATATATAAAATTATTTACTCGTCGCTGAAGTGAATCCAACTTCGTCCCTTCGTCCCAGACTCGACTGAAAATCAGGGCTATAGTGTGCAATGTATAACAATTTTAAGTCTCGGTAGCTACCGATCCACGCCACCCAGGGCAGGAAAGCGGTGGCCCACCTGTCGTACCGCCGTCGCTGACGCTGGGGTGTCAGCGCTGATGATGCGACCAGTCAGCTCTCGTTAATTAGGTCATAGGACGTTTACCAATAGCAAGACTGGGAGATAGCTGACGCTTTCTATCCCTGGCCTCGACCCTCGACCGACCGATCCTAAATCCTGACATCCAAGAATCTGAAGTTCTCTGTTATGCTACCCCTTATGTGGGGCCTACGTACCACTTTCTGTATAAATCACCCTCCACTTACGGCTTATTATTACCTCTAAATAATCATCCTATCCTCACGTCCATCCACTTAGCTTGGTTATTCTGTACAGTAGACCTAGTTTCAATGAGGCCATGAGAATAAAAGAAAAAGTGTTTTCTCTCGAGAAATGTTTCTCTATCATAAAGGTTTTATTCATTGGTATATATATATATATATATATATATATATATATATATATATATATATATATATTCGTACGGTTTATCGTGCTTATGGTCTATGTAACGTGGAAGTAACTAAGTAATCAGCTCGTTAATTAAGTCAGTGACTTCATTCCTTAGTGGCGCCTTTGCTCTGTGTGAATAGGACAATGGTTCGTTTGCGATCTACTGTCAGCGAAAATCAAGAGCGTAACTGTTTGTACTTTTCTGGATAATATATTAATGTTTCCTCCCTTACTAGTCGACTGTACTTCGCAACTACTAAATTCATTTGTGACCCTATGTTCGGCGTTGGGGTTTAGTTACCAGTCTCATATTGGCTTCGTAAATGAAATATAGATGGGCCGAATATCAGTGTCTTCTATGAAAATAATTGTAATGAGCGTTAAGATACGTGAAATGAATGTGCGACGGCGAATCCTTTTCTCAGTTAAGTAGGCCACTATTATCTCAGTGTATTTTTGATGATGAGTCTTTGCACAGACAGTATTAGATCTACATCTACATACTCCGCAAGCCACCTGACGGTGTGTGGCGGAGTGTACCTTGAGTACCTCTATCGGTTCTCCCTTTTGTTCCAGTCTCGTATTGTTCGTGGAAAGAAGGATTGTCTTTATGCCTCTGTGTGGGCTCTAATCTCTCTGATTTTATCCTCATGGTCTCTTCGCGAGATATACGTAGGAGGGAGCATTATACTGCTTGACTCTTCGGTGAAGGTATGTTCCCGAAACTTTAACAAGAGCCCGTACCGAGCTACTGAGCTTCTCTCCTGCAGAGTCTTCCACTAGAGTTTATCTATCATCTCTGTAACGCTTTCGCGATTACTAAATGATCCTGTAACGAAGCGCGCTGCTCTCCGTTGGCCCTTCTCTATCTCTTCTATCAACCCTATCTGGCACGGATCCCACACCGCTGAGCAGTATTCAAGCAGCGGGCGAACAAGCATACTGTAAGCTACTTCTTTTGTTTTCGGATTGCATTTCCTTGGGATTCTTCCAATGAATCTGAGTCTGGCATCTGCTTTACCGACGATCAACTTTATATGGTCATTCCATTTTAAATCACTCCTAATCCGTACTCCCAGATAATTTATGGCATTAAGTGCTTCAAGTTGCTGATCTGTTATATTGTAGCCATATGATAAGGGATCTTTCTTTCTATGTATTCGCAGCACAATACACTTGTCTACATTGAGATTCAATTGCCATTCCCTGCACCATCCGTCAATTCGCTGCAGATCCTCGTGCATTTCAGTACAATTTTCCATTGTTACAACCTCTCGATATACCACAGCATCATCCGCAATAAGCCTCAGTGAACTTCCGATGTCTTCCACAAGGTCATTTATGTATATTGTGAATAGCAACGGTCCTACGACACTCTACTGCGGCACACCGGAAATCACTCTTACTTCGGAAGACTTCTCTCCATTGAGAATGACATGCTGCGTTCTGTTATCTAGGAACTCTTCAATCCAATCACACAATTGGTCCGATAGTCCATATGCTCTTACTTTGTGAAACGTCTGTGAAACAGCTTTGAAAAAAGACATTTAGTATTTCAGCCTTTAGTCTGTCATCATCTGTTTCAGTACCATTTTGGTCACAGGGTGTCTGGACATTTTGTTTTGATCCACCTACCGCTTTGACATAAGACCAAAATTTCTTAGGATTTTCTATCAAGTCAGTACATAGAACTTTACTTTCGAATTCATTGAACGCCTCTCGCATAGCCCTCCTCACACTACATTTCGCTTTGCGTAATTTTTGTTTGTCTGCAAGGCTTTGGCTATGTTTATGTTTGCTGTGAAGTTCCCGTTGTGTCCGCAGCATTTTTCTAACTCGGTTGTTGTACCTCGGTGGCTCTTTTCCATCTCTTACAATTTTGCCGGAAAAGTTTCTAAAATACTGTAAATGCTTGAGTAGCATGAACAGAGAAAAGTGTTTTACAGTAACATACGACATACGATCTGTTAGTTATTATCATTCTCAGGTACAGCAAGGATGCGAAAGAGTGTGCAAAATGTCTTTCAAGTAGACTCAAATTATATACAGGGTGTCCCAGCTATCTTGTCCTCCCAAAATATCTCTGGAACAATAACAGCTATTGGAAAACGACTTTCACCATTATCAATGTTGGGCTGGGGCCCATGAATATACATATTTGGAATCATTCTAAAACGAAAGCATATGTGTTTTTTAACACAAACTTATGTTTTTTTAAATGGACCTCCTGTATTTTTTCTTCAGCAATCCATAGCATGACAAAGAACATACACAATGGCGTTGATTGCATCGCAATATTCCCATTACATTCCGAGATATTGAGACGCGAAGTTGACGCTTGAAACACCCGACATGCGCTGCTAGCTCACGTCCTGAGGCTCAGGCGTGAACCCCATGCTGCCCGTAATCGCGATGTGATTGACATGCGTAATCACACTTCCATACTTATCAAGAGGTCCGAAACGAATAATACGGTCTGCTGCCATCCTGCATTAACGTCGTACATTTCAGCAGGTATTTATCCCATAGGCTAGGGGTGATGCGGTTCTGTAACATATCTGTGTACCGCAACGTTAGTCACAAAGTTAACTTCGCTTATCGTTTCCGTTACTAAAAAGGTAATGCCGTTCAACGTTAAAACTTTACTTTACTCTAGATCTAGCGCAAGTGACAGTTAATCATTCACTCGCAATAGTAAAATTAATGTTGATGGTTTTAGTGAAACGAGCAAGTGGAGTAAAAGTTTTACCGTTGTTATCACATAATTATCAATGTTATGTTTATCTAATGCGTTAAATGACAAATTGTTGCAAACAAATTTTTCTTAACATCACTGGGTAAAATGGCCCTTTGTAGAAACTTCCACTGTGATACCAGCACTACATACAAAATATAGTGTTCACATCTCATGCTCAAAGTGATGCCCATTGGCATGCATACATAGGGTCATTCTGCGGATGAAGGATGCCCTACTTCGTGCTACTGTTTCCTCTTTGATGGCTGTACAAGCATCAATAATGCGTTGCTTCATGTCATCTGGTATTGTTGGTTCATGTTTCTAAACAGCATCCTTCACTGCTCCCCAAAGAAAATAATCCAGCGGTGTAAGGTCCGGAGATCGGGCAGGCCACCTAACTGGGCCACCTCGTCCAATCCACCTACCAGGGAACTTACGGTTCAGAAGTCGTCGTGCTCGTAAGGCGTTATGTGCAGGGCATCCGTCATGCTGATACCACATGACCGTTCTCCGGTTCAGAGGTACGGTGTCCAAGAGAACAGGAAGATTGTGTCGTATAAATCTGGAGTATTGTCTGCCATTTATAAAGAAAGGTCCGATAATGGTATCTCCAATAATCCCACACCAAACATTAACTTTCCACGGATGGAGCCATTTTGGATTGTCTGCGGACCAATAATGCATATTCCTCATATTGACAATTCCTTTGTTGGAGAATGATGCCTCGTCGGTAAAGAGAACATCTGCAAAAAAATTTGGATTACTCAGAAATTTTTGCTGAGCCCACCGACAAAATGTTACCCTATTGCGGAAGTCATTTCCATGAAGATCCTGGTGTAAATGAACATGGTAAGGATGAAATTTATGACGTTTAAGAATACGCTGTGCTCTTGATTTCGACACACCAACTTCACGTTCAATTTGACGTGTGCTGATTTCAGGATTCACAGTTATGGTAGCGAGCACAGCAACTTGAGCACGTTCATCTGTGCGTGTTCTAGGACGATGTCGAGGTCTTGGATTTAAGCTTCCCGTTTCACGTAGACGAGATGTGAGACGACCAAACATCCGGCACGAAGGCGATGGCTTGTCAGGGAATCGTCTTCTGTAGAGTCGTTCTGCCTGAATAGCATTTCGTCCACCTACAACAGGGTACAGTACAGGTATGTAGAGTAGGGTAGAAAACAGACATATTAACTTAATAATCATAATGTTCGCTAACAGAACTATCAACAAACAAGCAATCTCATAACGTATTTCCCGTCAACGTACATTCTCCATAGATCAGCAGCATTTCTACCATATCTTCATGTGTGTACATTATACTGTAAAGTATAAGTTCCACAACACAACGTTTATTCACAATGTGTACTACCTCCGTGCCGTCACTAAATTACTCTGATGCATGGCTACACTGGCAAGCGGTGTACTGATCGCCAAAGCAACAACAAATGGGATGCTCGGAGGGTGGTGGAGTACAGAAGTTTGCATAGGTCTCAAATCATAAACAAGGCGAAGTGGTAACTGTGGCAGTAGTGGGAACTACGTTGGACATTTGACAAGGTAGAGCCAGGCCCTGCGCGACAGGCACAATGGGTCATATAATGCATTAGATAAACCTTATTTTGGGTGTGCAGGATAAATAAGACAACCTGACGGGTGTACACCGATCGGTACTGGTTCATATTGTGTACGTAGATACGGAAAACGTGCAAGAGGGAAACCATTATGTGCTTATGAGAGTTGATGGCAGCAGATCGTATTATTCATTTCGGACCTCTTGATAAGTATGGAGGTGTGATTACACATGTCAATCACATCGCGATTACTGGCAGCATGGGGTTCACGCCTGAGCCTCAGGACGTGCGCTAGCAGCGCATGTCGGGTGTTTCAAGCGTTAACTTCGCGTCTCAATATCTCGGGATGTAATGGGAATATTGCGATGCAATCAACGCCATTGTGTATGTGCTTTGTCATGCTATGGATTGCTGAAGAAAAAATATAGGAGGTCCATTAAAAAAACATAAGTTTGTGTTAAAAAACACATATGCTTTCGTTTTAGAATGTTTCCAAATATGTACATTCATGGGCCCCAGCCCTACATTGATACTGGTGAAAGTCGTTTTCCAGTAGCTGTTATTGTTCCAGAGATATTTTGGGAGGACAAGATAGCTGGGACACCCTGTATAGTAGAATTAAAGTCAGATAAAAATAAAACAATTCAATGTTTGTGCGTAGTTATTCGTGGCTAGTGTCAGACACCGTAAGTTTATTGTGCGTTGTTGACTTAATAAGATTGCAACTTTGATACAGCAATATTTCGGTCAGTGTCATCAGCATTCCAAACATTACTTCATCACTTTACAACGTGAAGTGTCCTACAGATCGAAAGGATTTTATGAGAACATGAAAAGTAAAGTGTTCGTTGGTTAAAATCATTAAAAAATGCAAGTTGTGCCAGTCGAAGACTTCCCTGTGAAAACACAAGAACTGATCAATTCAGGTTAGAAAGTGATTAGATGCAGCAGACTATTATTCGGTCAAGAGAAGTATTTTAACGATGAGTCTAGTAATAGACATGATTTTAACTGAACGTTGCGTCTGCAGAGTGCCTTTATACGGAAGTTAGAAGCCTGCAGTGAGCGAAAAATACACAAAAGAAAGTGGCATGATGGATATTTGGAGTAGTGTTTCTGGAAAGAGCTGGACCAGCAGGAAAACAAACGAGATGAGTGTACAATAGAAGCTATTTGCTAAAACTGGTGACAAAAATAAAAATCTATTTATTTTAATTTTCTGTAGGCAATCTAATTTATTTTTCTACCTTTAACATTTTTCAACGCATTTTGAACATGTTTAGCTATCATCAGACACTAACGCACACAGATAAATGTTATTTAAGAATGAAATGCCTTGATCTTCATTGACACAAGATACAATTTCGTTATCTGTTCTCCTACTGAAGTGGCTATTGGAATTTTACCAATAAAAGTCTTAATTTAAATTAATATATAGTACTGTTTCGTACGCTGTTCTGCTACTGGAGCGGCTTTCTTGGTATTCTGCGGGTGAGAACGGTTGATGACGTGCAAAACGTGCTCAAAACGCCTTGTGGTATGTTAAACTAAACACTCTAGTAAGGGAAAAATAGAAATAATTATTCCACACAATCACGGTCTATAAACTTAAAGTGCGGCCACGTCAAAAAAATGGCTCTAAGCACTATGGGACTTAACATCTGAGGTCATCAGTCCCGTAGACTTAGAACTACTTAAACCTAACTAAACTAAGGACATCTCAACATCCATGGAAGGATTCGAACCTGCGACCGTAGCAGCCGCGTGGTTCGGAACTGAAGCGCCTAGAACCGCTCGACCAGTATGGCCACTATTAATACAATTAATTAAGACCTGTAGGCTATATGCTGCGCCGTATGATTTGTATAAATATTACAAGAAATGTTCTGCTACCTCGGAAACAGGTGTTGGAGTACACAGAGATGCGAAAAATGAAGCAGAATGTGGTACGGCAAGTTTACAGTGTTGACGATGTTTAGTAACTTCGATATCTTGGAAGACAAATAACACGTGACGGACGAAGCAAAGAGGACATAGAAAGTAAATTAGTACAGTCAGAGAGGTGCTTTTTGTACAAGAGCTGTACCAGCATCAGACCTCGGGCTTAATGTCAGGAAGAAATTCCTGAGTATGTATGTTTGCAGGACAGCACTGTGTGACAAAGAACCATGGAGTGTGGCAGAAACCAGAAAAGAAGAGAATCGAAGCGTTTTAGATGTATTGTTACAGAGGAAAGTTAGAAATTAAGGGACTGATAAGATTAGGAATGAAGAGATTACTCCGCAATTAGGGTGCATAGATCCTGAGAAATGCGTACCCAGAACAACCACCTTTAGCCGTAATAACGGCCTTGATACGCCTGGGCATTGTCAAACTGAGCTTGGATGGCGTGTACAGGTACAGCTGCCCATGCAGCTTCAACACGATACCACAGTTCATCAAGAGTAGTGACTGGCGTATTGTGACGAGCCAGTTGCTCGGCCGCCATTGACCAGACGTTTTCAATCGGTGAGAGATCAGGAGAATGTGCTGGCCAGGCAGCAGTCGAACATTTTCTGTATCCAGAAAGACCCGTACAGGACCTGCAACATGCGGTCGTGCATTATCCTGCTGAAATGTAGGGTTTCGCAGGGATCGAATGAAGGGTAGAGCCACGGGTCGTAACATATCTGAAATGTAACGTCCACTGTTCAAAGTGCCGTCAATGTGAACAAGAGGTTACCGAGACGCGTAACCAATGGCACCCAATACCATTACGCTAGGTGATACGCCAGTATGTCGATGACGAATACACGCTTCCAATGTGCGTTCACCGCGATGTCGCCAAACACGGATGTGACCATCATAATGCTGTAAACAGAACCTGGATTCATCCCAAACAATGACGTTTTGCCATTCGTGCACCCAGGTTCGTCGTTGAGTACACCATCGCAGGCGCTCCTGTCTGTGATGCAGCGTCAAGGGTAACCGCAGCCATGGTCTCCGAGCTGGTAGTCCATGCTGCTACAAACGTCGTCGAACTGTTCCTGCAGATGGTTGTTGTGTTGCAAACATCCCCATCTGTTGACTCAGGGATCGAGACGTGGCTGCACGATTCGTTACAGCCATGCGGAAGATGCCTGTCATCTCGACTGCTAGTGATACGAGGCCATTGGGATCTAGCACGGCGTTCCGTATTACCCTCCAAATATCACCGATATCATATTCTAACAGTCATTGGATCTCGACCAACGCGAGCAGCAATGTCGCGATACGATAAACTTCAATCGGTGTAGGCTACAATCCGACCTTCATCAAAGGCGGAAACGTGATGGTACGCATTTCTCCTCCTTACACGAGGCAACGTTTCACCAGGCAACGCCGGTCCACTGCTGTCTGTGTATGAGAAATCGGTTGGAAACTTTCCTCATGGCAGCACGTTGTAGGTGTCGCCATCTGCGCCAACCTAGTGTGAATGCTCTGAAAAGCTATTTATTTGCATATCACAGCATCTTCTTACTGTCGGTTAAATTTCGCGGCTGTAGCACGTCATCTTCGTGGTGTAACAATTTTAATGGCCAGTAGTGTATGTCAAGACATCAGAGGATAACATCCATTATACTAGAGAGAGTTGTAAGGGGCAGAAACTATAGGAGAATACTGTAATTTGTTTACATCCAACAACTAATTGAAGACGTAAGTTGTAAGTTCTACTCTGAGAGGGGAGTCCCTGATGGATCATACGGAACCAGTCAGATGACTGATGCCTGCGACATAAATAGAAGTAAATGTTAGCGTATAAAGAGACGAAGAGCAATAATATTGATAGAAACGGAGTCATATGTCAACCCAGAGGAAAGATCACTAGTGAAAGGGGAAGCAGAGAAGAATAGAGAATTGTCGGTAGCCATAACACGAATGTGCCTGCCTCCTTTCACTTTCGGCACGGCTCACTGTGGAAAGATGACGGCCCAGGAGCGGCGCCTCACCCACGCACCACGCTCCCCCCCCCCCCCCCCCCCCCCACATCCGGCTGGCAGGCGAGCGTGTCGCTTTCCGGGCCATTAGAGGCAGCGCCGCGAGCTTCCGGCAGAAGCGGGAAACGCTACGCCATGCTGCGCTGCCCTACTTGCCGCTGTATCGGCTGCCAAGAGGCAATCAGCGAACCACGCCGTCATTCCAGGGGGTACCCACGCGTGCCTCTCCGATCCTGCTGCTAAGCCATTCAGCCAATCAAACACGTCTAGTAAGTAATGCAGAATTTTATTTCCCGTATAATGCAGAGTGTATAGTGGAATACTACCGCTTCAGCTTTAAAGTTTCCTGGAGTTCCAGTAGATGGCGGTGGTATACGCCTTCAAAACAGATAGTGCAACGGAGTTGGGTTGCAAGCACAGAATTGTCATTGGTTTTCTTTTGGCAGAAAACCAGAGCGTCAGGGATATTTATAGTTTCCTGCAGAATTTCTTCGGAGATCTGGGTCTGAACAAAATCACGGCGAGTCTTTGGGCGAGGGATCTGTCGTCATTGCATCAAGGCCGGGAAAACCTGTCCGAATCATCCTGGCGAATTAAAACTGTGTGCCGGACCGAGACTCGTCCTCGGGACCTTTGCCTTTCGCGATCAAGTGCTCTACCAGCTGAGATACCAAAGCACGACTCACGCCCCGTCCTCACAGCTTTACTTCTGCCAGTATCTCGTCTCCTACCTTCCAAACTTTACAGGAGCTCTCCTGCGAACCTCGCAGAACTAGCACTGCTGAAAGAAAGGATATTGCGGAGAAGGTGGGTGGCCAGATACTGGCAGAAATAAAGCTGTGAGGACAGGGCGTGAGTCGTGCTTGGGTAGCTCAGTTGGTAGAGCACTTGCCCGTGAAGGGCAAAGGTCTCGATTTCGAGTCTCGGTATGGCACACACTTTTAATCTGGCAGAAGGTTTCATGTCAGCGCATACTCCGCTGCAGAGTGAAAATCTCATTCTGGAATCATGCCCGACTTCCTGCGTGCTGGCCGGCCGCACACAGCTGCGGCTCATTAAATGTTGGAACGTGTGGACGCTTTCATCCGAGGTGATCGACGGATTGCAACCAAACGCCTCACTGCTCAACTGGACGTCTCTACTGGTAGTGCTCCTACACTCGTCACGAGTTGGGTAAACAAAGGTGTGAACCTGTGGGTTCTTCGGTCCCTAACGGAAGACAATAAAGGCCAACGAAGGACCATCTGTGTAGTGATGCTTGCGCGTTAGGAGGCTGATATTGACAATTTTTGTCGATTGTCGTCACAGGCGATGAAACATGGGTTCATCACTTCGACTCAGGCTCCAAACGACAGTCGATAGAGTGACACCACAGCACCTATGAAAGAGTTATTCTATTTGATGTCGACCCTCACTGTGTAACAATTGACTCTGAAGTTTATTGAGATACCCTCAGGAAAGTGATGAAACGACTTCAGCGTGTTCATCGCCACAAAAACGCTGACAAACTTCTCGTTCTCCATTACAATGCAAGGGCTCACACAAGTTTGCGCACCCGAGGGGAGCTCATAAAAATTCTTTGTTGTTCCACATCAACCCTACAGCCTAGACCTTACACCTTCCGACTTCCTTCCGGTTGGCTCAGTAAAAGACACTCTCCAGGGAAGCAGTACTTGGATGATAGGGAGGTTATTGAAGCAGCAAGACGTTGGCTTTGACAGCGACCTGTAAATCGGTACAGTGCCGGGATATAGGCCCTTCCAGTAAGGTGGCGTAAGGCTGTCCCATTGAGCGAAGACTGCGTTGAAAAATAAAATTTTTAGCCCAAAGAGTGTACGATCGTGGTATCACTTGAAAAACCGAGGAGTGCACCAGCATCAGCCATAGAGGGCTGAAAAAATCTGAGGATGGCTGTAAGACAAGCTGATACCGCACATAATAAACAAACGTTACTGCGAATTCGACTGTTCAAATGGTTCAGAGCACTATGGGACTTAACATCTGAGGTCATCAGTCCCCTAGAACTTAGAACTACATAAACCTAACTAACCCAAGGACATCACCCACATCCATGCCCGAGGCAGGATTCGAACCTGCGACCGTAGCGGTCACGAGGTTCCAGACTGAAGCGCCTAGAACCGCTCGGCCACACCGGCCGGCGAATTCGACCGTTGTTTTATCAAAGTATAGAAGGTGATCGCTGCGCTCCACGTACAGTTTTGTCTCAACTTACAAAGAGTAGGAAATAACGTGGTATCAAGAGTAAACCAACCTGCTATCAGAAAAACAATGTGTTGCATTATTGCATTACTTACTGAACGGCCGTAGTGAGTGTCACTGGCAATGTGATTAATAGGTTTCAGTATGAGGTGTAGTGCTGGTTTCTTCTACGCAAAGACATAAAATATATTACTATTCATTCAAAAAGAAAAGAGACGGAGATTGTAAAATGAAAAACAACAAAGGGATGGTGATGTCATTGCCTAAGGAAGAAGGTATGGTCCCTATAAGACCGCTCAGACCCCAGACTCATCAGTAGAGAGACATGGGCGCATAGCCACGTGACAACAGACTGCTCACGTGCACACGTCGGCAGCCAAATGCAATCATTCGTGCTAAAAACAAAGGATTGGAGGTTTCAAAAGACGAGAAAAGGGGTGTAGTGCGTTTTGCGTTTCCTTATAGGGGTGTGGGAAACGGGAATTCATCAAAGAATAGCACAAGTGTACGGAGATCACATCTACATCTACATTTACATCCATACTCCGTAAGCCACCTGACGGTGTGTGGTGGAGGGTACTTTGAGTACCTTTATCGGTTCTCCCTTCTATTCCAGTCTCGTATTGTTCGTGGAAAGAAAGATTGTCGGTACGCCTCTGTGTGGGCTCTTCGCGAGTTGTACGTAGGAGGGAGCAATGTACTACTTGACTCCTCGGTGGAGGTATGTTCTCGAAACTTCAACAAAAGCCCGTACCGAGCTACTCTTGCAGAGTCTTCCGCTGGAGTTTATCTATCATCTCCGTAAAGCTTTCGCGGTCACTAAATGATCCTGTAACGAAGCGCGCTGCTCTCCGTTAGATCTTCTCTATTTCTTCCATCAACCCTATCTGGTACGGATCTGACACCGGTGAGCAATATTCAAGCAGTGGGCGAACAAGTGTACTGTAACCTACTTCCTTTGTTTTCGGATTACCGTTCCTTAGGATTCATCCAATGAATCTCAGTCTGGCATCAGCTTTACGGACGATTAATTTTATACGGTCATTCTATTTTAAATCACTCCTAATGCCTACTCCCAGATAATTTATGGAATTTACTGCTTCCAGTTGCTCACCTGCTATATTGTAGCCAAATGATAAATGATCTTTCTTTCTATGTATTAGCAGCACATTACACTTATCTACATTGAGATTCAATTGCCATTCCCTGCACCTAGCGTCAATTCGTTGCTGAACTTCCTGCATTTCGCCGGTCGCGGTGGTCTAGCGGTTCCAGGCGCTCAGTCCGGAACCGCGCGTCTGCTATGGTCGCAGGTTCGAATCCTGCCTCGGGCTTGGATGTGTGTGATGTCCTTAGGTTAGTTAGGTTTAAGCAGTTCTAAGTTCTAGGGGACTGATGACCACAGATGTTAAGTCCCATAGTGCTCAGTGCCAGTCTGCATTTCAGTACAATTTTCCATTGTTACAACCTCTGGATAGACTACAGCATCACCCGCAAAAAGCCTCAGTGAGCTTCCGATGTTATCCATGAGGTCATTTATGTATATTGTGAATAGCAACGGTTCTACGACACTCCCCTGCGGCACACCTGAAATCACTCTTACTTCCGAAGACTTCTCTCCATCGAGAATGACATGCTGCGTTCTGTTATCCACGAACTCATCAATCCAATCACACAATTTGTCTGATTGTCCACATGTTCTTACATTTTTCATTAAACGACTGTGGGGAACTGTATCAAATGCCTTGCGGAAGTCAAGAAACACGGCATGTTCCTGGGAACCCGTGTCTATTGCCCTCTGAGTCTCGTAGACCAATAGCGCGAGCTGGGTTTCACACGATCGTCTTTTTCGAAACCCATGCTGATTCCTACAGAGTAGATATCTAGTCAAGTCAGTATACTCGAACATAATACGAGTTCCAAAATTCTACAACTGATCAACGTTAGAGATATAGGTCTATAAGTCAGCTCATCTGTTCGACGTCCCTTCTTGAACACGGGGAAGACCTGTGCCCTTTTCCAATCCTTTGGAACGCTACGCTCTTCTAGCGATATACGGTACACCGCTTGAAGAAGGGTGGGGGGGGGGGGGGGCAAGTTCTTTCGTTTACTCTGTGTAAAATCGAACTGGTATCCCATCAGGTCCAGCGGCCTTTCCTCTTTTGAGCGATTTTAATTGTTTGTATATCCCTCTATCATCTATTTCGATATCTACCATTTTGTCATCTGTGTGACAATCTAGAGAAGGAACTACAGTGCAGTCTTCCTCTGTGTGTTTCCGACATTCAGTTCGTCCTCTGGGGCAATGGTGCCACCGTAACTTGCCGGTATTCAGTAATGAGGACATCCACCTGTTGGATACTGGTGTCGGTAAGGCGATGTGGCGTTACAGACCGTGTGTCATCGGCCAACGAGATTCGTCCTTCCTCAAATCGCTTCTTCCATGCCTTGACTGTTGCAACAGACATCCAATGATCTCTGTACGCTTGTCTGGTTATTTGATCAATTCCCGTCCCCAGAACACCGTCTTCTGTTGGGCAACACACTACACCCGTTGGCTCTTCTTCTTAAGCCTCTATTCCCTTGTTTTGAGCACGACTGACTGCAGTGGACGGTCGACGCGTAGGCAATCGCATTTCGATCTTGCAAGAGGGTTCCGTTGTACACCCTCCTGCTTGTTTCGTTTTCAATGAGCCTAATTAAAGATAAATAAATATAAATTTGTGACGGAATTCCGTTTGGTTAACCATTTATTTTCTTTCATTTATGCCATCGATTTTATGTGACACATCGCATCAAAAGTATCTGTCACCGCTATGTAAAGCAGGACTGGCCACCAGATGTCACGAGCGCCAGTATAAAAGGAGACGAGGGCATTGTGTTGTCAGTAGAGAAGCAGTAATAGCAGAGTGGTTCGGGAAAGAGAGCTTAGTGACATCCTACACAGAGTAGTCGTTGAGTGTCACTTGAGTAACAATTCCATTAGTGGCATTTCAACCCTTCTAAGGAGTCAAATTCGACTGTCGGCTTATTGACTATGATGCAGAAACGCGAAACAACCACCACAGCTAAACCACTACCAGGTAGATCTCATGTACAGACGGACAGAGACCGTCGAGAGAAGGTTCGTTATAAAAACGCGAAAGGAACTACTCGTGACACCCAGACTGCCACCAGCAGTCCTGTTAGAAGAGTGATAGTTGGCAGGTAGTGACAGAGGATGGGGTACAGTGGTCGAGCAGTTCGTAGTCAACCACCACTCCGTGTAGCCAGTCTAAGCGATGCTTGAAATGTAAAGACTGGCACCACTATGTAGTGGATGACTGGAATCGAGTGACCTGTATCATGCATCATGCTATACCCTGTGGCAATCGGATGGTTGGATTTGTCTTTGGCAAATGTCTGCAGACCGTTAACTATGAGGGTCACTCCAAAAGAAATGCATACTATTTTTTTTAATCCATCTTTTATTCTATTTATGTTTGAAAGTTTTATGGTGTGTAGATACATTCTTTACGAACAATATTTTCATTTCTCCACATAATTTCCATCCCTCTCAACTGCTTTACGCCATCTTGGAACCAGCGCCTGTATACCAGCATGGTAAAATTCTGAACCAACCTGTCGGAGCCACTATTTGGCAGCATGCACAAGGAAGTCATCATCTTCAAACCATGTTCCACGAAGAGAGACTTTCCGTTTCCCCAAGAGATGATAGTCACATGGAGCCAAGTGAGGACTGTAAGGCGGTTGTTTCAGTGTTGTCCACCCGAGTTTTGTGATCACTTCCATGGTTCTTTGACTGACGTGTGGACGTGCATTGTCGTGCAACAGCAAAACATCCTGCTTTTGCCGATGTGGTCGAACATGACTCAGTCGAGCTTGAAGTTTCGTCAGTGTCGCCACATGTGCATCAGAATTTATGGTGGTTCGACTTGACATGATATCCACAAGCAAGGGTCCTTCGGAATCGGAAAACACTGTTGACATAACCTTTCCAGTAGAAGGTGTGATTTTGAAATTTTTTTTCTTGGGTGAATTTCAATGATGCCACTCCATTGATTGCCTCTTCGTCTCTGTTGGCAAATGATGGAGCCATGTTTCATCACCTTTCACAATTCTTCCAAGAAATTCAATTCCACCATTCTCGTACTGTTCCAAAAGGTCACTGTACACCGTTTTTCTTGTTTCTTGTGAGCCACTGTCAACATCCTGGGAACTCACCTGGCATAAACCTTTTTTATCTCCAACACTTTCAGTATTCTGCAAACACTTCCTTCCCCTATTCCAACGTAGCGTGACAATTAGTACACTGTAATGCGTTTGTCAGAACTCACCTATTCGTACCTCTCTGCACATTGTCTGGAGTGTGTGCAGTGCGAGGCCTGCCGCTGCGAGGACAATCCTCAATATTGCTGTGCCCGCTTTCATCGCGTAACCTGGTTGCCCACCGACTAACTGTACTGCGATCGACAGCAGCATCTCCGTACACCTTTTGCAACCTCTTGCGGATGTTTCCCACTGTCTCTTTTCACAGCACAGAAATTCTATGACAGCACGTCGCTTCTGACGAACGTCAAATGTAGCAGCCATCTTGAAGACATGCTGTGACGGCGCCACTCACGGGAACAGGTTGAACTAAGTTTGAAAACTAGCGGGAAGAATGTATCTACACACTGTAAAACTTTCACACATGCAGAATGAACTCTGTATTTTTAAAAAAATAGTGTGCATTTCTTTTGGAGTGACCCTCATACTTAGTGCTCACAGTGAATTACAGAGCATATAGTGATGTGGGTGTCTTTTTCGCCATTATGGCGAAATCTCCTTATAGTGCTTCAGAAAACGCTAGACGTAGAAGAATATGATTATATGTTTATGAACATATTTTACAGTATTGTGTCCATCACTGCAGGGACAGTTCAGAGGCGAGGACTCCATCTGCTTGACGCTGTACCCCGTAACACAGCAGCATTTGTGAGCCAACGATTTGTAAACATTATTATTTCTGAAATCGACTGACCTTACAACACCCTCATTGGCATTGTAGCGAGAAGGAAGTGCTTCTCTGGTCGGTTCCATGTAGGTGATGATCCTGCTGAACTGGAGTGTTTAGGGATGCCAGTTGTTAGTCGTCAACAACGTTTTTACTATACTTGTTTTAATACAGAAATTACTTTGTCACAAACGTCATAGAATCAGCATTTGCAACACGGCGGCTATGGACTACGCCGTTGTATTCGACCCATTACACACTTTAACACCGTTTTCTGACTTTACATAATGATAGACATTGCCCACGACACGTGACGTTCTGATAACAAATAACTTCACTTTATATCTTGTTTAACATCTGAAATATGCAGTCGCCACCGTTCTTTTAGAGCCGCCACGGTTACTCGACCGTGCGTTTTGAGTGGCTCCTCGCGACTCACTTACCCTGTCTTCCCGAAGGACAAGAGAGATCCCCCTTTCTCCCTCAGCCAATAAGGACGTTTCTCACGTTTCTTATATATTTATACCGGGTGATCAAAAAGTCAGTATAAATTTGAAAACTTAATAAACCACGGAATAATGTAGATAGAGACGTAAAAATTGACACACATCCTTGGAATGACATGGGGTTTTATTAGAACAAAAAAAAAAAAAAAAACCATATTGCTAGACGCGTGAAAGATTTCTTGCGCGCGTCGTTTAGTGATGATCGTGTGCTCAGCCGCCACTTTCGTCATTCTTGGCCTCCCAGGTCCCCACACCTCTAAAAATGGTTCAAATGGCTCTGAGCACTATGCGACTTAACTGCTGAGGTCATCAGTCGCCTAGAAATTAGAATTAATTAAACCTAACTAACCTAAGGACATCACACACATTCATGCCTGAGACAGGATTCGAACCTTCGACCGTAAAGGTCGCTCGGTTCCAGACTGTAGCGCGTAGGACCGCACGGCCACTCTGGCTGGCCCCAGACCTCAGTCCGTCAATTATTGGCTTTTGGGTTACCTGTAGTCTGAAGTGTATCGTGATCGACTGACATCTCTAGGGATGCTGAAAGACAACATCCGACGCCAATGCCTCACCATAACTCTGGACATGCTTTACAGTGCTGTTCACAACATTATTCCTCGACTACAGCTATTGTTGAGGAATGATGGTGGACGTATTGAGCATTTCCTGTAAAGAACATCATCTTTCTTTGTCTTACTTTGTTATGCTAATTATTGCTATTCTGATCAGATGAAGCGCCATCTGTCGGAAATTTTTTGAACGTTTGTATTTTTTTGGATCTAATAAAACCCCATGTCATTCCAAGCATGTGTGTCAATTTGTACCTCTCTATCTATATTATTCCGTGATTTATTCAGTTTTCTAATTTATACTGACTTTTTGATCACCTGGTATATCCAAACTTTTAGCCAATGAGCGTTCAGATCGCTGTTTGCTAGGCGGATCAGATGTCACGTTTGCGGACATTGTGACGGAAATTTGTCTCTGAACACTGTCTCAGATTATAAGATCCTACACCCGAATAGTCGGATCTTGTCCCTACTAAAGTTGCACAACAATGCCTCCTATGATTTCATCACTAATACTCCTTGCTGACGCTTAATTGTCAAATGTACATCTAGCCTAGCTGCTACTGAGCATTCCCGATCTCATAAATATGCATAATACTTTGCTTCAACACATGAAGGGATTGCACATATGCATTACTACCTGTCCAGAGTTCCGACCTGAACTCAGTGGAATACCTTTTGAATGTGTTATCAGTTCGACTTCGCTCGAGACTCCAGTATCCGACATCACTGTCTCCTCTGGTTTCGGCTATTGTGGAAGAGTGGGCTGCCATTCCTTCACAGAGACGCATGAACTTTATTGAAAGTGTTCCCTGCAGAGGATAAGCCATCCGTAAGGCGACAGGTTTACATGCTCCTTGTTAATGTCCAATAAGAAATTGAAACAAGTTGATCAAATACAATCCGTCAATTAAATGGCCGATTAGTTTCATATTATGCTTCTTATACTACACAGGTAGAAGAAGGATGAGAATAGTCATCGGAAATGATACAAACAATTGCTCAAGATCGATGAATATCCAATTGTCCGTGTAATTTAAATACATCTCTATGAATCAACGTAAGTCCAGTGGCAGCCATTCTGACCCTGTTGTTATATTTTAGTATGGGCGCGCCCCGACTGCGGGGTGATGCTTTCTTTCATCCCAGTCCGGCCGTAAACAGTCAGGGGGCAACCTTTAGTCGCCTGTTCAGAAAACATTGTTTACGCCTGCAAGGCTGGAGCGATTAATGCTTAAAAATTACAGCGGCGTGCGTGGTGCATCGGCACCAGGGCGCCATGAGACGCCACGGTCAGACACACCCCACCGTCCGTGTCCCCATGATGGAGTCACTGACGTATCGGGTGGGAGGGGAGCGGCGTCGCGTGAAGGTAATTGCGGCCGACAAACAGGCGCCGATGCATAATAACTCGCTAGGCATCTTGTCTTCTGTAAACGCTCTCCTTTGTCATGCCCTCACAAACAGCGGGATGACGAGGGTCTGTCCGTCTTGTCGTAGTTCTTCACGAACTAGTCTTCAAAATGCTCCCTGGCGGCGACTACACTGCGTTCCGACCATGCTGGTTGCTACAACCCTGTGTTCAGAAATGAGTTATTGTAGCAAGAGACTGGCGCAAGAAACTTTGTTATACAACGAACTTTTCTACTTTAGGGTGGGAAAAATCTGATCGCCCATTCACTAAACTTCATTTGGCTGGGGACGTCAACACAGTGCGAGCTGTGGGTGACTCAGCATACTCAGTGTACGGACAGCCGCGAAGTAAAAAGCCTATTGCAGAGATGGTGTGCTGATGTGCTGGGACTGGGACATTGCTAATGGTCAAAGTTGGACGTGACCTCAAAGTTAAACAGAACAGGACGGCGACTGGTGTCTATCTCAGGCCAGAGGATGGCGATGCAGACAGGGGAGTTAGTAATACAAGAGGAGCACCAAGAGTGGACTTTTGTGACCGACAGTGGAATATTGGCTTGATGAGTCAAGTAAAGGTGTGTTTAGTGTGCAGTGAAAGGTATAACTGGTGTGCTCTTTGTGTAATAATTTGTCATTCGTATTTCCACACTAAAAGAAGTGTGCATAGCGTTGAGATTATCGTGTTTCCTTGCATTCTGGGCGTGAGTTTATTTTCTCCAGACGATAGCCATTGAATTTCGTATGCCGTTATTCGATGCAATCATAGTCATAATCATGGACAGCATTTATGCATACATGTGTGAAGGTTCAAAAAATTTCATAAATCAGGTGATAGATTTAACAGGTTGTTCTTTGCATCATAATGTGCTATATAAGTTAAGATAATGTTGTTTTTTGAAACTGAATATTTTTATCTACTGCCTGTACTGCGGAAGAATGTCATGCACAAAAAATACATATAATTTTGGAGCTTGTAATTGTGTATCACCAAAGTTTCAGTATCAGCATTTGGCTTCATGGTGACAATCGACGTTGCTCTTTGCCTAGCCTAAGATAGTGTCATGAATTTCCCACGGAAATCACGAGATCTGAATTCTGTGGCAGCTACTTTCCATTTAATTGCATCGCTCGTGTACTATGGATCATTAGATACGGAAATAGAAATGATTTCCATGTTACAACATGTTGATGAAACAAACAGTATTATTATTAATATTATTTCCAAAGAGTTCTGTGATAGCTGTCCTAAGTAATAATATTAATAATTATTATTATTTAAGTAGAATCATTTTTCTAATATTCATTGACTGTGTTCAACAGTCATGTTTTAATATTTACCTAATTAAGCTGATATTTAAGTTAGCCCTTTTACTAGACTCCGATGCCCACAGCCGCCACCGATGCTTTAAATGCAGGATAGATCACCACCTCTCTAACAACAGAGGTTAATTTTCCTTCCTTGTGCAAGAAAATAAAATGCAAAAATTATTAATAGCATGCGCCTATGAAAGTGAACTAGAAAATACAGCAATTTAGCTGCTGCAGAATGGCAAGCAACAACAACCCCTAAAGCAACTACCTAGTGATGCTTATCGTAATTATAACAATCTTTTATGGTTAATGGAGTCCAGAAAAATGTATTCTTAAAGTTCATGGCTCCATTAAATATCTGATACATTCGTATGAATGTTTTTGGGTAAGATGGCGGTAGAGCTGTGACTTGAAGTTTCCTTGGCATTCTGAGAGAGGACGCCTCTTTACCATGTGCCAGCTTAGAAGACGATGAACAAGCACTTTATGAGGGAAGAGGGCGTAAGCAGTATGTGACACACAGGGAGTCTGTACAAGAAGGTTGCCCGCACAGTGAAGAGCGCTAACTTGGGAAGGATTTCCTGGTTGGTGTAGGCTGCGTGATAAGTAACCACATGAAATGAAATGTCGTGTGGCTAGGGCCTCCCGTCGGGTAGACCGTTCGCCTGGTGCAGGTCTTTTGATTTGACGCCACTTCGGCGACCTGCGCGTCGAGGAGGAGGAGGAGGAGATTAGTGTTTAACGTCCCGTCGACAACGAGGTCATTAGAGACGGAGCGCAAGCTCGGATGAGGGAAGGATGGGGAAGGAAGTCGGCCGTGCTCTTTCAAAGGAACCATCCCGGCATTTGCCTGAAGCGATTTAGGAAAATCACGGAAAACCTAAATCAGGATGGCCAGAGACGGGATTGAACCGTCGTCCTCCCGAATGCGAGTCCAGTGTCTGCGCGTCGATGGGGATGAAATGATGATGATTAGGACGACACAACACCCAGTCCCCGAGCGGAGAAAATCTCCGACCCAGCCGGGAATCGAACCCGTGCCCTTAGGATTGACAGTCTGTCACGCTGACCACTCAGCTACCGGGGGCGGACAGTAACCACATGTAGAGTCCATTGATCCCACCACAAAAGTACTTCCCTGAGATGTACCTGCTGCGGGACTATTGTGGTAGCATTAATCACAACGTATTGAACATATCTTTCCACAGTCATTACATCTGGCTTATATAACATGAAATACATCCTCCCACAGACAACATGTCTGTCTACTAGAACCGTCGGAACTGGAGAATAAAATTACATGAATCAAATACTACTATTACAGACAACATGTCTGTACCTAGCGACGGTCGGAACTGTAGTAAATAAAATTGCATGAAACAAATACTGCTGTAACAGACAACATGTCTGTCTACTGGAACGGTCAGAACTGGAGAGCCGGACTGCCCGAGACACTTGGCGCCCCAAGCCAGCAAGGCGTGACCCGAACGCCACCGAAGTGCATCGGTAGTAATATCGTTAGTCTTTTGTTTTAGTAATACTTTGATTTTCATAATTTTGAAATGGCTGATTGATAGCTGACTGTTGAGAGATGTTTATTTTTTTTAAAAAATGTAGTAATTTGGATGACGGGTTTAATTAATAATAGCAACTAAAGTGTAACGTTTTGGGAATAGCTTCCTGGAGCCTAATATGATGGCTGAATAAGCCAGAAATATTACAGACACTAATAATTATTTACAAAATACTTTGTCAAAATGTCATTCAGATCTTGCTACCAATCACCAGCTGTCAAGCTGGAAGGCCTTTGGTGGTGACCAGATTAACTACCACTGCTCAAGCAGATACGAAAAGCAAATAAATTTCGGTGCCGCTCAGTGCGATTCTTAGAGTTCCAGGCACGATCGCCTCATATAAGTATGTTTTGATGATGATATGACAAGTGGGCGCAACCTTACTGAAGGAACCAACCCTGCTTTTGCCTGTAATGATTGTGAAAATGAAAAATCACATGTTTTAGTCTATAGGCGCTAATTATTTATTTCCCAGATTGGCTAGCGGTCTCCATACGCAGTACCATCTTCAGGCTACACTATGATTCCAAAAAATCCATTGTATAACTGGAACAGCAGTGTAAGAGCAGTTCTCAAAAATATTATCATCTATGGCAGCAAATTTATGCTATAAAGTGAGCCTTAAAACGTATAGGCAACTTCTTACCCGGCCACGCGCTCGTCGACTTGCTTTCCAGATAGATGCGGCAAACACTAAAAGAAAATGTCAGTGTTTAGCTTTTAACAGATGTAAATTGCGGCCAGCAGTGATTTTGGCGCCGCTTGTGTAAAGAGATTATTTCATTTATATATTTTTCCCTTGTTTACCTTTTAAAGAAGTCACAGTGTGAAAGGTATCTAGAAATGGCATAATATTTGAAGCTAAGAAATTACGTACATTAAAACCAAAATCGCAGATGTGTTGCGATAGTTTACAATTTACTGTTATGTAGAATTTATACCACTATCAAAGACCGATCTCACCATGGATCATAAATCAAATGACATCGTAATAACGGTATTATACATTAATAATAAAAAATTATTTTAATTTTTTTATTGAAAAGAAATCAACCGTTCAGAGGGAATAGGTGACATAATGTCACTATGTACTGTTTTGCAACCATTAATTGACGATCTATGGTCGCATCTCCAGTTTCTTGTTTGTCCAACTAATATCCGTGCTATTATGTAACAATTGAAACTTGAGGGGGAGAAAGGAGAGGATAGGAAACTTAGTGTCACATGCGTCGGGACTTTAGTTATATGCAGCGCCGAAAAGAGAAATGTGTGTCGGAACGAGGCTCAAACCCAGGATCTCTTGATTGCTAGGCTGCTGCTTTAACCACTACGCAACGACCCCAGAGTTAACCTCAAATGCAAGGACTATTTCGGCACGTATCCCGGACGACCGACAGTCACACCCAGCACCACCTACCCTCCGTCCCGATACATGTCCTCCATGCTCGCTATTTTAGGCTCCCGCTGGAGATTGAACGTTAATGCGCATCCGCCCGTCGAGGTGAATCAGTTACAAGAATGCGTGGTGCCTGTTCCTTCCGACATGTCCGGAAGAGCAGACACCACGCACTCTTACGAGTCATTGCCCGCTAGGGCTCCCAGCATCGTGCGTTCTCCTAACCGCATCGCAGCTCAACAACCAGCACGGCCGCTGTAGCCACCCCATGTAGATAACGTGCTGTTGTGAAAGGCTACATCAGTGGGCTTTGATATCTGGCAACCACAGAGGAAAGTAAACAAACGTGCCATATTGTGAACATTACCCTGTTGTGACACTGTCTAATTTTTACACATACATACATACATACATTAATTCCTGTTCCATATATTAAGTATACGACATTTCGTACTGATGTGGAACGTGTCATTTTAACGTAAATTTTCTTTACACTAAATAATTAATTAATTTTCTTTTACAATTACTTCTTCATATCTAAAAACTCATCTATTGAGTAGAAGGAGATGTCATTCAGAAATTCCTTTAATTTGCTTTTCAGTGCGAGTTGGCTATCTGCCAGACTTTTAATGGTAATTGGCAAATGACCAAAGATTTTTGTGGCAACATAATTCACCCCTTCATCTGCCAAAGTAAGATTTAATCCAGAATATTGAAGATCGTCATTTCTTCTAGTGTTGTAGCTATGCACTTCAAGTTATTTTTGAATCAGGATTGGTTATTAATGACAAATTTCTTAAGTGAACTTGTGTATTGCGAAGGACCTGTGAATACCCCGAGTGAAATAAATGTTTTCAAGGTGATCTTGGGTGGGCTCCAGTTATTATTCTGATTACGCGCTTTTGTGCAATGAATACGTTCTCTCTTAATGACGAATTGCCCCAAAATATGATGTCATATGAAAGTAGTGAAAGAAAATTGGCACAGTAGGTTAATTTACTGATATTTTTATCACCAAAATTTGCAAAAATCCTAATAACGTAAGTAGCCGAACATAACTGTTTCAGCAAATCATCGATGTGTTTCTTCCAACTGAATATTCTGCCTTAGCAACAGACTTCAGTTCATTTTATCAATGGTGTTAGGCAATTTACTGTTGTTGTTGTTGTTGTGGTCTTCAGTCCTGAGACTGGTTTGATGCAGCTCTCCATGCTACTCTATCCTGTGCAAGCTTCTTCATCTCCCAGTACCTACTGCAATCTACATCCTTCTGAATCTGCTTAGTGTATTCATCTCTTGGTCTCCCTCTACGATTTTTACCCTACACGCTGCCCTCCAATACTAAATTGGTGATCCCTTGATGCCTCAGAACATGTCCTACCAACCGATCCCGTCTTCTGGTCAAGTTGTGCCACAAACTTCTCTTCTCCCCAATCCTATTCAATACTTCCTCATTAGTTATGTGATCTACCCATCTAATCTTCAGCATTCTTCTGTAGCACCACATTTCGAATGCCTCTATTCTCTTCTTGTCCAAACTATTTATCGTCCATGTTTCACTTCCATACATGGCTACACTCCATACAAATGCTTTCAGAAATGACTTCCTGAGACTTGAATCTATACTCGATGTTTACAAATTTTTCTTCTTCAGAAAAGCTTTCCTTGCCATTGCCAGTCTACATTTTATATCCTCTCTACTTCGACCATCATAAGTTATTTTGCTCCCCAAATAGCAAAACTCCTTTACTACTTTAAGTGTCTTATTTCCTAATCTAATTCCCTCAGCATCACCCGACTTAATTCGACTACATTCCATTATCTTCGTTTTGCTTTTGTTGATGTTCATCTTATATCCTCCTTTCAAGACACTGTCCATTCCATTCAACTGCTCTTCCAAGTCCTTTGCTGTCTCTGACAGAATTACAATGTCATCACCGACCCTCAAAGTTTTTATTTCTTCTCCATGGATTTTAATACCTACTCCGAATTTTTCTTTAGTTTCCTTTACTGCTTGCTCAATATACAGATTGAACAACCTCGGGGAGAGGCTACAACCCTGTCTTACTCCCTTCCCAACCACTGCTTCCCTTTCATACCCCTCGACTCTTATAACTGCCATCTGGTTTCTGTACAAATTGTAAATAGCCTTTCGCTCCCTGTATTTTACCCCTCCCACCTTTAGAATTTGAAAGAGAGTATTCCAGTCAACATTGTCAAAAGCTTTCTCTAAGTCTACAAATGCTAGAAACGTAGGTTTGCCTTTCCTTAATCTTTCATCTAAGATAAGTCGTAAGGTCAGTATTGCCTCACGTGTTCCAGTGATTCCACGGAATCCAAACTGATCTTCCCCGAGGTTGGCTTCTACTAGTTTTTCCATTCGTCTGTAAAGAATTCGTGTTAGTAATTTGCAGCTGTGACTTATTAAACTGATAGTTCGGTAACTTTCACATCTGTCAACACCTGCTTTCTTTGGGATTGGCATTATTATATTCTTCTTGAAGTCTGATGGTATTTCGCCTGTTTCATACATCTTGCTCACCAGATGGTAGAGTTTTGTCAGGACTGGCTCTCCCAAGGCCGTCAGTAGTTCCAATGGAATGTTGTCTACTCCGGGGGCCTTGTTTCGACTCAGGTCTTTCAGTGCTCTGTCAAACTCTTCACGCAGTATCGTATCACCCATTTCATCTTCATCTACATCCTCTTCCATTTCCATAATATTGTCCTCAAGGACATCGCCCTTGTATAGACCCTCTATATACTCCCTCCACCTTTCTGCTTTCCCTTCTTTGCTTAGAATTGGGTTTCCATCTGAGCTCTTGATATTCATACAAGTCGTTCTCTTATCTCCAAAGGTCTCTTTAATTTTCCTGTACACAGTATCTATTTTACCCCTAGTGAGATAAGCCTCTACATCCTTACATTTGTCCTCTAGCCATCCCTGCTTAGCCATTTTGCACTTCCTGTCGATCTCATTTTTGAGACGTTTGTATTCCTTTTTGCCTGCTTCATTTACTGCATTTTTATATTTTCTCCTTTCATCAATTAAATTCAATATTTCATCTGTTACCCAAGGATTTCTACTAACCTTCTTCTTTTTACCTACTTGATCGTCTGCTGCCTTCACTACGTCATCCCTCAGAGCTACCCATTCTTCTTCTACTGTATTTCTTTCCCCCATTCCTTTCAATTGTTCCCTTATGCTCTCCCTGAAACTCTGTACAACCTCTGGTTTTTCAGTTTATCCAGGTCCCATCTCCTTAAATTTCCACCTTTTTGCAGTTTATTCAGTTTTAATCTACAGGTCATAACCAATAGATTGTGGTCCGAGTCCACATCTGCCCCTGGAAATGTCTTACAATTTAAAACCTGGTTCCTAAATCTCTGTCTTACCATTATATAGTCTATCTGATACCTTTTAGTATCTCCAGGGTTCTTCCATGTATACAACCTTCTTTCATGATTCTTAAACCAAGTGTTAGCTTTGATTAAGTTGTGCTCTGTGCAAAATTCTACCAGGCGGCTTCCTCTTTCATTTCTTAGCCCCAATCCATATTCACCGACAATGTTTCCTTCTCTCCCTTTTCCTACACTCGAATTCCAGCCACCCACGACTATTAAATTTTCGTCTCCCTTCACTATCTGAATAATTTCTTTTATTTCATCATACATTTCTTTAATTTCTTCGTCATCTGCAGAACTAGTTGGCATATAAACTTGTACTACTGTAGTAGGTGTGGGCTTCGTATCTATCTTGGCCACAATAATGCGTTCACTGTGCTGTTTGTAGTAGCTTACCCGCATTTCTATTTTCCTATTCATTATTAAACCTACTCGTGCATTACCCCTATTTGATTTTGTGTTTATAACTCTGTAGTCACCTGACCAGAAGTCTTGTTCCTCCTGCCACCGAACTTCACTAATTCCCACTATATCTAACTTCAACCTATCCATTTCCTTTTTTAAATTTTCTAACCTACCTGCCAGATTAAGGGATCTGACATTCCACGCTCCGATCCGTAGAACGCCAGTTTTCTTTCTCCTGCTAACGACATCCTCTTGAGTAGTCCCCGCCCGGAGATCCGAATGGGGGACTATTTTACCTCCGGAATATTTTACCCAAGAGGACGCCATCATCATTTAACCATACAGTAAAGCTGCATGCCCTCTGGAAAAATTACGGCTGTAGTTTCCCCTTGCTTTCAGCCGTTCGCAGTACCAGCACAGCAAGGCCGTTTTGGTTATTGTTACAAGGCCAGATCAGTCAATCATCCAGACTGTTGCCCTTGCAACTACTGAAAAGGCTGCTGCCCCTCTTCAGGAACCACACGTTTGTCTGGCCTCTCAACAGATACCCCTCCGTTGTGGTTGCACCTACGGTTCGGCTATCTGTATCGCTGAGGCATGCAAGCCTCCCCACCAACGACAAGGTCCATGGTTCATGGGGGGGAATTTACTGTACAGAATTGTATAATAGTGTTTTTTCGAAATTTAGTGAGAGTCTGATCTGATCCATTATAAACGGATTCTGAAAGCCTGCCTCTGTAGATACAATAGGTTTGTTTATAAATAAATAAATCTTCTGCTACCAGTCACGATATTTTCTTTATTTTACTATTCGCACGAAGCGTTTCGAGAAATAATTCCAATTTTCAAGTGCGTTTTTTTTTTTTTTTTGGTGTGTATTAAGCCATTTCTTTTGATGTTGTCAGTGTGTGTAAGTCTGCTTCATTTTGTTGACTTTTATGTTTTCTAATGGTCCCATACTGAAACCTATGGGACACCATACTTCATATCTCCCCAGTTAGAAGACTCATTAGAAAACATAAAAGTCAACAAGATGAAGCAGACTCACACACACTGACAACATCAAAAGAAAAGGCTTAATACACACAAAAAACGCACTGGAAAATGGGAATTATTTCTCGAAACGCGTCATGCGAACAGTAAAATAAAGAAAAAATCGTGACTGGTAGCAGAAGATTTGTTTATTTACAAACAAACCTTAGTGAGAGTCAATTTGCAGAGAACCACTTCATAATTTTTTGAAAGACACTATTTACAATTTCCTCAGGTGATTCTTGTTTGTTGGGTGTGATTACCATACTTGTATCATCAGCAAAAGTAACTAGTTTTGAATCTTCATGAATACAAAGTGGCAAGTCATTAACGTATATTAAGAACAATAAGGGACCCAAACTGAAACCTGTGGGTCACCATACTTCATACCTTCCCAGTTAGAAGACTATGCTGATTTTTGCAGACTATATGTACTGTTAATTTCAACCTTCTGCATTCTTGTAGTTAAATGTGAATTAAATCATTTGTGCACTTTCCCCTGTAGCATATCGTGTTCTGAACCTGGTGGTGCTATATGTCATGAAACGATTTTAAGTTCATAGTTACTTTGCGCATCCAAAAATTAAAGCATTAAGTCAGGAGCATTAAAATATCAAGAAACCAGGGCCCCTATCAGCTTAAGATCAATCTGACTCGTCAATTGATTTTTGCAAAGTAATACATACCCACAGTAAGGCACAATTCGCTCTGGACGCTTGCTCTTCAATAAAGATAATTTTGTGTTTTTGATGTGTTATGTTGTTATTACAATGATACTTGCTTCATTAAAGGTCCTTGGTGAGATCGATGTACTATACTGGTTTAAACTCTATATAGGGTGAAGAAACATTCGCACTCTCGGCCTTCGCTGCGCGATTCCTCACATACTGGCAACAAAAAAATGCCCGTCACAAAATTTCGTCCTGCGCATATGTAGCGTAGGAAATGGACGTTAAATAGTGGCAATTTGGCAACACTGTAATCAAATGCATGGTGACTACCTCTGTCAACAGATAGGGCAGTGTAGTGCAGTTGGTGTAGTGGATAGTGATTCGGGTTGAGGCAAATTTGTTTTTATTTGCGATAATTCGTCTGCGTGGTACGGTATCTGACGTCTTACTCGTCGTATAGCGATTATAGTAGGTCTTCTTCAAAACATTTGGAATTACGTACTACCAAAACGGAAATCGAAGTAAAATCGTTTTCACTCGTCAGCTTTTAACGAAGCCTTTTGCACGTAGTGAACTTGAATTGTTTCGCACCAAAACGGTTTTCTGTGTATCCTCCCAAATGGTCCCACCGAAATTATTTGCAAAGCCAGTTGCTAGCTCACTGGTGGCGTAAGGCCTTAACGAACTGTAATGGGCCCGAGCATGGCAGGAATAATAATTGGTACGAATCGATGGGACCATTGGGGGAAGGGTACACAGAAAACAGACTTAGAATCTAGTAGATGCAGTGGTGCGAAACAAGGTTTTCTTTAAGAGCTCACCAATGAAAACGACTGTATTCCCATTTTTGTGTTCATAATACATAACAGCGAATGTTTTTTTAGAAGATTCACTGTAATCGCTGTATGGCTATTAAGACGCCAGATACCGTACCACGCAGACTACGTTTAGTAAATAAAAACAAATAAGACACGACCAAGAATCGAACCCTCGACGACCTCCCTATACGCTAATACAAAACGCTCTCTGCTTCACCAACTGCACAGCACTGCTGCTATATCCAGACAGAGGTATTTACCGTGCACGTGATTACAATGTTGCCCGGCTGCCGCTATCCCTATATTTTTCTTTATCCTGCATAATGATAAATTGTAAATGGTAAGCTTAGTTAAAACACTTCTGATTTTGTTTTTAATGGTTTATTACAGTGAGAAATATTTTGTTATGAAACGACATAATTTCAAATAGTATGTTATTTTTAAATATTTTTACACTGTGACTGGAAGGAAAAAAAATACACAATGAATAAATAATTAAAATAAGCTCTATACATATGGGGCACTCTTATGACTGCTGGCCGCAGTTTACATCTATTTAAAACTGAACAATGACCTTTCCTTTTAGTATTCGTCACACCTACTTGCGAAGTGAGTGGAACGATTGCCTACCAGGGGTTATAGGCTACCTATAGATTTTAAGATTACACTAAAACCATACATTTGCTGTCATAGATGATAATATTTTTATAAATTGCTTGTACGCTACTGCTCCAGTAATCGAAATTTTTGATCATAGGCTGGCCTGAAGATGGTACTGTGCACCGAAACTGGTATCCAGTCGGAAAAATATAAACTGCGACTATTGACTAAGATATGTACTTTTTCAGTATTACGCTGGTCTCTGATCCACAAGCAATATCCTGGTGATATGCAATTTAGAAAAATCACGCAAAATGTAAATCAGGAATTCCCGGCAGAGAAATCTCTATACTCCAGTATATAAAGTCAGTGTCGTTCTATTGGTAATGTTTAAAGAAACTAGTCAGTGAAGCAAGCAACAGTTCATTTGTACATTAATTACAACATCATTGAATTCCCTGCAGGCGATACCTGCATTGGCTAAATAAATATGTCAGTGATTAAATTAGTGTGACAGTAGACACACAACTGAAATGGTGTAGTGCAATTAATAGGAAGCTATCTTACCACGTTAGCGTAAACATCTTCTTCTGATTCACAGTAGCACCTATATAATGTTCCTGAAAGATGGAGAATGATTTGTGTTAGTTCGTAAAAAATCTAACTGTAGGAAGGAAGCCTCAGACCTCGTGTACTGCAAAAGTCTTCCAGTCTCAGTCCTTTGCTAAAGTTTTCCCACTTGGTCGATCTGTTTGAAATTGACTGGTTTTCGCGCTAGAGAAGTTTCAGTAATCCAGTAAGATTGACTTGAACCTTTTGTTACTGCGCGCGTGCAAAGCAGACGTAATAGAGTTTCAAGCTTATAGAATAGAGCTCTTATCTGGAGATATAGAAGAAATTTGTTCTGAATTCTCAACTAGGCAAAGGCCTGGAGAAACTGGCACTGCGTTTGTAGCTTCCATCTGGATGGAAAGTTTGTAAAGAGTGTTTTTTACACAGTCTAAGCTCTCTTGAAACTAAGTACCGTTCTGGTGGTAGCAGAGAATACTGTGCTGATTGTGACGGTAATCTGAAAATTTAGAACTCTATTAGGAGACTGTAGCGTCTTTGCAAGGAAACGGCTTTCGTGAAAGACTCGTAGAGTACAGCATTCGCGAATCGACGTCTCGGCGTGGACTGACTGTAGAAAGTATTTGACTATAGAGCACCCATATTTTCCATCATTTCATCGAAAGTGTATGAAATGATTAATTTGTAATACATTATCAATAGCCTTCGGGGATTCCTTTGCACATTAAAGAACTTTTTTCATAACAAAAGGAAAGCTTGAAGCAAAAATGAAGTTTATACGAGCATCTAATATCAATATGTCTGTGGGTTTTGCATTAAGGTTAGCTCCAAATAAGCGATTACAGATGTCTCTAAAGTTTCACTATCGTCAGGGCGAAAATTCTTAGTGATTTTAAACCCCTATGCTACTGACTAATACTGTGAAGTCTTAGAGAACACTAACGACTAGCGTTAGTGAAAGTTAAAAACGCTACGAAAGAACATCGGCAGGCATATTTTGACGCGCCAGCCGTTCAAACGTGCGATTTGATCAATTCACAACATGTAATATCAAACAACCACCATTCCACAAATTTTCTTATGTGAACTGATAATTTTTAGATCAACATTTGAGTTAGTTGGAAAACTAATTCATTATTATTTTTACTTTCGTCAAATCTCCAGACATCCGCTGCAAAATATTCTTCACGTAACCTTATACAATTTATAACTTCAGCACTTCTTTTAATCCCAGCGGTCGAAGAGCAGAACCAGATTAGCTTCCTGAGGAAATCTGAAAAAAGTAATATTTCTAAACCACCGGGAAAGATGCTATTTATATCTAATGTACGCGAAGTTTCAAGAAGCTTTGTACGATTTCGCAAGACAGTCTCTTCGACAGGAACGAAAACAAGAACTTGCTGCTAATTTTAACTTACGCATGGAAACTAAAGATTTACCTGGGTGACAGCTGTAAGTTGTCGGTTAATGTGGACACCGGTAACCGTCTCCCTGTTGAGCTAGCTCACACGGCTCTTCATTCATTACACAATGTGCTTCAGTCAAAATGGCGATAACTCAACAACAAATCGCGTTTTGCTGTATCCGTTTCAAAAGGTAGAATTCATTTACCACTGCGCGGCGTTGTTTTCTTGGCACTGAAGTTGCTAAAGCTAGCAGTACTCAACAATGGGATCATCAGTTTCGAGAAATTGGCTGTTTACATAATGGAACATCTGCAGGTCGCACCGTATGCTCTTTCAAGAAGTAGCTCAGCGCTCTGCAGTAAATGACAGCCGAGAGTTGACCAGTCACGATGTGTCTACATGGCGTGTTTTCCAGTGACGCAATTGTTACGAAGCATGCAGCATCCAGTTGCTGCAAGCCCCTCATGATGGTTATAAACAACACCAAACAGGGGTTTGTGAAGTCCCTTTAGAAGCGAGATAACATTTTATTTTCTCGTTTAGTGAAAAGGCTACATTTCGTTAAAGTGGAAACGTGAACCGGCACAACTTAAGAATACCAGGAACATAGCGCATCCATACCACTGACCAGTGGTTCAAAATCGTTCTGAGACCATAAAATTAGCCCCTGAAGAGACATTGTAATTAATAAATAATTTTCTTCGAGCCCTTTTGGTATTAAAGTAGCGAAAAATAAATTACATTTTGTGTTTTGTAGAAGATTTATTAAATCACAGTCAATGAGATAATCGGTATTGCTCATTCATAACAATCCTTTTTAACAGAATGACGAAGCAAATCTCAGTGCTTTGCCATTGCTGCCTACGATTTCACCTCAGGAAAGAAGTTAACTATCTACATTGCGGGTAGACGTTTTGCAAAACATGCTTCCTCTGAACTTCACCTCTCTCTAGCGACACTTGCTTCACTCACACCCTGCACCATCACTTAGAATCAACCGTTAAAATATTTGCGCTTTACTTATTGTTTGTAAATCACTCGGTTGATGGACGTTTTGCTTTTGAACTGACAGAAATTGGAAGATTTTAAGTTTCCAACGCCTTGTGTCTGATCTATGCCACTGTAATAATAATACTGTGTAACACTGCAGTGGCCATTACACACTTGTGTTGTGCTGCCAGTTTTGCCGTAAAGTCAATAATGAAGCAATTTGTAGTTCACTTGCAGGAACTCCTTACAATTTGGAGATTGATGTATTTAAGAATATATGACGGATTTGTCTCAGATTTACTTTCATAGATGCATGCTACAAAGAACGAAGTGTGTGTGTTTTGGGTCGACTATGTGAGGAAGATGTTGTTCACATATTTGTTTCACAAAGGCACATATTGTAAGGCGTTAATGCCAATATTTGAAAAAAAAGATACTATTTGTAACTTACATAGTCAATATTACAGTCTTATGAAGTAATCGTGTAAGGCGTTAATGCCGATATTGGAAAAAAAATATTATTGGTAACTTATGTAATCAATTTGACAGCCTTATGAAATAATGATAGCGGTAGTAACACTTCAAAAATAATACTAATACTTTAGAAATAAATTAGCTTCGTGACCAAAATACAATCAAACTTATTTTGTTTTTACCGCTGAGAAATTTATGTTTTTCCCCTAGTGGGTAATTACCATTCCGATAAACGAGCGCGAGACATATTCTCCGAAGGCTCATGCGTTTTTGCTCAAGAAAACATTTTCGTTTTGCGCAAAAGATGGTTACAGAAATCATTTACCTGGGTAATGTTAGAGATATGGTCCTGCTCACAGCTGCTAGAAAACGGAGAAATTTTTGTTATTTAGCAGAATCCAGGAACTCTGCAATTCAACTGGCATGAAAGAGCATTTCCTAACAATGGTCAGCCTTTACTGTGGATTGGCGGTAAGCGTTTCACATTGCGTCACAATATTCACGAAAGTATGGGACGAGTTGTACAATCGTCCGAGCGTTTGCCGTGCTTCTGGTGGAAGTTACAGACCATATTGGTCTGCGTTATGGAGAGGGTGGGGGGAGGGGGGGGGGGGGAGAGGAATGTGGGACAGAGGGAGCATTCACCCCTTCCTGGAATCTGAAAGTAGGAATTTTATTTAATACAAAACCACCTCAGTACCCTTCGTTGCCCGGGTGTGTACCTACTAACTTCTATCAATCCAATTCCTCCTTCCACGTCTCCCTATTCGTGTCCTCCTCCTCCTCTGTTCTCTTCCTTACCTCTTCTGCTGTCCACCCTCGTCTTCCCCCTGTCTCTGTCCATCTCCTCTTCCTCTTCTCTGTCCATTTCCTCCTCACCTATTTCGGTCCATTTGTTCCTCCCTCCTCTCTGTCCACCTCCTCATACCCATCTCTCTCCTTCCTCCTATCTGTTTCCTTCGTCTGCATGTCCTCCTCCCCCATCCTTATTTGTCCGTCACCGCCGCTCCCCTCCCCAAATAGGAATACGGTAGTTCCTACCCTCACAGTATTTCTTTCCAGATAGTAACATGAGTAACAAGTTTGGATGAAATCGAGAAAGAGGCTTAGGATGGGATTTTTACCTACAGTTTCACCCATGTACGCACATGTCATATACGTTTCACATACATTTAACTTACTTCACTCATATTTGTACACATATTTTACCTGTATCTCTGGCGAATTCCACCTAGCAGTTTCGTTTTCACGAAGCTAAATGCTCATGACGTCTCATCTGCTGAACTGTATGTCGCACAGTGATATAATTTTGCAGTTACATTCTCAGCCATATGTGGATACGGGCTACGGAACGTGTTTTGAATAGAGTCAGCAGTAGAGAAATAATAAATTAAGCCGTCATGCATGATGTAGAAGCTTTTCGCCCATCTCAGTGTTTAAGACGTCATATCTCGTTAACTATTTCTCGAATTGGCGAATGAAGCTTTAAATAATTAGCAGTCAGGCTGTATGATTTAGAGAAACGTGTAATCAACAGTTGCAAAAGAACTCAAGCACTTCTAACAGTGGAAATTCAATGATGTATATGAATACTATAGCAAAATGGGTTGCGATTAAAGGTAAGAATTAGTAAGTTATAAATAAAGAGGTCATGGTTAACATGTCTAATGCGCAGTTTTACTGCGTAAACAACGAAAATGTAGTGAGCTATAAACTTTTTTGCTTTTAATCATTTTGTGTGTGTGTGTAGGAAGCGAGATATCGGCGAGGAATGTTTCATGAAAGGTTGAAATTATGTGAAAAGTTTGTTGAAAATGATTAAGTGCTCTAATTCTCGAATACTACATCTACATCTACAACTACATGACTACTCTGCAATTCAAATTTAAGTGCTTGGCAGAGGGTTCATTGAACCACAATCATACTATCTCTCTACCATTTCACTCCCGAACAGCGCGCGGGAAAAACGAACACCTAAAGCTTTCTGTTCGAGCTCTGATTTCTCTTATTTTATTTTGATGATCATTCCTACCTATGTAGGTTGGGCTCAACAAAATATTTTCGCATTCGGAAGAGAAAGTTGGTGACTGAAATTTCGTAAACAGATCTCGCCGCGACGAAAAACGTCTTTGCTTTAATGACTTCCATCCCAATTCGCGTATCATATCTGCCACACTCTCTCCCCTATTTCGTGATAATACAAAACGAGCTGCCCTTTTTTGTACCCTTTCGATGTCCTCCGTCAATCCCACCTGGTAAGGATCCCACACCACGCAGCAATATTCTAACAGAGGACGAACGAGTGTAGTGTAAGCTGTCTCTTTAATGGACTTGTTGCATCTCCTAAGTGTCCTTCCAATGAAACGCAACCTTTGGCTCGCCTTCCCCACAACATTATCAATGTGGTCTTTCCAACTGAAGTTGTTCGCAATTTTAACACCCAGGTACTTAGTTGAATTGACAGTCTTGAGAATTGTACTATTTATCGAGTAATCGAATTCCAACGGATTTCTTTTGGAACTCATGTGGATCACCTCACACTTTTCGTTATTTAGCGTCAACTGCCAACTGCCACACCATACAGCAATCTTTTCTAAATCACTTTGCAACTGATACTGGTCTTCGAATGGCCTTACTAGACGGTAAATTACAGCATCATCTGCGAACATCCTAAGAGAACTTCTCAGATTGTCACCCAGGTCATTTATATAGATCAGGAACAGCAGAGGTCCCAGGACGCCTCCCTGGGGAACACCTGATATCACTTCAGTTTTACTCGATGATTTGCCGTCTATTACTAAGAACTGTGACATTCCTGACAGGAAATCACGAATCCGGTCACACAACTGAGATGATACCCCATAGGCCCGCAGCTTGATTAGAAGTCGCTTGTGAGGAACGGTGTCAAAAGCTTTCCGGAAATCTAGAAATACGGAGTCAACTTGAGATCCCCTGTCGATAGAAGCCATTACTTCGTGCGAATAAAGAGCTAGCTGCGTTGCACAAGAACGATGTTTTCTGTAACCATGCTGATTACGTATCAATAGATCGTTCCCTTCGAGGTGATTCATAATGTTTGAATACAGTATATGCTCCAAAACCCTACTGCAAACCGACGTCAATGTTATAGGTCTGTAGTTCGATGGATTACTCCTAATACCCTTCTTAAACACTGGTGCGACCTGCGCAATTTTCCAATCTGTAGGCACAGATCTATAGGTGAGCGAGCGGTTGTATATGATCACTAAGTAGGGAGCTATTGTATCAGCGTAATCTGAAAGGAACTAATCGGTATACAATCTGGACCTGAAGATTTGCCTGTATCAAGCGATTTGAGTTGCTTCGCAACACCTAAGGTATCTACTTCTAAGAAACTCATGCTAGCAGCTGTTCGTGTTTCAAATTCTGGAATATTCCATTCGTCTTCCCTGGTGAAGGAATTTCGGAAAACTGCGTTCAATAACTCCGCTTTAGCGACACAGTCGTCGGTAATAGTACCATCGGCACTGCGCAGCGAAGGTCCTAAATGAATAAAATCTGGATATTTGTGCGTCTTGAGCTAAACTTTTTTTTCTCCCCCCCCCCCCCCCCCAAACGCCAACCCACCCCTTTTGTTAGGTAGGTGGTTCTTATCCCCACAGTGCTTCTTTGCAGACAGTAAGTGACATGTGTACCAAGTTTGGTTCAAATCGAGCCAGTAGTATAGGAGGAGGTGTGGATCGTATATACTTGGTCCTCACATATATTTTTATAAAGTGTATGGGTTCTCCCACATTTCCAGCAGGGATTGTCAGCGACTCTACTGAACTGCAGGTTTAAAGCTGCTGAGCCCGACAGGAAACACTGTGACTTACGTAGCCACTATATGCGCTGAAGTATCTGCTTGCAGTCCTGTTGACGATTCCTAGATGCAGCGACGATTGCAGCTCTGTTCTGCAGTTGATACCAATACGCGTGGGTCGTCATCTGTCCACAGTTTTCCTAAGGACGTCCCTTCCTCTGCTCTATATGGAGTCGCAACAGTAGCTAATAGTTTTCTGTGGACAAAGATTACCGGTGATGGGTTGTAGATTCTGCATTCAGTTTTACACGACATACTGTGGTGCTCTCTAAAAACGCGCCCATGCTCTACTGTGAGTGTGTACATTCACATTTAATCTTAGGAGCTAAATAAACGAGTGGAAAAAAGATAATGCTGTTTTCTTTGATAGAAGACAGGCTAATGTGATGTTTCAAGTTGGGAGAGATGTCCTCTCCACGGACTGTGATTCCCTCAAACTCCATGGAATGCAACTGGGTGCCAATGTAGTTGTAGAGTTACTGATTCTGGAGTCCAGTTGGCCTGACTGCACAACAGTGTGACAAGCTTAAGGAACGAGGACTGCCTTGCTTTTGTCCTGTTAAAAGACAGTTCTAAAGGCCAACGCGGGGATGGTTTTTTGGAGCTTTTCCCCACATTCATTCAGCTGAAATCCTCCAAAAAAGTATCTTACAAAAAGGGTTTTCTTCATCTACATTTGTACCAATGAACTGTAAAAACAGGAAGTGTGGAAGTAACGTAATAAATTCTTTCACGTGATCACACGTGAATTTTCGCAGCGAAAGTAAGTCTTGTAGATGCCATCATAGTTGAGTAAATGTTTCCTTTTAGTCTGAGTTTATTCCCTGTTTCTCTACTTCGTGGAACAGCTAAGTGTGATATATTGTTGGTTTCTTTGTAGGTTATACATTTCGATTTTTCTCAGTCGTTCTGAATTTTTATATTTCAGATATTTTATTTTCAGTTTAATATTACTGGAATATAATAAATTTCTTTTGAATGCTTTCTACCTCTATTTCGTAACTCATTTTTACCTTGGATGTAATCATATGATATTTTAATATGAGACAGTTGAATATTCATATTTCTCTGCCTCGTGATGACTGGGTGTTGTGAGATTTCCTTAGGTTAGTTAGTTTAAGCAGTTCTCAGTTCTAGGGGACTGATGAACATAGATGTTAGGTGGTGGTGGTGGTTAGTGTTTAACGTCCCGTCGATAACGAGGACATTAGAGACGGAGCGCAAGCTCGGGTTCGGGAAGGATTGGGAAGGAAATCGGCCGTGCCCTTTCAAAGGAACCATCCCGGCATTTGCCTGAAACGATTTAGGGAAATCACGGAAAACCTAAATCAGGATGGCCGGAAACGGGATTGAACCGTCGTCCTCCCGAATGCGAGTCCAGTGTGCTAACCACTGTGCCACTTCGCTCGGTAGATGTTAGGTCCCAAAGTGCTCAGAGCCATTTTTGAATATTCATATTACGGGTAATAATATGGAAAGATTGAGTGCTCTACTGAAATGTGCATATTGTTAACATATCGTTGTAATCTACCTTGAAAGTAGTAAGTAGATGGTTAGAAATCGTTTGTATACTTCCCGTCCAAGTTTGTCCTAGAGACATAATAAGTTTTCAAACTAGATGAATCACTTATACAAAAAAATGGCAATTTTAGAATTTTTGGCTCTTTTGGGTAAATGTCTGCGAACGCCCACGACCACAATGAGCATTTGTAAAAGGGTAAGGGTAACTCTCATCCAAAACGTTAACTGAAGATATATCTGAGGGTTGTATGTGCATTCACCCAAAATATTTACCATTTTAAAATTAGATTTTTTCTTTTGAAAATTTATTTTTTAGTCCTAAGGGGAAGTAAAAATTTACTGTTAGTTTCTTTCATTATTCATGTTGGAGACTTAGTGTTAAGAGACTTGTTGAAACTTTTTTTCCGAAACTCTCCGTATTCTCCGGAAAACCAGGTGGAAAATTATTCATCTGGACTGCATTACGGATTTTAGAAGATTTAGATATCAAATACTGAAGAGCAAAGCATATGCTGCAGCTGATATAAGGAAATCATGAATTAGCAGTGAAATACGGCAGTCTCAGTTTAAAAGTAATGACATGAAGAGCTGACTCATTAAAGTCAGTGGGTATCTAACGCGGTACGAGCATTGAGGATAGTTCAGTTTTAGTGTTCAGAAAGGGCTCTGGATGAGTATGTTGCCCTGGCAGCTAATGGAAGCTCTTTCCCGAATATGTGTTTTGGCGAACTGACGTTTAGAATTGGGAAGAGAAACACGAGCGGTAAAAGAATTAGTTTCACAAAACACTAAATGATATGGACTCAAACAAGACAGCAAAAGTGGCTAGAGGTTTCTGATTTACTACACTCTGTGAGAGGTACAGGAATTATGCAATTTAATGAGACGTCACAATAAAAAGCAGAGCACTTCTTCTCATTACACCGTTGAATATGGAAAGACTAGAGAAACTTTTTATCCACCCAAGCAATATTCTGATCGGTCACTATCATAATTTGATGGGTAGATCAAACGAAATTACGAAAACCGAAGTAATACTGGCCAAAAAACTGTTTGTATTAAGTAAATATAAGGAATTCTAGACTTGCATTTAGTTGCGGAGGTAAGAATAAAAGAGCAGTTTATCTTTGGCAGTCTACAGAAAGAATACGTCAGAATAAAATGGAATTAGGTAGTTTTATGACAAAACTGAGAGATAACTACTTTAAAACGCCAGGATAAAAAGAGGGAGTAATTACATGAAAGATCAAGAACGACATGGCAGCAACGTTTACTCGATTCTTCGTGCTATTTATTCTGGGTGTGCTCTCTTTGTTCACGGGCTCTGCTTTCGGGTCTGATGCGACTCCTTAAGTAGATTGCCGGCTCCCTCGGGTCTTCCAATTCCTGGAGGGGACGTCTCCAATCAGACAACCTAGCCCTCCCATACGGTTCTTCTAGGACGAATCTTTCTAATGAACGTCCTCCTGAACCCCTCCTCACAGCCCTCTTGGGACTACGGGTAGGGGCGTCTAGGCCTGCCAGAGAGAGGTAGTTTCCACCGATAGATCTACTTCGTCTTGTGGGCATTCTGTGATCGCGGTGGCATTTATTTATTTGTATGTTTATTTGTTCAAATATTACTGCACACCTGTTAATGGCGCGAGCATTGAATATTCAAGAGAACCAATATCGTTATTGTGCAGAGTGGGTGCTGACTTTTTCATGGTTAACATCACTCGCACTCGCTTAGAAGAATTTTCATGTAACGTATTTGCCGCGTACCATACATTACTCTTTTTTTCCTTTTTGTTAATGGGGATTTTATCAGAATTCTTCGTTCAGTAAGGCTAAGATCACACACATTTCTGCCGCGACAGTGCCGTATGCGTTCCGTGCTTCTGCCAGAGAAGTTAAAAATATCCTTTCTAAAACTTAATTAGTGTGTTCTCATTTTTTGTTACATGATATGGATGATGTTGCATTTGTGTTTATATTGATTACCGGTTTCGTTCAAGTACTGCACATCTTCGGTTCTGTTATTGTTGTAGCGCAACGTGTCACTCATACACAGCATAACTAAATTCCCATTACAGACTTTGAGGATAGGTTCCTGACACAAGAACAAGACAAAATTATCTAGTAAAAGTCGGCTTTAAAATGTGTACTTTAAGGGCCATAAATATTTGTTTATTTTCGATGCTGTAAAATACATCTCTTCTACTGTCGACCCTTTTCTTTCTGTACTTTGGGTGGAGGTAGATGGCGCCAAACAAGAAAAAGAATTGCCTAGTACATATGGGGTCTAAAACGCTTACCAGTAGATGTTCAATAGATGAGATGTTTTTGACAGTAACGATCGCGAGCAAGTGCTCATTGTGGTCGAGGGCGTCAGCAGACATTTATCAGAAAGAGGCCAAAATTCTAAAATTGCCATTTTTTGTATAAGTGATTTATCAATTTTGAAAACTTATTATGTCTCAAGAACAAACTTGGACGGGAAGTATTAATAACCGTTTGTAACCTCCCCCATTCTTCCATCTTTTGTCCACATTAGACAGTGCCCAGTCAAAGCAATTAATAAGCAAAGTCTTTTTCGAAAATTTGAGAAGAGCGTAGATTACAAAATAAACCTTCAAATTTACTTAGCTTGTCATGTTGTGATGGCTCCAGTTCTTCTTTTCTAGGGTCTGGTTCTTGAAGCTGAAAATCTAACACCATCTCCTCACGGTTGGTTTGAACTAAATAAATTGAAAGATTGTAGTTGCAGAATGTTTTACGTAAATAAATATTCAACTTGTTTTCTCACATTTTAGTATATCATACAGTATTTTCATTTTTCACATTAACGAAGCCTAAATTACATTGTTCGCGCGCATTAAACAAAAATGCGTCAGATCACATCAGATCTTACGACTCCCGACCTCTCCGGAAATAACAATATTCCAAAAGGGTTTACAATTTTTCTTAATAAGTGTATTCCTACTAGTTTACATTACATTATTCATTTCGATTATTAGTTCGTAAATGAATCCAAAAATAAACATAGTAAACAGTACGGTACTGCGTAATTAATAATGGAAATTATAAGTGTGCAAATAATTCGTAATTTCGAATGTTTCGAAAAAAAAAAAAAATTTAACTGAACATTCAGAACTAATTCTTATCTATTATAACATAAAAACTGATATATTTTGTAAGGTAATTCCTTTTCGTAAATTTTAGCTTTAAATATGGTATACTGTGTATAAAATTATATGGAGGTTTTCAGAAGAGCAACTGAGATAGTACTGACCTGTCCAAAATTCGAAAAAGAAAATAATAATAGTGTTATCGACAACAACTGTAGCGGGAAAGTAATGCCAGAGGAGGATGTCCTTTTACACGCTTCAGCTGAATATAGTCCTTCATTACTGGATCAGAACTGGTTTCGTGACTCTAAAAGCCACATCTTCAGACGCTAATATCGTAATCATATGTTCACCTGAAGATGTGGCTTTTGGTGGTACGAAACCGGTTGTGATCCAGTAATAAAGGAATAAATACAGCTGAAGGGGTTATTATACCCAAGAACAATACTCATAGCTGTGGTTACCCACCTACACGATTTTCTGCAAGTGCTTATAGCTCTGAAGGTATGCACTTTGGAGCCCATGTTTACCAGACTTTTTTACTTGTTTTGGTGTAAGGAACCTGTCCTCAAAGTATGTAAAGGGAATTTAGTTACGCCTTGCATACGCTGTCACTAGCGACTTAGGCAGGCTGAGCACAGCACATATAACTAACAGGTTACTCTATAACCAAAACAGATGTGAAGATCTTCAGTAACTGAATGAAACCGGTAATCATTACAAAAACAATCGCTAAAATAGACAGAAATGAAATTTATAAGAATAACTCTTGTCTCTTATTATCTGCACCTAATATCATGTCAGGTTTTGATATAACTTATTGGATCGGTTATAAGTTTCACACGTGATTTCAAATTTACATTTACTCAAAGCTAGGTATTTCATCACCAATGCAGGAACCCAGCAACAGAACTGAAGAATTCCGCGTATATTTTTCTTATGCGGAATCAAACCGTCATTTCGTTGCCTCTTTCAAACGTGAGCAGTTTGTGACATACACGCCTAAAATCATCTTGCTTAATAATGTAATTTAACATATCTGCAGCGTATGTTTTAATAAAAATAGGCCAAAATCAAGCTGTTAGAGGTAAGTAGGGGAGAGAGTTGTACTTACAGAATAGCGTACCTTGAAATATACGATGTCCTTCGGTCAGTTCTTCAGTCCAGAGACTGAAAAATCACATGAAGGATCCACAGTAGGTACGACCATACCACATTTACATCAGTTTTTCTTGTTGTTGAACATGAGGTTCTGTTTTGCGCAGCATTTATAAATATTTTGCGTTCTGTATATTTAATTACTGTAAAACAGTGGTGTCAACATCGTTCTTACACCCCATTTGTGGGCGTTCCAGCTTTCCTGGAGGGTTGCAGGCGACATGGATTTAAAAAAAAAATTTCGTAATGTCTTCATAAATTTTTGACGTGAAGTATAGAGCAGTTATAATTAAAATTTCGATGCTTGAGAGCACCCGCGTGAAAAACGAGTATCGTATGACAATGCAACAATTTGGAAACGCTTGTAAGGACATGTGGAAGAGAAAAAAAAAACAAATAAACCATACAATGAAGAACACTTTGTGTACCATGTTTGCGTTCCTGTTTACAAAGATTTCCTCAACATGATGAGTATCTGCATCCACTACAGCTTGGAACCGCACTAGAAATACCGTTTCACAATTTTTCGCACCTCTTTTCGGACGGTGGACCACGGAATGTTTATCTGTCGTGAAGCAACTCGTGCACTACTTGAAGATCGCAGATTGACTCCACCATTCTCAGTCACGGCAACAGTAATGTCTTCAGCAATTTGTGGCGCAACTGCCCATCGGCCTCTCGCAGGAGCAATTCCCAAATCGTCAGTTAATTCGAACTTCCGTATCATGTTCTTCATCCTCAGTGTGGAAAGAAGATCACTCTCTGTGTTCTTTTAATGAGCCGATACTTGCGAAGAGTTGCAGCACTATTGCTGTTATTTCGATAGAACAGATTTATGAGTAGAGCACTGCTCGCCTCGTCCAAATCCGTGTTGACTGCCTGAAATTGTGATGCACAATGATGCTTGTATTTCAACAATACGACGCCGAACCAGTAGCGGCACTTAACTGCAGGTCATGGCGCTAACACTGTAGCCAACACAAATCCTGCAGCCCAGGGGCTGAACATCATTCCTTTAAAGTTAGGTTGCCATAGTGTAGATACTTTTCCTTAATGGCTCAAGTAGCAGAAGTTTAAATACAGCCACTCTGTATTACAGAAGTAATTACTGTTGTATGCTTCAGTTTGGTATAACTGCACTTCATATATTTTATAAATTAAAGTTGCTTCCCCACTATATAAATCATCATTACTGTGTAACCGGTGAGGGATTAGAAAAGTTTTCTACCAAACAGAGATAGAAAATTGGGAAGTATGTAAAAATTGTTCACAACTCCAGCTGTACATTATATTAAAGCTATTTGTGATGTATTCTTAATTCTTCAGGTACACAATTTTGTGGTGAGTAAAATGTAACATACTTTTACGGTTATTTAAAGAACACGTGTACAGTTAAGCCATACTTCGTCATACAGTAAAACAGAAGAAGGTCTTTTGCCGTGGAACATGTGATACTTGCAGATGAACAGAGTTTCTTTAATGTCTTAATAATTTCACCTATTAGCTTCCATGGCGAAAGTATTTAACTACAAACTCATGTTTGGTAGTACTTCTGTTTAATTTGATCGCGCTTACTTATTATTGTGGTAGACCATAAAATAGACTATTTTGAATTTTATCTCGATTTCCACACTTTTAAATTTCAATGAAATATTTGATCATCTAAGTTATCCCCTGGATGAGGTCTCATAATGTACGTTTTGTGGGGAGGTGCCCTGTCAGCTATAATAACGTATCAAGCTCGAGCGAGTGCATTTGAAAGAGCAGACTTTGCTGGAACATTCATTGTGCAACGCTGAAAACCCTTGGCTAACTGTGAATCTTCCAAACTTCCTCCAGTATTGTTACCTCTAGACTTCAATATGAGTTGCATACGGTTGGAGATACCGGCCATTTTGGACACTGTAATCGACCTTAAATCGGCGTTGTTAAGGTAACATAGTGTTATGAATGAAACACACACAACACTGGTCTAATATTCCACAGTATTTATTATTTATTATACGAACCGGTTTCAGGTTGATACGCCATCATCAGGTACAAAGATAAGTATGTGATGCAGTGACATTTTGTTAGATCAAAGATTTTAAGCTAATGCATGTACAGAGCATCTCCATTAGCAGAGATGAGAAATGTTAATGCTTGAATTAGGAATAAAATAAGTGCGATTATTTCAGTGTAAATGCGACGTATGATTATTTGACTAAGATGAGATATTTAACACATTAACTAATGAGCTATAGAGAAATTCCAAGAGTTGTACATAGAAGAAAGTAATTGAACAATAAACCTTGGTGACATATTCTAAAGATGTGACTGAACAAAGTAATCTTATCTTAAATAGATCCTAAATTACAAGCAGGTAAGATACACTACTGACATTAAGCAGGTGCATGAAGCAGTTGTGATTACGCTAGTATTTTTAACACAACGAGAGAAACTATAGTAACTCAAATAAAAGAAATGCGGCATGTGAGTAACAGGAGTAATATACGACATGGCATGGATGGGATTATGTGGAGTATCTGCAATGAGGAGTGGCCTGTAAGGAAATTGTGTCTGGTCATTCAGTACTAAGCTTGGGTTGATCCACATATGCTTATTAATTTCTGTTATCTCAAGAGACTTCATCTTCCGCGCTTTATGGGTGTGATGAATACTTTATGTTACACCTTGTAACTATGGCCTTCTTTAAGCAGGTGGTCTGCAAAAGTAGAGTTTCATTTTCTAAGTTTCCAGCTTCTGTGATGTTCCTTCCAGCGGGTACAACTCTGCCAGACCGATCTATGTAGAATTTGCCACAGTTACATTAAATTTTTTTATATTCCACTCTTTTCCAGAGCTGAAGCATGTTTTTACCATCGGTCAAAAAGTGTCAATCTGTGTTGTGCACATAAAATAACGTTTTTATGTTGCTGGATTTAAGCTCTCCGGCTACATCCAGTGAGACTTTTCCTTAGTATGGAACTGTGCTCAGTTTATTCCAGTCTTGAGCTGGTGGGTCAAGAACAGGGTAAAGAAGAGAGCACACCTGTTCTTTGTGCTTTTTGGGCGTTATATAGATAATGTTTGTAGAAAAATTTTCGAGAACTGGGAACTATGGTAAATTGAACTTTGGTATAGTGGTAGGCCTGAGAATTGTCAGTAGTAATTTAATAACAAACATATGTTTCATGAAGAAAGGCAATAACCTTTTCAGTAGTTGCAAAGGCAGCATGGGCTTGTTGTGCTGTTACTACAAGTGGTTGAAAGCGAGGAGAAACTAGAGGCACTATTATTTTCGAGGCCATGCTGCTCTATCATCTCTAGGACAAAATATTCCGTAGATGAAATAGTCACACATTAGGTTCTGTGGGCTTTATTAGGAAAAACAAAATGGCGTTCTACTAGTTGGGGCATGCAATGTCAGAGCTCTTAATCTGACAGGTGGCTTAGAATTTTTACAAAGGGAAATGCATAGGTTGAAGTCTGATGTAGTGAAACTCAGTGCCAGGGCAACAGGACTTCTGGGTAGTTGAGGAGAAGTTTATAAATACAAAATCAGATAAGGGCAAGGCATGTGTGAATATAGCACAGAGTAAGAAATCAGCATTGTGATTAAGCTACAACATATTTAAAGCATTGATAATGCAAAAAGAGACACGAAGTCAACATCCATCACAGCACTACAATTTTACATGCCAACCAGCTCCGCAGTTGATGGGGATATTGAAAGAATGTATGCTGAGGTGAAAAATATTTCAGATAGTTAAGAGAGAGGAAAAATCTTTCATAGGTAACTGGAAATCTATACTAAAACTGGAGAAAGGCATAGTAGTAGGAGAATACAGATTGGGGAAATGGAATGATAGAGGAACTTGCCCCGTAAAACACTTGCTTTACGAATCGGGAAAGAAGGTTCTATACGTGAAACAGACTGGGGATACTGGGTTTCGGATTAGCTGTCTAATGGTTTCAGATTAGATATCTAATGGTAAGACAGGTACTTCAAAACCAAATTTTAAACGGTAAGACATTACCAGGGGCATAAGTGAAAACTGATCATATTTAATTGGCTATCGCCTGTGGATTGAAATCAAAGAAACTGCTAAAAGATAGTAAATAAAAGCCGTGGGATTCGGAAAGTGTTGTTGAAAGTTCCAATGGGAGCGCTAGGGAAATACTGAAACAAGTGAAAGGAATTCACTATAAGTTGAATGAGTAGCTTTGAGAGACGAAATAGTGAAGGCAGCAGAGGATGAACTAGGTAAAAGGACAAGTCCTCGGTAGAAATCTTTGGATATAAGATGTAGAAATAAATTGATGAAGGGAAAAAATATAAACAATAGACAACTGAAGCATACGATAGGGACTGCAGACGTTTAAACCATGAGATGGAGAAAGTGCACAATTGTTATGCAGATATGGCCAGAGGATAGATGAAAGGCTACAGAAGCAAGTGTATACATTCAATACTTCTATGGCACACTGTTTGCGGAAATGTTTCGTATATAAAGGAATAAATTACATTCTCATAGTTTCCTAGTAAAACATAAACATACTTAAAACAGACTTAAACGTCTGCACAAATTTAAGAGCCTGCACGAGTTGAAAAAGTTTCAGCACAGACAGCTACGCTTTGTGTTCGTTAATAACAGTTCAAGTTATAGACGGATGCCAGTTCGAGCAGCGAACTTCCGACATGTGTGGAGAGAGTCACAACGCAAAGTTTCCTTCTAGTCGTCATCTGCCGCGTAACATAGCGGATGATAACAGGATTCTGCAACAATACTGGCGGAAACTTGCAGAACTGGAGAACCGCTCACATCACTTCTCTTGGTGAATCCCTAAATTTGTATAACGTCGTATGTCTGCTGCGGGTAACCATCAAGAACCTTCTGTCGTATGATCTTATGAAAATCGAAAGGTCGTAAGATTGTTTCGGTTTTCAGTGTACCACCTTTAGTTTGGATTCACCTACAGGTTATACAAATCTACCGTATTCGATCATTCTGTCATTTGTCGTTTGTAATAAGAAAGCCATCACAGTTTTTTTCAATCTGTAAACAGTCACGGTAGAGATGCTCATCAACAAAGCAAAATTGTCTCTATACCAAAACATAATACAACGATCTTTCCAACATAAACGTCTTTGTGAAGAACCTGAGTTTTGAACGATCATCCTCAGAATACCAGAAAAATTAGTCTCCTTTCAAAATTTATGTGACAGTTGATTGTGTATCACCTACCACAACAGCTTCTGTCTTTCGTACTTGTCACAGAATCCTGCATTGAACAGTCTGCTGCTTTTTAACGATTACTGCCACCCTCATTTCAGTCTTCTGCTCTGGCATTATCTTTCCATTTATGATGATATTAAACACAATTTCAGAAGTGTTCAACAAATTAATTACTCTCAATATTAATTCTGCCAATATTGGTACGAGTTAGTAACCGTAACTGGATTTGTAATAGCGTCTCACAGAATATAACTGAACCACTAGAGTGATATATATAATTTTTTGATAATAAATTATTATTTATTAAAATGTTTCATCACCTGTCACTTCAATTTTTTCACATCTTCCTTGTCCTTTAAACCATACAGACACGGACTCGGTCTTATTTATGTTACGATGATTCCTTGTTCTCACAACAAATGGCATATTTTACGCGAAATATGACGTACCAGTGTCTGTCGAAACCCTCGGCTACTTGAAACGTGAGAAAAGCGATAACATCTCTGCTATTAAATGCCTGCAATCCTGCGACGGCCGTGAACTGTTTCTCCTGGGTAATGCAACAGTCTCCCAACCATTACCATGTTGATTTGTATCTTCCTGCTGCAATGTAAAGTTAAGAGCACATCCGTAAAACACGGACCACTACTCCAGCAGTGCTACTGTATGGCTGACTGTTACTGCCATGGTACAGCGCTGCTCAGTCCCTGCTGGAATAATCATAATTCTTCCTCTTTTTGTGTCCATGCTAATACATACTAATAAAATCTGGCACTGTTCTGTCGAATGGGAACAAAAAATTCTGATATAAAAATCATTTTCGTTGTAACGGGGAACAAAACTGTGCTTTTCGTCGGCCATGAGTGCCACATGACAGATGTGATGAGGAATATTTGTTTGGACTGACTGTAGGTGCACTTTGCAGAAATTGCAACAACAGAGAAATTTCGACTGATGACTCATAGGAGGGACACTCTGTAGCTGTGTATCGAGTTCAAAGTAAAGAAAATGAAATGTAAATGAGACTTCTGCGTAATGTACACCTAAAAGAGAGTGCTTTGATCCCATAAGTCAAGTTTAAACTTTTTGAATCTCTATTAAGACGAAACCGAAATATGAAGATGAACAGTTAAAGTTAGAAAGCTGAAGAGTACAGACATACGTATCAGTTTCTTGTGGTTAAAAGAGTGGTATTTCGTAGAAAGAAGACATTTCTCTTAGTGATAATAATTGGACTGGTAGAAGCAGACCTCGTAGAAGATCAGGTTAGATACCGTAGAAATGTTGGAACACGTGAGGCAATATTGACCCTAAGACTTACCTTAGAAGACCGATTAAGGAAAGACAAACCTATGTTTCTAGCAATTGTACTCTTAAAGAAAGCTTTTGACACAGTTGACCGGAATAGACTCTTTCAAATTCTGAAGGTGGCAGGGGTGAAGGAGTAAAAGGCTATTTGCAACTTGTACACAAAGAAGATGGCAGTTACAAGAGTCGAGGGGCCTAAAAGGGAAGCAGTGGATTGGAGAGGAGTGAGACAGGGTTGTAGCCTATCCCCGATGTTATTCAATCTGTATATTAAGCAAGCAGTAAAGAAAGCAAAAGAAAATTTGGGAGTAGGAACTGAAGTCCATGGAGAAGAAATAAAAACTTTGATGTTTTCCGACGACATTGTAATTCTGTCAGACGCAGGAAAGGACCTGGAAGAGCAGTTGAACGGAATGGACAGTTTCTTAAAAGAAGAATAGAAGTTGAACATAAAAACAAAACGAGGATAACGGGATGTAGTCCAGTTAAATCAGATGATGCTGAGGGAATTAGATTAGGAAATTAGTCACTTAAGATAGTAGATGAGTTTAGCTATTTGGGGAGCAAAATAACTGATGATGGTCAAAGTAGAGAGGATATAAAATGTAGACTGGTAATGGCAAGGAAAGCGTTTCTGAAGAAAAGAAATTTGTTAACATCGAGTATGGATTTGGGTGTCAGGAAGTCTTTCCTGAAAGTATTTGCATGGAGTGTAGCCATGTATGGAAGTGAAACACTGACGATAAATTAGTCATAGAAGAAAAGAATAGAAGCTTTCGAAATGTAGTGCTACAGAAGAACACTAAACATTTGATGAGTAGATCACGTAACTAATGGGGAGGTACTGAATAGAATTGGGGAGAAGAGGAATTTGTGGCAGAACTTGACTAGAAGAAGGGATCGGTTGGCAGGACATGTTCTGAGGCATCAATGGATAACCATTATAGTATTGGAGGGCGGCGTGGAGGGTATAAGCCGTAGACAGAGACTGAGAGATGAATACACTAAGTAGATTCAGAAGTATATTACTTGGAGATGAAGAAGCTTGCATAGGTTAGAGTACCACGGAGAGCTGCATCAAACCAGTGCCTGGACTGAAGACCACAACAACAACAATAGTTGTATGGAGCAGGGTGGAGAATAGAATTAAAATACTGCCACAGACTGCTGTTTTTTTGAAGTTCAGAGGCAAGTAAAACGAAGCACTTGTCAGAGGCTGATTATAAGGGCATTTTTCTCTATCAATTATCCATATTTTAAGAAGGGACGCTGATTTTGTAATTATCAGTGGAGGAAACGCAAGTGAGAAGACTGTAGATTTACCAAGAAGTTCAGTGCAGAAGACAATAGGAAGTGAAAGATCAAAAGCCGTCAGAAAGATGAAGATTGCAGGCGGTTCTTGTCACAGGACTGCGAGTTTTTGATGTGCCAGCAGAGACCGTGTGCAAACAATGTAATGGATTTATTTCGTCTAAGAGAAAGGATGGGGTTGAACGACAGACCATATACCTAAAAGTTACGTTTATTGATTATCATGTTTGAGAAAGTGAACTGTGAACGAAGCAACTACTGAGAAGTCTTTTGTTGTGAGGGCCAAAGCACTCCTATTAAATTTCTTGTTCTTTCAACTTACTTAGGTTTCTTGTTACTGATATCGTACACGTCTGCAGTTCCTCCCGTCTGAATCTTCACTTCATAACCAATATATTATGGGCGGAATCCACATCTGCCCCTGAAAATATTTTGTGCGTTATAATGTAGTTTCGAAATGTAATTATTTAATTTATTTGATATCTTCCTGTATCTCCATGTCTCTTCCAAGTATACAATCAGCTGCGACGAATTTTAGTCCAGGTGTTGGCTATGATTGAAATATACACTGTGTAAAATTCTGCCAGGCGAATTCCTCTTTCGTTAATATTGCTTACCTATTTTACAGTTGAGGTGCTACTAACATTATACTGAAGATTTAGATTTTATGTCTTTGTTCAGGTGAGTAAGTGAAACTATGTGTCGAGCTCACGCTCACGACCTCAGTTTATTAAGAATTATCTTAATCAGCAATAAGTGTTGATGCAGCAGTCACTGTGTGATTGCTTTACTTGTGGTCGAGTTGTTTTTCAACACTCACCACTTTATTAAGTTCTCGGCACAATGCAGTCACTTTTCCACCCTGTTATTTTAACGTAATAATGTAGAATCACATGGCAAATAAGGCTTGTTAGTATTTTCGGTGAAGATTTTTACTAACCGATAGGGACATAAGTAAACAGAAACGTCAAACACGCCGGTATCTATCAGATCGTATGACTCCATGTTTACACAGCAACAGTGAGTGTTTGCCTTGGATATTCAGGTGTACCACATTTCCCGTCCGTTTAAACAAAGCATTGCAAAGGAAACAAGAAAAAGTGTCTTATCAACGTGCGCCTCTCGCGTGCAATCCATTCTTATTTGAAACGGTAGATAAATGGAATAGCACTGCCTGCTTGTCTAGACAAATACTGGTATATCAGTTACATATACCTAAATACTGGTCTTTCACCAACACAGGTATGAAGGAATGATTGATGGATCTCTGACTATCACTGTAGCTGAGAACACCTAAATTACTGTTTACACATCTGTTACTGTTTGTTAGAATAGATCAGTCCTGGAGAGATGCCTTAACTGATCTTATACGTAGTTGTTCTCGACAAACATGCTGGCAAGTCTCAGATCCATACTTCAAAATATACGCGAAAATAGAAACCACCCACACAAAAACACACATTCAGTAGTACACACGTCTACAGACACAAAATTACAGTGATATTAAGTACTGTATTTTATTAGTTAGAAGGCATTCCATCTCGTTTCTGACTTTTATACTGTGAATTTCGTTACGTAGATTTGTGAATGTTTGACCCAATTTATTTAAACTACTCAGTAATCTATACTTGGCGAATGATAGATTCCGCCTGTGGGAAAATTAAAAAAGAACTTTGGAGAAAAGAAAGAGGGAACTGTATGAATATCAAGAGCTGAGATAGAGATCAAGTACGATACATAGAAGAGAAATTTGTTCAAAAAATGTTCAAATGTGTGTGAAATCTGAAGGGGCTTAACTTCTAAGGTTCCTAAGCCTACACAACTTAACCTAAGTTATCCTAAGGACAATCACACACACCCATGCCCGACGGAGGACTCGAACCTCCGCCGGGACCAGCCGCACAATCCGTGACTGCATCGCCTTAGACCGCTCGGCTAATCCCGCGCGGCTGCGAGGAAGTAGTAATGGTGATGGAATATACGGGGTGTATTACAATTACAATTACAGGCATCTAGGGTTTGTACATGGGAGATAGTAGGTAGAGCTTTGATCAGGAACCTGTGCCAGAAAATGTACCGTTTGGATGTAAAATAAGTGTGAAATTTGCCGTTTCAGAACTGCCTCTACAAGGTCGGCACTCAGCGGATACTACGAGCTCTGACCTGTAGTCCTATGCGGGCGCCCACGGCACTGGTATTGATTCAACAGATCTTCGTCACGTTATCTCCTACGTGATGAATGACAGCCTATTCAAGGTCGAGAGTGCGGCGCATCCGTGGGGTATCACAGCCAATCCTCCGAGTTGCAAACATACCAATTTCTCTCAGTCGATATTGTATTCGTGCGAAAATAGTTAGTGATGACATAATTACAACAGCGCCCTGTTCTCAGTTTGTTCCCATACAGTGAAGCGTAAGATATGAAAGTGTTCCGACCTTTAAATATATCCAAACAGTACATTCCCGAACATGGGCTTTTTATTAGATCTTGACTACTATGTCCACTCTACAACACCTATAAGCCTGTAATAGGAATTGTGAAATACCCTGTATAAAAGGGTTATGCAAGGGGATTACCAATTTTGCCATTTGCTTTACGTCGTGATGTTCACTGTTCCAGGCAAAAACGGTTTCTGTCTGTCTCTCTCTCTCTCTCTCTCTCTCTCTCTCTCTCTCTCTCTCTTTGTGTGTGTGTGTGTGTGTGTGTGTGTGTGTGTGTGTGTGTGTGATAGAATCTACTGTTGACTTCAACCTATCTTTGTAATTCCTGGGAACAATACGTAAGCCTCAAGCTTTACGTTAACGTTTGTTGCAAACCTTCGCTAAGCATTTAGATCATTAATAGCACTCAGTTTTTCTCTCACGCTTAGGACTACAGAATCGGAGATCTACATTCTCAGGAAAACGCCCTCCTTACTTTGCTGTCTGGTTAAGATTCTTTTCGTCCGTCGATATCTTCTCCATATCTTCTCCAACTCGGCAGCATATTTCCTATAAGATCAAAATAAACAAAATGTTGTTTAATTTATCTGCTTACCACAGTCTTTCTTCAGACTAAAGGTTATGATATTCTGAAAACTGAAAAATATTCTAATAGAATCCCTGTTTGATAAGGGGGCAAACGAATTTCGTTGTAGAATAGAAAGATTCACGTATCACGTATTGAGGATTGAAGTGCGAGCACAGGCATTAAAATGTAATAATAAATAAGTGCACAAAACACAAGTATAAACTGAGAAATTACATATCCAGAAAAGTTTTACAATAATTTAGTGCTCAGACCGATTCTTCCATATAGCTATAAATTCTAAGAATTGTCTTTATTTTTTGGGGAGTAACACAAACCTGAGAAAACACAATATCTTGTACTTCTCACACCCGTTGCTCGAATAAATAAATACGTCTTATAGTTTAAACAGCTTCACCACTCATAAAATAAATCAGACACAAATAGCGCTGCTATATCTTTCCGGTCTACCCCCCTGACTTCAACAGTCTCTTTCTTGCTTCCACATTCAACTCACGTGAGAGACATTTTTCATCCTGTACATCGATTAAGCAGGGATAGAAACTAAGGAGACATATTAGAAGGAAACTGAAATTTAAGAAAAATTGTGCTGCAGATGCAGAGGGCTTCGAACGTAAGTTGGACAGACTTGATAGTATCTTGAGAAGACAAAAAAAGCAAGGCAGCGGTAATGGAGCTTGGCCTAATAAAATGAAGTGCTGTAAATTTAAATATCAATAAGTCTTTCTGGAAATATCTGTCAAGACGATAATGTATGGGGTTGTACGGAATTGAAATAGTGCTGACATGAACAGGACAGAAGGTTCTGAAACGCAAAATCTGGTACGGCAGAAGAACGCTGTGATTATAGCTCTAGACAAGATATCCATAGAATTGGTGATAAATACTCTGTATGGGACGAAATGATTGAAACAAAAGGTAGGATGACAGGAACCATCCTGAGACATCAAGGAAATGCAAGTCTGTTGCTGGAGGGAAGTGGGGGATGCTAAAAACTGTAGGGACAGACCAGAGTTCGAATACACTAAGCACGTTCAAAAATAAATGACGGTCTTAATACAGAGATGGTGTAATGTTGCAGAAGGTGGACTACCATGGAGTGCTGTATGAAACTAGTGTTCCTTGGTTGTCTTGGTTGTGACACTTTTACAGGGCTAGTTTACATTCCGTACTAAATAACAAATATAATTTCACCATGTGTTCATACAAAGGAAAATTACGTTTTCTTTTTCCTTTACAGTCCTACACTCATGCTTAATTCAGCCCATTGTTCTCATCTTTTTTTTTCCAAACAGTCCGACACTTCTCTTCTCCCGAGTTCGCTCATCGAATATGCTGAACTATAAAGAAACGACTGGCCTGCATGTTGTCAGTGAAATAACCCTCTACAAGCATCCATTGCGACTGTGCATCAGCTTCTATTTCGACAAGAAAAAAAAAAAAAAAAAATTCCCTCATATTTTAAGCTCACTCAGACAGTTGTATCTGCAGGACCAACTAAACGTGAATCCTTTGAGGTGTAACGGTGTCCCGCATGTCTGCACCGTATGGCGGGCAGAAGGCCATCCAGGCGTCATTACCGCCCACCAATGGCGCGGCGGCCCTAGGGGGATACGTCGGCAGCAGCAAAAACATTTAACTCGCTCCTCGCACACAGCTGGCCGCAGTTGCGTGTAAAACGCCCTTTTTTGCGTACATCCATTTTTTTTACCTCAAGAATGTACGAGGCAACAAGGCTCTGTTAATCGCTCTGTAGACACGGTTTTATTACGGGGCCTTTCCCTTTTCGAGGGAAGTGCGAAGGCTGTGGAAGCAAGCACCTCCGTGAACAAACGCAAGTACTGCGCGCGCACCCACACTCACACATACACACAGACACACACACACACACACACACACACACACACACACACACACCAGCGCATATCGTGTAGGAGGTACTGAGAGAGAGAGGAAAAAGTCTGTGTGAAGAGGGAGACGTAGAGAGAATTGTTTGGGGGAGGAGTGGAGGGAGGGAGGAAGAGAAAGATAAAGAGACAGGGCAACAGAGCGCCAAGCAGTCTTGCTGGAAGCATCTAACCGAAAAATTTTGTTACGTCCATTTTGCACACTCCGCTTCCTTCCGAGAAGTTAAACGGCTCGCTGCAAGAGTAGAACGCGAGGTTTTGTGTCCCCTCCCAGCTTCCGGCACAGAACAGCACAGCGACCACAACTGCCGGACAGAGCGCGAGGACAATGCTGACGGTGGAGTGGACAGAGACACAGCTTTGATGACGCAGCTCCACCCTGGACTAGGCGAACTTTGCTGCTTGGAAAACGTCTAGTTCCGAATTTTTCCCTCCTTTCATTAAATTTCGGCAGACAGTACCCACGGACCGTCCAAAGAGCAGACGACATCTACCTGATGACGCCAGCGTAATTACACTCTACACTGTTAGGGATGAATGTATCGATCTCTATGGTCTACATCAGTGGTGCTCGATCTTTCTCTGCCCGTTACCCCTGAGAATAATTGGATATTACGGAATCCCCCAGCCATACCCATCATCAAAATTGACACATAACTACACTACTGGCCATTAAAATTGCTACACCACGAAGATGACGTGTTACAAACGCGAAATTTAACCGACAAGGAGAAGATGCTGTGATATGCAAATGATTAGCTTTTCAAAGCATTCACATGAGGTTGGCACCGGTGGTGACACCTACAAATTGCTGACACGAGGAAAGTGTCCAAACGATTCCTCATACACAAACAGCAGTTGACCGGCGTTGCCTGGTGAAACGTTGTTGTGATGCCTCGTGTACGGAGGAGAAATGTGTACCATCACGTTTCCGACTTTGATAAAGGTCGCCCAATGGCCTCGTATCACTAACAGTCCAGATGACAGGCATCTTATCCGCATGGCTGTAACGGATCATGCAGCCACGTCCCGATCCCTGAGTCAACAGATGGGTACGTTTGCAAGACAACATACAACTGCACGAACAGTTCGACGACGTTTGCAGGAGCATGGACTATCAGCTCTGAGACCATGGCTGCCGTTACCCCTCACGCTGCATCACAGACAGGAGCGCCTGCGATGGTGTACTCAACTACGAACCTGGGTGCACGAATGGCAAAAAGTCATTTTTTGAGATGAATCCAGGTTCTGTGTACAGCATCATGATGATCGCATCTGTGTTTGGCGACATCGCGGAGAACGCACGTTGGAAGCGTCTATTCGTCTTCGCCATACTGCCGTATCACCCAGCGTGATGGTATGGGGTGCCACTTGTTACATATCTCGGTCACCTCTTGTTGGCATTGACGGCCCTTTGAACAGTGGACGTTACATTTCAGATGTGTTACGACCCGTGGCTCTACCATTCGTTCGATCCCTGTGAAACCCTACATTTCAGCAGGATAATGCACAACCGTATGTTGCAGGTCCTGAACGGGCCTTTCTGGATACAGTAAATGTTCGACCGCTGCCCAGGCCAGCACATTCTCCAGATCTCTCACCAATTGAAAACGTCTGGTCAATGGTGGCTGAGCAACTGGCTCGTCACGATACGCCAGTCACTACTCTTGATGAACTGTGGTATCGTGTTGAAGCTGCATAGGCAGCTGTACCCGTACACGCCATCCAAGCTCTGTTTGACTCAATGCCTAGGCGTATCAATGCCGTTATTACGGCCAGAGGTGGTTGTTCTGGGTACTGATTTCTCAGGATCTATGACCCAAATTGCGTGAAAATGTAATGACATGTCAGTTCCAGTATAATACATCTGTCCAATAAATACCCGTTTATCATCTGCATTTCTTCTTGATGTAGCAATTTTAATGGCCAGTAGTGTACTAACTTAAATTTAGAAAGCAGTTACTTCGAGCACTCATTTTTTTTAAATGACGAAAGATTCGAGGCGTATTCCGAAAGTAAGGTTCGATCGGTCGCGAAATGGAAACCACAGTGAAAATCAAAAGTGTTTTATTTGCAATAGTTAGCAACACCGTCCAGCAACGTGTCTACATAGTCGCCACTCCGTCTGAGACATGTGTCGTAGCGTTGTACCAACTTTCCAATACCTTCGCCATAGAAGACAGCCCCCTGTATTTTTCGCCGATTCTCTGTGCTGACTTTCAGTCCGCTGTCTGTGCCCAAACGTTGACTTCATAGCCATCGGTTCATGTCAGCTGTATGGAGGGCGATCAAAGCCTCTCATAGATAACGGTGCAGGGCGTACTCACTGTCCCTGCAGAGTGCGGCCGAGAACTGTCACGAAGAAGGAAATGCATGACAGTTACGTTGTGTGGGCTGCATCAGATCAGGCTAATTGTCTGGTGGGAACTCATACGTGGCGGCAGACACTGCTTTCTAGGCATATTTACGTGCTCACTTGTAACGCCGGAAATGCATATCCTCCTATTTACATCTAATGTACTATGAACTTTTGTTACCTGAAGATATGACATTTCTGTGTCTTTATATATTGTAATTGTTTTACTATTTGTATATTATACATCGACATAAATGTATATATATATATATATATATATATATATATATATATATATATATATATATATACATTTATGTCGATGTATAATTGTTTTGTTTTGTAAATATTATTTGTATTTTTACGCTGGGTCTTGCCTAGGGAAAACTATGCTATCGAACCATTACATCGATAGGTCGTGTGGAGAACCAAATTGTTTACGATCTTTGAGAGTGTTAACTCTGCTGCGCGGAGCGCAAGCAGAGGAGAGTCTGGCTGGAGGAGGGCAGTGGAGTGGGTGTGTTGTGTGACGCTCCCGCGAGTTGCCGCGCTTTCGGGTTTGGCAGCATGTAATTGCACTCGACTTGCTATGATAGTTTCTGACATGGTGTCGCGGACGGGAGCGTTAGCTGGCACACATCAAGAGGCCGTTTCGGTTGGACACCGTGTCGAGAAGAAGGCGCGCCAACATCCAGCTTCTGCAACAGCGACGGCCGACAATGAGGGACTGTCGCCACCTCCTCGAACGACGACTTCAAACCTTCAATCAACCAACAAGGAAGACTGGTAGCACGTAAAGTTTTAGAACTGTATGGCAGACCTCAGCTTTTCAAACTGTTAAATTTTTCTCACTAAATTACAGCAACGTAGCATGAACCTTTGTTGCTCATTGTCCCAATTGCATTACCAAGCAGGGTCCCTTCCTTTTCCGGAATGAACCCGAGTGTCGTTGAAATTCAAACGCCAGCATTAAAGTAATATCATTCGATTTCACTGCTTTAATTTCAAAGTTCAGTTAAGGTATTCATAGCTGGCTACAATATTTAGATTACACAAGCACAAATTAAGAGTGCGAGTTTCGTTGCCGTATTTTAGCTTACCTGTGACTGCAGCTCAGCTTGGTACGTACTAAATTTTACTATTGTTAATTGTTCAGATTCATTTAATTCAAGTTCAAAGTTAAATCTCTTATTTCTAAATTGCGTAGAATCAAGTAGCTTTTGAAATGATTGTTTAGGTAGCCCAAGACTAACCGTATTTTACTGAATTTCGATGTGCTTCAGAAACAAAGCTCACTATTAATTTCAGTCACTAAATTAACTTTCAATTTTCCGGTTTTATTAATTCTTTTGCTAAATTAAGTCAGAGTGTAGCGAAATTTATTACTTCTGACAAACTTTCAGTTTTCACACTACACGTGTCAACCTTCAGTTGCCACGCTTCTAGTGCCAATTATATGTGTAATAACCTTTCTTTTTCAGTTACTATAGTAATTGTCCCCAAATCTCAACTATCTAATTACCGCTAGTTAATTGTTAACGTAACGGCCGGACATTTACTTTCTTTATTAACTTTACCCCTTTTGAAAATTAATTTCCACCAGTTTCATTTGCATGTTTCCTTTCATTTAGATGTAACCCTTTCCTCCCTCTTTACCGACAGATTAACTTCGGTGACGATTGCTTTTCCCAAATTTCCATTAGGTACACGCGGTTTAATTTTTCACTGTCATTAAGGTCGATAAGTGAGGAGGAGGTTACACACTGTGCGCTCAGAAGTGAAATGACAGACATGACGCGATCAACGGGCATACTAGAGACACTGTCCAACACACCTGTACAAAGCTTTATCGGATTTTCACTGTGGTTTCCATTTCGCTGCCGATCGGACCTTGCGTTTGCAATACGCCTCGTATAGGATGTTTAGTTTCTGTAAGTATTTTATTAAACCACAAACAAAAGAGTCAATGAGACAATTAGTCTAACAACCTTTTATTTATAGAATGATGAACCAGTTCGAAGCGCGTCGCGAGAGCTATGTACAAAAAAGCTATCTATCCCATCCTCTGCAGCATTCCTCTCTCTCTAGTGACAACCCCATTTAAAATCAACGAAGTTAAAATATTTATGTAATTTCGTGTTACATAAATGGGAGAACGAGACGGCGGCTACTTAGTGACTTGGAGAAATCGGATATTCAAGACCTGTAAATTTAGTGAATGATTTTGTTATGCTACAAGTTTAGTTTAGGAGGCTCATTGGCTCCGTCACACACCCCTATACACCAAACAAGCCGTTCAGTAGGTTTTGCTTATAAACGAACCATTATATCCAACTGGTTTTAGTAGATATCTTACAGGAGACGTGGATACTTCACACATCTGTGAGGCGTGAAATGCTCACGCTTGTTTCGTGTGTACGGGTGGGAAAATGGAGCCAATGAGGCACCAAAACTGGTAGCATAATAAAATCATTCCATAACTTTACTGCTCTTGGATATCTGATTTCTGCAAGTTAAAATGTATGCACTATGATAGTGTTGGTAAATTAACTTGACTGCGGGACTTCTTACTTCTCAACTCGCATGGAATTCGAACACTTCAGGTTGCCAGTGCTTTTGTCCTAATTCTATCACTAATGATAATAATAATAATAATAATACTGTACAGGCCGTACAGTAACGCAGAAGCCATTTCGTAGTTACAAATGTGTACTATCAATTGATTTGTTTATTACTGTGAATAACGCAGCAACCTCTTGTTTGTTGCGGGAACTACTTACAACTCGGGCAAGGCATTTCCATGAGAAATATAAGCATATGTGATATATATTCTTGGTCATAGATGCATGGTACAAATTATGTATATAATGGCTAGACTGTGGGATGAATACGATATTCCTATGTTTCATATGCTTAAACTCCATCACAATGTGTGACATATTATCTTAGTTATTTTAAAAAATGTAATTAATATTAACGTATGTACTCAGTACTAGCTTAGTTCCCGCTGCTTCGCCCACGTAGTCTGTTTTGTCTGTGCTGATAATTTGCCTTTTGTTTTCCTTTACTTAAATTTTTAAGTTGTTCACCAACTGCAACACCTTCTAAACTTTCTCAGCTAATCCCACAGAAACATAGTCTTAACCGAATTCCCTTCTGACCAAAACGCAATTCTGATAGCTGGAGTCCAAGGTTTTTGTTAATCATGACTTCTACGTTCTTGTGGTGATATTTCCATAGTAATTTTCATCCGCTAACACATATTTCTGTATGTCTAAGTGAAATTCCAATTTTCACAGATTTAGATTTAAAATTATTTTTATACAAACGAAAATTTTTCTCGAACATTTTAGCATTGCCATAGCTATTGTACAAAAGTCGTTGTGGAATCGTTTCAATCCTGCAACAAGTACCACTGACATTCTAATTTACCCTACATTTAGTCTGTTAATGTCAATAGGCATTGTTCCATATAAAAAAATTGTCACTTTGCACAAAAAATACACTTTAAAAGTAATTTAGAATCTGTTTATTGGATCGTGTGTTTGTGTGTGTGTGTCTGTGTATTTGTGTGTGTGTGTGTGTGTGTATGCGCGCGCGCGCGCGCGCGCCTGTGTGTTTGTGTGTGTGTGTGTGTGTGTGTGTGTGTGTGTGTGTATGTGAGGGAGACGGAAAGAAAGAGCGAGAGAGAGCGAGAGAGAGAGAGAGAGTGAGAGTGCGTGGTGTGGCCATCCTATCAAGCAGTGCAGGCGATGCGGGCTGTAGCGTGGAGAATCAGATGCTGGCGAGATAAGATGCGATGTGAGCGTTGGGGATTATCGAAGGGCCAGCCGTCTGGTAAGGAACTTGTTTTACCCGGCGCGATTTTATTGTCCCTATTTCACCGCATAAGGGACTGAATCTCCAAAAACTGTGAAATATGTATTTTTGATTTTTAACAGAGAAGTCGAGTACAAATTTTCATAGTTTTTTCTCTGAAAATATTTTCAGAATGAAATGATTTTATAAAACTTTTCTTTCCTTATTTCATTCACTTAGGGGGTTGAATTTCCAAAAACACTGAAAAACACTGTTACACAGTGCTCGCACTGTGTGACGACACGAATGTATTTAACAGGCTTGAGAACGACATACAAATTTGTCAGCTTACATTACGTAGACATGGCTTAAAGCCATGATATCATCACTTGATAATGGCCTAAGGCCGAAATTGCAGTAGTGTAATAAAAACTTATAACAGTCACTGACGTAAACATGATGTCCTTCAAATCGTACTCGGGTTACGTGCTTATTTACATTCAGTAGAGCACGGCACAAGTTTGTCTGACCTTTCCTGCTGATGGCTGTCAGACGTTTGCGGCAGTTATCTTGTTACTGTCCGTCTAAGTTCCACCCAAATGATGCCGCTGAAGTCTTCTTTGTAGACTTTTGTCATTCCAACATTAAAAATATGTATAATAACATTCTAAAACGGCAGTGTCGTATTTTAACTGCCATGATCGTTTAAAATTTCTTTCGTTATTCAGAAAATTCGCCACGTTGTCCGCTACGAAAACTACACGTCGACATATATTAACTCTAGGTATAGACCGCCCGACAAAAGTATGTATATTTCTTAAGGGGGTGGAGTAAACATAATGAAACTTCACGGGTAGAGAGTATGCGATGTTATTTCAGTGATTACAAAATCGAGTCAGATTTACAAAGAACTGGGCCGCTTGAGCCTGTTATCAGCATCGGGTTCTACCCACTATTGCCTGAATGCACGTACTGATTCGGTTGAGAAGTATATCAGAAAGTTGTTGTATCCTCTCCCGAGCAACGCTGGGTCACAACTGTTGTAAGAGGCACATGAATTTAGTGAACAGCAGTCTATGTCGCAATGACTATTTCATTTATAATGAGCAATTGCAGCCCGGTCTTAGGCCATCTTCAGAATAACACTGTGCACTTCGGCTGATGGGTAGCAACTCTTCGATTTTAAGAAGTGGAAAAGTACTGCATTTTGGGTCACTGTCGTCTTTATGTAACTAGCATGATTTCTATCTATCCTTCACAGTGCTATTCTAAAGATGGTCAAAGATTAGGCTGAAACCGGCCATTTTAAATAAAATAACCGTTGAGATATCTTACATGAGGGTTATTCTGAAAGTAAGGTCCGATTAAGCGCGAAATTGAATCCACTGTGAAAATCCGATGGAACTTTGCACAGACGTGTTGGGCAGTGTCTTTAGTGTGTCTATCGATCGCTTCACGTCGCTCTTTTAAAAGTTCAGAGAGCAAAGCCATCACGTAGAAATACCTGAAACAACAGCGTCTTCCAACAAGTATGTGGATCTCGCGAAAGATTTCGCTGAAGTATGCAGCCCACATAATATAAATGTGACGCATTTCTTTCCTCAAGACAATTTTCAGCCGCATTATGCAGAGGCGATGAAGCCGCTCCTTCAGCATTTTCCATGGGAAGTGTTTGATCATCCACAATACATCCCTTAATTGGCTTCCTTCATTGTTCATCCGTGCTCACATGAACCGCTGGCTACGAAGACAACATTTTGGCGCAAACTACGAAATGCTGAGTAGCGGCAAGCACAGGCGGCTGCTTTCTGTGACGAGGGTACTGGAAAGTTTGTACAACGCCACGACAAATGTCTAACTCGGAGCGTCGACTATTTACGGAGGTAGCTGGGACGTGTGGCTAACTTTTACCGATAAAATATTTTTGATTTTCACTGTGGTTTTCATTTCACGACAGATCGTACCTTACTTTCCAAACAGCTCTCGTACCTTACAAGATCGCTGTTCTCCGAAAATGCTAAGAAAAAATTTTGTGGTAAATGGACCTTGATCAAAGTCTAACAGTAGTAGAAAATTCAATCCAAAATCAGAACAACATGCGTAGTAATTAACAGTAGAATAGTCCCCATAGTAGTGAAGGCATTATAGTATTCACCTGTAGTGTTAGAAAGTAAAAGCTGCAGATTGTCAATTGTAACAGTTAGAAATAGGACCTACTAATGCACTTAGGTAGTAGGTTAATTTGTATAACTATAATGATATTAATAAAAATATTTTAAAACAAAATGGACCTTGATATCCTGCCTAATGGCACTGGGACGTAGCTGAGACCAAAACTGATTCCACATGTGGTGTTTCGGGGGCAGATCTGGGGATCTAACATCACGCTGACAGTTCACAGAGACTCGCGTCTTGAGTGAACCATCATTGTGTTGACGAAAAATTGCATCGTAATATCGCCGCATCAGAGAAAACACCTGAGGATGCATGTTGTCCATGACGTACCAGTGTGCCATCAGAGTTCCGTTAGTCACTACCAGCCACCATTTGAAGCCATATCTGATGGCTACCCACACCGTCACACCAGGAGTAACACCATTGTGTCTCCCAAAACACTAAAAGAATGGGACATCTCCCCAGGTTGCCGCCATATTTGCCCACGATAATCATCAAGTGTAGTACAGAACCATCATTCATCACTAAACACAATGCGATGCCATTCACCAGCAGTCCACATTACCCGGTAACAGCATCACTCCTAACGCAGTCATTGTGGTGTTAATGACAGCCTGTGCCTCGGACGGCGCAGGGCGCTACCAAACTCGCAGACGGTGGTTATGAACGGTAATACTGAATTTATCGCTGGCCATCAGCAGGCCGTGCATTCTTGTCACAGCAGTCTACACATGTCATGGTTATTCCTTAGCTTGGCTACTGTTGCTACTGCTAGCCTCTGACCAGAGGTGCGGAAGGGGGATGGCACAGAATGTAGCACAGAGTACATTCCTATTTTCGGACGGCAGCCACAGATATGGAGGGATTATGATGTGCTTGCTGTACCATACGGTGATTGTCCCTTGTGGTTGTTACACGTAGTCGATCGGGAGCTTGAAGACTCTTATAACTGTGCTCCCATTTCCATGCACTGCAACACATCCCAGTGTCCCCACATCCGGATATTGCTTGATTCGTCCAACTAGCCAAATGAAGGACCGCATAGGAGCCTCTGTGAAAGCCTGTCATTTGCTAATGACGTCGTCTCACACGAGTATGTGATTCTCTTTACGCCCTTGTATGAGCTGACAGGCCTGGTAACAACACTAATTACCAATGAAACAAATGCTCCCTGGTGCCCACACCATCTGTCGCAAGGAATTGCAGCTCTTGTCATTACATACCTCCTGATGGTGTGTACATGTATGAAGCCACATTAATAACCAACCATGTCTTCTGAGTGCCTCATTTTTTGATAGGCAAAATATTTTGGGTAGCCAGTCCTAGCAACGTCACACGCTATATTACCTCAACGTACACAGGGTGAACATTAATAAAACCGACAAACTGTAAGGACGTATTCCTGACTGGAAATGGAGAAGAAAATGTCCTGTGCTGCCTCTCGACCTTTTCCACCTGCTTGGCCGTACACAAACACTATATCGGATTGTTCCCGAAATGTATACCAGACCATTCTGCTGCTTACGTACGCTGCGTCAATCACACAGCCTGTAACAAACAAAGAACACACCACACGTGGTCAGAGGAACTGCCATTCATCAACACCATTCACCATGTCAACGATGCGTTTCCGGACACATGTTCATATGACATTTTTTTGTTCTATTTCCAGTGAGGAATCCACCCCTGATGTTTGTCGGGTTTATTAATGTTCACCCTATATCTCTTGTCTGTATGCAAAAGAGCTTCCACATTCATGCATATTTCTGTCGCCTATATCGTTCGCTATATTTTAGAGAGGCAACGTGTTTTCATTCGTCATATTTTAGGGAGGCAAAATGTTTGCATCGATCTGTTGCTTATTCCTGAATATATGACGGGTGTCGAAAAGTTTCTAGCCTAACAAATAAAGAATGACAGAAATTTCATAATACCAATTTATTTTTCAATATAATACCCGTGTACATTAAAACACTTTCGGGCACGCTCAGATAACTTTTGCAAACCATTCATATAAAAGGTCTTCGATTTCGAGTCCAATCAAGCGTTCACAGCATCAGTCACTGCGTCATCATTGCCAAATCGTCGTCCTTTGAGGTCTTAGGTTTGAGAAAAGAAAAAAGTATGATGGAGCCAGATCTGGGGAATATGGCGAATAACGTAACAATTCGAGCACTCAGTCACGCAGTTTCTTGTTGCCAGCGCTTTCTGCTCCGGTGCATTGTCCTAGAGTGCAATATTATGATGCATTGGTAGGTACGCCCTTTTGCAAATAATTCACCATAATTACTCCTTCTGTAAGCAAGAAAACCGACGCCACCACTTTACCGGCAGATTTTTGCAGCTGGATTTTTTCATGGTAGGGGATCAAAGATGCTTCCATTGTCGTGACTGCTGTCTCAGGAGCAAAGTGGTGATACCACGTTTCGTCCGTTGTCCCATACCTTGTAAGACAGCCGTCTTCATCCGCTTCAAAGTGGCGGACGATTTCTTCACACCACTGCACACGCTGCCGTCTCTGATTTCAAAATGGCTCTGAGCACTATGCGACTTAACTCCTGAGGTCATCAGTCGCCTAGAACTTAGTAAACCTAACTAACCAAAGGACATCACACACATCCATACCCGAGGCAGGATTCGAACCTGCGACCGTAGCGGTCGCTCGGCTCCAGAATATAGCGCCTAGAACCGCACGGCCACTCCGGCCGGCTCTCTGATTTCCATTCACCTTTTTCGGGACCCACCGCATTCCCAAGATATCCACAACAATGTCATGTTCACGCCCATCCAGATGTTGTTTCCTTCCACACTCGTTCTTCCACGTTTGAAGTCGGCCACTCAGTTTTTCACCGTTGCATGAGATGGAGCACTGTCCTTAAGTGTATTCCGCATGTCCTCCGCAATTTCCATGGGCGTCATTCCCTTCAAATGAAAATATTCAATCAGAGTACGGTTCCCTATCCTCCCGATATTCGCCATTTTGCTTAAACTATGGTATACAACGCACCCTAGTGGCAAAACTAATGAAGCTGGAACCGCGAAATTTGGCTTGCATACCCACAAAGGGTCACCATAAAAGCAGGTGGTGCTGTTTGAGCGACACGTAAGGGTAACTATTTTTGGCTAGAAACTTTTCTACCGTTCCTAGTAGACCTTATGGGATAGATCGTAGCAGTATATGACACTGAGTGCTACTGGATAACCGTAATACTCTAACTCCTTGTTAGATAATTCTCAAATAACTGGGATAATTCCTTGCTTCTGTTGGCATTTGAAACAAATGGACTAGTTAATAGGAAACTTCAGTGCAGTATGATGTTAGGTGCCTTACAGAAGTGGGGGAGTCTGGAGCCGGCGAGGTATTCAGCCATAAGTAAAATTACAGTTTTAAACAGGGCTGTCTCTGAGCAACCGTATTTAAGTTTCAGCATAGGATGTCACAGCCAACCGGTTGCAAATAACTGATTGCTACATTGACCTAGGTTTCGACACCGCTAAGGATGTCTTTATGAGAATGAAATTTTAAGGAACCCTATAAAATAATACATAGAAAATTTTGACGAACATGTTAACCAAGATGACAATTGTTACGGCATACAAAGGTTACTTACGTAAAGTTACATTGCGAGAAAACAATGGTCACAGTTTTGAGCAGATATGCCAAGTCACCATTTAAAGTTAAGCACCTATGGTCTAGGCCTATGGCGACGCATACCTCACTAAAAATATTGCTGCCACGAAAACAATACAACTTGTGCAGCCTATCGGGCATGGACAGTGACATGTTCCCATTAGAGACACTGTAAGAGAAGCAACTCAAGTGAATAACAGTTAATTATAAAAAAGGAAATACAAACGAAGAGAGACTAATGTATTTTTGAAAATACAAAAAAAGTGAAGCAAATGAAGTATAACAGAGTTATCACAAAAACTACATGTACCCTTTGCCGGCACATTAAGACTCACAGCCTGGCCTACGTAAGCTTGAGTTATCACACAATTTAAAGAATTTTCGACCGTAGCCAGAACTGTAACGCCGCTGACACAGTGAAAATACGGAAGCCGCACCGTAGCAGTGCTGACTTGATTACCACACGACCGAGCCTCCTACTGTGGCCTGCGTCACGCAGAGTGATATCCCGTCAAAACAGGAGCAGTATCTGTCTCCCACGCCAACCAGCGACCAGAAGCAGGTCACCCATGTGATATAGTAGACGGTGCTGCGTACGGTGACATGGGGCATTTTGTCATTCATAAAGATTTTTCGCTGTTTGGTAACATCAAGTCCATGAATGACTGCAAATGGTCTCCAAGTAGCCGAATTTAACTATTTCCAGTGACTGATCGATTCACGTGGGCCATAGGACTCACCCATTCCATATGAACACAGTCCACACTATTATGGAGCCATCAGAAGCTTGCACAGTGCATTGATGACAGCCGGAGTCCATGACTTCGTGGGGATGTGCACCACATTCCAACCCTACCATCAGCTCTTGCAAACTGAAATCGAGACTCATCTGACTAGGCCACGGTTTTCTAGCCGATTAGAGTCCAACCGTTATGGTCAAGAAAATCGTTCAAAACGCTCTCAGCACTATGGGACTCAACATCTGTGGTCCTTTTAGCAAAGGCGTTAGTGTTGGTCCTCTGCTGCCATAACTCTTTAACATCACATTTCGCCCTCTGTCCCCGAGGATACGTTCGCCGTAAGTCACACAGTTCCCAGAACTCCTGAAGATAGATGTTGATTGTGGATATTGTATCACAGACACAGTCCCTTTGACTGCTCAGAGATGTCACCCACCCAAAGATGTAAACATCCACGCATTAGCAGCACCTACTAGACGGAGGGGGTCCGACAGCCGATCAGTTCCAGTAATTCTACCAGGAAAGAGGTACACGGTCTGTGTTGTCTGTAGTTAAACCATGCCTAGACGGTCAATACTGCGGTTCGATCGCGTCCGCATTGTTACTTAGTGTCAGGAAGGGCTCTCAACAAGGGAAATATCCAGGCGTCTCTGTGTGAACCAAAGCGATGTTTTTCGGACATGGAGGAGATACAGAGAGACAGGATCGATGACATGCCTCGCTCACACAGCCCAAGGGCTACTACTGAAGCGGATTATGTCTCGGAGAAACCCTGACAGCAACGCCACCATGTTGAATAATGCTTTACGTTCAGTCACAGGACGTCATGTTAAGACTCAAACTGTGCGCAAGAGGTTGCATGATGCGCCACGTCACTTCCGACGTCCATGGCGAGGTCCATCTTTCTAATCACGACAACATGCGGCATGGTACAGATGGGACCACCAACATGCCGAATGGATCACTCGGGATTGGCATCACGTTTTCTTCGCCGATGAGTGTCGCATATGCCTTCAACGAGACAATCGCCGTAGGCGTGTTTGGAGGCAACCCGATCAGACTGAACGCCTTAGACACACTGTCCATCGAGTGCCTCAAGGTGGAGATTCCCTGCTGTTTTGGGGTGGCATTATGTTGGGCCGACATACGCCTATGGCGGAAGGCGCCGTAATGGCTGTACGATACTTGAATGCCACCCTCTGACCGATAGCGCAACCATATCGGCAGCATATTGGCGAGGCATTCGTCTTCATGAACGACAGTTCGCCCCCCATTGTGCACATCTTGTGAATGACTTCCTTCAGGATACCGACATTGCTCGACTGGAGTGGCCAACATGTTCTCCAGACATGAACCCCATCGAACATGACTGGCATGGATTGAAAAATGCTTTTTATGGACGACTTGACCCACCAACCAGTCAGTGATCTACGCCGAATTGCCGTTGAGGAGTAGAACAATCTGGACCAACAGTGCCTTGATGAACTTGTGGGTAGTATGCCACGACGAATACAGGCACGCATCAATGCAAGAGGACGTGCTACTGGGTATTAGAGGTACCGGTGTGTACCATCTGGACCACCACTTCTGACGGTCAAGCTGTATGGTGGTACAACATGCAATGTGTGGTTTTCAGGAGCAATAAAAAGAGCGGAAACGATGTTTATGTTTATCTCTATTTCAATTGTCTGTACTAGTTCTGGAACTCTCGGAACAGAGGTGATGCAAGCCTTTTTTTGATGTGTGTATGTATGTGCGTGTGCGTGTGTGTGCGTATGTGTTGTGTGAGTCGCTGAGTCAACTAAGACGTACACAATCCTTTTATTTCGTAACTGTTATAAATATTGAAACGCGGTCTTCGGTAAATATTTGACGGTCGAGTGGTACGTGTTTTTGTGTTTGGTTAATGCTTTTAGCACTGGAATCAACGGAGATATTGAAGCAAGCAGTTTTTTAAAAATGAAACCTTATACTTTTTATTACTGCAGTACTTAGCGCTTGAGGAGACAATTACAGTTAGTTAAAGTGGACACTGACACCTGTCGTAGAAAAAGAAAATAGAGAAATGTCCTAAAATTTGAGAGCTCGTTGGCTGGAATCGGCATTAGCGGTGCAAACACCACCAAGCAGAGCCCTCGTGCTACGCTGTGTCAGACTGTCAACACATTTATCTGTTTTCCTGCCTGCACTGCGTGCCGCTCATTTCTGCTTCAACATCCGTTGCGTGCAGACATGGTGAATGTCAAAGAAATGCCGTAAAAACAGTACAACGTTATAGGCAATGTCCAACGAGCAAAGCAGTTGCACGAATTATTCAGACGATAGTGCGGCTGAGCTGCTTGAACGCCAAAAAGAGGACAAGAAAGAAGACTGCAACTGACAAGAAGACAGATACGCTATTCTGACTACGACGATACCGAATCTGCACAATGGTAAGAGACATACTGACAAGGAATCTGGAATCAGCCAGATGAGTGTGTTTCGCAATTTTCGTTACAGAACTTCCATGCCTACCATCTGCCACTACATCAGGCACTCGATGATCCTAATGTCGAACGTCGTACATAATTTTGTCGGTTTTCCCATCAGCGACTGAGGGACAACCCTTCGTTCTTCAGACGTGTGCACTTTACCGGTGGAGCAACGTTTACTAGCCATGCTAATTTTTTTGTATAACATGCATTACTGGCAACCGAATATCCACACCGGCTTCGTCAGGTGCAACATCAACGGCCGTGGAGCGTAAACGTATGGTGCGGCATCACAGGAAATTATATTGTGGGACCTTACTTCATCTCAGGCGTTCTCAATGGACATTCGCACGCACACTTCCTGGCAGTTTTCCGACCAACATTCTGCCGGTTCTTCTGCAAGAGGTACCATTGGATATTCGACAGTGTATGTGGCCACAACGCGACAGCTATCAAGCTCACTCGTCCCGAGTTGCAACGCAGATACTGAAAGAGAACTTCCCTGGACATTTGATGCGAAGAAATTCGGTTGCCAAATGGACTACGAGGTCCTCCGATTTGACTCCTCTGTATTTATTTCTTTGGGGAACACTCAAAACTACAGTCTATAGCGAAACCCCAACTACGTCGTACGCTGTGTGTCGTCGAATCACCAGTGAATGCTCCACCATATCATCCTTTGTAATACATCTGTTCGTCGGCCTGTCGAACGGCGACTGCAATTGTGCCTTTCAGTCCACGCTCAACAGTTTAACACATGCTTAGATAAACGGTAAAGCTACTTTTTTGGAGAGAAAATTTATGTTAAATGATAAAAACGTGTATGTTACGTGATTTGGGTGGTTACCAAATCATTGATAGTAAATTATTTATTTTATTTAGGTGTGTACGAAATTGCACTGCAGTGTCAAAAAGTCGACAGCGTGTATTTCACGTAGCTGAATACGCTGTCTTCACGCGCTTATGATCAGCATGACGACGTCTCTTTAAGAAAAAATATTTGTCTTTCGGTGTACAGGTATTTTTAATAAAATGTTTAGTTCAACCAATGTATCCCGTATGATGTAATTTAGAACAGTGTAGGCAGAGACAGTTGTCCGACCTCTAAGAAGCACACAGCCACGTACAAGAAAATATAGCTCAAATCTTCCTTCTAACATTTAGATATTTAGTAACGTAGATGCTTTTTATAAGGCTGATTTATTTTTGAGGAACGGGCAGTTGATTTTTCTGTTTCAACCAGAGTAAATGTGGGGTACACAAATATATAGTATTTTTCCTAAGCCCTTTGTGATAGAGTCTAACCTATGTGGTATATCCACATACAACATTAGTAGATGAGCCTGCATCTAGGTCGTAAGTTGGTTCAAGGGGAATTAAACCTCTATTCCCGAAGCGCAGACTTATCTTACGGTATACAACTACGCTGCCTGGTACGAGACGCCTGCTTGGCAGTGTTTGCACCTGGACACAGGGCTTCAAAGTTCTAGGACATTTCTCAATTTTTTTACGACGGGTCTCAACGTCAATATTAACAAACGCTAGACGACTGTGATTGTCTTCTCAATAGCTATCGAATACAGCTGTAAAATCTATAGGTTTCCGTTTAAAAAAACTTTCTTGCTTCAATATCTCCGTTGATACCAGCGTTAGAAACATTAACTAAACAAAAGTATACGTGCCCCTTGACGCTCTAACTTTTAACGAAAAGCGTGTTTCGATATGAGTAACCGTTTACGAAATAAAAGGGGTGTAACCTCTTACGTGATTCACCTATATAAAAATGCCATTCTGGTACGATATTGTTCGACCCAGCTACACAGACAAGCTGCTAAAGTGGATTTACGGATCGAAATCGAGGAAAAAATCACTATGGAATGAACATCAAGACAGCTCCTAGATGAACGTTGTTCGTAGAAAGGAAAATTCTCAGAAAGTAGAAAGAAATTTAATTACCTAGAAGAATGGATAAAAGAAAAGAGAGAAAATAAGTCATAGGTGAATAAATATGCCATATTAATATAGCATACCCATGCAATATAAAAGTATGTTTTTCGATTAATTCAAAGTTAAGACATTTCCAGAGTGTAACGGTCCCTAAGGCATTCTATGGTACAGGAGGTCTGAACTTTGTAACAACAGTATTACTTCGGACAGTAGACCCTGTGAAGATTCTCAGGAGAATTTTGGAGCACTGGAGAACTGTAGACGGTAAGCATAGAAGACGAATGAACCTATAGCGATATACCAGTATTCATGGAGTTGTCAGAAAAAGATACTATGTACTTCGGACAACTGGTTGCTATGGACTATGGAGGGTAAAACATCGGATAAGGGAACAGAAGTACGCTGGATCCAAGAGATGTACTGGGATGTGAGAGATTTAGGGCAACAAAACCAGAGATCTGTAACAAAATGAATTTCAAATCACATATTCAAACTGCCAAACGTTTACAGGGCGAAACTAAACCAAGTAGAGAAACATTATGGTCAGAAGGGCGAAGATGTGTGAGAATGAAAGAATACTGAAGCAGAATGATGACCGTAAGAGAAGAAGCTGATCCAATTTAAGATGGTGCTCGTATGGCCGAAAGAGTAAAAGGAGAATAAGAAGAAAGAAAACGATAAAACATTTTACGAATGTTTTACGAAAAAGGCGTCACTATGCAAACACTGTGTCGTTCATTTCGACGGTATATTGAATTACACACGTCATTCGGCGAACAAATGACGGTCTTGTAGAGTGAACTGTGATTTTCCGAACAAAAGGGTGGTAAACGTCTGAATGTTGCTACACCTGTAGCCGGTGACTGGACTCCATTTTTGAGCATGCTGAAGAGTGTAATTTTTCTGTTGACGTTAACGTTTCTCTCGTTCTTGGTTGTAAACTTGACAGTGGTGTCCTCTGTCAGGCCTTTTACTGAGCCGTTGTGGGTACTTGCCGTTTCCCCTCTGTCGCTGCTAGAGGTCGCAGTCCCTGTGAAAGAGATGTGAAGACGGAATTTGTTGTTGGGTGGTGAGCGAGGTTTCAGCTTTTCATCCTTTCATAGGAGTTGAAAGAGATTTCCGTGATGCTTGGTCCGCATAAATGCGAGAAACCCACAGACGCTTTTCACCGACTTTTGGCAGAGGCGTTCGTCTGTAAAGGCACAGCTCCCGCCCACGCTCCAAGGAACACATACACGAAAACAGCACTAAGGAATTACTACAACATAATCAAATTCGAGCATTCGTTCTTAAAATAATTTTCGCTACAGTTAGTAAGTACCTTTTTCAGTTCACCCACTTAACGAATCACTCTTGCAAACCGTCAGAACTCAGAGTCCCGCGTGGGCAACGCCATATAAAAAGTTCTCGGCCTTCCAGCCGCTAAAAGTGGTTAAAATTCCATGTGTTTTCGGGCAGGCACTCCATGGCCACTATCAAGTGGTTTGACTGCCACGGGGCTGCCGGATCGCCCTTACATCGACTACCTGCCAGCTGTAACGTCACTGCTGTTCACGACATCGCCGTATGTGGGAAGACGTTCTGTCTGCGTTTCTTTCAACCTCGCGGTCTCTGGGTCCTGGTCTCGCTGAGTTGCAGGCTGTCGTTTCTGTGAAGAATGTTATCCGTGATTCCTGTCTCGAGTGCGAGCAACGACACTGCATTCGTCAGATTTGGTGCGTGACCATTTTCTAAACCACGTTGAGCTAAAGTAGATTTCTAGGTACAGCGTAGGTGATAAAAAGTCTCATATACCTTCCAGTGTTCCTCTAGAGAGCGCGCTTTTGTGTGATGTAAGATTGGCCGCACTCCCAACGTATCTCGTAGACCCCAGATGCTCTCACAACTGCTGAATATGTAACTGGTCTCCGTAATTGTTTAATTTTTGTCGGAGGCCTGAAAATCGATTTAATCTTGTGTCTCTTCAGCAGGCGGCTAATCGTCCACGACGCGGAGCCGCAGAGCGTCAAGAAAGCGAGTTTGTTTTCCTCGCCCTCGTCGGTGGTCATGCTTTAAAGGCGTTGTTTGGATCACGAGTACATTCATTATTACGAAACTTGCTGTGGCTTCTCATTTTGTCAGTCGATTGTCTAATTTTATGGAAATGAGGAGAAGTCATATAGATCGAGGTATGACTTTATGAAAGATTAGCAAGTACATGGAAGATTTCTGCAAGAAAACTTCAGTGAAAAAAACCTCAAATGTGTATCCGACAGTAAAGTGAACAGCCATAGAATGTTCATCTCATTTTTATGGGCAGAACTTTTTTCCCCTAGATATTACAGGCAAGATATCACAAAGTAATTTTGTCGCGCCACCATCCTTGGATAATTTTCTTTTCGGTTTTCCCACGCAGCAAATGTGTTTGTATGCTTAAGGTTTGAACGACTTTCTCTTTCGTCTCCCTCAGCAGTCAACTGCTGCACTAACCTAATAGGTTGTGTGGTACTTTACGATTTAGTTGACCTAATTACGTCAGGGAGACATCACGAAATCACGATAAACTGTTGGTAGCTTGGTTGTATACTGAGAAGCACTAACGAAAATTGGTAAGATATCGTCTTAGGTTTCCCTTCGTAAGTATCTTTATTCAAATGTTCAAATGTGTGTGAAATCTTATGGGACTTAACTGCTAAGGTCATCAGTCCCTAAGCTTACACACTACTTAACCTAAATGATCCTCAGGACGAACACACACACCCATGCCCGAGGGAGAACTCGAACCTCCGCCGGGACCAGCCGCACAGTCCATGACTGCAGCACCCTAGACCGCTCGGCTAATCCCGCGCGGCAGTATAATTATTCCTAACACCAACAAGCTGCAGAAGAGACGAACGTTCCGTGCGCACAGGTAGAACAATAAATTTAATTACTGTCAACGTTTCGGTTTGGCCAAGAGGGTCTAGGAGCTTCAGTCTGGAACCGCGCGACCGCTACGGTCGCATTTTCGAATCCTGCCTCGGGCATGGATGTGTGTGATGTCCTTTGGTTAGTTAGGTTTGAGTAGTTCTAAGTTCTAAGGGACTGATGACTTCAGATGTTAAGTCCCATAGTGCTCAGAGCCATTTTTGAACTGTCAAAGTTTATGTCCACTGTAAGGAACAGTGAGCGGGAGAGTGCATTCATGAAAGTAATATCAGTATCACTTCATAGGATTAATACCAGTAAAGGATTTCAGTAAAGTGCTGTCTTGCGAATTTTCAAGGAGTCGTATCAGAAGGTCAGATTTGCTAATTTTTATGTTCACTGACTGTGTATTGACAATAACAGTTCGGGTACAGTGATTGTTTGCAAGACTGAAGATAAAGTCTGCAATATTCAGGGCCAGCACTTTAAACTGAGTCATTTTATTTTCTAGTCAGATTGGGTATGTAAATTTTATTGAAACGAATGGCTTTCTCCCAGACGCATTGTTTGTTGTACTGGCTAGTCTGGATTTACCATCGTGCTGCGTGAGTGCATATTTGAGTTCAAAAATAAATTTTCATATAGTTCTGTTGCCCTGCACTGAGATTTTCGTATATCGATATCAAAAATAAGTTTTACACATTTCTCAGATACCAAATTGGCACATACGAACAGGAGTTTAAATATATAAAACACTTTCAAGTTGATCAACAGCTCCACGTCTATTCGCCCGTACACCTCTCCGTAACAGAGCGAGGTGGCGCAGTGGTTAGCACACTGGACTCTCATTCGGGGGGACGACGGTTCAATCCCGCGTTCGGCCATCCTGATTTAGGTTTTCCGTGATTTTCCTAACTTGCTTCAGGCAAATTTCGGGATGGTTTCTTCGAAAGGGCACGGCCGACTTCCTTCCTCATCCTTCCCTAATCCAATGAGACCGATGACCTCGCAGTTTGGTCTCCTCCCCTAAATAACCCAACCCCAACCTCTCCGTAGCTGTCGTTCATATCTGTCACCTGTGGCCCGTGCTGCCTTACGGGCTGTTTTCGATAGCGCCATTTTGCAATGCACGGTACCTTCACCTAAGCCCGAAAGCCAATGATCGTGCCCTTTCGGACGACAGATAAATCGCTACCTCTCCACATTTCGAGAGGGACTGCACTGTTGTCCTCACTCTGCCGACAAGTATACCATCCACTGCTAGTGCTGCCACCTACCGTTTGTGAACGATTATTGGTCGCTGACGGCCAACGCATGCAGTAGTCACGTTAATGTGAGTAGGCCACTCAGAATTCTCTAATACACCAGTATTTTATCTTGTAGTTTATTTTGCTTACGTTGATCAGGGGGCGCATAGTTGCTGAGCACATGGTGTGTAAAAGATTTGTTGTGGGGCTCCCTGGGCGTTCTTGTGCCAGTGTTGTTATTCAATTGAGAAACGAAGTCATTACTTTTCTTTCGATCTGAACAACTTCGAGCCAAACAGAGTACTACGATTTGGCTAGCATATCATATTACAGCCTTAATATGGATTCCCTTGTGTACGCATCTACAAGTTAGCTGCATTTCCCTGTTACTTTGTATTTTTGGAACTTCGGAGAGTAGAAAAGTGTTGATTCACTTTTCAGTCAGGAAATCTGCCTAGGATGACTCCTAGTGATCTCTTCCACTGTTAGTGCTCGCGGTGTATCTAGGTTGTCGAATCCCTTGATGTTTAGGATTCTTTATTTTAGATTACTGACACACGCTGTAAACATGACGCGGTATTTGTCTGTGTCTTGTCCCAAGGGTGCTATCTTGTCTTCACGTCTTACTAGACAGTGATCGCATCATCGGCATATGCTCTCATTATTAGCGACTAATCAGTTCTCATAATGTGTCTTCTAAAAAAAGAGCAATAGCAACCGCTCTAACTACAGCACGACCAGACGCGCAGAGAGCAATGTGGCCTGAGGCAAACACCTCTGACCATTAAAAGGTTTTCTTAACTGGTTTGGTTGTACCAAACCGGATATACCAGTGACCAAATTCTGCACTTCCTCCATTGTTCTCTTTATGTTTTGATGGTTGATCTTCTCAAATGCTTTATTGGACATAAATTAAAAACAGGATGCATTTTATGATGGTCATAACAGCTGCCGAAAAGACTTCTCAAATTTCAAAAATAGTCCTCTAGCAGACGAAAACTTTACGTTTCTGACTATTTTTTTAATGTTTTAAGCATGGTCATCCTGTCTTTAATAGCTCTGGCTTTTGTTTTGTAGTCAAAGTTCAACAGCGTAGGCCATGGATCGAAGTTTTTCGGACAACTTTTCTCTGCTACCATAACAGTTTTGCTCTCTTTCAGCTAATTACGCGCAATCATGGCACTATTTCTGTTATTTAAAATTTCTGTGAAAGTAGTCGCTAAGAATATGCGATAAAACTGTTTGGGAATTCCATCTGCTAGTGCAGCTTTGTCAGATGGAGATTTAACGATTAATTCCAGAACTTCTTCCATGCTAAAATCAGTTAAAAAATATCTGTTGTCTTCTTCGGTGTATTTGCTGTTTACAGATTTTATGGCTTCAGCTATCATCTAGTCATCGGTGGGACTTACAACGTAGTGGCTCTTGTAATGCCATTATTTTGGAGAGGCACAAGCGGTATTACTTCCGGCGTCGTGGAGTTGGGAGCCATGACTTTTCATGGATGATAGTGATTGAGGGCTCTCTGATGGGAAAACGGTACGTCACCTACACCCTTTGTCCCCTCACACAACAGGGACGACGTGTTACTTTCAAAACAGGACAATACCCGTCATCACATGGCATGTGTATCTATGAACTGTCTGCATAATGTCGAGTTACTACTTTGGCCAGCAAGGTTTCCAGACCTGTCCCCGACGGAACACGGCAGAACGCTTGCGCTACCAGCTCGGACATGAACACCGTCCCATCGCCAATATCTAGGATATCAAGGACAAGCTACAACGCTGTGGGCCAGTTTGCCTTTGGGGAGATATAACGGTTATATCTCTTCCCAACCGAATAAATGCGTGCAATGCCATACTGATTTCAGTACGCTCGTAGCGCCATGTGCTTTCTAAATCTGACCTGCTCTCTCTGTTTTGGCAGCTCCCCATTCTTCTCGCTTGTCTGCCTTCCGTTTCAGCTCGTAGAATGAAGAACAATTCATATCCTCCATTATTTACTTCTTCTACTCCAGTCTGGGTCTTTTTCTGTAGCTTCTGCCTTCTATTACTACCCCAGTTGTTCTTTTCAGTAGACCCCTCATGACGGAGCATATGGTCTGTCAGCTGGGCCGTTCTTCCTTTCAGGTGTTTCATGAAGCATATTTTCTCTTTTGCTCTATTGAAGACTTCCTCGTTTGTGTTCATTCCTCTCCAGGTGATTTTCATCATTCATGTGTAGCAACGTGTTTTTCGAACGCAGAAAGTCTCGTCTCCTCTCAATGCTATCGTCAACGATTCGCTGCCGTATGTTTCAACGCTCCACAAAAAGGCCTTCAACATCTGTTTTCTCACGCCAGGGCTTATGTTCTTTATGGCGAATACGCTTTTCTTCTTTTTAAAAGCCAGCTTGACGTGGGAAATTCTGCATACTTTCTAATTATAGCTTCTTCCAGCAGTCATGATTTTTCGTCTCAGGTAATTAAACTAGTTCTTCAGTTGTTTCATTTTTACCGCTGTCTTGCTTTCTTTGTTGCTACTGCAGACTAGATGTATTGTTTTATGTGTGTTTATTGTTGTATATAATTCTTCTTGTATTAGTCTATCGACTGGGATCAACATTTTTTGTAGGCCTCCTTCGCTTTCTGCAATTACTGCTCTATCATCGGCACATCTCATCACGTGTACCTTATGTACTTTAATTGTTATTTCAATGTTTACTTCTTTTTTCACCCTGTCGTCTTGCTTTCTTTGTTGCTACTCCAGACTAGAAGTATTGTTTTATGTGTGTTTATTGTCGTATATAATTCTTCCTGTATTAGTCTATCGACTGTGATCTACATTTTTTGTAGGCCTCCTTCGCTTTCTGCAATTACTGCTCTATCATCGGCACATCTCATCACGTGTACCTTATGTACATTAATTGTTATTTCAATGTTTACATCTTTTTTCACCCTGTCGACTGTCTTCTGTATGTAATTGGGGTAGGGAATAAACTTGCCTTGCCCCATTTTCAACGGTAGCGAATTCTTATTACCACAACGAACCAATTTGGTTTCACGTAGATGTTACATAGAAGTCTTCTCTCTCTAAAGTTGATTCCTGACTCGATATTGTAATCACTGGAACAGCCTCACATACCCTCTCCACACGTGAAGTGTCATTTCATTTCACTTCTTCCTCCCCTTCGGGTGCTTAATTCTTTTTTGGTCAGGCAAAGTATGAAGCATATAAAATCTTAGCTCGACTATCATACCCTGACCTTGTACGCTGAAACCACGATACTTAATGGAATACTGACATTTATCTGCATTTTTATCGATTGAGCTTGCAACTTAGCGTTGACTGGATCAGCGTTCATTTGTAACGTTTTTAATTTCACCTTACTTTCTTAACACTTATTTCAGATAGCAGATTTATATTTCAGGCAGGAAGCTATAGACACGAACAGCTGTACAATCAACATATGCGTTGGAAAGAGATGTAGTACTTACAGTTTGCTCGTGATGATTAAATTTGATTTCGACCCCTTGCTTCATCAGTAACCGGTCAAATAACACAGGGTTCAGTAGTTTTACGAAAAAATCTGTACTGTTTCAAGTTACAATAAGCCGCGTGAACATGGTCAATTTTCGTTCAATAATCCAATCATGCTCTTCTGGTGAACTTCACTGCTAAGCACGTGTAGAATTGCCGAAGTGAAATTTCAGGGTATTCTTCCTTGGTAACATGATAACTTGCTAATTAACGCCACAAGTTAATAACTAATGAACACGCCGTATCACCGTATAGAGAACAAGAGTAATCACACACAAAGAGACGAAATGCAAACTATATAACACGAAACTTATCAAATACACTAGCAAGCCAAAGTCCACAACAGGTTCGCACTCTGACATGTCTCAAGCAGAATTGCTATTAGACCATCAGCCATTGTCGGGTACTAGGAGTGAAACCTACGAAAATTCCACTGCCTTCTTTGTCCTTTGGCAAAGACACCGTAGTGGTGGTAAACATAGTTTCTTTTCCTGTAATACCGTTATTCGCTGTCTGGTCGTTTACTTGCAGTGCGAGACAAGATATGCCATCTACCCACACATAAATAAGGAAGATGTGTTGCAAGAGCATGTGACCTCCGCCTCGCTAAACGACCTACTGGAATGCCATATAACTGCCCGTAATAGCATATGCCAAATGAAATGTTACAGTGAGTAAGGCTATCGTTACCGAAAGAAAATAACACCGCTTAGTTGGAGGAAAGTGTACAACAGACTCTTCTGATGGAAGAATCTATTCTAAACTTAGGGTAAAAGTTGGTGATACATCTGAACTGGGTGGCTATAGTGCAATCGCTCACGAACCGTACAGGGGGAAGAGGGGTACCACGTAGTATTTACTGCAAAAATCACTGATAATACAAATAAAATACTGATTTGCTAAAAAAAGGGGACAATTAAAGGTCGCCAGCCCGCTAGGGCAATGAATCTCAGAATATTAAGAAAGGTAACGGCAAAGAAATTCAAGCAAATAATCATTGGCGTGGCAACAGAAGTTTGTCTTGCTTCTCCACAGCACAACAGTTGATGAGAAAATAAATGAATTAGAAAGCACAGAGTTTGCAGTTACTTATTTTGAAATATTAAATTTTGAAAGTAAAATGAAATGGAGTTACTGGTAAAATAAGTAACTGGCTTAACTTAAACTTTGTTACGTAAAAATGACTTTCAGTAACCTCAGTGTAACGTTATGCAAAATTTTAAAAAAATAGACAAGCAATTTACCTTTGTTTATTGAAAGATTGAACCGAATTTACTTTAGCAAATGAAGAACTGACTTTACTTTAACAACAATAAAATATGTACCCAAGACAGCAGAAGTCACTCGCTAAGCTAAATACAGAATATATGAAATTGCACACTATTAAATTGCCTCTATCTTTAGTTATTAGTTTTGCCAGTGGAATTTTACGTTAATTATGTGAATGTAGCTAACACGCAAAATATCAAATTAATTAAGCTTCTATTATGGAATACAAGAATGAACAGTTACTGAGGAAGAAAATTTGGACTGAAACTGGTTATTAGGAGACACACAAAACTGGCAGTAAATAGTTAATCAGTTTCCATATTCTTACGAGACTCGGTGATTGATGGAAAAGGAAAGGGACCCTGCGTAGTAATAATTTCTGGGGACAATGACAACACAGGTGCCCTATAAGTTTTAACTGTTGCAAGTTATTATTCAAGTTTGTCATGCTTTGTGAAAGAAATGTAACGGGGTAAAGCCTCTACATTCCTATATCTGTCAGTTAACAGTATTAACGATGTTGTAGCTGTGCGGACAAGGAAGAATGTAGCCGACGACATTGCTGAGCTGGCGATATTGCTGCTGCTGCTGCTGTTTGAGAACCCAGAGTCCTCTCGACAGCGACGAATAATTACGGGACAGACAATTGTCAGAATAGCAGCTTTCTCCGCCTGTCACTTCTACAGTGCTCTCAAAACTCGCGGGTTAACGAATCAGGTGTGTCTACACCGGCGCGAGTATAGCTTCACACCATGTCGGCGGGAGCGCCCAACAAACACTTTCGCACTCTCTCATCACTCAAGCTGTTCTGCTTCCTCTCCATACGCAAGAATAAACAACGGCACACCAACTTTCAGTTCGTCATTACTATCGGTACATTAATTAAAGTTCCCTTGGCTATTACCCAGCAATTTACAATATTTTCATCATAATTACAGCCAATTATATATAGTCAGAAATGAATACACTATTACTTCGATTACTTGTTAAATATAGTTTCTATAATACAGCTTACAGCTTCAGAACCAGAATTAAAATACAAGTTATCAACGTACCTTACAAGGCGACAATTTTGTATGGTACAGAAGGTATTACATCTACATTTTTGGTGTTGCAAGCACTGCTTCAACTTACCCTTTTTTAACAACTATCTTTTCAATAGTGGATAGTTTAAGGAATTATTCTGAGTAGATAAATAATATCTAGAGAAAACTAAAGTAAGGGCTCTCGCTTCGGAAGGTTTTCAAAGAACGTATTTGGAGCAGCCTTACAATGCATGTCGGTAGATAAAAAATCCAGCTAGAGTTTAGATATCACCCTAATTGTTCCCATACCCTCCATTTTAACCATCTTTATTTACATGGACATAAAGTCCTTCTTGCATTTGTTCGTGTTCTGTACTTGTGATATTATCGTCTCTCCAGGATTTTTTCCGCAGCTTCCTCCAGAGGGCATGGAACTGTAAGTAGAGCAGATGTAAGTTTTTGGCCCCATAAACAGCGGCCGGAGTCACTGTTTTTACCAAATTTCTGTGTGCAATATCAATTCAGACTTAAGTATCTTGATAATTCTTAGTGGTTACTACTTGAATGGCAAACAAAAATTCATTCCAATCACCTCTATTTAATAGGCGACGAACTTCAAAAAAACTGTCTTTCTACATAACAACATAAAAAACAATACTGTGTGCTACTCTGTATGCGATTTAATGGCGTTCATGAACGTGATATCACTATAACTGAGAGCTAGCTGGTCACCAGAGAAACTACACCCACACGCTGTCCGATTGCACCATGATATACCCTACGCAGCCAGCATTGTTAGACAGTAAATATTGGAGCTACTGTTGTCAGCGGTTACGGATTCCGCTGGTGCGTTAATGGTCTGTAACTAGACGCCTGCGCTACATCAGCCGGCGTACAACGCAATAAATAAATTTTATTGTGAGCATTGTAACTTAATGTACTGGAAAATAGTTCGCTCATATGTATACTTCGCAAACGTACCCACGGATTCGTCGACTTTATAACTTCATTAATCGTGATAACTTGGGGGTCTTTCATCATGATTCTTGTTTTAATGGGAACGGCGGGAACAAGATGTGGGTAGCACAGAAAGTCTTCGAATTAATACGAATCGGATATTTTAAAGCTGGTCATTTCTTTCTTGCATAAATATTTATTACGTCAACGATCGCTTAAGGGGACCAGGTCGAAAAAAATCGATTTTCGGTTTTCATCATATTTCGATAGATTAAGGTTTTATTTAAGTACTCTAAAAAGGATTTTGCTTAAAAAAATTTTTTCGAGCATTTAAAGAGGATTTTCCTACCACGTGTGTTTATGTGGCACTCCCACTTTTCTGTCACCCACCTTTCTGCATATATTTTGGATCTTTATATCCTCTACATTGCACGTTAGGGATTTTATTTTAATCCCGAGTGCGTTGGCTATCCTTGGAATGCAACGGTCGGTATTCTTTTGTTTCTGCTGTTTGTAAACAACAAGTTTTTGCAACACGCGGCTATTTTTGTTGAAGTGTGATTGCGAGTAGTTATTAGAGAAAACTTGCAGGTATACTATGAGCAGGCAATTAGGACAAATAAAGAAAATCTTGAGGCAATGAAGAGAGATGTTTGGGCCATATTTCTCCGTAAGTCCTTTACTGATGATAAGCCATGTCTTGGATTGCGTCCATCAGGAGAAAATTCGTGGTGCAAATACAATAGGGCTCAGGCAACTGGAGAATGTTCTTCTCAACAGCATTCTCTTCCTGCTGCTGTTATTACAGCAATTAAACCTATTTTCAGAGACTTGGCTCATCCTGACACTCTAAGGAAATGTCTGCATGGGCAGACACAGAACCCAAACGAATGTTTCAACAACATAATTTGAAACCGCCTTCCTAAAACTGTATTTGTAGGCATGCATACAATGAAACTAGGAGATCACGATGCTGTTATTACATTCAGTTGTGGTAATATTGGAAAGTGTTGGGTACTGAAAAAGCTCCTGGTGAAAATCACTGGGCTGCAACACTGCGATAAAATGAGGATAGCCGACGCAGACAGGTCTGCATCTAATATGGCCAAGAAAGCAAGACAAACATCCAGGAAGGCGAAAAAGAAGCTGGAAGACCTGCTAGAGATCAAAGAAGGGCCATCATATGCAGCAGGACAATTTTACATAACTGTAGGTAGCAAATTTCGAAAGTTTTTTTTTTAAAGTCAATTTCCCACAAACTAAAACTTTCAGTACATATGCCCCATTATATCAGAAACAGTCATGGATAAATGAATGAAATTTTCAGACTCTCTGCTTAACATAAAAAGCCACCTCTGGTACTACGTTCGTTAATATTTCCCCATTAGGAATTTCACAAAAAATATTTTCTACAGAAAAAACTTAATATTTTTTGCTAATAAATTTAAATACGTATTTCTTAAAAGCTATAAAATGGGGAAAGTAGATTTTAGTACAGTTGACTCTATTAGCATAATGTAACATCCAGTAAAAATATTAAGGTCCTGCATCAAATAGTTTTTGGAGAAGTGGGTCAAATACTTCCCTAAATTAACCTGGGTTGGATAGGCAGGGTGTGGTCCCCTTAAATGTAGACTAAAATATTTATCTTACCGGTTTCGGAAACAGTTGCCATCTTCATATGTGCTTTATCGACTAAAATGCTTCGTGCAGATAAGCAGGTATAGTTAGGCACTTACAAATTCATAAAGTTAGTTAACGTTTCAGTGAATGTACATCATATTGTCACACAATAAAATGCTGACACTAGATTATACTGCTGTGTTGTTCTGTAGCTATTTGAAAGAGAGGGACTAATGGGGAGAGGGGAAAAAAATAGGCAAAGTGGGAGGATAAGGGCGTACTTTTCAACTACATTTGTTTTCTGTGCTAAAGCAAGTGAAATTGGTATTTTAAGAAACATTGTCAACAACGCTATTTATGATAGTTAAAAAAATATAATTTTTAGCAAGCACAGGCGTTTGACTGTAGGGAAAGAGCGAAATTTTTTTAAATTTTTACATGTCTCACAGCAGCAACGACAGCGTCTTCAGTACTTGCGTAGCCGAGCACCACACACTGCAAGTATTGGACAGCTTTTAGCGCTGCAATCACACGTAAAATGTATGTAAACCAAAACACGTGTAATTTTATATAGGTATAATTTACGTGAAATTGTAAAAAAAGTGCGATTCGTGGCTGTTCTGCAATATTAACTTCAATTTTTTGAAAGATAATGTGAAAAATTAATAACATATACTCGTATTTTAAAATCATAAAATGTGAGGGTACTGCTTACCTAATTTAGCATTCAAAGCCAAAGCTCTAAAAATTTGTACTCACAGTAAACACTTAAACGTGTACAAGTAGATGATCACCAGAACCATGATGAAATAAATTTTATAAAAATAAGTGTCATTAGCGCAAAACGAAAACACACAAATGTCATAACTACAAGAAATTGCAAAAGTTTACACTATGGTAAAGAGAGTGCAAAGAAATATCATTAAAATTATTAAAATGAAATTATAATAGAATACAGTGATATCACAGTAGCAGTGGTGGTGCGTCGCCATCGTCGTGTTTACTTCCATGTTTTCAGTAGCGTGCGGCAGGCTCCGCTTGGTCGCTTCGTCCCACAAAGTCACTGCGTCAGACAGTTGCAACTTCTCTCCACGTTTGTCTTTTTACGATTCACTGAAGAATGAGATCGTAGAAAGCGCTGAAAAAAGAGCTCTAGGAGGAACAATCCTGATAGTTTAGCACATCTTTGGAATTCAGCATGTCATGTGTATGAATTTCAAGTTCGTCTAAAATATAAAGTGAGCCCAACTGAAAGAAAACTACAATTATGTGTCAGGATGTAAATAAGTTATATAAAACTGCAACCAGTAACTTTTTTGAATGATTATGTTTTATTCCACGAACCAGTTTTCGAACCTTTTCAGAAATAAGTCAACAGTTCATTTGAAGGTTTCATATTAATTTAAAAATTGAAATTGACGTATAAAGGTCCTAGTCATACAGACAGCTGTTTCTCATTGCAGATACAATAACTCTGTATCACTGATTCCTGGGCATTCATGTTAACACCAATCATGATTAAAATATTTGCTATACATTGCCTGTATTATACTTTAATTTACTAATAGAAATAAGCTATCAGATTTCCTGAAGTTTGTTCTTGTAGTAATTAATTTATTTTATTTTTTTCTTTCATGTTGTCGGCGGTCTTGTTAAAATTGGCCCTTATATCGACTTTAATACGTGTAAAAAAGAACAAATCACACCTCAGGGCAAAGTAGGCCTATGCCATATCTTTTTGTCAAGATCTTTGTTACTAGCAACAGTTGTAATGTAAAGCGTATGTTGGATGCTGGAAAAGCCTTGCTGTCAGAGTGTAAATTAATACAGTCTGTGTGGAAGTTTGTGTAGTGATATAACAATTGGACATCAAAATGGAGGGAGACAGATGGTCACTAACAGAAAAAACTGCTGTGGCAGTAAGTAAAAAACCTAAATTTACATCTATATCGACAGATATGGCAATACATTAAAGAGTATACCATCTTTTTGTCATAGAGCCAGCAACCAGAATTGTGCTAGAAATAATGACCTAACGTCCGGAAACCATCTCAAGATGTACCTAAAAAGGGTCGGAAACCGGTTCATGGAATAAAACAGAATTATTCAAAGAACTGACTTGTTGCAGTTTTATATAACTTATTTACATTCAATTTTCAGTCACGGTTCTAAAATATCTTTGATGTATAAACATAATATTTAAGGATATTTTGATAACATTATTACAACTACAATCAATGTGGAACAGTACAGCTATACATAATTTCCATTGATACTGACGTACCTATCCAAGCACGGGGTAGAAAGGCAGTGGATACTTTCAGTGTGCTCCTGAGTTGCTGACGGATCCGGTTTTCCACAGTGCAGTACACTCCCTTGTCACAGGTGAGCCTCAGAAGTTTCAGAGGTTTTTTAACAGGGTGAAGCTACGAGTGACACATGGGAAGATATCGGGTCTGTTCCGGCGTAACGACAAGCGCCGGCACGAAGATGAGGAACGATACAACAGAGAGGGCTGTGAGACGACGTCAGCCAATAGCACGGCGACTAGAACGACACCACGACAAGAGCGACCTCTACAAGAAGAGAATAAAATCGACGCCAGCCTTGCCTCGGGCGCACTGGAAGAGAGGACTAGAAGATCCGCACTAGAAGAGCGGCATTAAAAGATGAGCAGTGATATTAACGATAGCAGTGACTTATGAACTTGCATGATTATATTGTATGGAAATTGTATATTTCGAAAGACACTGACTATTTGCATGTCGCAAATTCCTTGCACCACCATCTTGTACATACCGAAGTTAAGTATTGTCAGTTCAATTATTTTAATACACTCCATTAATATGATTTGCTTCTATGTTGTTTACTATCCGAGAAAGCAGCTTCGTAGGCAGCCTATGTTACACGAATGGGCAGCATCCCATAGGGGCTGCAAGGAGGATGTTCCAGAACCTTCATCGAAAGTACTGAAGAAGCTCGAGGGCTCTTCTTGGCCATACATCATACCTCATAACGCTGACGTCACCGGAATATTGTCCATTGTATGAGACGCTGCTCTCCTACACTTCTTTCATTTCACGACACATTTGCGAAGCGTGCTCCCCTTCTGCGCGAAGAAATTGGATAACCGCTCTTTGTGCTGGTTGGGAGGAATCCATCATACAATGAATTACGGAAACAACTATCCAGAAAATAGTAAATTGCTTCGAAGCCGTTAACTCCACTTGTGAAAATGTGTACCGAAAGCTGTTTTAGTGTTAGTGAGACTGAGCGTTCTTTGAATCTAGTCTCAGAATCTCATCCAGCCTGCACTGTATACCTCGTATATTTTCGCAGTTATTTTATTTGGCCTCATATATTACAAAGCTAAAAGAAAAGCTTCAGGAGAATAATGAAAAAATTACGAAAACAGAAATGGGTAATACAACGATTACATTGATAAAACACAAAAGCGTTTTTAAGGCAACAGAATCACTTAAGTCAATAAGAAGAACGTTTGTTAATAATGTTTTCGTATGTCCATCCCTGTGATTGGAGGTCTGGGGGACTTCGGTCGTTCACTTATGTAAGAAAATGAAACACCTACAGTCGTCCTTATCAAGTCATTTATTGTGTGGCTATCAGTTTCGGTTCTTCAATGCACCATCTTCAAGCGTTAGCTGATGCCGAGAGGGTTAAGCATCCAGTCTTCCTTCTTTCACCTGGGAGTGGGTTGAGGGAGTCACTTGGGCCAAAGCGGACTGGGCTCACAACAAGTCATCTCCTAGGCAGTCAGCGAAGTTTGCACGTCTATCGACAGCCTCGCCGCAAGAAGGAACTTTTCGACGCTCCGTGGTTAATTTCACGGATAGAGTTTTGGACAATGCGACGCTGTCTGTACTCGGAAAAGGACTTAACTTCGCTCCTACACCTAAGACTCCACCTTTCGTGGATTTCATAAGTGCTATTGAAGAAGCTGTTAGACCCCTTCCCAGCGACGCAGCTGAAGAAATGAGGTGTGAAACATGCCGTGCACTTAAGAAAGCGACTCCTCTGAAGAACAACATTTCTTCTAGCGAAAGGGCTGCACTTCGCAAACTACGTGGTTCTCCGAGCGGACAAGGGCAATGCGACGGTACTTTTGCCACGAAACATCTACAACGAGAAGATTTATAGCCTCCTTGGTGAATCCACATATCGGAAGATCGACAAGGAGCCGACGAGCACAAGAAAAACGACAGTTTTGTGAAACTCTTCTACGCTTCCACCTGAAGTCATTAAAAGACTGAAACCGCATAGCTCTGTTCCACCGAGGCTTTATGGTCTTCCGAAAATTCATAAAGAGGGACTACCATTACGCCCTATTGTTAGTAATATCGGTGCGCCAACCTATGACTTAGCACAACACCCGTCTTCGTTACTGAGACCTTATGTGGGCAAGTGTCCACATCACATTCGTAATCCCACCGATTTTATTAGTAGACTGAAGTCGCTCCAACTCCATAATTCTGACTTATTAGTGAGTTTTGATGTCGTCTCTTTATTTACTAAAGTTTCACTGTGGATTCAATGGTACTCATTAGCAGAAGGTTCAAAGCCGACGTAACAGCATTATTTCATCATTGCCGGTCCTCAACTTATTTCTTATTCAATAATGAATATTTTGAACAAGTTGACGGTGTTGCTATGGGCAGTCCTTTGTCCCCTCTGGTAGCAAACCTTTTTATGGAGGACTTTGATGAGAAGGCACTCGAGTCCGCTGAATTTAAACCGAAAGTCTTCTGGCGTTACGTGGATAACACATTTGTAGCTTGGCCCCATGGAGAAGAAAAACTGGCAGGATTCTTAAAACATCTGAATTCCATTCACAAGAATATTCAGTTTGCCATGGAGGTCGAAAAAGATAGATGTCTGCCGTTTCTGGATGTCCTTGTCAATCGTAGAACCGATGGATCTTTGGGGCACTCCGTCTACCGGAAGCCCACACACACAGATCTATATTTGCAGGCGACAAGCTGCCACCACCCTGCACAAACCATGGGTTTGCTGCGTACTCTGGTGCATCGGGCACATGTGGTATCTGATAAGGTCAGCCTTCCTAAAGAATTAGAACATTTGCAATCCGTCTTCAGGGAGAATGGATATTCTACACGCCAAATCCGCACAGCTGTAACAAAGAAGAAATGTAAAGAGAAACAAGAAGAAGAAGAGAAAGAGGTGGTCAGGTCCAGGGCGTTTCTTCCGTATGTGAGTAATCTCTCCTCTAAAATAGGAAGGATTCTAAAGAAGCATTGTGTTAAAGTGATCTTCCGACCACCTACGAAAATATCGGCTCTGCTTGGCTCTGTGAAGGACGATCTGGGTCTGAGGAAGGCGGGTATTTATAAGATCTACTGTCAATGTGGCAAATCCTACATTGGCCAAACTACTCGCACAGTACGGGAAAGATGCGTGGAGCATGAGCGCCACACACGTCTACTACAGCCCAACAAATCAGCCATAGCAGAACACTGTATTTCGACGGGACACTCCATGGATTAGTGTGGAACAAAAATTTTAGCGACAACTAGATCTTTTTGGGAATCCATTATCAAGGAGTCCGTGGAGATACGATTGGCAAAACATCTTATTAATCGAGACGGCGGCTTTCAGATGGATAAAGCATGGGATCCTGTAATTTCTTTAATCGCTTCACAGAGACATGGGTCTGCATCTAATGCGACGGCTGACGAAAATTGATTTTATACTTTCGACTACCGCGCCTCACCTGCGCGAAGGCGCTTTACGACAGATAGCGTAAATGTAGGTACACCACTACGCATGCGCGGCCCGCGTCTGCTGCAGAGCGCGCCAAATTAGATAGGGGGCGCGGAATTGGCCTTCTCCACTGCCCAGGCGCCGCCGCGCCAATTTTCGGTATATATAGAACGACGCGCACCAGTAATCTTCAGTCTCGTACTCACCTGAAGATGGCTGCATGTTTGTTAGCCGAAATATCGTGCCAAGATGTCAACGTGATCCGGCTGCAAGCCCGAAATATGATGGACCAATCAATACGCCGGGAAAACTTCAAGATACACAGGGTTAACACCATTTGTATACACGATGCATCAGTGACCAACATCCATCTGTAACTGGTTATCGCTGATCATCTGTATCCATAGTGTTGTCTCTCCAAAAATGGTTCAAATGGCTCTGAGCACTATGGGACTCAACTGCTGTGGTCATAAGTCCCCTAGAACTTAGAACTACTTAAACCTAGCTAACCTAAGGACATCACACACATCCATGCCCGAGGCAGGATTCGAACCTGCGACCGTAGCGGTCGTGCTGTTCCAGACTGTAGCGCCTTTAACCGCTCGGCCACTCCGGCCGGCGTTGTCTCTCCAACTTTACAGTTGATGATCACTGATACACCGTGTATATGGATGGTGTTAACCGTCTTGGCATCAACTAAGGCCTGAAAATAGCGCCTTAAAGCACCGAAACTGGTTGCCATACCATAAATGACAACATAAGACGGCTGTAGGTGTTTCATTTTCTTACATACTTAATACATGTCATCTACAGAATAGGAAGAAAATAGGTGGAAATGAAATGAGCGTACGGCATTTTGGGGAGCGAGTCCCCCATTCGGGGAAGTTCGGCCGACGAGGGCAAGTACTTACTGCTTTCGACACCACATTAGGCGACTTGCGCGTCGGAGATGGGGATGAAATGATGACGAGGACAACACAACACCCAGCCCCTGAGCGGAGAATATCTCCTGCCGCAGCCAGGAATCGAACCCGGGCCCCTTGGCGTGGCATTACGCCTTGCTGACCACTCAACTAACGGGGCGGACAGAAAATAGGTAATAGTATGTTTCTGTTCACAGGTGAAGAAAAATTTAAATACAAGGTTGAACCAAACAAACTGGTACTTGTAAGTAATGTCAGATGCCCAAGATATAAGCTACGTAAGGTACTAAATGACGGACTCAAGGAAGCGTATAACTTTTATCAGTCGCACCACATTAAGAACAGCGTCGAATTGGCAACATTATTAGAGACGTTGCAATATCACAAGAAGCCGCTATAGCTTCCCTTGACATCACACATCTATATATAAACATTCCAGTCAAGCAAACCACTAAAATGATTGAGAAGAATCTGATCAAGTACGGAAAACTGAGCGCAAGTGAAACAGGTGAATTATATGATTCTTCCAGTTGATGCTGGATTTCAGTTATTTCAGATATGAAGACAAAATATATCAGCAATCTGGTGGCTTCAAAATGGGAAAAACTCTATCTGGAACACCGGCAGGTATATTTATAAATGAGGTGAAATGCAGATTCTTCAATAACTTTCCACAATTAATCGAAAAGTTGTGTACTACAAACTATACGTTAACTATCATATTCAAGAGTAACGCTGCTGAACTAAATAATTTGTTGAGCAAATTAAATAGAAAACATCTAGAAGTGAGTTTCACAGTCGAGATGGAAGCAAATGACAGTAGATAAAAGTGTAGGTAAACATAATAAATCCTTTTTCGGAAGCCTACGATCACCGACGCCATTATTAACACGGAGTTCTGCCACAGGCAGGAACATAAAAATGAATATTTTAATGCTATGATCACTAGAATTCTAAAACGGCTGCTGACTGGAAATGGAAGCAATCAAGTGACATGACATTCAATAAAAAGCACAGGGAATGTCACTCCAGAGGCCGTGGCTTGCATACCACACTGCTCATCCTGGTGGTACACTTCATCCACCACCACGCCACACTATCTGATTGTCAGGGATTGTGAGTGCACTTTATTTAGATACCAGTGCAGCTTAACTGCGCACTATTTGGTTTCATTTTCATATTAATGAACAACATAGGTCACAAACGAAAATTATGGAGAAGTGGAAACTCTACCTAAGGAAAACCATGTAGGTATTGTGGATAGTTTTAACGTAAAACGATTTGTCTTTAAAACAGGAATGACAGTGCAGGTCAATCAGCTACATCTGCACATACACAGGGACGTTTTCTACTGAAACAGCAAACTGTCTCGAAAACAGCTGTAGAACGGATGTAAGATTGGCAGTGTTATCGAAACGTTTAGAAAACTATCCTCGTAATTCTTTCAAGACGACAATGAAATCTTTAAATCTTGCATTTTCTTTAACATCACTGAGCTTAGGGAACTAGCTGCACTTGTCAGAATTTATTTCCTCGATAACGTGACTATTTGAAAATTGATTCCTCTCATACCAGAAATAAGTTGTTTCTCGTCTTGCCGTGTCTTAGTGTGAGCAGTGTGCAGTCATGTCTACTTAAAATGTGAGGTCTGCAATTAATTCTGAATGTTCTAATTTTTGTTCCTGTCCTCCTGTTCAGTCATAAATTCTACAATAGCAGGTTTTAAATCTGAAAATCGTTCCAAGCATGCCTCTTGACTTAACCAACTTGCTTTGCGGTAGTATATAAACTCTCCACACTCTTCGTTCAGTTCCATTGAGAAGTGTTGCAACTGACATCGGAATAACGTGTGCGACATCTGAAATTTTACTATTCGTACCACCAATGCCTTTACGTGCTCCTTGTCTGCAAATACAGTGAAGCGCCAAAGAAACTTGTACAGGCAGGCGTATTATTCAAACACAGAGATATGTAAACATGCAGAATACAGCGCTGCTGTCAGCAACGCCTATATCAGTGAACAAGGGTCTGGTGCAGTTGTTGGATCTGTTACTGCTGCTACAATGGCAGGTTATCTAGATTTAAGTGAGTTTTTGCATGGTGCTGTAGTCGCCGCACGAGCGGTGGGACACAGCATCTTGGAGGTAGCGGTGGGGATTTTCCCGTACGACCAATACCAGGAACCTCGTAAAACATCAAATCTCCGACATAGCTGCAGAAGGGAAAAGATCTTGCAAGAACGGGAGCGACGACGATCGAAGAGGATCACTGAATTTTACTGAAGTGCAACCCTTCCGCAAATTGATGCAGATTTCAATGATGGGCCATCAACAAGTGTCAGCGTGTTAACCATTTAACGAAACATCATCGATATGGGCTTTCGGAGCCGAAGGCACACTCGTGCACCCTTCATGATTGTACGATACAAAGCTTTAATCCTCGCCTGGGCCCGTCAACACCGACGTTGGACTGTTGATGACTGGAAACGTGTTGCCTGGTCAGATGAGTCTCGTTTCAAATTGTATCGAGCGGATGGACGTATGCGGGTATGGGGACAACGTCATTTATTCATAGACCCTGCATGTCAGCAGCGGACTGTTCAAGCTGGTGGAGGCTCTGAAATGGTATGGAGCGTGTGCAGTTGGAGTGATATGGGCCCTCCGATACATCTAGATACGACTTAGACACCTGACACGTACGTAAGCATCCTGTCTGGTCACCTGCATCCATTCATCTCCATTGTGCATTTCGATGGACTTGGGCAATTCCAGCAGGACAATGCGACTCTCCACACGTCCAGAATTGCTACAGAGTGGCTCTTCTGAGTTCAAACACTTCCAATGGCCACCAAACTCACCAGGCATCAACACAATTGAGTATATCTGGGGTGCCCTGCTACGCACTGTTCAGAAGAGATCTCCATCCCTTCGTACTCACGGATTAATGGACAGCCCTGCAGGATTCATGGTGTGAGTTTCCTCCAGCACTACTTCAGACATTAGTCGATTCGGGACTTTTGCATGCTCGCGTGGGCCCTACCCGATATTTGACAGGAGTACAAGTTTCTTTGCCTCTTCAGTGTTTAACACAGTGTGCTTCTTGATGTACAGAACAGTGAATTCCGTCCGTAGGTCATTAGAATTTTTTTGCTCTTTCATAGTCAACTAAATCTTTAAATTCTGTCTGTATGGTACTGTAACGTCGTTTCAAAGCAATCTTAAGTACCCATCGTTTATGCGTTTGCATAATAGATACTGAAAATCCTCATGCCCGTCTTCTGTCATCCCCACTCATTTTTGAAAGCTTGTGGCAATAGATTGATAAACTGCATCTTTTTGTGCAAACAGCCTCTGGACCAATGTACCGTACCACGTAAAAATAACTAAGGGTAAATAGTACTGACACCACGATTGTGCCGACCTGAAGAGAGTTGTTCCGATCGAAAAATGCCACACCATAAAATTATACGAAATGTCTTGCTGTACTGCGTACTTCAGAGAAAGACGGAGCAAAGTCGAGACAGGCCAAGCCTCGACATTCATGCGATCCACGCATCCGGCGTGTTCGGAGTTGGGCACGCCGTTTCTGGCCCTGCTCTACACAAATGATGTAAAAATTAGCGTAAGCTCCAGTGACTTGCTACGGTCGGTGTCCTATGAGATTGCAAAGTATTTCCGCAACAGCACAGTATATTTCCGGACAGAAAAACTGATTAAAATACAATTATGCCATATCACTTATAACAAAAAATTTGCAGTACCAGTATACCAGGCAAAATGTAGTAATTGAGGAAAAATATATATACGCACACGGGACGAGATTTTGAGACTAAAGTTAACAACACTCATGTCTCCATAGCTGTATGACTGTTTTAGCTGCACGTTTGGTTGCATGATCCGCCAAGTTCTGAACATCCCGCCACAGACCCTGCACCGTAAAGCCAAGACCTCCATCCCTTAACCGTTCTCTACGTGGGAACACTATGAGGATTATAAAAGAGTAGTTGAAGGAGTGGAAACATGGCTACGAGCACAGTATAAATTTTTTTTAGGCACGTGTAGTACATGCTCTTCCACAACACTGGCAGAAGGTCATAGAAAGTGATGCACTACGTAGAAAAATAGTACTTGTAAAGGGAATTTCTTTGGGATATTGTCTGACTCTAAAGAATAAATATGTTCCGGAAAAAAATTATGCGGCGTTATTCATTGGGAGACATTCGTAATATGGGTGAAGGTAACAATCAGACAACCATTCCTTTTTACAGACTGCCTACTGAGAGGTCTTATAACAGAACGCTTCATAGAAATGTGGAAAATAATGGTAATACTTTTCTGATAATGCTGTAGTTAGGGATTTCACCTTGCCAAATACAGAACGGAATTCACGCGTACGGATGCCAAGAACATGGATTCGTTAGAGATGGTTCAGAAAACATTTTCCGAAAATTACACTCAAAAGATAGAGAACCTAATCGTGATGGCGATGTCTGAGGACTTATATTTTCTGGGAACTAATTAGCACAAACATTTCAGTTCAGTAACACAGAGGTGGGAGTCAGTAATAATGATATGGCATAGTCGATTACAACAATTAAATAACCCATTAACATATGTAGAAATTTATTTTTTGCTTTCCACGTGAGGCACAGGAACAGATTGTAAATTATCTAAGCAATAGACCTCAAACATTCATCTATGGGGACGAACATGTGGAGTGTCAGTGAACAGAATTTGGAAGTGCTGTCAAATTCGCTGATGGAAATAAAATTCTCCAAAAAAGTAATGAAATTTCAGGAATACATTTGTCTAGATAACATATTGAAGTGATTAACGTTTCAAGTTGATAGGTCGATGTAAACTCGAGAAAAGACGTTGCAATTGTGAAGTGCTGGTACGCTGATTGATAACTGTTATAACCGCCAGAATGTTGAATTACTACCATGAAAACGTGCATGAATTGTGTTGGCCGGCCGCAGTGGCTGAGCGGTTCTAGGCGCTACAGTCTGGAACCGCGCGACCGCTACGGTCGCAGATTCGAATCCTGCCTTGGGCATGGATGTGTGTGATCTCCTTAGGTTTAAGTAGTTCTAAGTTCTAGGGGACTGATGGCCTCAGAAGTTAAGTCCCATAGTGCTCAGAGCCATCTGAACCATTTGAATTGTGGTGTAGGTGCCGGATGTCAGTTTGTGGGACGGAGTTCAGCCCTGTTGCTCTCGATCGGTCAATATAGGGTCGGTTAACGCTGGTTGTGGATAACTCTAGAGCTGTAAGCCGATGTGGTTCCATAATTAGCCGATCGAGGACGCATCTGGTCAACGAGCTGCTCAAGGCAACAGGTCGACACCCTGTAGATCATGTTGGGTTACAAAAGCGCTACGTTGGCGAGTATTATCCTGTTGGAGAACACGCTCTGGAATGTTGTTTATGGACGGCAGCACAACAGGTCGAATCCTTACTTTGAGTACAAATTTACATTCAGGTTGCTTGGGATAACCACAAAAGTGCTCCTGTTGTTATGCGATATCGCGCCCCAGACAAATTTACATTCAGGTTGCTTGGGATAACCACAAAAGTGCTCCTGTTGTTATGCGATATCGCGCCCCAGACCGTAACTCCAAGTGTGTGCAGCCCGCATGTAGGTTGGTTTCAGGTGCTCATCTGCCCTCCTCCTAACCAACACACGGCCACTATGGCACCGAATCAGAAGCAGCTTTCATTAGAAAACACTACAGACCTCCAATACGGCCTCCACTGCTCCACTGAGCTGTCGTTTGACAAAACTGACGTCACAAACGAAGTGGGTTTGCGTTCAGCGTAATGCACGCTGCAGAGCGTCTGGTTCGAAGCTGTCGCTGAAGTAATGGATTTTTAACAGTTCATTGTGCCACAGTGGTGTCAACTGTTGCTCCAATTGCTGCTGCAGATGCAGTACGATGCGCTAGAGTCATACGCTGATGACGAGGGTCTCTCCTCCCGGTAATGCCACGTGAGCGTCCAGAGACCGGACTTCTTGTGACCGTAGCTACAGTACCCACCGCAACCAGCAATCCAGCAATCATGCACAGTGGCTACACCAAATCTTTCTGCAATACCGTGCGATCAACATTCAGTTTCTTATAGCCCTATTACACTACCTCGTTCAAACTCATTGAGCTACTCATAATGGCGTCTTCGTGGTTTCAAAGGCGTTTTTGACTGACATTAACTCACTGCGTCTAATCTCAAAGGTAACTAAAGCTCACTATCATTAATGCACGAATTTTAGCAAAGACTTGATTTGCACTCTCGTGGTGACACTGCTAGCGCCACTATTATGCGACTGGCGAGTAATTTGAATACACGTCTTTTTTCAAACGTAGAAACACGCCTACCAACTATCATTTATCTCTCAGAGTTCACTTTCGGTGTTGGAATTCTTGTCAGTCAGTGTAATTGTATGTGCCGTGCAAGGCTGTGAGGAAAGGAAAGACTTTTCCATGGTTCAATAGCCAGGTAAGAAAGCGAAAATAGGATCATCATATATATTCAAACGAATTCGAAGCCTTCGTGGTAAACAAATGCTGAAACCAGTTAGGATTAGGATAAGGATAAGGAGAGCAATGCGAGGGGGATTATTGATTCGAAAATTAAAACTGTGCCTACCTATACGAGAAAATGATAAAACGTAATTTTACCTAAAGTACTCGTATGTAGACGGATCAAGTCACCTATTGAGTCTCTCAGTAACCATATTGCCACCGAAATGGAGGATGGGAAAGCGAAAGCCGAAGTACGTGATTTTTTCTCTTGAGAGTGTTTCACTGTAATAGACCTTAGTATGGTTCCTCCTCTCAAACATACCGTGAAAGCCAAAATGGAAAACACGAGGATCGTTCAATAAGTAATTCCCCACATTTTTTACAAAAAAAGCTATTTATACACAAAGACAAACGTCCTTGTTGGTGCTTCACATTTGATGTTTATTGTTCGCGCCAGTGAAGTTTTGAACCGTTTTGGTAGATGGCAGGGCCGTAGTACAGTGTCAAAATGGCGTTTACACATTACTCATGTTATAAGCAGCGTGCTGTTATTGAGTTCCTGTGTGCAGAAAAAGAACCGTGGTGAATATCCATAAACGTTTGAGTGCTGCAGTTGATAGGAGTACATTTGGGCGATGGGTAAAGAAAGTTACAGCCTCAGGAAATGCAGAAACAGAGATCCATGATCAGCCACGCTCGTTGGACATCAGTGCCTCGTCCACCCTACAGTCCAGACCCGGAATCCTCGGACTTCCACCTATTTACGCCATTTAAAGATTCTCTACGGGGAACACACTTTGAAGATGACGAGAGTGTCAGTCATGAAGTGACAATATGGCTACGCCTATGGGACAAGAGCTTTTAGCAGCACGGAATACGTGCTCTTCCACAACGTTGCCGTACGGCCATAGAAGGTGATGGAGACTACTTAGCAAAACAGCACATGGACAAGAAATGTTGATTTGTATTGTCACCATATTCTGGCTCTTAACAATAATGTCCTGAGAAAAAAAATGCGTGGCATTACTTATTGAACGACCTTCGTATTGCAATAAGGTTTCGCGGAATAGAAAATTGGCTAAAATCGGCCTACAGTGAAAAAGCCCCGGTCGTGATGAGATATACGTAAAATTCCTCTTCTACCAGAACCTTATGGTAGGTCACTACAGCAACTAAGAGTTACAGGCAATTGGAAAAAGGCTCAGGCTACTCCCATTTGCATTAAGGGTTGTTGAATAGCATCTTATAGTTGTAGGTTCATATCGCTCCCATGAGTATGTTGTAGAATTATGTATCCTAATCATTTTAGGTTAACGAAGATCTTCTCTACGGTAATTAACATGAATTTAGTAAACTGAGAACTTGTGTAATTATTAAGTTCATCCGTGAGATTTTGAGAAACGTAGATAACGATAGTTAGATTGCTGCCGTGTTCCTTAAGGTGTGTGTTTCGATATAGTTCGTGCTGTCGCTTACGGTACAAGATACGAACCAACGGAGCATCGGGGCAGATTTTTGACTAGATTCAGACGATCCCAGCATAGAAAATACGTCGTTGCTGTATGATATGGTGGATGACTTAGACTGTCCCAGGAATGTATTAGAGGATAATGCATCTGTTCACAGGAAATTTGTTATTCCAGAAATCGTAGTGTAGTGCAGGAAGGGCTACAGCCGACTGACGCTTGGTTGAAAGGACCGGTAGTCGACTAGCAACGTGATTAAATGTAACGTTCTCCCAAAAACGGGCAGAAAGACCCAGTAATGTCCCATCACACTAATGACAATAAATAATAGATGGCCGTAGCATTCGTAAAATATTTGGGAGTAACGGTACGGAGCGGCCTGAAATACAACGAACACAACCCCACTTGTAGGAAAACCAGATGTGGGGATCAGATTCACTGGAAGAATAGCGTTGAGAAGATGTTGATCGGATTCCCGTGGGAGATGTTACAAGGGAGGCGTTGCGCATCACAGACGTATTTACATTGAAATTGCGAAAGCGTGCATTCCAAGAAAAGTCAGGTGATATATCACTACCTTCAACACATCCGGCAAAATGGACATGACGGGATAACCTAGGAAATTGCACCTCGTTCGGATTACCCCCAGTTGTTGTTCCCAGCCGCGACTCGTGTAGGAATAGGAAGAGGGGCAAATGACAGAGATAGCAGCAGAACTCGCTACCACACTTTCGGAGCACTGATGTAGGCACAGAAGATTCTGAGAGTGAACAAGGCGCATGGCAGCGACAAACGTTAATCAATTTTATTTATTTGTCAGTAGCTCCTAGTTGCACTTCTTCAGCACTGCTCTTATAATGGATCTACATCTACATCTACATCTACGTGTTTACTCTGCTATTCACAATAAAGTGCCTGGCAGAGGGTTCGATGAACCACCTTCAAGCGGTCTCCCTACCGTTCCACTCTCGAGCGGCGCGCGGGAAAAACGAGCACTTAAATTTTCCTGTGCAAGCGCTGATTTCTCTTATTTTATCGTGTTGATCATTTCTCCCTCTGTATGTGGGTACCAAAAGAATATTTTCGCAATTGGAGGAGAAAACTGGTGATTGAAATTTCATGAGATCTCGTCGCAACGAAAAACGCCTTTGTTTTAATGATTGCCACTTCAATTCCCGTATCATGTCTGTAGCACTATTTCACCTACTTCGCGATAATACAAAACGACCTGCCCTTGTTTGTACTTTTCCGATGTCATCCGTCAGTCCCTCCTGATGCGGATTCCATACTGCACAACAATGCTCCAGATTAGGGCAGACAAGTGTGGTTAAGAAGTCTCTTTAGACCTGTTGCACCTTCTAAGTATTCTGCCAATGAATCCCAGTCTTTGGTTTGCTCTACCCACAACATTATCTATGTAATCGTTCCAATTTGTAATTGTAATCCATAAGTATTTAGTTGCATTTACAGCCTTCAGATTTGTGTGACTTATCGCGTCATCGAACTTTAGTCGATTTCTTTTAGTACTCATGTGTATATCTTCACACTTTTCTTTATTCAGGGTCAATTGCCACTTTTCGCACCATACACGTATCTTATCTAAATCATTTTACAATTCATTTTGGTCATCTGATGGCTTTACAAGACGGTAAATGACAGCATCATCTGTAAACAATCTAAGAGGCCTACATAAATTGTCTTCTATGTCGCTTATATAGATCAGGAACAATAGAGGGCCTCAACACCTCCTTGGGGAACGCCAGATATTGCTTCTGTTTTACTCGATGACTTTCCGTGTGTTAATACAAACAGTCGCACAACTGAGGCGATATTGCATAGGCACGCAGTTTGGTTAGAAGACGCTTGTGAGGAACGATGTCGAAAGCTTTCTGGAAACCTAGAAATATGGAATCATTCTGACATCCCCTGTTGATAGCACTCATTACTTCATGAATACAAAGAGCTAGTTATGTTTCGCAAGAACGATATTTTCTGAATCCGTGCTGACTATGTGTCAATAAATCGTTTTCTCCGAGGTACTTCATAATGTTCGAATGCAGTATATTTTCCAAAACTCCACTGCAAATCGATGTGAGTGATATGGGCCTGTAATTCAACAGATTACTCCTAGTTCCATTTTTGGATAGTGGAGTGACTTGAGAAATTTTCCAGTCTTTAGGAACAGATCTTTCTGTAAGCGGGCGGCTGTAATTGCTAAATATGGAGCTATTGTGTCAGCATATTCTGAGAGGAGGCTAACTGGTATACAATCTGTACCGGAAGCCTTGCCTTTATTAAGCGATTTAAGCTGCTCTGCGACAACGAGAATATCTACTTCTACTTATCTCATTTTGACAGTTGTTCCTGATTGGAATTCAGGAATATTTATTTCGTCTTCTTTGGTGAAGGAGTTTCGGAAAACCGTATTTTATAACGCTGCTTCAGTGGCACTGTCATCAGTAACTTCACCGTTGTTATCGCGCAGTGAAGGTATTGATTCCTTCTTGCCACTGGTGTAATTCACGTATGATCAGAATTTCTTTGGGTGTCCTGCGAGATTTCGAGATAGAGTTTTCGTTATGGAAATTATTAAATGCATTTCACTTTGACTTACGCGCTATATTTTGAACTTACGTAAAACTTTGCCAGTCTTGGGGATTTTGCATTCTTTTAAATTTGGCAAGCGATTTTCGCTGCTCCTGCAACAGCGATCTGACCCATTTTGTGTACCATCACTTATTAATTCATGTCTCTCAGTTGCTGTCGATACAACCACTTTGGTATGATTTCACAACTTTTCTACGCTTACATGATTAGATCGAAAGGAGTGAAGACTGTCTCTTAAAACGGCGTCAAGAGCATTTTTATCAGCTTTTTTTAAATAGATGTACTTTGCGTTTCTTTTTGATGGTTGTAGGTGTTACGGCATTCAGCCTAGTAGTAACTGGTCGCTAATCACTGTATTCGTCACGATACTCACTATTTGTCCATCATTATTTGTTGCTATGAGGTCAAGTATGTTTTTGCAACCATTTATGCTTCGAGTGGGCTCATGAACTAATTGTTCAAAATAATTTTCTGAGAAAGCATTCAGTACAATTTCGGATGACGTTTTATGCCTGCCGCCGGCTCTAAACGTGTAATTTTTCCAGCATGCCGACGGTAGATTGAAGTCACCACCAACTATAACTGTATGACTGTGGTACCTATTTGAAATGAGACTCACGTTTCTTTGTCTCCTGATTCTGGGAGGGGGGGGGGGGGTGTCGGTAAAACTATCCAATTAATAGTTTTGTCCGATTGTCAGTATAATCTCTACCCATACTATTTCACACGAACTATCTACTTCAATTTCGCTACAAGGCAAACTACCTCTGACAGCAATAAATACTCCACCACCAACTGTATTTAATCTATCCCTTCTGAACACTGTTAGATCGTTTGAAAAAAATTCGGCTGAACTTATTTCCGGCTTTAGCCAGCTCACTGTACCCTACAACTATTTGAGCTTCAGTGCTTTCTATTAGGGCTTGGAGCTCTGGTTCTTTCCCAACACAGCTATGACAGTCTACAACTACAATACCAATCGGTTCTACAATTGCCTTACTGTGTTTTACCTGCCCACTTTTAGACGGACGTCCTTTCTGTGGTTCCCTCAGAGCCTCTATCCTAAAAAACCGCCCGGTCCCTTCCAAACAGCCCCCGCTACTCGTGTAGCCGCCTCGTGTGTGTAGTGGACTCCTGACCTATTAAGCGGAAACTGGAAACCCACCACCCGATGGCGCAAGTCAAGGAATCTGCAGCCTACACGGTCACAGAACCGCCTGAGCCTCTGATTCAGACCCTCCACTCGGCTCTGCACCAAAGGACCGCAGTCGGTTCTATCGACGACGCTGCAGATGGTTAACTCCACCTTAATCTCGGAAGCAAGACTGGCAGTCTTCACCATTTCCGCTAGCCGCACGAAACCAGACAGAATCTGCTCCGATCCAAAGCGACACACGTCATTGGTAGCGACATGAGCTACAACATGCAGTTGGCTGCACCCTCTATTCTTCATGGCATCTGGAAGCACTCTTTCCACATCTGGAATGACTCCCCCCAGCTTGCACACAGAGTGCACATTGGCTTCCTTCCCCTCCTTGGCAGCCATGTTCCTAAGGGGCCTCATCAAGCGCCTAACGTTGGAGGTCTCAGCTACGGAGCCGAAAAGCTTGCTCTGGAATACGGTAGACGACTGCGTCCAGCTCAGACACACTGTTAGCCACATATAACGCCCGAAACCTGTTCATCAAACGAACTGGGGAGGCCCTACAATCGACCCGTCAGAAAGTCTTTCACTGCCTGTCAGACTTTGGAATGATCTCGCACTCAGCCACGGGTGAGGGGTCAATCTCAGTGCATGTGGTACCCAGGGCGGCCACAGCAGTGCACCAGTAGGAGGACACATAGCATCAAGCTGTGTGACAGAAGCCAATGCAGCCTGGAGCTGTGAGCGAGAGGTCTGTACACAGCAATCACGGTTCCTATCCATTACTGTAGCCGTTCCTGTTTGAAGCTCGTAAAAATATGTAGCAAACGAATTCTGTACTTGGCTTATTAGCAGCAGGAATTCGAAGTGCTGTCTGACTAATGGTGTAAATGACACTGAGCTTCACTAACCAAAACAAGCAAAAGCCTATACAATATGATGGTCGATAACAGCGGCGGTACACTGTTATTGAAATAAAAGCTTGTGTCTATCAAGCATTCTAACATTCAAAAAATTGCAAAAATAATCTAGTAACTACACAGGTAACTGTAATTGCCATATTAGCAGCAGGAACACGAGGTGCTCTATCTCTGATGGTCTATCCGACACTGAGCTGTACTAACCAAAATGTAACATATTCATTCCGGTTTTAAGGTAGTGCATGAATCTTCGTACAGCTGTCAATAAAAATAATTTAGAACACATTTCGTTCTAAAAGTGCTGTTTTCATCTTTGATAGTTTGTCAACACCTTTGGTGGCCTGTAGCAAACTCTGAATATATCTCTTGGCAAAACCATCATGAGGAAACGATGTTTTAGCCACAAAAGCACGTCATAAATAATATACAGCAGATATTCCATTACTTTATTAGAAAGTAAATTAATAACAAACACAGAGTATCGATCTATAACAACAATCAAAAGTTTGTAGCATCTGGCGTTATGAACTTGCTTATTAATAATAGCGATGCTGTAATTATTGGCTGGTAATATTTACGGACAAAATGCAACTTAACGCTAGATTGCGTACTTACGGCTGCCCTGTGCGGCCGTTTTTTAGTACGACTTTAAAAGAGAGAGAGAGAGAGAATAGTAACTGTCACCGATGCGTCGGTTCTCGATTGTGTTCAGGAGACGTACGGATTGATTACGCGAATAATTGACCTTTTGACCCGGATTGCCTTCACGCAATCAGAATCGTCGATGAAAATATCCACGGGACCTATTTGAATATAAAAATGGAAATGAAAGCAAATTAGTGGAATTTCGTAAGAGAAAGATTAACAGATCGGAAGTTGAACACATTAGTGGTCTCCCAAATACAATCGAGACACCGCGATAAACAGCGAACCTGTAACAAAGCGCATATACCATTTGAACATCATTTTTGGTTAGTGAAAGAAAGAATAAGAAGAAAATTACTGCATCGTAAAATATTAATATATTTTGAACAAATGGGCTTTAAACATCTGCACATTGACAAATACACAATGATTGCATGACTTGCATCTGATATTTCTTTTGTAAATGGCGCAGTCCAATAATCGCTGCTTTGTCAGTCCGTTCCTTCTTAAAATTGAATGTCCTTGCGTGTGCGTAAGTACATTGTATCTGTTGTGACTTAGCACGACAGGCAAGTCACAACGAGAGGAAGCCGAAAGGCACGCGTTAAGCTCACGCAGATTGGCGTGAGGTCTGGAACAGTTAAAAGGAAATGAGAACTTAGAAAATGGACGCAGTTGCTGTAATACTTAACTTTAATCCACATTTGTAGAACATCGCTCTTGATGATACATGCTTCACAATATTAATTATCAAAGCTATGGCGCCTTGCTAGGTCGTAGCCTATGACTTAGCTGAAGGCTATGCTAACTATCGTCTCGGCAATTGAGAGCGTATTGGTCAGTGAACTTGTAAGTAGGCTGTTTAAGTTTTTTTATTGGTAACGCCACCTCTGTATGAAAATCACTGGCTGTGCTGTGTGCAGTCTGTGGCTAGTTTGCATTGTTGTCTGCCATTGTAGTGTTGGGCAGCGGCAGCTGGATGTGAACAGCGCGTAGCGTTGCGCAGTTGGAGGTGAGCCGCCAGCAGTGGTGGATGTGGGGAGAGAGATGGCGGAGTTTTGAAATTTGTCATGAACTACTATATTTATATATGATGATATCAAGGTAAATACATTGTTTGTTCTCTATTAATATCTTTCATTTGCTAACTATCCCTATCAGTAGTTAGTGCCTTCCATAGTTTGAATCTTTTATTTAGCTGGCAGTAGTGGCGCTCGCTGTATTGCAGTAGCTTGAGCAGCGAAGATTTTTGTGAGGTAAGTGATTTGCGAAAGGTATAGTTTAATGTTAGTCCGGGCCATTCTTTTGTAGGGAATTTTGAAAGTCAGATTGCGTTGCGCTAACAAAATATTGTGTGTCAGGTTAAGCACAGTCATGTAGAATTGTTCTAAGGGGACGTTTCATATGTAAGTAGGCTGTTTAAGTTTTTTTATTGGTAACGCCACCTCTATATGAAAATCACTGGCTGTGCTGTGTGCAGTCTGTGGCTAGTTTGCATTGTTGTCTGCCATTGTAGTGTTGGGCAGCGGCAGCTGGATGTGATCAGCGCGTAGCGTTGCGCAGTTGGAGGTGAGCCGCCAGCAGTGGTGGATGTGGGGAGAGAGATGGCGGAGTTTTGAAATTTGTCATGAACTACTATATTTATATATGATGATATCAAGGTAAATACATTGTTTGTTCTCTATTAATATCTTTCATTTGCTAACTATCCCTATCAGTAGTTAGTGCCTTCCATAGTTTGAATCTTTTATTTAGCTGGCAGTAGTGGCGCTCGCTGTATTGCAGTAGCTTGAGCAGCGAAGATTTTTGTGAAGTAAGTGATTTGTGAAAGGTATAGTTTAATGTTAGTCAGGGCCATTCTTTTGTAGGGAATTTTGAAAGTCAGATTGCGTTGCGCTAACAAAATGTTGTGTGTCAGGTTAAGCACAGTCATGTAGAATTGTTCTAAGGGGACGTTTCAAACTGTAGCTAGCTACGTCGGCTGTACAACTGGGGCGAGTGCTAGTACGTCTCTCTAGACCTGTCGTGTGGTGGCGCTCGGTCTGCAATTACTGACAGTGGCGACACGAGGATCCGGCGTATACTAATGGACCGCGGCCAATTTAAAGGCTACCATCTAGCAAGTGTGGTGTCTGGCGGTGACACCACAGTATCCACACCCAAGTTACCGAAATGTTTGTTCGTCGTTTCACATAGTTTTTACACAAAATAAAACTACAACTTGTAGTAATGCTACGTAGTACGTCTTAAGATGTCGGCGACCAAAAGCACAACGGATAATGAAGTCTCTAGAATATTTCTTAACAAAAAATAGATTGTTCTTTCTTCTGTTTCACAGTTTATTGCTATCCAGCGTTGCGGCAATGATTTTAAATATCTGCGCCCAGCGGGTCGTAGTGTTTATTTAGAGATTTTAAACGCTGGCCGCGCGTTTTGGTATAGACGCACATTAAAAAAATATATTTCGTCTCTTTACTCTTGCGCTAAGCATTTTTACGAACTATAGCTCGTTGGCTGTTCTTTTCTGTTATGGAATACATCTCATATGCAAAGTATCTGAAATCCAATAATATTACAAGCACAGTATAAGGTGATCTGTGAAAGTTACCACGCTTAGAAATTGTAAAGTGTCTCGTTGTTAGACATTATACAATGTCTTGTTCTTTGACTGCAGCTGCAAGGTTTCAACAGTAATTCAACTTTTATGGGTAACATCGCTTTGTATCGTTCGTTTCATAATTGCCCACAAACTTACACCAGTGGAAGGCCTATGAACTTCAGTGGTCAGAACATAACACACAACTTTGGAAACGTCACACTTATTGTCTTGTTAACCAGTTTTCACGACTAAAAACTGGCAGAAAGTTTTTAGGAACTCTCATCCTTCCATAATTGGTGGAAACAACTATCTTAAAGTGAGCTGTACTTCGTGCCTTTTGAAAGATAGTTCGACAAGGTGCAATCGCTAGTACACTCATTGTCGGACTCTAAAACAGCTGCAGAATGAAAGTAATGTGCGATTAATGGAAGTGATTTTACACTTCATTGCACATAGGAAATGTACAGGCCAAAGACAGACATTTGTAACGCAATACCTATGATAGCCAGCGTATGTGTATACATTGGCTGTATCGGTCCAAATTGCCAATACTTAACTCGTTAAATATGTGCCGATTATCATGAAAGACCCCACCCACTACTGTATGCCTTTCATCTGTGAATGCTTACACTGTCTCACATTAGCCCATATCTATTGATACGAGTAGCGTTATTATTGCGGTTCACGATACCCCACAAAGCTTCACGTGTTATTAGCCAGACAGACGAGCTACAATGGCGTGACTCATATGCCACAGATGAACACAAATGCTATCTCATTTCAGTTATTTGCCGCATCTAAACATATGCAACAGTTCATGTTAATTTACACTCATTGTATCGCGTGTCAGTTCGCAACGCGCAATGAATTCCTAAACTGCATGAGTACTTCAGTTATTCGCATTCGATAATTCATTGCTTTCATGAGAACAGTGACAACAGTAATTAATCGGGTATGATGTAGCATTCATTGCAGAAGGAAAAAGACCTCTGTAAATCCTGCTACTTTTGTAAAGCGCAAGATTTTTCATTCCACCTTCCATTAAAGTCAAAGTGGTGATGAATTATTAGGAGCAGTCAGATGAAAACGAAGCAGATGGAAAAATTGCCAGTAGGACATGCGCTCTGAGGGTTCCGTACAAATTATGTATGCTGACAGTTCATCCATCCCTGGACTGAAAATCTCTCCGATTTTTCTCTGTTATTGACAATGACACTGGCAGGAATCCCAAGACCTTCGAGAATGTTTTATTTTCAAGATTTGTTTTTGGAGAGCGTCCGCCTTCAAGAAAACACAGCTTTTATTTTTATTTCCCAAACGTGTTTCGCTGAAGTTTCAGCATCATGAGTAGGCTGATGCTGAAACTTCAGCGAAACATGCCTGGCTAATAAAAACAAAACTTGCGTTTTGTGCAAGGTGGACCGTCTTCAAAAACAAATTATTTTTAAGCAAACACGGACAGACGAGCTTCAGCCTCAAGTTGTTTATTTTAATTTTAAGCTTGAAATCGGATAACGGTTGACGAAAAACAGAGTTTTTTTCGTGTGATATAATTACAAGTTTAAAATTTTCTGTTTTTTTTTTGCGTTATTTGTACTGCGAAAACTCATTTCACCGAGCGAGGCGGCGCAATTCGCATTCGGGAGGACGACAGTTCAAACCCGCGTCCGACAGTCCTGATTTAGGTTTTCCGTGATTTCAATAAATCGCTTCAGGCGAATTCCGGGATGATTCCTTCGAAAGGGCACGCCGACTTCCTTCGCCATCCTTCCCCTCTCCAGAATCAAACAAGCAACGAACCTTACTTCTTACAAATTTCATATTCTATGTCAACGGTTAATACCTTATAGGTTTTAAAGAATGATTTTGCGAGTGCCAAAATATGTGATAAAACCTGTCGACTGCATTGATTAAGATGTTTAATGGTTTTACACCACCAAGAGACGATAGACCTTATTAAGTACATAAACTTCAACTTTATATGTCACAAGGTTCTTTAGAAAAACAAAGCTTCGTAGCTGAGTGACGGATGGAAAGATACAGTTGGATAACAAATGACATAAGAAAATTTTTTTAAAAAGCATTTATTGTTATTTCGGAGATATCCGACAGGGCTGACACCAGGAAAATCTACACCCTTTTGAAAAAGAGGTGGAGGGATCCTCGACGTTTCCTTCACTGCGACTGCAGAAATATCGTCCGAATTCCAACTGGAATCAAAATTTGCGAATAGTAAGTTTAATGAACGACGGACACTGCACTGCAGCGTGCGATAAGCTCGAAAATTTGAGACGGCCGGAGACCGTGTCTGGCTGGCCGAAGCGGTTAAGGCAACCCTTTATGAGAAGCGGTAAAACGGGATTAGAGTCCCGCTCGGACATAAATTTTCAGTTTTCGCCACTGCATTACGACAGTGCTCTATCCAGTTATCCGTCATTATTTTCCAGCTATCCTTTCCCATTCCTTCTGCTTGCCATATTTCACCATTGCAAATACTTTTTTCTTGAGACATAAGTACAAATTAAGAATTGAAGAGCTGACATGGAAAGGGATGTAAGTGCCAAAAAGTAAATTTTTCAGGAGTTAAGAAAATGTAACTGGGACTTTAGAAATGCTTTATTTCATGTAATTTTTAGGTACAATCAATTTAGTTGTGTGTTTTGAACAATACTCACTATAGATATTAACAAAAGGTATTAAAGTCATTGTTATACACAACAATAAAAAGTTATGAAGAGCAGATGTCCTTGCAGAACTGATGATATTTTGGATCTAGCTAATCCAGCATAGCCAATTAATTTTTCTCCTTGGGATCACTGATGTTTATTACATGTTTCTCATTGTTGAAGGCGTGCATGGTCTCTAATTCCTCATATTTTCCCTTCTTGAAAATGGTGTGATGCTCCCATGCTTCCATTTCATTGAAGGTTTTCTTTGTTTCAATTATTTTGGACTTCATCCTTTACTTGTACTGTTAAATCTTGCCTCTTGCCAAATTTTATGATTCTAAGTCAACATGAAGTGCGCTATGAGTTTTGATGAGATGGCTGTATGTTTTGACTGCATTGTGTTTAGAAGCTTTTTTACATCAAAAAGGGACCATAGCCTTGGAATGTGACATAGATTTCGCCTGGTACCTTTAGACGTTCCTGAGTAAAGGGGTTTTTAACAGTCAGAGAGACAGAAAGCGGGAAAAGAAAGTGATCCTACAAGAGTTTCAGTATTACCAGTTGACGTACGGAACCTAAAAAGTAAATAAACTGTTTAATGTTTCAAAACTAACCGCCTTAACTGTTAATACATTCATCCCAATTTGATACGGGGTGTTCAAAAAGTCTCTCCGCAGTGCCGAATGATGGTTAGCCGCGCGTGCCGTATGCCGCAGTGAATATACCGAAATGAAACTCAGTGAAATACAAGTTATTGATTTATTGAATATTCATTTTTACTTACAAATTTTCACATTGAATGTTAAAAGTGTCTGTCCCCTGTTGTTGAATACACAATTCAATTCATCTAATCATATTTTCAAACATAAGTTGTAACATTTCTTCTGTAACAGAAGTGAAAATGGATATTGCAGTTTTCAATTCAACTTAAACGTTCACGTCAACACGTAACGACACGCAACGACGATACAACTGACGCTGGCTGAGGTAAACGAAACAGTGGAATGTTGGGCGAGTCCACTTGAAGGGAAGTAACCCAGGCAGGCGAACAGTCATACGGCACGCGTGACTAAGAATCATACGGCACTGCGGAGAGAGTTTTGGCACACCCCGAGAAGTCTGTCAGTGCCTTGATGTTTGTGGCTGCCTGCGGAACCACGATTGTACTCAGGCGTGAACCTCTTCGTTCGAAGCAAATCGGCGGCAACGAATGACTTGCGTCAGGGTGTCAAAACCACGGAAATCGCATGGGGAGGGATCGAGACTGTGCGTTGGTCAGCATTATCTTGGAACAGAACGATGCTGTCCGTCCGCAATCCTGGGTGACTGGACATAATAGCCCGCTTCTGTTTTTGTAAAGTGTCTAATATACCCGGTTCCTCCCGGGTTACGCTGCTTCCTTCCATCCAGTGACAGATGTCACTCTCAGCTGTCTGGGGTCACCTAACCTTGCCATATACGTGGCAGGGCGTTTTGAACGTTCTATCTTCCTGCCACGCATCTGACAGTGTTTTGTGCCAGGGTCCTTACTAACAACACGGCCGGCCCACTGCAGAAGTCTCACTTACACGATGTTCGCCACCGAAGGTTTGCGGGCTAGCTTAGCTAGATCCTCGTTGGATCTCCGAACCCATCTTGGTGTTGCCAAAACGGCCAAATGGTGATCTAAACTGTTTTCCTCTAGTTGACGGTGCAGTATTGTGTTTAAGTCGCAGCACTAGAAAATTGCCATGAAATTCAGGAAGATCTGCAGAGAATTGACACCTCACGTGCAAGGATTGGAAGGGGACGGCAACATAAACAAATGTAGTATGCTGTGCGTAAACAGGAAGCTTGTAGTACAACCGCTGGGAGTCGTCTTATGCACTGAATATCTAAGATTGTGCCAATGGAGCGATTTAATGTGGAACACCGACACAAAATTAATCACAGGTAAGGCAGATGGCCGGCTAAGTTTCATTAGAATCCTAAGGAAGTGCAGTGCAGGCACAAAAGAGGTAGCTTTTAAATGCCTCGTACGAATACTCGAATATTAGTCACCTGTCTGCAGTAGGACTGACAGAGGAAATAGAGAAGACTAGCTTAGTTGTTTAGCTCGTGTTTGCTGAGTAATTACAAAAAAATTATAAACATGTATGACGATCTTTGAAAAATTAATTTATTAAAGGGGCGTTTCTTTTCCTATATTGTGGTGACTGTAGAGTAGCTTTCTTTGATTTAGTTCACAAATTCTAAAACCTAAACTTCTCGCGCTAATTAAGGCCCTTGAAGCGCGGTCTTTTCCGAATGTACTTTTGACCAAAGAATGATTCTGATAGCTAGAGTCGGAGTTTTTTGTTAATTTTGTCTCTTGACATCTTGTGGTGATATCTGCATATAAACTTTCCTCCCCTAATACATATTTCTTTATTTCTAACCGAGAAGTGAGATATCGAATCTTACAGATTTAGCTTTAAAAACGTTTTCGTACTATAACAAGTATTACCATAAAAATTTCATCCCCTATTTCACCCTCTTAGGCATTGAGGTTCCAGAAACAGTGTAACACGTAGTTTTTTTATTTGTATCCAAGAAGTCTTTCATACACTTTGCTTCAAAAATGCTTCCATAATCAAATGATTCCATAGAAAATTCCCTATTCATCCCCTTAGAACCTGAATTTCCCAAAAAGACTGAAACTTTTTTAAATTTCTGTGAATTCAAATACCAGTTATCATAAATGTAGCATTAAAAAGGCTTTAGTAGTTCTTTAACATTGATCTTTCATTCCTGTTTTATCCACTTAGGCCTTGTACATACAAGTATACACAGTATAGTTAGTGTCCATAGATAATGAAGCGATTTTGTATACGGGCAACTGAGACACATTTCTCGTCTATAAGACACGCTTTTGCAATAAAATCGCAGAACTCTTGGCTCACGTTAGAAATTGGTGGCATGAGACAATTCTTAGACAATGTTGCTCAAAATTTCGTAGTGTTTATATATGGGTAGATGTGATTTACAGTTATTGTTTGTGCTCCATGGTTTTTTATTATTTTTTTGCAATTGTAAAACAACACTTACAAAGGCGTGGCAGACGGAGAATGTCTTGAAGAAGCAAGTGTTGGAAGATTTTCAGGCGAAACCTTATTGTGGAAAGTTAGTAATTCCGAAAACAAAAACTGCAACTAGAACAAGCCGATTTTCGAAGAGCTCTTTCGATTTCGTTCACTACGCAGTAGCATCACTGCACAAACTACGAACCCAACAAGGTCAGCCATACCTAGTAAATAATGAGGAACAATGCATTCAAGTGTGTACATGCGACAGTCTTTAAATTGTCTCCTGTTAGAGATTGTCTAGCTATACTACAGACAGTCTCCCTACAATATCTACAGACAATCGCTCTATGTTGTATACAAGAGTGTAGTTGCCTTTAGGGGTTGAATTTTCAAAATCACTGAGCTCACAGATTTTAATTTCTGTCAGAGAAAGCAAATGCCAATTATCGTAGTTCTACATTCAATGTTACCTTAACACTGACATACTCTGAAAAATCATTTAGTCCCCTTTTTCATCCCCTTAGCCGTAGAATTTCGAATAATCCCGTCTTAAACAATATCAATATAACACCCAAGTATTAAGTTTCTGTCAGCGGTTTCGCCTGGGTGATAATGAGTCAGTGATTCAATCATGACATTTACCTTTGTATATAAAGATTAAAAGAAAAGCAGAGCGTTACGTCACAGTTTCATTTACGAAGTGAGAAAACTTCACTGAGATGCTAGCGCAACTCCCGTGACAGACGGTGCAAGAGATGTGTTCTACATCAAGCTGTGGTTCACTGTTAAAATTCCAAGAATAAATGTTCCTGGAAGAAATTCCTTGACGGTGTTGCAAGTTCTCAGAGGTGATGGAGGAGGGTAAACATATCATCGTGAGGTAGCAGACTCTGGTCTGGAAACGACAGCGTCGAAAGCTATAAGGGAAAATCGTTCTCATACCTTGAACAGTGGACCTCTACCACTGCAAGCTATATGCTTTCCATATTTGTCACAGGGAAGTATGGTTCAAAATAAGGAAAAAAGTGTTGAATAAACATATGCTGCAAAGTGCACCTTAAGTTCTACGAGGAATTCATTTCTGCCACTTTGAAACACATCTCTTCTACTTAAAAAGTGCTAATAGCTCTTAAGGTATACGTTTTAGATGTGATGTTTACCAGACATTTTTTTCTTATTTGGTCCAGACAAGCTCCACATCAAAAATGGAAAAAGCAAAGAGATTATTGCAGTACTTCTGCCCACTCTTCTAATATAAGTTGCCTAGAAAACGGTTTTCTTCGATCGCTAGTTCACAATTCATGCAAATCAAGTTGAGGGACTTTATTACAGTTAGATAAATTGACAATCTTAACATTACGTATTCACAAAGGTGTGACGCAGGCAAATGGCGACATGTGAATAATCAATGTCCTTCGATAAATACAAGTTCAATGCAAGCTAAATAAAATAGCTCATAACTCACTGCTGTAGCATTTGTATGACGGCTCGTCGTCGCCTCTTAGCGCGACTAAGGACTGCGGCACTTATACACTACTGGCCATTAAAATTGCTACACCAAGAAGAAATGCAGATGATAAACGGGTATTCATTGGACAAATATATTACACTAGAAATGACATGTGATTACATTTTCACGCAATTTGGGTGCATAGATCCTGAGAAATCGTTACCCAGAACAACCACGTCTGGCCGTAATAACGGCCTTGATACGCCTGGGCATTGAGTCAAACAGAGCGTGGATGGCGTGTACAGGTGCAGCTGCCCGTGCAGCTTCAACACGATACCAAACTTCATCAAGAGTAGTGACTGAAGTATTGTGAGCAGCCAGTTTCTCGGCCACCATTGACCAGACGTTTTCAATTGGTGAGAGATCTGGAGAATGTGCTGGCCGGGGCAGCAGTCGAACATTTTCTGTATCCAGAAAGGCCCGTACAGGACCTGCAACATGCGGTCGTGCATTATCCTGCTGAAATGTAGGGTTTCGCAGGGATCGAATGAAGGGTAGAGCCACGGGTCGTAACACATCTGAAATGTAACGTCCACTGTTCAAAGTGCCGTCAGTGCGAAGAAGAGGTGACCGAGACGTGTAACCAATGGCACCCCATACCATGACGCCAGGTGATACGGAAGCGTGGCGATGACGAATACACGCTTCCAATGTGCGTTCACCGCGATGTCCCCAAACACTAATGCGACCATTATGATGATGTAAACTAAACCTGGATACACCCGAAAAAATGACGTGTTGCCATTCGTGCACCCAGATTCGTCGTTGAGTACACCATCGCAGGCGCTCCTGTCTGTGATGCAGCGTCTAGGGTAAGCGCTACCATGGTCTCCTAGCTGATAATCCATGCTGCTGCAAACGTCGTCGAACTGTTGGTGCAGATGGGTGTTGTCTTGTAAACGTCCCCATCTGTTGACTCAGAGATCGAGACGTGGCTGCACGATCCGTTAGAGCCGTGCGGGTATGGTGCCTGTCATCTCGACTGCTAGTGATACGAGGCCGTTGGGATCCAGCACGGTGTTCCGTATTACCCTTCTGAACCCACCGATTCCATATTCTGCTAACAGTCATTGGATCTCGACCGATGCGAGCAGCAATGTCGCGATACGATAAACCGCAATCGCGACAGGCTACAATCCGACCTTTATCAAAGTCGGAAACGTGATGGTACGCATTTCTCCTCCATACATGAGGCATCACAACAAGGTTTCACCAGGCAACGCCGGTCAACTGATGTTCGTGTATGAGAAATCGGTTGGAAACTTTCCTGATGTCAGCACGTTGTAGGTGTCGCTACCGGTGGCAACCTTGTGTGAATGCTCTGAAAAGCTAATCATTTGCATGTCACAGCATCTTCTTCCTGTCGGTTAAATTTCGCGTCTGTAGCACGTCATCTTCATGGAGTAGCAATTTTAATAGCCAGTAGTGTAATCAACGTCGTTCGGTATATGCAAGTTCAATGCAAGCTAAATAAAATACTCCATAACTCACTGCTGTAGCATTTGTATGACGGCTCGTCGTCCACTCAGGGCGCGACTGTGGTCCTTATATTCTCTTCGTATAGATGACGCTCCTATTTAGGTGTGTCCTAGTCAGCGTTAGAGGTTAGCACAGGAAAGGAATTCGTGGCGGGCCGCATCAAACCAGTCAGTAGACTGATGACCAAAAAAAAAAAAAAAAAAAAAAGTGAGCGTACTATTGGCTGACGACATCTTACAGCCCATTCTGCTCTTCCGTTCTTCTTCGTCGTGCCAGCGCTCTTGTTGTTACGCCGGAACATTCCTCTCTCCCAGTGCGACGGACCGTCATCGTGCAGGGAGAGGGAGCGCGACAGTGGCGGGGGAGGCACGAGCCTGGACTCTTCCCTGGACCTGATGCTGTCGCTGCACTGGACGTCAAGCTTCCGATCGTACCCTTCGCTCTGGCGGAAACGCCCCCGTAAAACGACCAGAAGGGTACGCGTCCACCTTCTGATGCCAAGAACCAGATGTAGAAAGCGTCGTAGGACGTGAGGGAGCGGAGGAGGCGACGTCCCCGTCTCCGTGGGGTCGTCCTGAGGTGTCGTGATGACAGTGAAGCCAGTGGCGAAGTTGATTGTGCGTCGACACTGCATTCCGTCTGCAACTGAAATGGGATACATGCACGCCCCAAGCCGACGGACGATTAGGTACAACACTATAATTGAAAAAAACCTTGTTTCCTGTGCGCATTTCTTGTGCATTTGACACGTTCCACATCATAACGGTTTTTCCGTGCTATTGATCAATGAAACACAAAACTAAGTAACCAACTTACTTACTTACTTACTAAAGCTGGCAAATCACTATGGTACACAAACTACACTGCACTAAACACCACGAGGTTGCTTGCGGAGTAGTAAAAATGTTGTTGTTGTTGTTGTGGTCTTCAGTCCTGAGACTGGTTTGATGCAGCTCTCCATGCTACTCTATCCTGTGCAAGCTTCTTCATCTCCCAGTACCTACTGCAACCTACATCCTTCTGAATCTGCTTAGTGTATTCATCTCTTGGTCTCCCTCTACGATTTTTAGCCTCCACGCTACCCTCCAATGCTAAATTTGTGATCCCTTGATGCCTCAAAACATGTCCTACCAACCGATCCCTTCTTAGGACATAAAATAACACTGCGTATTCCTGTGAGTTACTACACATCAAATCACAGGTGGGATACCCTAAGGGTAGAAAGATCATTTCATTACAGGCTATTGCACTGCGCTTAACGCCCGTAATGGGAAAAACTGGGCCGTGGGTTGCACGACCGGGCTGCGCGTGATGAGAGAGTGACGACTCTCGGACGCCATTCCTCTTTATCCGGCTGTCGCGTCCCGCCTTGGCTGGCGTGCGGATTCATTATGGATGGGCCGTGCTTATGAATAATAAAGCCGTTTGCTTTATGTGCAGTTTACTGCGGTTCAATTTAACTTTGCGGTCGCCAGTAAATTCCTGCAGAGGCCCCGCGCTGAATGAGCGCCACTGGCTGTGCCGGAGTGTGAGGGCGCGAGCAGTTTCAGCTCTGCGCATGCGCTTTCCATTTTTTATGTATTCATCCCAGTGCCAAACCGCGAATAAAAAAAAAAAAGGAAAAAGCGAGGCGTTTCATAAATTTTGCACTGCTTTTAAAGTGCTTCGATGCGAGTGTGCGAAAAATTTCAAAGAGCAGGGTCGCCACCTGCAGCAAAATCCGACCGGTTCTAAATGGCGCCCAGTGAGCAAATGCTGATCCTGAATTCCGTCGAATGTTCCATTCGAAGCTGATTATTGTGGAGTTGGGCTTTTTAAATTCTGTCGCATTACACAGGCTGTCGGGCACTGTGGCAGCCACGATTGTGCACCAGTGGAACGAGGTAAGAGTGTTACAGGGGATTGACTTTAGGTGACACCGATTTTTGGTTCGTGCTGACAGCGTAACAAACCTGAGGTTAACCAAAACTCTTATGACAGGAATAGGACAGTTGCTCACTTGGATGTAACAGACAACGTAGACCACGAATTTAAAGTTATCAGAATTATAGACATTGGACATAGCGTCTTTTAAAACGGAGAACAAGTGTGTATTGGTCTGATGGCTGAATGGTATTGGTTGGAGGGGAGGGAGAAGATGGTTAGGAGGTCGAAACTGAAAATAAACATGCCTCAAGTTATAGGGGAAAATCTATTGACAGAAGATGTTAAGGAGACCACACCATGGTTAAGATCGAAAAAAAATAGATTTTCGGTTTTCATCATATGTCGATAGATTAAGGTTTTATTTAAGTAAGAGCATTTCCCTACCACGTGTGTTTATGCGCCCACTTTTCTGTCACCCACTTTTCTGCATATATCTTAGATCTTTATATCCCCTACATTGCACGTTAGCAATTTTTTTTTTTTTACTCCCGAGTTCGTTGCTTGTCCTTGGAATGCAACGGTCGGTATTCTTTTGTTTCTGCTGTTTGTAAATAACATGCTTGAAACACGCAGTTGGTTTTGTTCAAGTGAATTGTGAAATAGAAAACTTGCAGGTATACTATGGGCAAGTAATTAGGAGAAATAAAGAAAATCTTGAGGCAATGAAGAGAGATGCTTGGCAATACTCTTCCATAAGCCCTCTACTGATGATTGTGTCCACCAGGAGAAATTTCGTAATGCAAATACAACAGGGCTCAGGCAACTGGAGAATCTTATTCTCATCAGTATTCTCTTCCTGCTGCTATTATTACAGCAATTAAACCTATTTTCAGAGACTTGGGTCATCCTGACCTCCCAAGGAAATGTCTGCATGGGTAGACACAGAACACAAATGAATGTTTCAACAGCATAACTTGGAGCCGCCCTCCTAAAACTGTATTTGCAGGCATGCATACAATGAAACTAGGAGTTCATGATGCTGTTATTACATTCAGTTGTGGTAATATTGGAAAGTGCTGGGTACTGAAAAATCTGGGAATTAATCCTGACGAAAATATGATTACTGGGCTGCAATATTGCGATAAAATGAGGATAGCCGACGCAGACAGGTCTGCATCTAATATGGCCAAGAAAGCAAGACAAACATCCAGGAAGGTGAAAAAGAAGCTGGAAGACCTGTCGGAGGGCAAAGAAGGGCCATCATATGCAGCAGGACAGTCTTAATTAAATGTAAGTAACAAATTTCAAAAGTTTTTTTCTTTAAAGTCAATTTCCCGCAAACTAAAATTTTCAGTGCATACGCCCCATTGTATCAGAAACTATCATAGATAAGTGAGTGAAATTTTCAGAGAATCTGTATTAAAAAGTCACCTCTGGTACTACATACATTAATATTCCCCCATTAGGAAGTTCATAAAAAAATATTTTCTGCAGAAAATACTTAATATTTTTTCTTAATAAATTTAAAAAAGGATTTCTTAAAAACTATAAAATGAATAAAGTCGATTTTAGTACAGTTGACTTTATTAGCATAATGTAACATACAGTGAAAATATTAAGGTCCCGCATCAAATAGTTTTTTTCAGAAATGGGTCAAATACTTTCCTAAACTAACATGGGATAGATAGGCACGGTGTGGTCCACTTAAGAAATAGGAAACTGACACACATAAAATTTGTAAGTTCCACTATAAATGTTATCGGAAAAGATTATATTGTCCTGTGGAACCCTTTCACATTCTGATTCAACAGAACGTCTGTCAGTTAGAAAGTTACAGTGAAACTGCTTTCAACCCGTGCAAGAACAACTTTTTCTCGATACACGATGTAGTAGCTTGTAACAAGGGAACCTCCCCATCGCACCCCCCCTCAGATTTAGTTATAAATTGGCACAGTGGATAGCCCTTGAAAAACTGAACACAGATCAATCGAGAAAACAGGAAGAACTACGAAAAAAAAGCAAAATATACAAACTGAGTAGTCAATGTGCAAGATAGGCTACATCATGGAGATCCTGAGTTCGGGAGCGCCGTGGTCCCGTGGATAACGCGAGCAGCTGCGAAACGAGAGGTCCTTCGTTCAAATCCTCCTTCGAGTGAAAAGTTTACTTTCTTTATTTGCGCAAAGTTATGATCTGTCCGTCCGTTCATTGACATCTCTGTTCACTATAATGACTTTAGTGTCTGTGTTTTGCGACCGCACCGCAAAACCGTGCGATTAGTAGATGAAAGGACGTGCCTCTCCAATGGGAACACAAAACATTTGATCGCAAGGTCATAGGTCAACCGATTCCTCCACAGGAAAACACGTCTGATATATTCTATACGACACTGGTGACGGCATGTGCTTAACATGACAGGAATATGTTGTCGATCCACCTAACTTGTAGACTTGGTGAATTGGTAAAAGGGTTCTTCTACCTTGCCCGATTTAGGTTTTCTTGTGGATGTCATAATCACTCCCAAAAAAGTGATGAAAACATATGAGTTTGTCACATAAACTGCAACAAATGAATGCAACAGTTTCACAGTCGCACAATTTTCCCTGTGCTCTGTCAAAACATGTTTTTAACCATTTCAAATATTTCCGTGTGTAGACCGTCAAATCCTGCATATGACCCAACTAATCTGAACATGTCCTGGAATTTTGGAGAGCGAAGTTGATTACGTGTGAGTGATTGAACTTTGATAATTGACACACGATCACGTAAACAATACTGCTCTGTGTACCTGTGCAGCTTCGCAAAATCATAGAATCTTTTCACATAGTATTTTACTTGCCGTCCATATACTACCACAATTACCCACAGTTACCTTGCATCGTACGGACGGACGGACGGACAGATAATAGGTGTCTGAAAATAAAAAAAATGAACTTTTCACTCGAGGGAAGACTTGAACCAAGGACCTCTCGTTCCGCAGTTGCTCACGTTAACCACGGCACCACGGCACTCCTGAGCTCACATTATCCTTGATATTGCCTATCTTGCGCATGGGCTACTCAGTTTGTATATTTTGCTTATTTTTTTCATGGTTCCACACAACTTCTTCCTGTTTTCTCGATTGATCTGTGTTCAGTTTTTCGAGGCCTATCTACTGTGTCAACTTATAAATAAATCTGAGGGGTGTGCGATGTGGAGGTTCCCTTGTAAGTAACATGTGCCCTCTGCGTTCAGTACACGGATCCACTCGGCGTTGGAACCCGACTTATAGCCAGGTGTGGCCGCACCGTCGTCCGCGTTCGAGCGATATGGCGAAGTTGGTCGGTGCACAGGAAAAAATCTTCTGTCGCCGGAAACGCAATGCTGCTCTCCTAGTCTGCCAAGCGTCCACACAGCACTTGCTCAGCAATTGGCCGAGACTAAAAATGTTGCTTACTGAACTCTCCTCACGTAGTTATAACTGCAAGAACTGTTCGTATAGTGTACAATAAGAAGAATACGTGGCTAAAGTCGTATGTGATTTTAGGATATGCACGGTGTGAAACATAATACACAGAGCTGATAACTCCGTCAGCAAAGTATTGCTCCAGCGCGAATGGGCGAGGGGTCGAACTGACCTCGGAAGACAACTATGAATACGTCCTTCCGTGCTGATTCGTTTTATTCCAGATTTCATGAGTCTGAGTGGCAGGCGAATGCTGGCGTTCCATGTGCTCTGCAATCTACGACCAGACGTTTTCGATGGGAGAGGGATCTGGAAGTGAACTGGTCAGAAAATGAATCAAACTCTCCTTGCATTAAGGAAGATCAGTACCTTATGGGCAACATACCGTCTTGCCCTATCGTGTTAAAAGACATCGTGAGGGAGACCTCGAATGTAGGAACATAGCATCACGGCGAGTGCGGGACCCATGTGACAATGAGGAAAGCAACCTGGTAACTTGCGTTCTTCAAAAATGGTTCAAATGGCTCTGAGCAGTATGGGACTTAACACCTGTGGTCATCAGTCACCTAGAACTTAGAACTACTTAAACCTAACTAATCTAAGGACATCACACACATCCATGCCCGAGGCAGGATTCGAACCTGCGACCGTAGCAGACGCGCGGTTCCGGACTGGGCGCCTAGAACCGCGAGACCACCGCGGCCGGCTAACTTGCGTTCTTCCTCGAATATCCATCGCGGTGCTATGCGCAGAACTGGGACTCGACTGTAAAGACGATGCGACTCCACCGTCCACGGTTGTCATTGGACTGCACCACTGTCGGTGTGCCTCTTTCTGATGTCGCTTCGAGAAAAGCAGTATCAGTGGCCACTAGATTGCTGACCCAGAATTCGTCGTACATTCCTTGTGAGTACTGCAGACAAGGCATTTTCCTGAGTCAAGGTATGTGCCGTCGCTGCACGGTCCTGTAGGGCTGGCCAGACATTACGTTTCTCCCCTCAGGCACTCTTCGTTATACTATAAACTGTCGACCAGGTATATTTGATCATATTATGTTATATTTCGTCCGGTTACATTGATGTCACCTCGGCCTATGATCACGTTAACGTGCAATATCACCTCACAGAGGGCAGGTGGCAGCGCCAGCATCGAAGGGTATATGAAGCGTTTTACAGTGTGCAGTAGTAGTAGTAGTAGTAGTGGTGGAAGCTTTATTCATCCGTAGATCTCTTTTTATAAGGCTATAGCACATGTCAAAGTATTTACAAGGTTAGACCAGTTTAAAATAAGCTAATTCGTATACACATACATTTACAGACTTCTAGTTATAGACAATCATTAGATTTACTCCTGGTATACATCACTGTTTTTACAAATAACTTATTAAATAATGTAATGCCACACTGTTCATTCAAATCTCACTACCAGTCACTGCACACACTATACACGTTGTTTCATAACACTTCTCTCACTTCTCTCACTACACACACAAACACACACACACACACACACACACACACACACTCACACACAAAAACACACTCTGGTGATCTCTGGACCATTTTCTGTACCACGAATTTCGATTTACTATCCTGAAAAACTGAGGCGGCATCGCTCTATAATGAGTGAGACGTTGAGCTCAGAAAGAGGAAGAGGTGTTAGTATTATGCAATGCACAGCTTAGGGGTAAGTTTTTCTAGAAAAGGAAAAAAGAAAGGTAAAACATAGTGTGAATTTATTATGTGAAATGTTGGATGTTTTATAATCACTGTCGTAATATTGAAATGAAGCGATTTCGCTGACGTCCGAAAGTGCATGATCATTACCATTGGGGCAAAAGGTCGAAGTACTCCTAAAACGGCTAATCTGTAAACGGTACGCGTATCACTGTGGTTAAAGTACACCGTGCCTGGTAAAATGGCACCATCCAAAACTGGCGCCGAGGCATCTACACTCCTGGAAATTTGAAAAAAGAACACATTGACACCGGTGTGTCAGACCCACCAGACTTGCTCCGGACACTGCGAGAGGGATGTACAAGCAATGATTACACGCACGGCACAGCGGACACACCAGGAACCACGGTGTTGGCCATCGAATGGCGCTAGCTGCGCAGCATTTGTGCACCGCCGCCGTCAGTGTCAGCCAGTTTGCCGTGGCATACGGAGCTCCATCGCAGTCTTTAACACTGGTAGCATGCCGCGACAGCGTGGACGTGAACCGTATGTGCAGTTGACGGACTTTGAGCGAGGGCGTATAATGGGCATGCGGGAGGCCGGGTGGACGTACCGCCAAATTGCTCAACACGTGGGGCGTGAGGTCTCCACAGTACATCGATGTTGTCGCCAGTGGTCGGCGGAAGGTGCACGTGCCCGTCGACCTGGGACCGGACCGCAGCGACGCACGGATGCACGCCAAGACCGTAGGATCCTACGCAGTGCCGTAGGGGACCACACCGCCACTTCCCAGCAAATTAGGGACACTGTTGCTCCTGGGGTATCGGCGAGGACCATTCGCAACCGTCTCCATGAAGCTGGGCTGCGGTCCCGCACACCGTTGGGCCGTCTTCTGCTCACGCCCCAACATCGTGCAGCCCGCCTCCAGTGGTGTTGCGACAGGCGTGAATGGAGGGACGAATGGAGACGTGTCGTCTTCAGCGATGAGAGTCGCTTCTGCCTTGGTGCCAATGATGGTCGTATGCGTGTTTGGCGCCGTGCAGGTGAGCGCCACAATCAGGACTGCATACGACCGAGGCACACAGGGCCAACACCCGGCATCATGGTGTGGGGAGCGATCTCAAAAATGGCTCTGAGCACTATGGGACTCAACATCTTAGGTCATAAGTCCCCTAGAACTTAGAACTACTGAAACCTAACTAACCTAAGGACATCACACACACACCCATGCCCGAGGCAGGATTCGAACCTGCGACCGTAGTAGTCCCGCGGTTCCGGACTGCAGCGCCAGAACCGCTAGACCACCGCGGCCGGCCAGCGATCTCCTACACTGCCCGTACACCACTGGTGATCGTCGAAGGGACACTGAATAGTGCACGGTACATCCAAACCGTCATCGAACCCATCGCTCTACCATTCCTAGACCGGCAAGGGAACTTGCTGTTCCAACAGGACAATGCACGTCCGCATGTACCCCGTGCCACCCAACGTGCTCTAGAAGGTGTAAGTCAACTACCCTGGCCAGCAAGATCTCCGGATCTGTCCCCCATTGAGCATGTTTGGGACTGGATGAAGCATCGTCTCACGCGGTCTGCACGTCCAGCACGAACGCTGGTCCAACTGAGGTGCCAGGTGGAAATGGCATGGCAAGCTGTTCCACAGGACTACATCCAGCATCTCTACGATCGTCTCCATGGGAGAATAGCAGCCTGCATTGCTGCGAAAGGTGGATATACACTGTACTAGTGCCGACATTGTGCATGCTCTTTTGCCTGTGTCTATGTTCCTGTGGTTCTGTCAGTGTGATCATGTGATGTATCTGACCCCAGGAATGTGTCAATAAAGTTTCCCCTTCCTGGGACAATGAATTCACGGTGTTCTTATTTCAATTTCCAGGAGTGTATGATGGCACCACAGACCGTAGACGACAGGGGGTAAACGACGGGTGTGTACAGGCGAATGGACGTGAGGCTGTTGTAAGCAGGTGGCAGACAGTTCAGATGAACCAAGGGGATAGCAACAGTGGCTCCTCAATGACTGTTCAGCAAATATTCTGGGGGCTCCGCAGCAGGCGCCTCGTTCGTGGATCCATGCTGACTGCTGTTCTCCGTCAGCGAAGGCTGGAATTTGCAAGTCAGTACCGAAACTGGACGTCCACTAAATGGTGACAGTGGTCTTTTGAGACGAATCACGTTTTATGCTCCATCGGGCAGATATCCATTGGCGCATACGACGTTCCTACAATCGTCGGAAGGGTCGAGGCTTCAGGAGGCAGCCTTATGGTGTGGGGAATGTTTTCCTGGCATTCTCTAAGTGGTCTTGTTATTCTGGAATGGACCAACATAAGCATTCATGTACCCTTGGGAACAATGTCCATCCCTGCATGCAGTTTGTTTTTCCTCACAACTATTGCGTGTACCAGCAGCACATTAACACATGTCACGCGGCTCACAGCGTAGATGCGTGGTGTGAAGAGGAACAGGAGGCGTTTACCTTCCTCCACTGGCCATCCCCGCACCCCCTTCCGACGCTCCCCATCGTTCTACCATTCCTAGATCGGCAAGGGAACTTGCTGTTCCAACAGGACAATGCACGTCCGCATGCATCCCGTGCCACCCAACGTGCTCTAGAAGGTGTAAGTCAACTACCCTGTCCAGCAAGATCTCCGGATCTGTCCCCCATTGAGCATGTTTGGGACTGGATGAAGCGTCGTCTCACGCGGTCTGCACGTCCAGCACGAACGCTGGTCCAACTGAGGCGCCAGGTGGAAATGGCATGGCAAGCCGTTCCACAGGACTACACCCAGCATCTCTATGATCGTCTCCATGGGAGAATAGCAGCCTGCATTGCTGCGAAAGGTGGATATACACTGTACTAGTGCCGACATTGTGCATGCTCTGTTGCCTGTGTCTATGTGCTTGTGGTTCTGTCAGTGTGATCATGTGATGTATCTGACCCCAGGAATGTGTCAATAAAGTTTCACCTTCCTGGGACAATGAGTTCACGGTGTTCTTATTTCAATTTCCAGGAGTGTATATATATATATATATATATATATATATATATATATATATATATATATATATATATATATATATTGCACACACACAAATCAGTCGGTTCTACTGAGAAAATCATCAATGGAGTAGAAGGAGTTGGCCACCAATAAATCCTTTAGGCTTCTCTTAAACTGAATTTCTTTGGTTGTTAAGCTTTTTATGGCTGCTGGGAAGTTACTGAAAATGTATGTTCCTGAATAATGAACACCTTTTTGTACAAGAGTAAGTGACTTTAAATCCTTGTGAAATATGCAGGACACTACTCGTCAATTTGAAATGTACAATAATTTTTTTAACATCCAATTTACACAGCACTTTTTCGAAACCTTATAATTCTCATCCAATGCGACGTTTAAGTTAAAAATTTAGCTCAAAGGTACGTACGATCTTCTTCTCTAATGGTGCAAATGCGTGACGCCCTGTGACGTCACTCTTGGGCTCGACGACGCATAGAAGAGCAATGTGTCGACACCTGCGAGAAAAAAAAAAGGAAGGTCACAGCTCAGAAGTTCATATGACGCGTAAGAGAAGTTAATTTTGAATGATATAATGATAATAAGGTTCAACAAATTCTGTTTGGATGCGGAGATTGTTCCTAAATATATTAATCCAAGGATTAATAATAGTTCTACAGAAGCGGAACGTGTGAAACGCAGAGGTGAGGTTCTAAGGATAAGGATTGAGATCAGGGAAGCACACAAGAATAAAGAAAAATGTAATTTGGATGCATTCAGACTACAGTTTAGGCACTTTACTCTCGCCATTACAATTCTCATGTATGTGCAAAGGTGTTAATAGTGTAGTGGACAATGAACGGAAAATGGTCGCAAAGAGACAAAGGAAGAAAATCTCCAGTTTACAGACGAAGAATAATGTAAGTTTAGACGAAAAACGAGAAGGCAAAGATCAGTTTGCGGACTGGGTGGTTAATCTCACGAATATGAAAATGACGGATAATGAAATAGATCTTATGAATAAGGGTTTACATTTAAGTATCACTCCGAATTTGAGCCTAGGCGTAATCAAAAATACTATTGCGGAAGTAAAAGTACCTTGTGACGTGGCTAAACTCAGTAAATTTAATCAAATGAACATAGCAGTAAAAGCTAACAAATGTACATCGAAAGCAGGTCGCTACAAGCGTACAAATTCAATGCATTTAGAAGCACTTAAAAGCCTAAATCAGAAATTGTAAATGGATAGGGCGTTAGTTAAGAGGACTGACAAAGGCAATTCAGTTGTCGTAATTTATGTTTGCGATTACATCCAAAACCTGAAAAATTTCTTGCAGATAATAACATAGTTGAAGTCAAGAAAAATCCTGTGAACAAATTTCAGTCAAATATCAGGAAAATAGTTGAGAACTGTATCTTTTTGTTTCCAGGTGAAAAAGAGAAACGTAGATTAAAGAATGATGAATCCATCCATTTCTTGCATCTTTCGCAAATTAAGTTACACAAAAGAGGGGAATCGATTCGGCCGATTATTAATAATATATCATGTCCCAATTACAAATTGTACCGGGAAGCCAACAAGAAACTAAGAGCAGCACATACTTATAAAAAATCATTCAGTGTAAACGTAAGTTACTAATTTGCCAATGAGATTAACGATGTACCAATCCCGACTGTAGCTACATTGGCTTCTATCAGGATTGTTAACCTTTCTACCATCGTCCCAGTAAAGGATACGTTGGAGATTATAGGGAAAAACTTGCTAACGTGTAAGAAGATGAATCAGGGCGAAATAGTAGAACTTTTGAAAATTTTAGAACTTATGTTGTCTTTTAATTATTTTAAGTTTAAGGATAAGATTTTTTATCAGAACGACGGGCTCGCAGTGGGTAGCAGTTTGTCTGGTGCTTTAGATGAGATTTTCTAAGTGAGCTGGAAAGTAAGTTTCTTGAAGAAAATCCAGTTATCTGCGAAAAATTGCCTATTATGGACGCTATACAGACGATATCATACTGCTGTACAGTGGTGACGAAAGTGAAATACGCGAGGTAGCACGAAGAATGGGTGGGATGCACGAGAAAATTAAATTCACAGTGGAACTGGAAGAAGAAGGAGGTTTAAGTTTTTTTGGATCTCAGGTTAACGAAAAGGGATGGAAGGCAAAAGATTAGCATATTTAGGAAGACGACAGCCACTGACACGATGCGAAATCCTGTCACCCTAAGAAGCATAAAAGGGCATACTAGAGCTATGGTCTACAGGATGCTGAAACTGCCACTCACTCCTAATTACGAGGTGGAAGAATTAAATGTGATTAGACCAATAGCCAAGGCAAACGGATATAAGGATCGTGATGAAATGAAACTTGATAATAAACTAAAATCAAAAGTATGTGACACGAAGGAGATAATAAAAGCAGAGGGCAAGAAGTTTGTTGCTATGTCTTACAATGGTGCATTTTCCGACAGAATTGCGCAAGCATTCAGAAAAATCGAAAATAAAAATTGAATTTCAAACAAAAAGTACAGTTGGTAGTAGGCTACGCCACGAAGTTGGCAACAACAGCAACAAATATTTGCAATCTGGTGTCTATAAGATCAACTGCCAAGACTGTGACAGGTTTTATTTCGGTCAGACCCGAAGAAATTTCAAGACTCGTTTTAGAGAGCATACATATAACAAAAATAAGAGCACTTTCGGTACACATTTCGACAGATAAAAACATTCGGTAGGAAATATGGAGAATAATATGAAAGTGTTGCATAGGGCGCCAAAGGGACACTTACTGAACCTACTCGAAGAAATGGAGATTTATGCGCACAGGAAACGCCAACCGGAATTACTGCTGAATGAAGAGAAAGAGTTTAACCTAAATGTTTATTTTGATGTATTCAGAAACCTACTGCTTTCAGCAGCGTCGACCGCCCCAGCAGATTGACGTGCGGTCGTGTGCAGGAAAACAAGTATGTCATACAAAGAAGCAACGACGTGCCGCCATTGAGACCACACTACAGATGTATTATCGACTATCGATTTTTAAATTATAGTTAATAGTCACTGCTTCGTTAATTACCTTACTATTAAGTTTACTGTAATTAATCTGTCAGGCTGGAAGATTTTATTTTATTTTATAGGTGTTTTTAATCTTACACTTTTTATACTGGTTTTTACAACTGTATGTCTTACCTTGCCCGGATAGAAGCTTCACATCATTAATATTTGCACTTTTTGTCTGGATTTTAAGTACGGATCCAATTCCACAGGGAGTATGTCAGTACATGTTTTATTGTCAGACGCTCGTTTTGTCACGTGAAGAAATTTAAATTAATGACTACACATACCACATTTTAACCATTACAACTGCGATACTGGTTAATCATGTAGCCTAGCTATAGTGCCGTCTACTGTCCTTAGTTTCCTTGCATAAATATCAGACACATTCTGATCATCACCAGTACTTACTGTGTACCTACATGTTTAGCTGGACGTTGATACTACATCAGAATATTCTATGGTACGTATGGCTGGTATACATGGCTGTTAATCATCTAAACATTTTGTCTTTCTTATGTAGCACCAAAACTTTTATATATTTAGCATCAAAAATCTAACTTGTTTTCGTTTTTTGTGACACATCTGAAGACGGCAGTAGCCGAAACCGGTCATAGTGAAATATATATATATATATATATATATATGTAAATATATGATCAAGATGGACCTGTAAAATAAAGTAAGTTAATGATGTTGCATTGGTACCAAATTTGACCACAGTTGTACCCAATGCCACGCTGGACGTGCCACAAGATCGGAAAGTCATCACACCGCGTCTCATCCACATTTTACCCTTTCTTTTGACGCCTTTGCGATGGAGGTCAGAGCGCCGAAATCACGCAATTTTCTTATAAGTGACCGGAAAACATTTCACACACACCGTCGCTCAGAATCGGCACGAAAAGGCTGCAGGGGTGGTATAAAAGGCGTCAATGGAATCACCCCTTTCCCTCAAGCGTTGATTCCCACATATTTTGCGGGTCTAAAACGAGAGTTCGCAGTGCGATGTGCAACAGGAGGGCTTTCTTCTCAATCTTTGACACTGCTGACACCCTCAGCTCTTTCAACCCTTCTCTAAGGTACAGTGAGGTTGTCTACCCTTCGAGTGTGACTGTGCCCCGTTTGGACAGCAGCCAAACCGCCAGTTTGGCTATCGTGTACACGTTGGAAACCACCAGGGATCGATCAGAACCATTCGACGAAATTTGAACGTGATCTGAAGCAGCAGAGGGTACTCAGATTTCTCAACCCCCGTGTTTTCTGTCCACCTGTGGAGAGGGCTCAGGGGGCTGCAACGCTGCCACATGCATGAGTAGTATGGTAAATGTTCCGTCTAAAGCCCCCCCCCCCCACCCCCCACCCCCCGATTCGGAAAAACCCTCCGTGGCACCCGCATCCCTTTGTCGAGAATTTTAAAAAATGTCCCAGTACAGAGGAGCTACGACTTTGCGCTCGTCGATTCCGAACGGCCCACCATCAGGCGAAAGGGCAGCAGCGAAGCCTATCTGCAGGCGCCTGGTACTCTCGACACTGGTTGTGTATGTAGAGGTGCCTTTTTAAAATTCCCAATAAAGCTGAGCGGGAACCACCGAGGATTTTGGAGGAATCCTTTGCTGTTTGTTTTACTCACATGTAAGTGAATGTCACATTTCCCAGTTATCCCACCACAGGAGGTCACAAGGAGCGCCGAAAAAACCCTTACCTGCTTTGGGTCACTTTCAGTTTTAGTCGAATGGTTTTGAACGGCCCATAGTGGTTCCAGACTGCACACCACAGGAAGAATGACGGTCGCGCTCCCGTCCAAACTGTTGCGATCGCGTTGGATGGGTATGCAGACCTCACAGTGTCTTTAGGGAACTACTGAAACGGCCGTAGGTGTCAGCAGTATCGCAGTTTGTGAGGAACTTCTTCCTGCGGCTCTCCGCACTGCAAACTGTCGTTTTCGACAGCGAAATTTATGAGAATCAACTCCCCAGAGAAAAGGGTGACTTCATTAACGCCTTTTACGCCACACACTGTGGCCTTTCCGTGCCTCTTCTGAACGGTGGTGTTTCTAAGACCTCGGCCACTCACAACAAATCCGCGTGATTTTAAAGCTGACCATCGCGATTCTGACCTCGATCCCCGTCACCCCCTTGTCTCTTCCATCCTTTCCCACCCCCGTCCGCAACCGAGGCTTGTATGCCCACATCCCACCTGCTCTCCATCTCTCCACCCTCCATACCCTTGCCCAAGGTGGCTTCTGCGAACTCCCCCTCCCTGATGATGGCCTCATCACCTCCATCTACCCCTCCTACCAACTTTGATCCTCCCCTTCACCCCCCCCCCCCCAAGGGCACCCTCTCTGTCTTCTCTCCCTCCTCTCTTCCTCCCTCTGTCCTCTCCCCCTGGGCTTCCCCTACCGCCCCTCCATTCTTTCCTCCCCATGCCCTCTCCTCTGCCACTGGCATATACACCCTCCCCCCTCTCCTCCTACTCCCACCTTTTCCCCTTTGGCAGGTCCCCGGATTTGTACATGAACAGTGACTATTCGTGCGCCGGAGATCATTGCCAACCCGTTTTTGTGTGCCTTCGTGTTAGTGCTTTAGTGTTTCACCATTTGTGCTCCATCGTTCACATGTGTCATTTCTTTCGTCTGTGTTCGTGTACCAGTGCTGAACGTTTTTTATTCGGACCCTGCGCCTGTGAACGGCTCCATGTATTTTACTTTGTCTGTCTACCGTTTTTTAACCACCGTGTTTTTTGTTCTATGTCTCTTTATGTACTGATTGTATTATCTGTGGCCGAAGAGCGGCTTAGTTTTGCCGCTGCCGGCCTACTCGTAGAGGTTTGAAAATGACAATAAAGACCTCCATCGCAGAGGCGTCAAATGAAGGTGTGAACTGTGGGCAAGAAACGTCCACAGTGACACTGAGCCGAACTGTGGACAAAAGTGGTGACAATGTGACCACATTAACCCACCTCATACGTCACATAGACTTCTCAGCTGTTTCCACAAGTGTCCACACCTTATCGTTTGAAGCGTGGATGGGCGCCACGCTTTTCCACCATTACAGAAGAGAGTTGTACGCACCTTCAAGCCAAATTTTAAACTTAAGCGTTGCAACGGTTGGGAATTACGAGGTTTCGGAAAAGTGATAGTTTCATTGTGTAGCACAGTGTTCTTTCCAAGCTTCTGGTACTTTTACAATGTGTTTTCATACATTCTTGAGCGATACAGTTTCATTGTTCCACACAGTCTCCGTTCGTTTAAACTACCTATGCTTGGGGACAACATCGTGTCCTAAATGCATACTGTTTTTCCTCAGTACTACGGCATATACCAACAGGACAATGACACAAGCGCCCAGCTCACGAGGTACGTGCGTGGTGTGACGGACACCAGGACGAGTCCACCTTACTCCATAGGCCACCAAACACCTCTCCTTCCCCACCACCCGCCACCCACAGCTTTTGAAAGCAGTCGAGAATCTATGGGACCATTTCGATCAGCTTGTTTGCACCATGAATCCCCAGCCATGAATCCCAGCGCAACTAGTCGCGGCACTGGGTTGGTATGGCTCTACATATTCTGGAATTTACGCAGTGCAGAGGGTGATTAGGTGATTATTCATAGTTTTTACGAGTGGTCATGTTAATGTGACTGGATAGAGGACATCGACACAACGATAATCAGCAGCCTCCACAGACCAAGATCAACTTTTAGACGATGCATAACACCTTCCCCTCACAAACAACCAGTATTAAAATGGGATTTCTCAATAAGACACTACCATGTAGTCTTTCCTAACTTACAGAATTAAGGTAACACTACATCTTCCTTATTACGACGGTTGCCCTGAAATGCCTGCCATTTACATAACCAAATAAGTTGGACACTGAAACTTCCTGGGGTTCGCAGGAGAACTGATAAACCATGTCTCCGCAATATCCTTTCTTTCATGCGTGCTAGTTCTGCACAGTTCGCAGGAGAACTTCTGTAAAAGTTTGGAAGGTAGGAGACGAGGTACTGGCAGAAGTAAAGCTGTGAGGACGGGGCGTGAGTCGTGCTTGGGTAGCTCAGTTGGTAGAGCACTTCCCCGCGAAAGGCAAAGGTCCCGAGTTCTATTCTCGGTCCGACACAAAGTTTTAATCTGCCAGGGAGTTTCATATCAGCGCACACTCCGCTGCAGAGTGAAAATCTCATTCTGAAGTTGGACACTTCACGTCACTTTGGAATCTGTTGAATGTCGCCATCGTGGTATTGCTACGAGGGTCACTACAAAACAAATGTACAATAATCTTTTTAATGTTCGATTTACACAGCAGAAAAGAAGTAAATGAAGATTTTCTCGAAATCTCGTAATTCCCACCAGTTGCGAATCTTAAGTTTCAAGTTTGGCTCAAAGGTACGTACAACTTTCCTCTGTGGTCCAAAAGTGTGGGGTACTGCTACGCTACCTTCGGGCTCCGCGACACTTGAAACAGAAAGGTATCGCCACTTGGCGAAAAGTAGGTCAGAGTACAGTTCACGTGACGTGTAACTTGAGTTAAGGATGTCGCATTCGCACCATATTTCACAACAATTCTGCCCAATTCCACCACGGGCGTGCCATACGATCGGGAAGTCGTCACACACCCGCTCACCATTTCATCCCTTCTTCCAGCGCCTCGGTCAGAGCGTTGAAATCACGCAGTTTTTTTATGAGAGGCCTAGGAAAACATTTCGAACACACCGTCGCTCAGAATCGGCACGAAAAGACTGCAGGGGTAGGCGTAAAGGTAGTCAATGAAATCACTACTCTACCTGAGGCATTGATTCCCACATATTTCGCGGTCGAAGACGACAGTTCTCTGAGCGATGAGCAATAGGAAGACTTTCTACGCAATCTTTGTCACCGCAGACATCCTCGGGGGTTTTAAGCCTTCTCTAACGACATTGTGGGCCTGTATACCCGTAGAATGTGATCGTGCCAGTTTGGGCGGCAGCTAGACCGTAAATTTGGCTATCGTGTACACGCTGGCAACCACCAGGGATCTATCAAAATCATTCGACGAAACGTGAGGGTGATCTAATGGTTCAAATGGCTCTGAGCACTATGGGACTTAACATCTGAGGTCATCGGTCCCCTAGAACTTAGAACTACTTAAACTTAACTAATCTAAGGACATCACACACGTCCATGCCCAAGGCAGGATTCGAATCTGCGACCGTAGCAGTCGCACGTTTCCGGACTGGTGTGCCTAGAACGGCTCACAAGTCTTCATGTTGGTCGTCGCACTGCGAACTGTCGTTTTCGATCGCGAAATTGTGAGAATCAACGCCCCAGAGAATGGGGTGGTTTCACTTATGCCCTTTAAGTCACACCCTGCGGCCTTTCCGTGCCTGTTCTGAGCAGTGGGATGTCTAAAACGTTCTCCTCGGGCACTCATAAGAAAACCAAGTGAATTTTAACCTGAGTGTCGTGGTTCTGAACTCCATCGCAAAGGCGTCGAAAGGAGGGGTGAATTATAGGCCGGAAACGTCCACAGCAGCACCGGGGAGAATTAGGGTGGAAGTGGAACGATTGTGACATCGTTAACACACCCTGCACGTCACATGAAATTCTGAACCGTGGCCCTTTTTTCGCATATGTCGACGCATTGTTCCTTGAAGCATCTGCACCGTCAGTTAGGGCGATTCACAAACAACAACTTAAGTACACATGTTATTCCAAAAACGTTATCGTGGAACTAGGGGCCAGGAGGTGCTGGTGAAAAAAAAACACGCATTGATAAAGTTATCTTTTATTTTAAAAGGCTTTCCCAGTAATAAATTATTAGTCTGGCATTTCTTTAAAAAATTTGAAAACAATTTCAAATAGCTTGACAATTTTCATTATGAAAAGGAGATTACCATGTATGACATTAACACTTGCCAATAATGAGATTTTATATATATATATATATATATATATATATATATATATATATATATATATATATGAGACTTCAGTAAAAAATCTCTTTTAAAAATAACTCTATGTAAAGGATATTGCATGGTTTGACGTTAACAATAAGAAGATTTTAAACTTATATCAATAAGGGAACAATTCCAAAAAAAACTTCAAGTAGCTAGCTTGTACTAAGCAAAAATTGTTGTCTCTCAACAGTTACGTAACTGATATTTGTTACAAGATAAATGTGAATAAGCCAGCAAACAAACCTTCACATTAAAGGAAATTCCCAAAAAAGAAAAAAAAAAAATTCTTAGCTCGTTGAGGGAGTGACACGTGTAAAAGCGCCCAAATCACAATAGGCGGAATAGTTACTGGTGGTCTACAGGGCCACAGCAGATCAGCCCCAAAACTTCCATTGCAAGCCGCCACCTCCCTGAGTTACTCAAGTACTCAACTTCTCACACTCCACTCCAGCGGTGGGAACACGTCGCACTTCCAAATGCTCGTCAGAGCCAACCGCTGCCATTGGTTTCAACGGCCGATAAGAAGACATTCGGCCCCACTGATCTCCTGCACCACGGCTTCGAACCTTCATAAGCTACGTACATGCGGGTAAGGCAGACTTAGCCCCTGACAGCCAAGAGGTCGGCCAAAGCACGTGGCGAGCAGTTGACGACCCCAAACAGCAGGGCCCCGCTCGCGCCACCACCTCTCTCGGTCACAGCCCAGTACGTACTCCTCGATCGTCACGCGACCGTACACTTTCTCCACCTCCCGCCAGAGGGCGGTAGCGATCCAAACAGCGCGCCAAACCGAAAGCGCCACCGCAAACACCAGACGGGACGCGAAAGCACTCCGCCTGGCGCGCTTTTCGAACATTGGGCACAACTACGGCTCAGCTTCGTAGAGCATGTAGGTGATGTCGCAGGGCGCCCAGCTTTTGGCCATTACAGGGGAAAATATACGCACCCTTGAGCCAAATAACAAATTTAAGCGTTGCAAGGGGTGAGAATTACACGGCTACAGAAAATCGATACTTTAATTGTGTAACAGTGTTCTTTCGAATTTTTCTGGTACGTGTACAGTGAGTTTTGATACATTCTTGAGAGATACAGTTTGACTATTGTACACAATCTCCGTCCGTTTAAACTACCTTACCCTACCCTGGAACTAAGGCCCGCATAACTGCACGGTAGAAGTTATTCCCAGCAAGATTTTCTCGCTGTTTAGCATCCTTCACAAGACAGTGTGTTTTCACACAATCTTGAGAGATTCGTTATTCCACACAATCTCCGTCCGTTTAAACTGCCTTACCCTACACCCGAGCTGAGACCGGCATACCTGCACGGTAGAAGTCACTACCAGCAAGATTGTGTCACTGTTTAGCATCCTTCACAAGAGTGACATCGTCTTCAAATATCGTTTCGCAAAATGATTTGTAAGTTTTACTGAGGAGATTGTAACCAAACGGTGCCAGATCAGTTCTTAGGGTGGATGTTTTGATGTGGTCCATTCAACCTTTGTGATCTCGGTGATACTTCTCTTACTAATATGTAGCCAGCCGTTATCATGCGACAGCAAAATAACATGTTATTGCCGGTTTTGTTGAACGGGACGGATTCGAGCATGAAGTTTCCTAAGTGCTACCACATACGCGTCAGAATTGGCAATGGTTCAGTGCTCAAAAGGAACAGTCCTACTAAATTATAAAACGTAGTAGCCATCACTTTTACTACTGACGCCAGTGTCTCGAATTTCTTGTTCTCTGTTGTGTTTGCATGATGCCATTTTATAATTGTAGCTTGCTTGGAGCTGCAAGTGGTAAGGTTCCAGACCACAAAATTCTCGTACTTAACGCACAACCCACAAAAGATAACTTTACTTTTTTAACAAACAGTTATTATGAAAATTTGTTGACACCTGAAATTTGAAAGACCCAAATGAATGAAATTACTTACATAACACTCCAAGAAAATAAGAAACCATTTGGAATATTTAATTTTCTTTATACTTGTTTCAGATCTCAAATTATGACACTGCATAGAAGTTGGCGTCACTCATATGCATCTTTCTTCACATAAATTCAATAAAGTACAGTATAAGTTCATGTACTACTAGACCACACATAAAAAATTTCAGTTAAAGAATTAATGTTCCGGGATAATACATCAAGCATCAGTAAACGTTTAGGTAAGGTATCAGTTATCACCTGCCAGCACATCAAAACGGGACAGGCAATGAGCAACTACGGGATGCTGTAAAATTCCCCTCACAAACTTCTAGGACTTCAAGAGCTCATGTCCGAAACATACAATCTCGGTTGTACATCCACTTGAAAACATATTCGCTAGGTAGGTATGGAACAGGCTAGTCACAGTGAGGGGTGCTTACGTCGGATCGGCTGATGTTATTTGACATCTGTCCTATCTCTTTGACCAGTTTAGAAACTCATTCACGTGTCTGTAGGTGTCGGAGCATCATGCTCAAACTCGTTTCTAGAATACACCAACATGATCCTTCCGTATGTGGAAGCTTATGGTAATGGAAGGGTTGCTCGTCGCCTTTATCAAAATCGTTATGCATAATGTCCGACTCCATCCCATCGCATACCTTTGCGGCACAATTCCGTCACGGCTTCTCCAAGAGGATATCTTCACCGTTAGCACACGTCACTATGGTGCTCCATGGAGATGGCTCACACGCGAATTGGAAGAGGCCGTACGGTAAACAACAGTGTTTGTGGTAACTAATGAACTTCCTTTTTGGATTCTTTGGTCATTAATGAGTGGGGCTGTAAGAAAGGTGATGTACTGGATGCCACCTAAAAAATTACTTGTAAAAGTGATCACGTTATTAGCGTGTTCTCAAATGGCTGCAGCACGGAAACGGTACATTTCCGGCATGGGTTTCAATTCAAAATATTATTAACTTAGTCTCCTCTACAAGTGCTAGAAGTTTGTAAGGGGAATTTTAGAGCATCCTATAGAAGAACGATGTAAAATACGGGATTGTGCAAATAAAAGAGGCGCGCTGAACAGAGTGCCAGGGAACAAAAAGTCGCAACACAGGAAAGGAAATACAGTACTAACCTGACTATAGCGGATGTTGAAAGTGACCACCACTTTTGGGCCTGGTCAGCAAGCGCTGCTGAAGGCAGATCGAAGCTGGACTGCTGGAATTGCTGCAGTCTCATCCCAAATATTCTGCTGCAGTTCTTGAAGACTATGAGGGTTGTTGCGATACACCTTAGACCTGAGGGCTCTGCACACAAAGAAATCGCACAGTGAGGGATCGGGTGGTCTCCGTGGCTAGCTACGGGCGCGACCAGACTGATCTCTGCTAACTACTCGGTAAGGCCTGAAGATTGTGTAAAATGTGCTCCAAGGTTTGGCCGGCTTTATGGGTAGCTACTTCATCCTGCTGGAAGTAGCTGTAGTTCTTTGCCTCCCCCGTTAATGCTGCCACAAATCGTAACCAATCGTCCGGTCACTTTCAACTGCCCCACCCTGTATAACCTCTACGAAAATCAGAGGAACATCATTTGCTCATAAATAGGGAGCAGTTATCTCATCAAGGAGCCCGAGGTGAGGAGCAATTAGCCAAACGGCTCCCAAATCCAAATTCGTCAGTAAATTCTGTTGACACAAATAGCAGACAAAGTTCCAAGGCCGCCTTGCACCAAGCCCGAGAGATTGTCAGTATCAATGAATTTCTCCAACAGCCGAGTGACTGAGGTGTTACTTTATTTTATTTATAATGCTACCAGTTTCGGATTTCCACTATGCCATATATATTTGACGAGGCTGGCGCTGATTTTCTGTTCAGCATTTGAAGATGCCACAATGGCTCCACTATATTGGGGCATGCTTTTGTAAAACAGATGTGAAGATGCCCATTATAGACCGAAACTGGTCGTACTATTTGTGACCATAAACGTGAAGTAAGGAAAATTTATTCTGTGTTCGGGTCACTGTGCAATTCACGACCATGTCGCAGCTTTTGAAACGGGACTTTATTAACAGTACACTGGTTTAGACGTGCGTCAAATGCCGCACCTATCTTGACAGAGTGCTACGACAGTGCGACTTGAATAAACATTTGGAACAGAAGTTGAATACATGCGAGAAGAATGTTTCTATGACCACCTTGAATAACAAAGATGTGGAATGAAAGCTGCATTTCTTTTTAAGTGATGCTCGAGTATTATTTGCCAGCAGTGTATGTACGAGTGGCGTATTGTAAGTAATGAAACGCGTATATTTGAAAGGAGGTTGGTTTTATTCATGATTCCAATAGGCATATTATTCCCCACTTTCTGGCTGCAAAGCTCTGTTTTTCAACGTCATCTCCGTCCAATGCGACGGACTGACGTCAGGTTACTTGGAGGGCCTGCACAGCTGATGGTACAAACAAGTAAATTAAGTAGAGTAAATGGTGTATTGTCAATCACGGGGTAGGTCCCCCTGAATGGAATGAGGTAACGCCAAATTCTTTGGATTTAAAGACCTTAAGTAACAGTACCCTGGTAAGTATAATTAAGATTTAAATTATAAGGTATCTAATCCTAGTATATTATTTAAATTTTACAGATTCATAACAAGGGCTATAAATAAATTTTAACATTTCAGCTTACAAATTTAGCTTTAACCTGTTTATCGAATAATATTCACTTGTATCAAACGTATAACCACGGCTGCTGCCACGATTTATGCCACTACTAAATCAGTTTCTAAGTCCAAGATCACTTGATAATTAAATCAAAGTACTGCAAAAAGAACATGTAGTTCAACAAAACTTGCATATAATTCAAAGAAAAAGCGAATTAACAAGCTAGAATAAAACTTTTGGGAAGAACAATAAAGCGTAAAAAATTAAATCATACTATTCCCATAATAATCCCATCGTCCACGTTCTACTTCCTGTGGAGTTCATCGTTCATTGGCCCAAACAGATGGAAGTCGGAAGATGTGAGATCGGAGCTATAGGGTGGATGAGGAAGAACAGCCCAATGAAGTTCTGTGAAGTCCCTTCGCGAGCGCAGACGTGTGCGACCTTTCGTAGAAGGAAAAGTTCGTTTGCATTTCTGTGGCGGCTGAATTCGTTCCGTCATTTTTCTGAGGGTACCACAAAACACTTCTGAGCTGATCGTTGCAATATGATGGAGGACTTCAAACAGGGATCAAGAAAACCGTCGCCATGACTTAACGGGGTAAGGACGCGGCTTTGATCCTTGTCTTCGGACGAGAGGTGTTGTGGCGCCACTCCATGGACTGCCGTTTCATTTCTGGATCGAAGTGAGGAACCCATGTTTCATCGCCTGTGACGATGTACGCCAAACAGTTGTCACGATCAGCCTCGTTAAGCTCAAGAAATTACGCCCAGATGCTTACTTGTTGCTCTTTGGGATCTCCTCTAAGGTGGCGAGGAACACACCTTTGGTACTTCCACTGATGGACAAGTGTTTCAGCGCTGCCAGCAGAGACGTCCAGTTGTGCAGCGACGTGTTTGAGCGTGGTCCGTGGATCACATCGAATCAGAGGGTCTAGGAGTTTCAACATTCGAGGACGACAGCTGCGTGCGGCCGGTCGTCACACGGGAGATTGGAGACGTTTGTGCGACCTCGTTGACATCGGATGCTTTGCTGAACGACTCACCAACTTTTGTTTACTGCCAGCTCTCCACAGACATTCAGATAGGGCCTATGAATATCTGTGATGCTCTGATTTCTTGGAACGAACACCTTGCAGATTCCATGTTAAAGGCTACAACTATCGTAAATTCATGAGACACAGAGGCTGAAGAGGAAATGTGCCGCGATGTTCCACAACAATATCGGCAGTTTTCAATCGAAATTGTCCGAGAAAGGAAAGTACACAACTGGCCATTATAATGGCTACACCAAGATGAGAAGCAGATGATAAACGGATTTCATTAGACAAATTTATTATACTAGAACTGACATGTGATTACATTTTGACGCGATTTGGGTACATAGATCCAGAGAAATCAGTACCCAGAACAACCATCTCTGGCCGTAATAACGGCCTTGATACGCCTGGGCATTGAGTCAATCAGAGCTTGAATGGAGTGTACAGGTACAGCAGCCCATGCAGCTTCAACGATACCACAGTTGATCAAGAGTAGTGACTGGCGTACTGTGACGAGCCAGTTGCTCGGCCACAATTGACCAGACGTTGTCAGATGGCGAGAGATATAGAGAATGTGCTGGCCAGGGCAGCAGTCGAAAATCTCTGTATCCAGAAAGGCCCGTACAGGACCTGGAACTTACGGTCGTGCAATATCCTTCTGAAATGTAGGGTTTCGCAGGGATCGAATGAAGGGTAGAGCCTCGGGTCGTAACACATCTGAAATGTAACGTCCACTGTTCTAAGTGGCGTCAATGCGAACAAGAGGTGACAGATACGTGTAACCAATGGCACCCCATACCATCACGCCGGCTGATACGCCGATTTAGCGATGACGGATACAGCTTCCAATGTGCGTTCGCGGCGATGTCGCAAACACGGATGGCACCATCATGATGCTGTAAACAGAACCTGGATTCATGAGAAAAAAATGACGTTCTGCCATTCGTGCACCCAGGTTCGTCGTTGAGTACACCATCGCAGGCGCTCCAGTCTATGATGCAGTGTCAAGGGTAACCGCAGCCATGGTCTCCGAGCTGCAAACGTCGTCGAACTGTTCGTGCAGATGGTTGTTGTCTAGCAAACGTCCCCATCTGTTGACTCAGGGATCGAGACGTGGCTGCCCGATCCATTACAGCCATGCGGATAAGGTGCCTGTGATCTCGACTGCTAGTGATACGAGGCCATTAGGATCCAGCACGGCGTTCCGTATTACACCCTGAACCCACCGATTCCATATTCTGCTAACATTCATTGGATCTCGACGAACGCGAGCAGCAAAGTCGCGATACGATAAACCGCAATCCCCATAGGCTACAATCCGACCTTTATCCAAGTCGGAAACGTGATGGTACGCTTTTCTCCTCCTTACACGAGGCATCACAACAACGTTTCACCAGGCAACACCGGTCAACTGCTGTCTGTGTATGAGAAAACGGTTAGAAACTTTCCTGATGTCAGCACGTTGTAGGTGTCGCCACAGGCGCCAAGCTTGTATGAATGCTCTGAAAAGCTAATCATTTGCATATCACAGCATCTTCTTCCTGTTGGTTAAATTTCGCGTCTGTAGCACGTCATCTTCGTGGTGTAGCAATTTTAAAGGCCAGCAGTGTATTTAATATTTGACGTCCATCGTATATGAACTTTGTGCACCCAATAAATCAGTAGCCAAGTTGAGAAATGTTCTCAGACTGATAGATGTCAGTAATCGAGACAGTATCTGTATTGTAGTTGGAAATGCATACATTCGCCGCTGCCGCCCCTATCGGCTGCGCCTGGTTACTGCCTTAGCTGTCGCGATCGGTGGCGCTGACACCTGAATTGTCGGTGGAGGATTACTGTCTTATCGACACAAGGCAGCGTCTCATGCTGGCCACAATGGTTGTCACAAGTAACCGTGGCGTCTAACGTGCAACACAGCTACGTTGCTACTGACAGCGTAATTAGTCCGGTATTGTACCTGTCAGCACCCGTTGATCAAGCACATTGTAGTTTGGTGCCATAACCCACGTGCAATGGGTTAGGAGAATGGATTATTGACGACAGAACCGTTTACAAGGTAAGCCGTCCACAGCGCGTCCCAAATTGCCACGGTCACTACGTAGTTGAAAATATGAACATTCAGATCCGAATAAGCTGGTTTCTCCCTGTGGATGACCTGCGATAGAAATATTTATAAATTCGTAGGAAAGTGGCCAACCAAAAATTTAAAAAAAGTCTTTTAGTAAGATTTATTTACCTCAACGGCATTTTAACATTGTGAAAGTAAAATAAGGTGGAAATATAGGCACTCTAAAGTCGTTAATAATCATTATTGAAATGATTTTAAAGAGCAAATTATCATAAGAAAAAGGGAGGAGAAGTTTCTCAAAGTACGTAGAAGAAGGTGAAGAAACGTCCTGTTGAATTACTGTTTTGGAATAAAACCAGCTACATTAATTTTCTTTGTCCCATTTACAGGATTCTTCATAGTTGATTACACCCATCATTCCAAAGTTTTTGTGACTATGTATTTTTTTATTTGGAACGTCAATGTGACTAGTTTGACGTAGCCTTGCACAACTTTTTCTCCTATGGCAACCTCGTCATCTCAGATTAACTCTTGCACCTAATGTTCGCAATTATTTTTGGATATGTTCCAATTTCTATCCACAATCAGTTGTTGCCCACAGCCCATCCCAGACATTTACGTAGAGGAGCAATTTATTCTGTTCATTAGAAACTGTATAATGAATTCTAATATTGTTTGAGAACAAATGTCAGAAAAATTCTACATTTTCCTACATATATTCTTCGATGCATGCTCTCTGCTGCTTTTGTGGTTGCATATATGCCTGTAAATGTTAAATAATTCGAACACTTCTTCTTATGTCTTATAGTTAGAAAGACAATGATACTATCTTCAATAAATTTATGTAAAGTAATCTTTTTTATTATTTGGAACATCAGTCTGACTAGTTTGATATAACCTGGCACAACTTTCTTCCTGTGCCAACCTCCTTATCTCAGATTAACACTTGCACCCAGCGTCCATAATTATTTTTTGATATATTCCAATCTCCGTCCACAGTTAGTTGTTGGATGTATTCTGATCTCTGTCTTACTCTAGAGTTTTTACCCACTACTGCTCCCTCTAGTATCATGAGAACTACTGCCTGAAGTCTTAGCACATGTCCTTCATTCCTACCCTCTCTTCTTGTCAGTTTTTCCCACAAATGTCTTTCCTCACCAGTTCTACGGACAACCTGCTCGTTTCTTAACGCTCCACTAATTTTCAACATTCTTCTGTAGCACCACATCTCAAATGCCTCGATTCACTTACTTTGCAGTTTTCCCATAACGTATGATTCATTTACATACAATTCTCTGCTCCAGACATACTTTCTCAGAAATTTCTTCATCAAATTAAAGCCTATGTTTGATACTAGTACACTTCGTTTAGCCAGGAAAGCCCTCTTTGCCTGTAGTAGCCGGCTTGTTATGTCTTCCTTTCATCGTATGTGAAATGTTATATTGCTTCCAGTGTAGGAGAATTCCTAATTTTTTGCTTGGGGAGTATTCGTTCAGTTCGCCTAGCTCGTCGTCCTTAATTTTGGTGGTAAGTTTCTAATTTCATTTCTACTGTTCCTCATAACTTTCGTCTTTCTTCGGTTTACTATTAAGCAACACTTTTCACGCATGAGACCATTTGATTCTATAGATCGTGTAATCGTTATTCACTTTCATTGGCGTTAGCAGTGTCATCAGCGAATCTTATTATTGGTAACCTTTCACTCTGAATTTCAGTCCCACTCTACCCACGACTGTTCATTGTATTTGCGCCATTGTCTCTTCGCTGTACTGCCTGAATAGTAGCGGCGAAAGAGTGCATCCCTGTCTTAGACCCTTTTTGATCCGAGTATTTTGTTATTGGTCTTTCATTCTTATTTTTCGCTCTTGATTATTATGCATATTGTATATCACCAATTATTACCTATAGCTTACACCTATTCTTCTTAGAATTTCGAACGCCTTACACCATTTTGCGTATCGAACCATTTTTCCGGATCGACAAATCCTATGAGCGTGTCTTTATTTTTCTACACGTTTGTTTTCATAAATGGTCACAACGACAGATCTGCCCCTTTGATGTCATTACCTTATCTAAAGCAAAACCGTTCGTCACATAAGGGACTTTGAATTTTCATTTTCTTTTTCTTTCTTACATGCATGATCTCTTGGGCTGCTAGTGCGATAATTATCGCATTTATCTGCTATTATTATTCTGAATTGTGTGGATGATATTTCCGAAAAGTGTCCGAGTGCCGCTGCGTATTAACTGAAGTCTAAACGCCCAGGAATTCTGACACACAGAATCATTCTGTTGCTGGACATTCCCGCCCATGAGTTTCCAAGGTAGTTTCGACTACGCCCTCCGTCGTTCTGCAGTCGTCGATTTCTCTGACGTAAGATGTTGATGTTGTTATCTACTGTATATGCTCGACATTTCGTTATATCTACACATCAGATGGGGCAGCCACAGACATCTTCACTGTAACGGCGACTAAATTACGAGTTTTCGTAATAACCATAGGATGAAGGCTTTCGCGACTGGATGACGTAGCTGCTGGTAGCCCTTACTTCGACCCTTTCCCACAGTATACAGGGTGAGTTACCTAACATTGCCGCTGGATATATTTCGTAAATCACATCAAATACTGACGAATCAATTCCACAGACCGAACGTGAGGAGAGGGGCTGGTGTAATTAGTTAGTACAAACCATAAAAAAATGCACGGAAGTATGCTTTTAACACAAACCTACGTTTATTTAAATGGAACCCCGTTAGTTTTGTTAGCACATCTGAACATATAAACAAATACGTAATCAGTGCCGTTTGTTGCATTGTAAAATGTTAATTACATCCGGAGATATTGTAACCTAAAGTTGACGCTTGAGTACCACTCCTCCGCTGTTCGATCGTGTGTATCGGAGAGTACCGAATTACGTAGGGATCCAAAGGGAACGGTGATGGATCTTAGGTACAGAAGAGACTGGAACAGCACATTACGTCCACATGCTAACACCTTTTTATTGGTCTTTTTCACTGACGCACATGTACATTACCATGAGGGGTGAGGTACACGTACACACGTGGTTTCCGTTTTCAATTACGGAGTGGAATAGAGTGTGTCCCGACATGTCAGGCCAATAGATGTTCAATGTGGTGGCCATCATTTGCTGCACACAATTGAAATCTCTGGCGTAATGAATGTCGTACACGCCGCAGTACACCTGGTGCAATGTCGCCGCAGGCTGCCACAATACGTTGTTTCATATCCTCTGGGGTTGTAGGCACATCACGGTACATATTCTCATTTAACGTACCCCACAGAAAGAAGTCCAGAGGTGTAAGATCAGGAGAACGGGCTGGCCAATTTATGCGTCCACCACGTCCTATGACACGCACGTCGAACATCGTGTCAAGGGTCAGCCTAGTGTTAATTGCGGAATGTGCAGGTGCACCATCATGCTGATACCACATACGTCGACGCGTTTCCAGTAAGACATTTTCGAGCAACGTTGGCAGATCATTCTGTAGAAACGCGATGTATGTTGCAGCTGTTTGGGCCCCTGCAATGAAGTGAGGACCCATGAGGTGGTCGTCAATGATTCCGCACCATACATTTACAGTCCACGGTCGCCGTCGCTCTACCTGTTTGAGCCAGCGAGGATTGTCGACGAACCAGTAACGCATGTTCCGTAGATTCACTGCCCCGTGGTTTGTGAAACCCGCTTCATCGGTAAACAGGTAGGACTGCAACGTATTCTCTTTTAATGCCCATTGACAGAATTGCACTCGATGATTAAAGTCATCACCATGTAATTGCTGATGTAGCGACACATGAAACGGGTGAAAGCGGTGACGATGCAGTATGCGCATGGCACTACTTTGACTCAGTCCTCCGGCTGTCGCCATGTCCCGTGTACTCATGTGTGGGTTCATGGCAACAGCAGGTAACACACCAACTGCACCCGCTTCTCCTGTGACGGGCCTGTTGCGGACCCGTTTGCGTGCTACGACCATACCTGTTGCATACAGTTGGCGGTAGATGTTTTGCAATGTGCGGCACGTTGGATGCTCTCTGTCCGGGTACCGTTCTGCATACATCCTGCAGGCTTCAGCTGCATTTCGTCGACACTCGCCATAGATGAGTATCATCTCCGCCTTTTCAGAGTTCGAATACACCATGGTCACAGTTCCTACAACTCTACACTATCACAGACGTCTGGTAACACGGTGTACTACAGTTGGTCTGCGTGCGGAGACGAATGCAGAATAACAGTAGCAGCAAGCGCTACATGCGGACGCTGCGACAGCTAGACCAAACTACAACAGTGCACTACAGCCACACTCGTAAACACGGTCGTCATCGTAAACATGTCCCTGCAGATGCTGCTCGCCGACCGTGGCCCGTGTTTGTTACAACACGCAACTGAACGTCGGAGGTTTCAAGCGTCAACTTTAGGTTACAATATCTCCGGATGTAATTAACATTTTACAATGCAACAAACGGCACTGATTACGTATTTGTTTATATGTTCAGATGTGCTAACAAAACTAACGTGGTTCCAATAAAATAAACGTAGGTTTGTGTTAAAAATCATACTTCCGCGCATTTTTGTATGGTTTGTATTAAACAATTACACTAGCCCCTCTCCTCACGTTCGGTCTGTGGAATCGGTTCGTCAGTATTTGATGTGGTTTACGAAATATATCCAGTTGTAACGTTAGGTGACTCACCCTGTATACATCGCTATCGGACGTCCGACCAGTCAGTCGGCAAGACTCAGCGGAGGAACACTTCTGATGATGCCCAGGGCAGTCCTGTACGAAACGTCACGAACAGAAGAGTTTCTTGGAACACGACCTCACATCCCCAAAGATTTACTAGCAGCTATTCCATAATAATCAATAAAGTTGACATTTTGCACAGTCGATTACTCTTCATTTGTTGCCATCACGGAAGACAAAATAGTTAATAATGTCTTTGGATGTTAGTTATTATTTCAACTTCCTATTTCCTACTTTACTACTTATACCAACTGTTTCTGATTTTGTATTACTTCTGTCCGATTGGAAATAAAATGTTAGATAGCTTTTAAGCTACAACTTAAGCTTAATAATATTTCATAATCGAACCTTCCGACATCAGGGATGCAGTTTGCAGCTTGCCCATGATTAACGTTCACTAATACACACACTATTGTGGAAATCACATTAGTTTTTTATTAAGAACATTTAATATTAATTAAATGATCATGAATGATTGCTTTCCGTATATGGAGCAAAGGAGGGTTGAACCTACAATTACTCTCAGCAATTACTTCACCTGAAATGTCCGTTATTTTTGTAGTTTGTCACTCAAAGGTATTACAGCAAGGACTACGGCCCATTACTGTACTTTGATACAGTCATTCAAACTTCGTGCGCCTTTGCTTTCACAAAGCTAAGTGTCCAATTCCGTTCTTATATTCAGTTTAACGTCCCTTTGTATAGTCCACAGATCCTATTATCCGCTATTAGGCGTTAATAGAGTTTAATTCTGAGCGCTACTTGCTCTCGCGCACCAAAGGCCTCAGATATTCTTTGTCTGTGACGTTACGACAAAAATCTGCCTGGACCTTAGTATAAGTTTCAACGCAATTCTGTCCCGTATAAATTAACTACAGTCACTTTTCTTGAGGTTTAACTGAGGCGTCCAGATCCTTCCCGAAGCATATCATACGGAAATGCCAGCTGCGCTACTGGCCATTAAAAAAGCTACACCAAGAAGAAATGCAGATGATAAACGGGTATTCATTGGACAAATTTATTCCACTAAAACTGAGATGTAATTACATTTTCACGCAATTTCGGTGCATAGATCCTGAGAAACCAGTACCCAGAACAACCACCTTTGGCCGTAATAACGGCTATTATACGCCTGGGCATTGAGTCAAACAGAGCTTGGATGGCGTGAACAGGTACAGCTGCCCATGCAGCTTCAACACGATACCACAGTTCATCAACAGTAGTGACTGACGTATTGTGACGAGCCAGTGGCTCGGCCACCATTGACTTGACGTTATCAATTGGTGAGAGATCTGGAGAATGTGCTGGTTAGGGCGGCAGTCGAACATTTTCTGTATCCAGAAAGGCCGGTACAGGACCTGCAACATACGGTCGTGGATTATCCTGCTGAAATGTAGCGTTTCGCAGGGATCGAATGAAGGGTAGAGCCACGGGTCGTAACACATCTGAAATGTAACGTCAACTGTTGAAAGTGCCGTCAACGCGAACAAGAGGTGACCGAGACGTGTAACCAATGGCACCCCATACCATCACGCCGGGTAATACGCCAGTATGGCGATGACGAATACACGCTTCCAATGTGCGTTCACCGCGATGTCACCAAAATCAGCTGGGACCATCATGATGCTGTAACCAGAACCTGGATTCATCAGAAAGAATGAAGTTTTGCCGCATGTGCACCCAGGTTCGTCGTTGAGTACACCATCGCAGGCGCTTCTGTCTCTGATGCAGCGCCAAGGGTAACCGCAGACATGGTCTCCGAGGTGATGGTCTATGCTGCTGCAAAAGTGGTCGAACTGTCCATGCAGGGGGTTGTTGTCTTGCAAACGTCCCCATCTATTGACTCAGGGATCGAGACGTGGCTGCACGATCCGTTGCAGCCATGCAGATAAGATGCCTGTCATCTCGACTGCTAGTGATACGAAGCCGTTGGGATCCAGCACGGCGTTCCGTATTACCCTTCTGAACACATCGATTCCAGATTCTGCCGACAGTCGTTGGATCTCGACCAACGCGAGCAGCAATGTCGCGATACGATAAGCCGCAATCGCGATAGGCTACAATCCGACCTTTAAATGTCGGAAACGTGATGGTACGCATTTCTCCTCCTTACACGAGGCATCACAACAACATTTCACCAGGCAACTCCGGTCAACTGCAGTTTGTGTATGAGAAATCGGTTGGAAACTTTCCTCATGTCAGCACGTTGTAGGTGTCGCCACAGGCGCCAACCTTGTGTGAATGTTCTGAAAAGCTAATCATTTGCATATCACAGCATCTTCTTCCTGTCTATTAAATTTCGCGTCTGTGGCATGTCATCTTCGTGGTGTAGCAATTTTAATGGCCAGTAGTGAATATCGCACGCCGGAGATACATAGACTTATTCAGAGCACAGAAAAGATGACAAGAGAACTAACAATGCCTCCGCATGGTTTACACAATAGAATTTAAAAAGAAGAGTAGCCGCGTAGAGCCCTCTTTGATTTCCCTGAAGCGCTACTTTGCTGCGGGCGTTATTCTGATGAGAGATTATGTACCGATAACTTTAATTAAAACTTTTTCAATGCTATTAATTATTTCCGATATTATTGATCACCTCTCCCCTATATGAGTATAAGACTGTTTATGTTGTTCTCAATTAAAAGAGCGATTATAGCTACGTAAGTTACGATAGAACTTCCACACAAGTCTCCCGTACAGTCCGAATCTCTAGCCATGCGATTTCCATGATTGTGGAGACTAAAGAAAAGACGCCCATGGTCGTCGAATTGCTTCGGACGGAGAGATGTGTGCCCGAGTAGAATCATGACCCCGTAGGCAACCGAAGACATAGTACCATGAAGGCACCGACTGTCTTGTGTCTTAGTGACTTAAATATATTAACAATTACAGAGATTACTTTTAAAATATTAAACAGGCTACATACTCAGAGAATGATATTTTCACTCTGCAGCGGAGTGGGCGTTGATATTAAACTTCCTGGCAGATGAAAACTGTGCCGGATCGAGACTCGAACTCGGGACATTTGCGTTACGCGGGCAAGTGTTCTACCAACTGAGCTACCCAAGCACGACTCACGCCCTGTCCTCACAGCTTTACTTCTGCCAGTACCTCGTCTCCTACCTTCCAAACTTTACGGAAGCTCTCCTGCGAACCTTGCAGAACTAGCACTCCTGAAAGAAAGGACATCGCGGAGACATGGCATAGCCTAGGCGATGTTTCCACAATGAGATTTTCACTCTGCAGCGGAGTGTGCGCTCATATGAAGTTTCAATTTACATACTTTCTTTCTATCTGACTCGTTTTCATTTGAGAGACTCTTGTATGATTTTTCTGGTTTGCTAAGTGGGTAGAGCTACTTGTTTACACGAATATCGAGATGATTCCTTGTATCTACGTGTGCAAAATGCACAATTTGTAACACTGTAGAGTGAGAAATGAGGTTCATGGCCCTTTCATAAACGTCATATGATGTGTGCATCCCAGTTATTGTTACATTTCTTGAGTGCGGTTGTCTTTCAAACCACCGTGACATCTGTGCAAACTTTAGCAACGCAGGGGAGTTTGTGGGAGAAGAAGAAAAATATTCGAAACAATAATATGCGGTCGAAATGCAGGAATGCTTCTTCCTTGTGAGAAAATTAAAACTATGGAGGTCAGTTGAAGATGCAGTTAGCCTACGAAACGCTTGTAACTAATAAATAGAAATACACCACTTTGTAGATTAGTTAATTTGACGTTATTAAAAGAATGTGACTGTTTTGGGCGTGCACGTTCAGTGCCCTGTTGGGTAATCATCCATAAACCAGCACTACATTAACTGTTTGCGCAATAAATAAACGGACTGTTTGCGTTTCTCGCGATTTGCATACGCGACCGTATTGCACCATTAGCCCTCTTCGTCGGGGACCAGATTTAGGCTCCTCCCACTAGTCGCGTCAGCATCAGAGAATTGTGCCATAAATTATGTTCAATGAGTGCTGGACTGCTTTTGTGAATAGCGAACGCCATTCAATGAAAAAGTTTTCAGCATTGCACGACCTGTGTTTCTCCAGCTTTCGGATGACTAACCAATCACTCTAATATCCTGTTTTGCTGCTACGTGAATACAGAAACAGCTTCACTCCAATAAAAATCATGTCATTAATTTACTGTACGTTTCAGCAGCAACGACTATTAACGGCGGTTTGCGGAACATTATAAGCTAAATGGCGTCTTGTATCAGCACATTACACCTTACACATCATCGTGGCGGGTGTTCAATAATCCCGATGACGATGGTATCAACACCACTAGCAATGAAAACGGCCCAGGCGGCGTGGGAGACAATAGGTCCTCTTCCGATACAACTAAAAATAAATGTGACCCAAATAATACTGATTGTAATCAACTGGTGAGTTTCAATTTAATTCAGTTCACAACTTTCACAACTAAGGGCAGTTAATATTTGTACACCTGTCAGTGAAACATAGTGCTACGTGAAACTGTGAAGACAAGAAAAAATAAGGAAAGGCAATTAAATTTGGTCGAGGACTTAACAGATGAAGGACTAACTCGGTTGTAGCAGAGTGAGAAATGAAATTGGTGACTTTATTTAGTGAACCATATGTATTCAGCATGGCTGATTTACATAGTCCACAGGACACGATAATTAAGTTCTATGTAGCTCCATAGGCTAGTCTGTTCTGTTCAAGCCTCATCAAGTCTGTTTCACTGACGTAACGTGCATCCATCCATTTGAACCAACTTTCTGCACCTGTACTTCGTCTACCTTCTACAGTCCCCCCCCCCCCCCCCCCCACCTCCACGCCTGCCCACATTTGTAAAACCGAGTGATGTGCCGCAGTCGCTAGCACACTGGATTCGCATTCGGGAGGACGACGGTTCAATCTCGCGTCCAGCCATCCTGATCTAGGTTTTCCGTGAATTCCCTAAATCGCTCCAGATAAATGCGGGGATTGTTCCTTTGAAAGGACACGGCCGACTTCCTTCACCGTCCTTCCCTAATCCGATGAGACCGATGACCTCGCTGTCTGGTCTCCTCCCCCAAAAAACCCAACCCCAATAGTAGTAAAATTCATATTGTAGGGAAAGCTATTGAGAGATATAATGAATGGGCAATATTTATAAATTCTAACTTCCAATGAGAAAGATCAAAGTGTTTAGATAGTGTAACAGAAGTGAGTCTAGAATTTTAGTGCTGTGAGATCAATCATAATATTAAACCTTTGCTGCGTCTTCAAGTAAACCATTCAAAGAAAATAACTGTACAAGGAATAGTCCTAGAATCTGAATTATCACTTCGACAAAATTAAAGTTACATAATAATTTTTTGGCTGTGGTTACACATCTACAGTCGTGGTGTACATGTAAGTACACGCGCCACAGTACCGTAGTACGATACTAGAGGTGTCAAATTAAAAGTGGCAGACCCTCGACGCTTCGAGGAACATAGAATAATAGAAATTTGAATACAGAATACCGATGTTGCGCAATAATATTTACTTAATAGTTCGTTATGAACCGCCTTCAGCTTTATAGGCCACCATCAGACAACTGCCATGGGGGTGGCCGCGCGGTCAGGGTCGCCTTTTCACTGTTCGTGCGGCTCCCACCGTCGGAGGTTCGAGTCCTCCCCCCTCGGGCATGGGTGTGTGTGTGTTCTCCTTAGCGTAAGTTAGATTAAGTAGTGTGTAAGCCTAGGGACCGATGACCTCAGCAGTTTGGTCCCATAGGAATTTCCCACAAATTTCCAAATTTCAGATAACGTAATACCAAACAGGCAATAAACACATTGGCGAAGTTCATAGCTGCTCAAAGATTACGTTTCAGAGATAGACGACATTTTCCACCGTGGAAAAACTTTGGCGATTTATTGATGAGAGGATACGGAACAAAAAAGATCTAATGAACTTATGTCCGGAAACGCATGGTTTCCATGTTAGAGATCATTTATTCAATCATACTTTGTTCCAGAGACTGGAGTCTAATAGGCGCTGTATGATGCAGCCCCAGTTACGGTGCGCATGGTTTCATCATAGAAGGTCGTACTGTTCCTCATATATCACGCCCTAACGCCCCCTTCATCTTCATCTACGTGATTACTCTGCTATTCACAATAAAGTGCCTGGCAGAGGGTTCCACGAACCACCTTCAAGCTGTCTTCCTACCATTCCACTGTCGAACGGCACGCGGGAAAAACGAGCACTTACATTTTTTTATGCACACCCTGATTTCTCTTATTTTTATCGTGATCATTTCTCCCTATGTAGGTGGGTGCCAACAGAATGTTTTCGCAATGGGAGGAGCAAACTGGTGATTGAAATTTAATGAGAAGATCCCGTCGAAACGAAAAACGCCTTTGTTTTAATGGTTGTCACTCTAATTCATGTCTGTGACACCATCTCCCCTGTTTCGCGATAATATAAAACGAGCTGCTCTTCTTTGTACTTTTCGGTGTCATCCGTCATTCCTACCATAGTAACACTCACCTTGCAGTGGATGTGATACAGCGTTGTACACAATGGGTCCGTACTCGAATCAAGAGCTTGCCGAAATGGTGGTTGCTTACGGAAAGGCAAATGGCAAAGGGCGGAGGGCAGTAAGGTAGTATTAGGAGATCGATCGCCGCCGCCGCAGCCGCCGACAACAACCACAGTATTCAATGTTTGCAACAGTGTTTCGCAATTTGTCTGAGAGAGTGTCGTTTCAGGAAGTAGGAAATAACGAAGGACGTGCCCAAAATGTTCGGACACCAAGCTTGGAGTAAAATGTGATTAACACTGTGGAAGGCGTGTAATTACCGGGCAGTTGGCCCACCAGTACAGGGTAAGCCAGACGACCGTGTAGAACATGCTCCATGACAATTGTTACTACCCTTGTCACAGCGTATGCAGGGCTTACTAGCGGCAGACTTTCCACATCCGGAGCAGTTTTGTCGCTGGTTTCTTCACCAGGCAACCACGATTCAGAGATTGCTGTCATCCATCCTGTTCACAAATGAGGCCACCTTTACGTGGAATGGTGTCTTCAACTTTCATAACAGTCATCTGTGGGATAGCACGCCGTATCCTTATGGTATGGTGACAGCGAATCATCATCATCGATGCAGCCGGAATGTGTGGGCGGGGACAATTGATGACCGTATTTTGGGACCAGTTTTGCTTCCACGTCGCCTAACATGCAACATTGGCGTTTCTTGCGGGTGATTTTGCCTCCCCTGCTAGTAGAAGTGCCATTGATGATTCGAAGGGCTATGTGACTGCTGCATGATGATGCTCCAGCGGACTTCGCGATTAACGCTCGGTTGTATCTCAGTCGTGTCTTCGCTGGTCGACTGAATGGACGAGTGGGTCCAGTTGCATGGTCTGCTCGTTCACTGGATCTCAACCCGTGCGATTTCTGGTTCTGGGGCCATCTCAAAAGTATCGTGTATTGACGTTGACATTACACAAGGAGAGCATAAAAATCAGACTAGCTCTGGCAAAAATAGCTTTAACGTCCAAGAGAAGTTTACAAGTATCAAGCATAGGTCTGAATCGTAATTTGAGGAAGAAATGTCCGATAATGTACATTTAGATCACAGAATTGTATGGCAGTGAGATACAGATTGTGCGAAAACCAAAACAGAGGAGAACAGATGTATTTGGGATGTGGTACTAGAGAAAAATGTTGAAAATTAAGTGGACTGATAAGGTAAGCCGCGAACATGTTCTCTGCAGAACCGATGAGGTAAGGAATGTATCGAAACCTCGAAACCACCGGTAAGGAGAAGAGACAGGATGACAGGACATCTGTTAAAACGTCAGGGAGTAACTTCCATGGTACTAGAGGCAACCGTAGAAAGGATAGAAACATTAGAGGAAGACAGACTGGAATACATCCAGGAAATAACTGACGGCATTGGTTGCAAGTGAGATGAAAAGCTTTGTAGTGTAGAGGAATTCGTGGTGGAACATATCAAACAAGTCAGAAGCCTGATGTGTGTAAAAAAATAAAATAAAAAGAAAGATTGTATGTCTTCTGCACATGCTTTTGAATCTAATACGGTATCTCACTTTCCTGGTGCATTTTATTTTTTATTTGAGACATCTTATTTCATAGAACCAAATGGGGGAGCAAATATTCACGGTCAAGGGACCAGTCATTACATGAAATTAACGTCAGAAAAGTTAATAATAAATAAAATGAAATTTACTCAATTCCTATGATGATTACAAATTGCTGTATGCATATCAGCACACCCCATATTTTGATGAACTGTGATAACCTCTTCATTACTTTGATACTCAGCGTTATCTGAAGGTGTTTAGTTTCTTAGAGACGCTTCCTTTAAGTAGGAATACCTATCACCTGACTCTAATCTAAGAAACGATGCACCTCTAACACCAATTACTACTGAAATTTTCCCGTGGGTGATATCACCACCTCCCACTAAACTATCTCCTATAATCTTCGGCAACCTTGCTTCTCCCAAAATGCTGAGGTGCAGCCCATGCCTAGGGAAACCCACTCTATCGTTAGACTTAAACGGTATCATATCAATTTCAGCCATAACCTCCATCATCAGTTCTCTCAAGGAGCAATATTAACACGCCTAACACCTATATTAAGATAACACTGGTCACAAAACAGCTGCACGAGGTACACATGTGTGCCATGTTTGTGCTTTCTTTTTTCAGTTCATCAACTATGTCAAACACCCTGTCCCTGTCAGGACTATCCTCAGCTCCATCACAGTCAATATCTGATTCACTTCTGTAAAATTCCTACAGAAAACTCCCATATATCATCTGTCACGTGAGCCAACCATGAACTAGTCTTCACAATGCTGGTGACCTGATACTCACTCCCCGAGACTTCCTTCAACTGTTAGTATATTCCTCCGCCATGAGAACAATAAAATAGCAAAACCTTCTTCTATGTATTTGAATTTATTACTGGCTTAGAGTTCTTAACTTCCCATGTCTGCTGTATATTTCCTACGCTTACAGCTACTAGAGACTCTTCTCCACTAAAAATGGTAGATCATATCTATAGGTGATAAGTGAAGTGGAACTGTCTGAATAAGTCCTTCTCCTAGCAGTCTTCTTAGTAACTGTCATTTACAACTCCCCTGGTCCTTTTCCCCCCTCATTCTATCTAGTCCCTTCTTGCATTTTTTAACTGTACCTGAATAACGCAGATCGAACACTACTGCTCCTTTATTAACTTACTTCACTGCATTCTCCCCAATGAAAATTCCTTACAAAAATGTCACACTGTAACCTACTACTCAGAAACCTACGACAAAGCTAACACTTCTCGTTCGTGGCATAAATTTTACGGTCACAAAGAGCAACAAATTGTACATGCAACCGTTATGCTACTTCAGTAAAACGATTTGATGAACTAACTACAGTGATTTCTACATCTATCCCCTTGAAAGACTGTGGCAATTACTTCTAACACTATAAATCCTTTTAACACAAATAGCGACTTTTCCGAAAGCTTTATATAGATATTTCACAAAAAACAGCAAGAATTACAGGGTGAAAACTAATCATTGACTACAGTAAACAAGGAACTATATCAGTTCTTAGCTTTCAGATCCTCTCCAATTGCTAACTGTGCGCCACGAAATGTGTTCACAAGCACCCTAACAGATAACCGACTGTTCCAGGTAACAACACCACAACATAGTCACAGGTGTACGTAAATAAATTACTTTTAGAGCAAATATTATCACACACTTATTACTGAACAATACTAGGAATCTGAAGCTACTTAAAAAACTGAAGAGCGATGCTAATAGCAGACCACCACCTGTGAGGTCACACCAAATGCCATAATGGGCGCTGCATATTAGTGAGCATAACTATAAAATTACTGTAGTTTTATTCACGTAATATATTAATGATTAAAATCGATTTAGACGTAAAGAATCCCCCTAGATCGTCCCACGATAAGGAAATAGAAACTAACGTACCGTTTAGGTATATGCGAGTGAGTGGGATAAGAATAACTTACATTTCTCGACTGCAACAGCACGTTGCATCGATTCATTGCTGCTAATCACCTAGGATCAATCCCTCTGTCTGAAGACAAGTATTCTTATAATCCTCCCATATGAGTCTGAATAGTTTGCTACTGAGAAGTATCCTACTTGTAAAAGAATATCATGAGGTAGAGAATGCTCCATCATCGCTACGTGCTTACTTAGGAAAAATTGCGTCATAGATAGTCATTTGATAGCTGTTAAATTTAAATGATAACTTCACCCTTCTCGCTTGTCACCGCCGGAAGCTGCGCAGAAAATACCACCAAGCGTCTATTACAACAGTCAGCAGTTGTTTATTTAAATCTAAAGTACCAACAAACTTTCATGTTTATCGAGCAATAGGGCCTCGAGAACCAGTCCTAATGTGTCAAGTTGGTTCACAAATAATATATTAGTAATACACTTAAGCAAAATTTTCCGTTGCGCTGAGAAAAGATATGCCTTACATGCATGTATGTTGTGCCACTATATATACCAGAGCTATCAGATCATTCAGTTGAATATTCTGTAGCTTTTGGAGCAATGGTGAGGTCTACAGAGCGGATGATGTTACATACATTTCCTAAGTTAATGCGAAGGGAGCAAATTTTTGTTTGTTTCTGTAAAGTGCTCCGAGATAATTCCAGTCAAATTCAAGTTCGGCTTTGGCGTTTCTACGAGCGGAATTTTCCCGTACACGTAGCTATAATAAGGAACGATATTAATTGTTTTCTTTTAATTAAAACTTCTGGTGTATCAAATTTAACTACGTGTGCTCAGTACTGTTGTAACAGGGTTTTGTTCCATAAGTGCAGCCGAAAGAAGGGATTTCGCTTCAGTATAAATTTGAATAACATAGCTCAAAGGAATGCTGAAGGCAAAGTTTCTTTCGAAAGCAATCGAACTGTTCAGATATGGAAATTTATTCTATTGTGTGGAACCAGGGTCTTATTTTTTTCCCTTCACGTTGTTTGTTTCGAGACTTTGTTTAGGTCTTTCAACAGGCGAACGCCGCTGCGAGTGTAAGTTTCCGCTACGTGAGCTGACTTTCTGTAGAATATTTTCCGCCCTGAAACACTGAGGGAACTCGGTTGGTGCGTTTATTTGAAGACAATGGCCGTCATCACGTTGGGGAGTTGGAGTTTTATGTGAATTTCTAGAACACTGTACGGTCTGGAATTAATTATGCGTTAACTCTTGGACTTGTAACCCCCTGCACGCCTGGTTCACCTCGTTACATTAATTCATCTCCGGTAATGGAAATTATGTGAGGTACTGCAGTAAAACTACAAACGACCAGAATCGAACACAGCTCATTTCATCTTATTTATACGTTTCCTTGTGCAGTGGCTATGCAGGGGTTCAACGAGACATGCTCAGTTTTCAGGGATTTGACAAGAACTATCAAGAAGTATCAAAAAAAGGCCTGGTAAATACTGGCTCTAAAATGCATTCCTTAAGATATATGAGCAATTGTTCAACGGAAAGATTTGTGTTTCACGGTAGTGAAGATGAACAAGTACTCATAGCTCTTAAGATATGCGTTTTAGAGCCTATATTTACTGAATATATTTTTCTGATTTTAGGCCAAACTACCTTCCAGCAGTAGAAATTTGTTTCACAGTATCGACGATGAAAAAGTGCTCATAGTTCTTAAGGCGTGCATTTTGAGCCATTGCTTACTAGACTTTTATTCTTCGAATGAGAGTTCCTCTCATATTCCTGAATATTTACCATTCCTCCTTGAACCACCTGCAAACGACTGGCAAAGATGGAAGTATATTATAGTCATCGGAGTTGAATTAAGTGGTACCTTTTTTGTTCAAGCACTGTTTTTCAAAAAAATGGCTCTGAGCACAATGGGACTCAACTGCTGAGGTCATCAGTCCCCTAGAACTTAGAACTAGTTAAACCTAACTAACCTAAAGACATTACAAACATCCATGCCCGAGGCAGGATTCGAACCAACGACCGTAGCGGTCTTGCGGCTCCAGACCGCAGCGCCTTTAACCGCACGGCCACTTCGGCCGGCCACTGTTTTTCAGCAGTGTAGTTAACCAGATAGTGAATGAAGCAGAGATACAAACATGATACAATGAAAGAAATCTGAAAGTGTCTAGTTACTGAAATTGGGGTGACCATCTCACAAATCTCTGTCTGCATTATAAAGTAAAGTTTTTTTTCGTTTATTGGAGTCACGGACAACAAATCAGTTTAAGCTATCTTATTGCATCAAAGCCAAGGGCCTTCCGATAGTGGCACCACTGATTCCCGTCAGATCATTAAAGTTCATCACTTTCGAGTGTTTACACTAGCACTTGAATGGTTCACCACCTGGGTCTGCCGAGTGCTGTTGGCAAGAGAGAGCTGGTTTATTTATTTATTTATTGTTATGTGGGACCAAATTAAGGAGAAGTCTCCATGGTCATGGAACGAGTCAATACGTAAAATCATAACACGATAGTAGAAACAGATAAAATGAAATATATGTTGTAACCTCCCCACAAAAATAAAATAAATAATATGAATAATATTCACGTTTAGTGTAACCTCAAAACAGCAAAATTCCTAAACTTCTCAACAGTAAAAATTATAATTATGTCGTTCACATTCAGTGAAACGTCCCAACAAAAATAAATTCAGTAACCTGGTGATAATAAAATGTAACTAACCTCTCAATTAAATTGTCACTGACTTATAATTTTTCAATAATTGACTGTGAATTTAACCTGGTAAATTTTGGACGTCAGCAGAGCTGCGTCATGGCCCTGAAAGCTCATTCTGAATAAAAGAAAGATATTTCTTACCTCAATGAAGTCGCCGGATAATGCATATATATCTGCTCTTAAAATAATGTTTTCTGGCACAGCCCTGTGCAATGCTGGCCGATAGATTTTTCATTTATGAAAGGTAAACAGCTGATTTTTCTTTTGCAACAATCCGGATGATCATGGATGGGAGAAATTAGTAAATTCTTTAAATTGAAATGAATGGTTGTTAAAAGTTACTTTTTATGAGAGAGATTATTATTACGAGACTATTTAAAACATTTACATGGGACTTGGGATGACAGTACTACATATGCTGCTTTTTACCTTATACAATAATACTCAGGCTCCGGCATCGCTGCACCGCGACCCGCCCAGCCAACACTATACACCAGACCAGACCAGAGCAAACTGCAGACTAGCAACAACTTACTGCTACAGCTACACAGTTCCTACTGCAGTCAACACTGCTCTCTGGTCAGTGATTCTCTTATCGCAGGCAGAGCATGAGCAATACATAGGAATTACATCTGCTCAGACCTCTTACATAACCCTCCACTGGGGGGGCAAAAATTTGGCAGCGATGGTGGGTCAATTGGACTTGCCATGAGCAACAAATTTTTTCTATAATCTACTTAATTAACTAAGTTTACAGTCACAGAGTATATACATATATATAAGTGCAGAACATGAAATGAAATAGAGTGCACATGCACTGAGTACAGAACATATCAAGAAATGACAAAATGTATACGCAATGAGTACAAAACATATTAACAAATGACATCAAGTGCACACGCACTGTATATATTTTTACCATTTTACAAGAACTAGGAAAGGAAAGGGAAGGTTTGCATCATGGTTGTAGCACAGTAGGTTGCATGTAGCTGCACTGAAAGTCGATATTTTTCTACAGAAGCACAACACCAAGTGAGACAATCTGAAGTTCTCTACCCTGCTGAAGTATTAATCAGTGTAGCCAAGACACTGAAATGTTGTATTAATATTCAATGTTATCACTTTGGTAGTACATTAGATACACCAAACAGTAGGACCATAATAACATCTCCATCGTTCAAGGTGGTGGACAGCATGATGTGTCAACACCACATTCTTGTAGAATCGAAACTCTTTCACCAACGTGGAATTAGTGAAAAACCCAAATATAGTGCTCCATGATCATGAGGATGGACAGGACAAACGGATATTGCAGTAATTTCTGGTAATTAGGTCAGAAGGTGAAGGACATTAAGTCTTATGCTAGTCATCATAGAGAATTACACTAGTCTATCAACCGATTTGAGTAATTGTTGACACTCATTGCCTAGTTACTAAACATTTCTGTACTATGTATGGAGTATTACAGAACATTATTCATAAGTCATCTGAATACAGTAAACATTGGCACTTATTGGCCAGTTACAAACCATTTTTATTCATTGTTCAGAAGATATCATTCAAAACAAGAGTTAATTAATGGCATAGCATTTACATAATTCATGTAAATATAGTTATCATTGGCACTGATTGGTCAGTTACAAACCATTTTTTATGCATTGTTCAGAAGTTATCATTCAAAACAAGAGTTAATTAATGGCATAGCATTTACATAATTCATCTAATTATAGTAATCATTGGCAGTCATTGGCCAGTTACAAACCATTTTTTATGCGTTATTCAGAAGTTATCATTCAAAATGAGAGTTAATTATTGGCATAGCATTTATAGAGTATAACAAAAATATTGTTTACACAAATTATTGGCATAGCATTTATGGATTATTACAGAACATTATTCAGTATTACTCAGAACTCATCATTCAAGTGACATAGAACATATTTAAAATGTAACACACTGTAACTATTACTCAAGGTCTGTGGTCCAATAATACATAGATATAATGGATTCAATACATCTGAGAAATTTGCATTATATTTAGAACTAGAAATATCTCTAACACTGGTAGCATTATTTGGGACTGGTAATACTTTTTTTGTGCTAGCAATGCATTGCGTTGAGATCGATAATTAAATGCTGGGGCATGAAAATATTTGCTTTTGACTTATTGCTGTAAAAAAGGATTAATAGTGTCATTCATCATGAGTCAGCTGTAGCAAAGTTATGAAACAAGTAGAGTATATGTGATCACATTCATGAATGACACACACAAATGGGTAAAAAAATGCAAGTACTAGAACAAGTTTAATGACTAACTGCTTATAGCACATTAATTTCATGAATAGCTTCTCCTGGAAAAAATACAAAATGGATTATTGAGCTGAAAGAAGAAATGAATATTATGCTGAAAAGTAGTGAACCTCGATTTAACAGGTAATGAAACGTGTACTCAATATGTATTTACTCTAGCTGTCCTTTCCAAGACATTCAGTCATTATACCATGCGACATAAGACATACTGTCAAAACGAACTGCAACAAATACTTAAATAACTACATAGCATTTCTTGACTTACAGTAAATATATAAACTTCATCATTATTCTCATCTGCTAACAAAAACTTCATTATTCATATTACCATAACTTCATCACTATCATCAGCTTGAAAGAAAAACTTCATTATTCATATCAGCATATTCTTCATATAATTATTCACCATCATTCATTATCATCTGCAAAAAAGACACTTCATTATTCACATTCATATTACAATTTACTTCATACAACTAATCATAGTATAGAGTTTCTTATTTCTAGCATATTTAATCACTAAAACTAAGATGTGTAGTTCTGTCCGACAGCTTGCATCAATCGCATCGTATTCTGAAATAAAAATAATTAGTTAAGACTGCTATCACATGATGTCTATTGTATATTCTTGTTAATGCTTGTTAATTCGGATCCATTTACTCTTCATGACATGGTATTGCATTTTCTTTCGTTCATTCGGAAGGTGAAATTCCCATTTCATAGTAATCCACTGTGGTTTGTTTAAGTTATTTCTTTTACACGTTATTGCTTTCTGAAAATGATGAATAAGGATTGATATCTTGCATTCAAGTCATATCCTCATTAAATAAAAACTCGTTTCTGATGATATAATTAAGCATACAGCATAGCATGACGGAAAACGTATTATGTCAAAAACATAGACAATTTTCAATTGCAAAAAATGTACACAGAGTGTTATAATGCAGTAGCAAAAAAAATGTAGAATAGTCAAGATATTGAGATGTCATAAGGAAAAATGTCAAAGTCAACTGGTGTTTGTTATAACTTAAAGATTTCGTAGTGCATACAAACAAAACAGGAAAACAATCATACATACACGAAAAATGGAAAATGTGCACGGTCTGATATATAACGACAAGAAAAGCGACCTGCTAACCTTACCTTGCCGGGCACTTGCCAGGAAAAAATATGATAATCATCAGTAAGTGTTCGTATAAAAATAATTGCATAAGTGGTCATATAAAAATCAGGAAATGGCATTACAGTGTGATAAATCGTAAAGTATGTTCATTCAATAAAGGGTTTAATATTGGAGACATGGTGATTGCTCTTGCTTTTTCTGGTTCTCAGAGTTTCGACGTGTACTACATTGGGGTGAGGAATGCTGCGAATTCGATATGGACCTGCGTATAGAAGCTCAAATTTACTGCATCTACTCTTTCCTCTGTTGGATAAATGATGTGTACGTACTAATATCTTCTGTCCAACGTGAAAGTCACGGCGTGTACAAACCTGTTTCTGCTGTCTTCTCCGGCGCTCTGCGGCACGTTTGATGTTGTTGACTGCAATGTCAATTATTTCATGGTGGCGTAGTCGACGAGATGTAGGAAAGGATACTAATTCTTTCATTTTGTTGGGTGGTTCAACATTTTTTAATACGACAGTCGGAGATAGCATAGTAGATTCATTTGGTAACGAGTTAATTACATCCTGGAATACGTTTTTTATGGCAGTTTATTCTACATAGTTTACCAATTTCTTTCATCAGTCATTCACAAGGATTCGAAGAAGCGTGATACTTGGGTATGTAGATCGGAGAAATGTTTCTTGCTCGTAACATACGTGTCCATATAGTAGATCGAAATTGTGGTCCATTGGCGGAAATTACTTTCAATACATGCCCTGCATGAAATAAAAAATGTTTTACAAATGCATTCGAAATCGATTTAGCAGTAGTTTTGCGTAACGGAGAGAAGGTAACAAATTTCGAAGTGAGTTCAACAGCGACAAAGATGTAACAAAAACCTCTATTAGATCTGGGAATCGGACCAAAAATGACTACAGCGGCCATGTGTCTCAATTTAACAGGTACAATGGGATGTAACGGAGGAATATGTGAAGTCGTGTCTGACTTAGCTTTCTGACAGATTTTACATGACGCTAAAACCCGTCGTATACTTTTCTCCACGTTGCCAAAATAACAGTTCTGTCTCAGTTTAAGAAAACATTTTCTGGCTCCGTAATGTGCGTAACTTAAATGAGTATACCAAATTAATTTGTTAACAAGTTCGTCAGGAAAGGATAGTAACCAATTATTGCTGTCAGGGTGAGAGCGGTGAAACAGAATTTTATAGCGTACAGTGTAATGGTTTCTGATGGTTACATAATTCTTATCTTGCCAAAGGCGTTTAATTTCTTTCCACACGTTGTTTTTGCTCTGCTCTTGTGCTATGTCTCGTAATGATGCCGAAATAAAATTTTCGAATGTATCTTGTTGAATATACATGACGCTAAAATTTGCTTGGCAGAAGTTGGTTGCGATGTCTTGCTGATTGTTGCTAAGAGAACGGTATAGTGCGTCTGCTACAATATTTTGTGTACCGGGAATGTGAACAATTGTAAAATTAAATTCGTGTAAATAAAGTTTCCATCTGCTTAACCTGACATGAGTAAATTTTGCTGAAAGCAAAAACTGAGTCGCTCTATGATCTGTGTAAACGGTCGTAGGTCTTCCATAAAGAAAATGCCGAAATCTCGTAAATCCTCACACAACACATAATGTTTCAAGTTCTGTAACAGAATAATTGCGTTCAGCAGGTGACAGAATGCGACTCTCAAATGCGATGTTTTTAATTACTGTAGAACCATCTTCTTCAATTTCCTGAAAAATGTGTACGCCTAAAGCTGTGTTAGAGCTGTCGGTAGCAATGGAAAAATTTCTAGTAAGATCTGGGTGTGATAAAAGTGGTGCATTCAACAAAGCTTGTTTCAGATTGACAAATTCAGACTGCACTTGGCTATCCCAGGACCAAATAGTGTTTTTACTCGTCAATTGACATAATCTAGGGGTGTCTAAAGCAGTGTCATGAATAAATTTACGAAAAAAGTTAATTAAACCCAAAAAGCTGCGTAGTTGTTTCTTCGTCGTAGGAACAGTAATGTCACGTCAAGCTTGAAGTTTTTCCGGGTCAGGCGCAATGCCTTCTGCCGAAATTACATGTCCAATAAATTATATAGAAGTTTTGCCAAAGTGTGATTTGCTAAGAATAACTGTGAGTCCTTGTGCACGAAAAGTTTGCAACAGTTGTTCAAGAATGAGATTGTGTTCAGACCAGTTAGCTTCTGCAATAAGAATGTCGTCTAAATACGTTGTGATTCTGTCTTTAAGTTCTGTCGGAAGTATTGTATTCAAATCGCGAATAAATGCTACTGAAGAAATAATTAAACCGAACGGTAATTTACAAAATTGGTAACGTTCACCAAAACAGAGAAAAGCTGTGTACTTTCTGCAGTTCGGAAGGAGCCGAATTTGCCAAAATCTCGATTTCAAATCTAACGTGGAATAAATAGCAGTACCATGAAACTTTTGTGGAAGTTCTTCGAGTGTCTGTGGGCGATCTGTTTCATTAATAATAATGTCATTGATGTGACGCGAAACAAGTACGAGGAAAAGTGAACCATCCTTTTTCTTAACAATATGGAGCGGGTTTATGTACGGACTAAGTGCCGGTTCAATAATTACTTGATCAAGCATAGCTTGCAATTCTTTCTTTACTTGATCTCTGTGAATATACGGAATGGGATAATATTTGGCTTTAAACGTGTCGTGCTGTTTAATTTGAAATTCATACATAAAACCGGACATAGTACTAGGGATGTTGTCAAAAACTGCAGCTTGCTGTAAAAGAATATTGCGTAGTTGCGAGCGTTCGTCGTCAGTATTCGCACTCCTCTGTTTAACTTTATCAGAAATCATTTGTATAACGTCATAGTCGGCTTCGTCTGGAGTATTATAGTTGTGTACGTACGTATCTGTGAACAATGTGGAATGACAGTCCGTGTTACGTGATGCAGAAATGACCTCTGTACGATTAATTGTTTGTTCTTCTACAGATAAAGAGTGCTGAAATTCTAAAGCCAGTTGTACATTTTCATCCATTAACATTAAATAGGAATTTTGAAAGTCAATAATTGCGTCATGCTGTACCAGAAAATTCGTACCTAAAATAACGTCTGTTGTCAATAAGGGAACAATCCAAATATTTGAGTGAAACGTATGACCTGCAATACAAAATGATAAGTGTGTCTGTAACTTTACATCTACTCCTTTACCAGATACTACTCCTTTTACTTTAGTTTTGCCTAATGGTAACGTAGGATAGCTATTCTCTTTGTTACATTAGTTGAAAGTTTCCTCATTTATAACTGACATAGGTGATCCAGAATCGATTACTGCTGAAAATTTGGATGATCCAATCTTTACTTCAGTGACAGGGTGGGAAACGGTTTTTTGAATAACAGGTTTTTCATGCAAAAGAATGTTTCGGATGTCGTCAAAAGTAATAACATTTTCGTGAACATGATTCTCTGTGTCAAAAGTATTGCTTGCGTTGCTGGAAGATGCAACCAGTACTGTATCTAGTCAAATTCCTTCTGACGTGCTGTTATTTGTGGGACGATGCTGTGGCATTTCGACTATTTGTACTGTTCTGTTATTTCGTCCTGACGTATTACGTTCGGGATGATATCTACTGTCTGGTTCATTCATGATAATCTGTTGTCGCGGATGATTCTGCTGCTGGTAAGACCGACTGTTACGCTGAAAACTATGCTCATTACATTTACGTCTGTCATAATCATAGCTATACGGCGCGTTGCGATACGAGTTGAAATGATGTGTTTTCTGTACATACTGATTTTCTTGCTGCTGTGTGTTACTATTTGGTGAAGCAACGACATTGTTGGTTAGGTATGCTAACCGGCTGGTTTTGCTGCTGTTGTGGGGGAAAGCCTCTATTGTTACCAAAATGCGTTTGCTGTTGCCGATAATTTTGACGGTACTGATAATTGAAATTTTGTCTGCTATTAAAATTGTGGTGGTTGTCATTCCTAGATCGTCTAACACCTTCGCTATTAAAATAGCGTGGCTGGTCGTAATTACTGTATGCTTGTTGGCCTTGGTTATGATGTGAAAAATTTTTGTTTATGAAGGAATAGTCTGATTGCTGAACTTCCAAATGCTGTAGCAGATCTCTAAATACCAAAATATTTTCTATCTGGTGTCCTGTTAAAAGTGATACACTTAACGATCGTTGTAATTGGATAAGTGCAGATTCACTGTATGGCTCACTTAAATATTGATTTTGTTGGACCATGTGTTCAAAAAATTGCGTGACAGTGGGAAAATTTGAGTTCTCATACTTCGTTAAACTAATTAGTTGATCCATGATTCCGTGCTGTGTCGTCTTCGACCAATACGCTGACAGAAAAGCATTCTGAAATTCTTCTACGAGTAGCAATGTCTCACGATCGGTCCCATACGAATTGCCGGTTCGCCTTCCAAAATACTGCAAATAGATTCAAGTTTGTGTGTTACGGGCCAAGTTGGTGGAAAAGCAAAGCTAAATTGCTGTATCCAATCCAAGGGGTGAATCTGTGTTGTGACATTTTTAAATACCTTAAATTTACTCACGGATAGAAAGTGCTTCTATCAAAATTATCGTCTCTGTGTGTGTGAACAGATTCAGGATTGTATGATAATCTGTTTGTCTGTGACTGTTCGGAATCTAACTCACGTACTCTCTGTAAATTTCCTAAATTATACTGGCTGTGTGAGTCTGACAAATGTTCGGAAAGTGGCGTATGCTGTGATGTATTAAAGGCTGAAATAATTTTCATCTCCGTCACTTCGTGCTGTAAAGATGACAATTTTCTACGTAATGTATTACTGGACGAACCTATCTCACTGATCGTCTGCTGTAAATTTTGGAATTCGGGTATTTGATTAAACGAAACAGGTGACGTATCGTCTGATTTGGTGTCATTATAACTTTCGATAACGTCAATACGACTGGCCAATTCATCATATTTTTCAGTCAGTGCTTTTACCTGATCATCGTTTTTAGTATCACAAGCATTAATTTGATTTTGTATTTTACGTGTGGTTTTGTTCAATTTTTCAACGTCTGCTTTGATGGCATCGGGATCTTGTATTAGTTCCAACTTTTCAAGTCTGTTGGTCATTGTCTGAAAGTCTAATGTGTGTGTGTCTGTTTTTGTTTTAAGATCGGAGATTTCATCATGCAATTCGGTGTTCAACTGTTTGATTTCGTCTGATACTGTAGCAATATTGTTGTCTACGTATGTTTTTGCTTTCGTAAACAATTTACGCTTATCTTCCTGTCTTTGTGCACTAATTGTTTCCGTGAGTTGTTGCTTTACTTTATTCTGTTCGTGTATAAATTTACTGTAACGCGTTTCACTGTTTTGTAGGTGGTGATTAAAACGTTCGTCAATTTGGCTGTTCTGTTGGTCAAATTTCGTGTCTACTTTCGCATGCAGTGTGCGTGAAAGTTCTGCTGACTTTAATTTAAACTCGTCGCGTAACTGTGTTGCGTTTTCAGAGCATTGTTTAGCGACTGCATTAATTTCATCTCTAAGTAATTTCGTTGTGGCTACACGTGTACTACATATTTCTTGTGCAACAGATCTAATTTCTTCACTACTGTTCCTAGCACAAACCTTAATTTCCTAACGTAATTGTTCTTTAGGATCATGACGTTGCACGGTAACGGCTGTAATTTGTTCACTAAGTTGTTTGTTCTGTTCGTTAAGTTTGTCGTGTTTTTCATTCGACTGTTTGTAAGTTTCATTAAGTTGATTGCACGATTCAATAAGTTGTATGAAATGGTTGTCGAATATTTCATTAAGTTGTTTGAAATGGTTGTCGAATATTTCATTAAGTTCTTGTTTGAGATTTCCATTATTTTCATTAGTTTGTAGCAATAATGCCGTTACTTGATCCATGCCAAAATTAGCTGCTGCATTCTCTGTGCTGTGTGATGGTGCATGTGGATCTATCACGTTTTGTGTACCGGTAACCATTTGGTCATTGTCTGATTCACAAAAAGGTTTGCAGGTCAGATGTGCACTGTTGGTCACTACACCAGAATCAAATAAACTTGACGTGTTTTGTGTATATTGTTCACCTTCGTTAGAACCAATTATCTGTTCGCTTCATAAATTTTGCAAATCAGGTATGTCAAACTTGGCAGCGTTCATTGTATCTGAACGTGCCACGTCATCAATTGTCGTTGAATTAACAGAGGACACTATTGAATTTGTTTGTTCATCATTAGCATTAAAATCATTTCTAGTGATCGGTATGCACTGATTGTCTGTAAATGGAGGATTATCGCTATTACACTGAGTGTCACAAGTATTATTGGTCAAATTATTCGAGTTGGCTATTTCACTCATTCACATTGCGATGTACTGTTAACAGTTTTTCGCGGCATTTTCTCACAAATCAAAATTAAGCACAAAATGAAACAAAGATAAAGAAAATGTGTAACAAATACGACTACAACAAAGAGCAATAAATTGCCGATGACCTGTGAAAGAAACAGTGACAAATTAGTAAATGTGTTGCGCAGATGCAAACTACATTTAAGTAAATAAGAGCAGGTATATGACTACTTATCAGCAATTCACAAAGAAAATATGATCCTGGCAGGGTCGCCAAGTGTAACCTCCCCAAAAAAATAAAATAAATAATATGAATAATATTCACGTTTAGTGCAACCTCAAAACAGCAAAATTCCTAAACTTCTCAACAGTAAAAATTATAATTATGTCGTTCACATTCAGTGTAACGTCCCAACAAAAGTAAATTCAGTAACCTGGTGATAATACAATGTAACTAACCTCTCAATTAAATTATCACTCACTTATAATTTTTCAATAATTGACTGTGAATTTAACCTGGCAAATTATGGACATCAGCAGTTCTGCGTCATGGCCCTGAAAGCTCATTCTGAATAAAAAAAAAAAAAAGAAAATTCTTACCTCAATGAAGTCGCCGGATAACGCATATATATCTGCTCTTAAAATAATGTTTTCTGGCACAGCCCTGTGCAATGCTGGCCGATAGATTTTCTATTTATGAAAGGTAAACAACTGATTTTTCTTTTGCAATAATCAGGGTGATCATAGATGGGAGAAATTAGTAAATTCTTTAAATTGAAATGAATGGTTGTTAAAAGTTACTTTTTATGAGAGAGATTATTATTACGAGATTTTTTAAAACATTTACATGGGATTTGAGATGACATTACTACATATGCGCGAGGCTGCTTTTTACCTTATACAATAATACTCAGGCTCCGGCATCGCTGCACCGCGACCTGCCCAGCCAACACGATACGCCAGACCAGACCAGAGCAGACTGCAGACTAGCAACAACTTACTGCTACAGCTACACAGTTCCTACTGCAGTCAACACTACTCTCTGGTCAGAGACTCTCTTATACCTTGCATATCGCAGGCATCGCATGAGCAATACATCGAAATTACATCTGCTCGAACCTCTTACAAAGTAACATATTCAGGCGACAATTAGTAAGTTTAAATAAGGAAAATCAACAATGTAACACTGGAATTTGCTTAATTCTTCAGCTCTTCCAGGAGCTCCTCGACAGAATAGAAGGAGTGAGCCACGAGGAAACTCTTCAGTTTAGACTTAAAAATGTTTGTGCTACTGCTAAGATTTTTGAGTTCTTGTGGTAGCTTACTGAAAATGGATGCAGCAGAATACTGCACTCCTTTCTGCATAAGAGTCAAGGAAGTACATTCCACATGTAGATTTGATTTCTGCCTAGTACGAGTGAAAGCTGCTGACTCTAGGAAATAAGCTAATATTGCTAAGAACAAACGACATTAAAGAAAATATAAACTGTGAGGGCAATGCCAGAGTTCCCAGACTATTGAATAGGGGTCGACAAGAGGTTCTCGAACTTACACCACACATAGCTCGAACAGCCCGTTTTTGAGCCAAAAATACCCTTTTTGAATCAGAAGAATTACCCCAAAAAATAATACCATATGACATAAGCGTATGAAAATATGCGAAGTAGACTACTTTTCATATTGAACTGTCACTTATTTCAGATAGTGTTCTAATTGTAAATAAAGCAGCATTTAGTCTCTGAACAAGATCTTGAACATGGACTTTCCACAACAGCTTACTATCTATCCGAACGCCTAGGAACTTGAACTGTTCCGTCTCGCTAATAATATGCCCATTCTGTCTGATCAAAATATCGGTTCTTGTTGAATTGTGAGTTAGAAACTGCAAAAACTGAGTCTTACTGTGATTGTTTTCCACAAACCACGAATTTATTTCATGAACTACATTATTTGATACTGTTTTAATATTACACACAAGATCTTTCACTACCAAGCTGGTGTCATCAGCAAACAGAAATATTTTTGAATCACCTGTAATACTAGAAGGCATATCATTTATATAAATAAAAAAATAGCAGTGGCCCCAGCACCGACCATTGGGGAACGCCCCACTTAACAGTGCCCCATTGGGACTGAACATCACTACCACTCTCAATATTGCGGAGAATTACCTCCAGCTTTCTGTTCTTGGGGTAAGAGGCGAACTAATTGTAAGCTACTACCCTTACTCCATAATAGTCCAACTTCTGCAGCAATATATTGTGCTCAACACAGTCAAAAGCCTTCGTTAAATCAAAGAAAACATCTAGCGTTCGCAACCTTTTATTTAATCCGCCCAAAACCTCATTGAGAAAAGAGAATATAGCATTTTCAGTTGTTACACCATTTCTAAAACCAAACAGTGCATTTGACAGCAAATTATATGAATTTAAATGCTCCAGTAACCTTGTATATACAACCCTCTCGATAACTTTAGCAAACACCGATGGCATAGAAATAGGTCTATAATTGTCAACATTATCCCTGTCTCCCTTTTGTTGATTGAGAAGTAGCAGCACCCGTCACGAAAACTAATAATGGCCAGGAGAGGGGTGTGCTGACCACATGCCATTCTGTATCCGCTTCCGTTGACGCCTATGGGCTAAGGATGACACGGTGATTGGTCGGTACCTTTGGGCTTTTAAGGTCTGTTCGGACCATGTGTTGTTTATTACAATAATATCTCAAATGTTTTGGCGCTTGACTTATCGTAATTAGCCTTCTAGCTTCCCAATGCAGTGTTGTGAAGTGCAACTTAAATCACTTTATTTTGTACATTCTTTTAAATTTTCTTTGTCCATTACCGACCAAGTCTTGTGACACAGAACACGTTCTGGAGACGTCAGGATGGAGATCGTCTGCACGTGGTAAGCGAAACAGTCATGTTCATTGCCAAGCTGAATGTGGCTACTGCTTGTCTTGTGGTTCCAACGGGTACTGCTAGTCATCCATGAAGCTTTTCGAGATTTTCACTCACTTGAAATATAATTGGATCGTTTTAATTCGTCTTGAAATCAGTGCATCTGACATACATGATTGTCTGCATTTGGTTTCTTCACACTCTCTTGGACATTCATTTTATACATATGACATAAATGTGCCTCATTCGGTTTTCAGATTAGTATATAACTTGGATGTTCCTTATAGGAATACTTATATTGTCATTTTGCTAGCTTTACTAATAATGTCACTAAAATATAGTTGATGCTGTCTTTGTTGAAGGGTTACTTCACATAAATACATACTTTTTTGGTTTAGCTGTTTCTGAAGTTGTAGTTTCTTTCATAGATCTATCATTTCCTACGGTTATTTTTGTAGATCAGTAGGTTACTTCAGGATTGTACAGTTCAGTGTATCATCCAACTGACTAATAAAAATCATGGGGTATTTAATTAATCATTTCATTAATAAATGGTGCATTTGTACAGAATGGAAATTCGTTATGATATACTACACACAATTGTCTTTTAGGTATGCGAAGATGGACATATTTTTTGCTTCTATGAAATGATTAATGTGGGTTCACTTGTATGTTTTTGTACCTGATTCCTATTCTGTTTTTAACCTGTCTTTGTATTTGCACGGTTGGTAACTTGTTGATGCTATCATTACTGTTTATGCATACAGACGGGGTGCTGCATCATCGAAAATGGTAGCTGTATAGTAAATAAAATCGATAGGACGGCTTCAGGTGTTCCATTTTATTACCTAAGTGAACGGCCGAAGTCCCTCAAACCTTCAGTCAGAGGAACGGACATTAAAAAAAAAGAGCTTCCGTCCACGAATCAGCATGAGTTTAGAAAGCATCGCTCCCACGGCACTAAGCTTGCGTTTTTCTTTCACGATATACTGCGAACTATGGAAGAAGGGAACAGGAAATTTCATTGTTTATCAGAATCGAAACATCCCTAGAGAGGTGCTCCACTTTAAAATATTACCGACGGTTCAAGCATATGCAATAGGTTCCCAGATATGTTGCACGATGGCTTCATAAGTAATAGTAACCATTATGTTGTCTTCAACGGGGAGTGTTCGTCAGAGACAGAAGTACCGTCAGAAGTCCCCCCAGATATGTGTGGTAGGCTGCTATTATTTTCTGCACACATAAATGATCTGGCAGAGAAGGTGGCAGATATTGGCGGTTGAGTGCTGATTATGCTATGGTGTACGAGAAAGTGTCGAAGTTGAATGACGGCTAAAGCATACAAGATGAATAAGATAAAACGTCTAGCTGGTGCAATGGATGAACGCTAGCTCTACATATAGAAAATATAAGTTAATATTGACAAGTTCGTAAAACAAACTAGTAATGTTCAGTTGTCCTGGTTGACAAAGTCACGTCGTTAAAATACCTGGGCGTAGTGCTGCAGGCTGATATGAAATGGAACGAGGATTATGGTAAGGAAGGAAATGCTCGACTTGGATTTGTTGGGAGAATTGCTTCGTCTATAAAGGAGACTGTATGTAGGGCACTAGAGCGACCCCTTCTTGAGTACTGTCCGACGTTTTGGAATCTGTACTAGGTAGGATTAATGGAAGACAATAAAGCAGTTCAGAGGCGGACAGTTAGGTTTCGGAGATACTTCGGGATCTCAAATGAGAAACCCTGTGGGGAGGTGTTGTTTTCGCAGAACACTGCTGAGAAAATTTGGAGAACCAGTATTTGAAGCTGATTGCAGAACAATTCTAGATTTAGCGTAAGGATCACGGAGACATATACACTTTCCCTCGCTGCATTTCCGAGTGCAATAAGAAAAATTACTAATAGCGGTAGAGAGTACCCTCCGCCACGCACTGTACAGTGACGTGCGGAGTATATATGTAGACGCAGATGTCGACAAGACAAGAGATATTAAACATAGTGTAAAATACGAGAAATGATGAGAGAAGCGGCTGACACCTCTAGGCTGTTGGCGTGTTTACCCCAATCCTTTCTTCCTATTAATAGTAACAGTATTAGTAGAAGTCAGCCAGCAACTTTCATAATCCCACCGGTTTGCAAAGGACGAGAATTACTGTTCCTGGCTCTGTGGAGAAATAACGGGATGGCTGGCCAGAGTGGGCAAGCCGGTTTGGACTGCAGTAGCTGGCGTGGGGTTACTCGTTTTGCTGTGACTGCTGACATATGGTGGGACGCGGGTGAGACGGAGTAAAAGAAACAGACACGCTCTTTTTGGATTCTGTAGGGGCAGGACCACCTGGGTAAATTATCTCTGCTGGTATGTGAGTTACTATTGCCGTTCAGGACTGTTAGAATATTGAGGCTAGTTACATGAAATTGATGGTTTCCCACTCTCTTCCATATTGAATTTCTTTAAATTGAGCTTTTAGTTGTTTCCTATGTTTCGTGATTTTTGTTGCCTGCGATTAGACGATGTCTGTCTCTGAATCGGATCTCTTGTGGCTACGTAGGCTTTTGTCAAGCCTAGCTATTAATCTAGCATTTACGATAGTTCGTGATCATTTCATAAATAAGCCATCCTTTCTTTTTAACTGGATGCACGTCATACTAGACTGTGTTTCACATAGCTCATGGAGTTGAACATAAAACCACACCGTTTCCTTTTCATTGTAAATTGTTTCAATAATGTTTCTCCAGAATTTCCTATATTTCACGAAAATGAATTCCATAACTAAGCGAAGCGTTCTTTGTGTTTGATTGCACATGGCACCAGACAATGTTCCATACGCCTCATGGTGTTAAATAAACCTCCACATTTTTTCTTCCTCAATATAAATGTTTCAGTAGTTTTCTCTTGCATTTAGTTCATGAAAATCATTTACTTAATTAAGGCAACTTTCCTTGTGACTGCACATGGTACCAGACATGATGCCAAAAAGAGCCTCAACGTGTTTCGTTTTTAACTTAAATTTATTGAATTCTGATCAAGTGCTATACCCGCCATTTTGCGCGTGTAATTTCAGAGATGGCATGGAGGTTTCTTTATCAGTGAATACATGTGATACTAGGTAGACTTTTGAATGAAGCATGGCTCTTTGATAGTGTTCTACTGTGCTTCTTTGCTTTCATAATTTTGATTCAGTAGCGCTGTGATGTCAATCCTGACAGATAGCAAGCAAAACTCACGGGAGGTAACTTATATCCCTTCTTGAATGCAGCCGCGATGAAGCAAGTATGCAGGTTGCTGCTCAAACTGAACCTTGTATTGTGCTGATGTTACTGCTGCACGTTTCCATTACTCCCCTTGTAGAATCAGATCAATCTTTTCCTCAAGAACCACAATGAAGACTGGCAAGTAGCTATTTTTTCACTAACCGTTATTTATTTATTGATGATCAAAACACTTCTCAACCCACAGTAAACACTAATGATATTTCTCCTGGCGGTTTGCCTTGATTTAGGGAGAAACTGCATTTGGTAATTTATAAGCTCGAAGAATCTTTTACGTTGAGTAATGATAGCTTAGATTATTACAAATACATCAACGTTTTCTCCGTATAGGGCAGAGATCTTGATACTTGTTTTGTCTTGTAGACCACGTGTCAGTTTTTTATTTCGTTCTGAGTAGACCCCTTGTTACATACATTTAATTTTTACTAATTCATGAAGTTTAAATTTATTTTTGACAGATTATACAGTTCTGCTCACTTTGATACGATTACCTGTGAAAGTGTAGAGTGGAAGTCTTTTAGAGAAGATAGACATTATTAGTTTAAATTTATTACTTTAAACGACACAAAATCAAAAACTAGTAAAATTACTGTAATATATGAATGCTTTTGTTAAGAGGTATGGTCCTGATGCTTTATTACTAAGTCTGTCTTCCATTTAGTTAGGTTTGGTTTTAAATTTAATCTGTCGGTCGTTTCCAGTCTGTCTTCTTCATATTTTTCGAAAGAAAAGAACGTAGGCAACGGCTCTACAAGCTCTTTTCACGAGGTATAAAAAGGGAAAAGCTATCGAAGACATGGTCGCGATACTCCTTAATGTAGGACAAGTAACAGGTACGTCTCTCCGAGGTCAATATTGCCGATACTCCTTTTTAAATTGTGTCTTAAGTTCTTCGGTGGTGCTTATTCCGCTCAGTTCTTCTTGTAATATGACAACCCTTTCTCGGTAGCACGGTATGGTTTGATAATCCATTGTGGTGTTTCCAAAAATCCTCAAACCTACTCTGAAAGTCTCTGCGAAGGACATTTAAGTGCTATACATAGGTTGGAATGACATTATTGTTACAGTTTGTAAAGAGACAAACTGTTCAAAGTATTGATTCGTTAGTATAATTCTAGCAAAAGAAGCTAAAATGATGGGCTTTGATTTCATCAGACTTATGTTATCATCTTGCAAGTTAACTCCCTTGGATTTTGTAAACAAATCTGATAAATATTCTATGTCTTGTTTTCACTCAATAAAGCATTCTTTTAAAATTGACTATTTAGCACCCAAAAACCCTAAAGCAGTCTGAAAAACCGAGAAATTTTTTTTCAAACGCAAGCCCTTTGAGAATAATCGTTCTTCAGACTGAAGGAGTAATCGATCAGAGCTCCTGTCATTTTCTGCACGTAACTCCGTGAAAAGCCTAAAATTCGAAGTTTTGCTCGAATTTTGTTTACTGCATTAATGACAAGTTAAAGCGATAGCTGGTATTTACCATCTGGTTGTTTCGCAACTGAACCCTACATCCATCTGCACCTGCTTACAGTAGTGAAGCTATGGTCTCCCTCTAAATCTATCATCCCGCATCCCCTTCGGTGACATCTGTCATCCGATCGCTTCGCTTAAAAAGTTCGGCCATAAATTTCTTCTCTCCACAATTTGATTTAGTGCCTCTTCATCTATTCATTGGTCTACTAAGACCAATATATATATATATATATATATATATATATATGAAATCCTCAGATATATTTAAAGGTGTTTTATTTGTTATAGATTTCTTCGCTGTAATGTGTAACCTCCCCACAAAATAATTTACCGTAACCTCCCAACAAAATTCGTTCCCATTTAACCTCCACACAAAATTCATTCACATTTAATCTAAGCTCAAAAACAGAAAAATTCCTAAACTTGTCAACAGTAAAAATTGTAATTATGTCGTTCACATTCAGTGTAACGTCCCAACAAAATAATTTCCGTAACCTGGTAATAATACAATGTAACAAACCTCACAATTGAATTGTTGCTCACTTATAACTTTTCAATAATTGACTGTGAATTTAACCTGGTAAAATTTGGACGTCAGCAGTGGCCCTGAAAGGTCATTCTGAATAAAAACAAGAAAAATTGTTACCTCAATGAAGTCGCTGGATAACGCATATATATCTGCTCTTAAAATAATGTTTCCTGGCACAGCCCTGTGGAATGCTGGCCGATAGATTTGTCATTTATGAAAGGAAGCAACTGATTTTTCTTTTGCAACAATCGGGATGATCATGGATGGGAGAAATTAGTAAATTCTTTAAATTGAATTGAATGGTTGCTAAAAGTTACTTTTTATGAGAAAGATTATTATTACGAGATTTTTAAAACATTTACATGGGACTTGAGATGACATTACTACATATGCGCGAGGCTGCTTTTTACCTTATACAATAATACTTAGGCTCTGACATCGCTGCACCGCGACCACCCCAGCCAACACGATACACCAGACCAGACCAGAGCAGACTGCAGACTAGCAACAACTTACTGCCACAGCTACAGAGTCCCTATTGCAGTCAACACTGCTTTCTGGTCAGAGATTGTCTTATCACAGGCAGCGCATGAGCAATACATAGAAATTACATCTGCTCGGACCTCTTACATAACCCTCCCAGCACTGGGGGGGGGGGGGGGGGGGGCAAAAATTTGGCAGCGATGGTGAGTCAATTGGACATGCCATGAGCAACAAATTTTTCTATAATCTACTTAATTAACTAAGTCTACAGTCACAGAGTATATACATATATATAAGTGCAGAACATGAAATGAAATAGAGTGCACATGCACTGAGTACAGAACATATCAAGAAATGACAATATGTATACGCAATGAGTACAAAACATATTAACAAATGACATAAAGTGCACACACACTGTATATATTTTTACCATTTTACAAGAACTAGGATACGCAATATGTACAAAACATACTAACAAATGACATAATGTATATATTTTTACCATTTTACAAGAACTAGGAAAGGAAAGGGAAGGATTGCATCATGGTTGTAGCACAGTAGGTTGCACATAGCTGCACTGAAAGTCCATATCTTTCTACAGAAGCACAACACCAAGTGAGACAATCTGAAGTTCTCTTCCCTGAAGTATTAATCAGTGTAGCTAAGATACTGAAATGTAGTATTAATATTCAATGTTATCATATTGGTAGTACATTAGGTACACCAAACAGTAGGACCATAATAACATCTCCATCGGTCAAGGTGGTGGACAGCTTGATGTGTCAATACCACATTCTTGTAGAATCCATACTCTTTCACCAACGTAGAGTTAGTGCAAAATCCAAATATAGTGCTCCATGATCATAAGGATAGACAGGCCAAACGGATATTGCAGTAATTTCTGGTAATTAGGTCAGAAGGTGAAGGACATTAAGTCTTATGCCAGTCATCATAGAGAATTACACTAGTCTATCAAATGATTTGAGTAATTGTTGGCACTCATTGCCTAGTTACTAAACATTTCTGTACTATCTATGGAGTATTGCAGAACATTATTCATAAGTCATCTAATTACAGTCAATATTGGCACTCATTGGCCAGTTACAAACCATTTTTATGCATTATTCAGAAGTGATCATTCAAAGCAAGTGTTAATTAATGGCATAGCATTTACATAATGCATCTAATTATAGTAATCATTGGCACTCATTGGCCAGTTAAAAATAATTTTTATGCATTGTCCAGAAGTCATCATTCAAAACAAGAGTTAATGAGTGTAGCATCAAGCTACTGGTATTCATATATGATATCATGTAAGTGACATAAGACCAATTTTGAAATATAAGTACAGTGGCATTCATTGGCCAGTTACAAAGTATTCATATAGTTTTATTAAACATTATTCAGTATTATTCAGAAGTCATCATTCAAAATGAGAGTTAATTATTGGCATAGCATTTATAGGGTATAACAAAAATATTATTTACACAAATTATTGGCATAGCATTTATGCATTATTACAAAACATCATTCAGTATTACTCAGAACTCATCATTCAAGTGACGTAGGACATATTTAAAATGTAACACACTGTAACTATTACTCAAGGTCTGTGGTCCAATAATACATAGATATTATGGATTCAATACATCTGAGAAATTTGCATTATATTTAGAACTAGAAATATCTCTTAAGCTGGTAGCATTATTTGGGACTGATAATACATTTTTTTTGGTGCTAGCAATGCATTGCGTTGAGATCGATAATTAAATTCTGGGGCATGAAAATATTTGCTTTTCACTTATTGCTGGATATAAGGATTATTAACGTCATTTGTCATGAGTCAGCTGTAGCAAAGTTATGAAACAAGCAGAGTATATGTGATCACATTCATGAATGACACACACAAATGGGTAAAAAAATGCAAGTACTAGAACAGGTTAATGACTAACTGCTTATAGCACATTAATTTCATGAATAGCTTCTCCTGGAAAAAATACAAAATGGATTATTGAGCTGAAAGAAGAAACGCATATTATGCTGAAAAGCAGTGAACTTCGAATTAACAGGTAATGAAACGTGTACTCAATATGTATGTACTCTAGCTGTCCTTTCCCAAACATTCAATCATTATACCATGCGACATAAGACATACTGTGAAAACGAACTGCAACAAATACTTAAATAACTACGTAACATCTCTTAACTAATAGTAAATATATAAACTGCATCATTATCCTCATCTGCAAAGAAAAACTTCATTATTCATACTACCAAAACTTCATTACTATCATCACCTACAAAGAAAAACTTCATTATTCATATTAGCATATTCTTCATATAACTATTCATCATCATTCATTATCATCTGCAAAAGAGACACTTCATTATTCATTATTCATATTACCATTTACTTCATACAACTATTCATAGTATACAGTTTCTTATTTCTAGCATATTTCATCACTAATACTAGGATGTGTAGTTCTGTCTGACAGCCTGCATCAATTGCCTCGTGTTCTGAAAGAAAAATAATTAGTTAAGACTGCTATCACACGATGAGTATAGTATATCCTAGTTAATGCTTGTTAATTCGGATCCATTTACTCTTCATGACATGGTATTGCATTTTCTTTCGTTCATTCGGAAGGTGAAATTCCCATTTCATAGTAATCCACTGTGGTTTGCTTAAGTTATTTCTTTTACACGTTATTGCTTTCTGAAAATGATGAATAAGGATTAATATCGTGCATTTAAATCATATACTCATTAAATAAAAACTTGCTTCTAGTGATACAATTATGCAAACAGCATAGCATGACAGAAAACGTATTATGTCAAAAACATACAGTTTTCGAGTGCAAAAAATGTACACAGAGTATCATAATGTAGTGGCAAAAACTGTAGAATACTCAAGATGTTGAGATATCATAAGGAAAAATGTCAAAGTCAGCTGGTGTTTGTTATATCTTAAAGATTTCGTAGTGCATACAAACAAAACTGGAAAACAATCATACATATACGAAAAATGAAAAATGTGCACCGTCTGATATATAACGACAAGAAAAGCGACCTGATAACCTTACCTTACCGGGCAGTTGCCATGAAAAAATATGATAATCATCAGTAAGTAGTCATACACATAGAATTGCATAATTGGTCATAAAATATGTAAGTTTATCTGGAAAAATGTGTACGGTCTGATGTGTAACGACAAGAAAAGCGACCTGATAACCTTACCTTGCTGGGAACTTGCCAAGAAAAGTATGATAATCATCAGTAAGTGTTCATATAAATATAATTGCATAAGCGGTCATATAAAAATCATGAAATGGCATTACAGTGTGATAAATCATAAAGTATGCTCATTCAATAAAGGGTTTAATATTGGAGACATGGTGATTGCCTTTGCTTTTTCTGGTTCTCAGAGTTTCGACGTGTACTACATTGGGGTGAGGAATGCTGCGAATTCGATATGGACCTGGGTATAGAAGCTCAAATTTGCTGCATCTACTCTTTCCTCTGTTGGATAAATGATGTGTACGTACTAATATCTTCTGTCCAACGTGAAAGTCACGGCGTGTACAAACCTGTTTTTGCTGTCTTCTCCGGCGCTCTGCGGCACGTTTGATGTTGTTGAGTGCAATGTCAATTATTTCATGGTAGCGTAGTCGACGAGATGTAGGAAAGGATACTAATTCTTTAATTTTGTTACGTGGTTCAACATTTTTCAACACAACAGTGGGAGATAGCATAATAGATTCATTTGGTATCGAGTTAATTACATCCTGGAATGACAGTATGTGTGTATCCCAATCAATGTGTTTTTTATAGCAGTATACTCTACATAGTTTACCAATTTCTTTCATTAGTCGTTCACAAGCGTTCGAAGAAGCGTGATACTTGGATATATAGATAGGAGAAATGTTTCTTGTTCGTAACATACGTGTCCATACAGCAGATCGAAATTGTGGTCCATTGTCGGAAATTACTTTCAATACATGTCCTACATGAAATAGAAAATGTTTTACAAATGCTTTCGAAACAGTTTTAGTAGTAGCATTGTGTAACGGAGTGAAGGTTACAAATTTTGAAGTGAGTTCAACAGCATCAAAGATGTAGCAAAAACCTCTATTAAGTCTGGGAATCGGACCAAAAATGTCTACAGCGGCAATTTAATGGGTACAACAGGATGTAACGGAGGGATATGTGAAGTCGTGTCTGACTTAGCTTTCTGGCAGATTTTACATGGCGCTAAAATTCGTCGAATACATTTCACCATGTTGGCAAAATAACAGTTCTGTCTCAGTATAAGAAAACATTTTCTGGCTCCGTAATGTGCGTAACTTAAATGAGTATATCAAATTAATTTGTTAACAAGTTCGTCAGGAATGCATAATAACCAATTCTTGCTTTCAGGGTGAGAGCGGCGAAACAGAATGTTATTGCATACAGTGTAATGGTTTCTGATGGTAACATTATTCCTATCTTGCCAAAGGTGTCTAATCTCTTCCCATACGTTGTCTTTACTCTGCTCTTGTGCTATATTTCGTAATGACGACGAAATGAAATTTCCAAATGCAACTTGCTGAATTTACATGACGCTAAAATTTGATTGGCAGAAGTTGGTTGCGATGTCTTGCTGATTGTTGCTGAGAGAACGGGATAGTGCGTCTGCTACAACATTTTGTCTACCGGGAATGTGAACAATTGTAAAATTAAATTCCTGTAAATAAAGTTTCCATCTACTTAATCAGTCGTGTGTAAATTTTGCTGAAAGTAAAAACTGTATAGCTCTATGATCTGTGTAAACGGTCGTACTTCTTCCATAAAGAAAATGCCGAAATCTCGTAAATGCCCAAACAACACATAATGTTTCAAGTTCTGTAACAGAATAATTGCGTTCAGCAGGTGAAAGATTGCGACTCACAAAGGCGATATTTTTAATTACTGTATTACAGTCTTCTTCAATTTTCTGAAAAATGTGTACGCCAAAAGCTGTGTTAGAACTGTCGGTGGCAATGGAAAAATTTCTAGTAAGAACTGGATGTGATAAAAGTGGTGCATTCAACAAGGCATGTTTCAAATTAACGAACTCAGAATGTGCTTGGCTATCTCACGACTAAATAGTGTTTTTACCTGTCAATTGACATAATCTAGGGGTGTCTAAAGCAGTGTAACGAATAAATTTACGAAAAAAGTTAATTGAACCCAGAAAGCTGTGTAATTGTTTCTTCGTCATGGGTATAGTAATGTCACGTAATACTTGAAGTTTTTCCGGGTCAGGCGCAGTGCCGTCTGCTGAAATTACATGTCCAAGAAATTTTATGGACGTTTTACCAAAGTGCGATTAGCTAAGATTAACTGTGAGTCCTTGTGCACGAAAAGTTTGCAACAGTTGTTCAAGAATCTAATTGTGTTCAGACCAGTTAGCTTCTGCAATAAGAATGTCGTCTACATACGTTGTAATTCTGTCTTTAAGTTCTGTGGGAAGTATACTATTCAAACCGCGAATAGACGCTGCTGAAGAAATAGTTAAACCGAACGGTAATTTACAAAATTGATAACAGTCACCAAAACAGAGAAAAGCTGTATACTTTCTGGAGTTCGGATGGAGCTGAATTTGCCAAAATCCCGATTTCAAATCTAACGTGGAATAAATAGCAGTACCATGAAATTTCTGTAGAAGTTCTTCTAGTGTCTGTGGGCGATCTATTGCATTAATCATAATGTCATTGATGTGACGCGAATCAAGTACGAGGCGAAGTGAACCATTGTTTATCTTAACAATATGGAGCGGGTTTATGTACGGACTAACTGCCGGTTCAATAATTCCTTGGTCAAGCATAGCTTGCAATTCTTTCTTAACTTGATCTCTGTGAATATACGGAATGGGATAATATTTGGCTTTAAACGTGTCGTGCTGTTTAATTTGAAATTCATACATAAAATCGGACATAGTACCAGGGATGATGTCAAAAACTGCAGCTTGCTGTAAAAGAATATTGCGTAGTTGCGAGCGTTCGTCGTCTGCATTTGCACTGCTCTGTTTAACTTTATCAGAAATCATTTGCATAACGTCATAGTCGGCTTCGTCTGGAGTATTATAGTTGTGTACGTAAGTATCTGTGAACAATGTGGAATGACAGTCCGTGTTACGTGATGCAGAAATTACCTCTGTACGATTAATTGTTTGTTATTCTACAGATAAAGAGTGTTGAAATTCTAAAGCCAGTTGTACATTTTCATCCATTAACATTAAATAGGAATTTTGAAAGTCAATAATTGCGTCATGCTGTACCAGAAAATCCGTACCTAAAATAACGTCTGTTGTCAATAAGGGAACAATCCAAAAATTTGAGTGAAACGTATGACCTGCAATACAAAATGATAAGTGTGTCTGTAACTTTACATCTACTCCTTTACCAGATACTGCTCCTTTTACTTTAGTTTTGCCTAATGGTAACGTAGGACAGGTATTCTCTTTGTTAAATTCGTTGAAAATTTCCTCATTTATAACTGACATAGGTGATCCAGAATCGATTACTGCTGAAAATTTGGATGATCCCATCTTTACTTCAGTGACAGGGTGGGAAATGGTTTTTTGAATAACAGGTTTTTCATGCAGATGAGTGTCTTGGATGTCGTCATAAGTAATAACATTTTCGTGAACATGATTCTCTGTGTCAAAAGTATTGCTTGCGTCGCTGGAAGATGCAACCTGTACTGTATCTAGTCAAATTCTTTCTGACGTGCTGTTATTTGTGGGACGATGATGTGGCATTTCGACTATTTGTACTGTTCTGTTATTTCGTCCTGACGTATTACGTTCGGGATGATATCTACTGTCTGGTTCATTCATGATAATCTGTTGTTGCGGATGATTCTGCTGCTGGTAAGACCGACTGTTACGCTGAAAACTATGCTCATTACATTTACGTCTGTCATAATCATAGCTATACGGCGCGTTGCGATACGAGTTGAAATGATGTGTTTTCTGTACGTACTGATTTTCTTGCTGCTGTGCGTTACTATTTGGTGGAGCCGACGCTATACGTGTAGGCGGCGCAACATTAAAGCTAGGTTGACCTTGTAAACGACATTGTTGGTTAGGTATGCTAACGGGCTGGTTTTGTTGCTGTTGTGGGGGAAAGCCTCTATTGTAACCAAAATGCGTTTGCTGTTGCTGATAATTTTGACGGTACTGATAATTAAAATTTTGTCTGCTATTAAAATTCTGGTGGTTGTCATTCCTGGACCGTCTATCACCTTTGCTATTAAAATAGCGTGGTTGATCGTAATTTCCGTATGCTTGTTTACCTTGGTTATGATGTGAAAAATTTTTGTTAATGAAGGAATAATCTGATTGCTGAACTTCCAAAAGCTTTAACAGATCTCTGAATGCCGAAATATTTTCTTTCTGATGACCTGTTAAAAGTGATACTCTTAACGATCGTGGCAATTTAGAAATACATAATTCAATAAGTGCAGATTCACTGCATGGTTGACTCACGTACTGGTTTTGTTGGACCATGTGTTCAAAAAATTGCGTGACAGTGGGAAAATTTGAGTTCTCATAATTCGGTAAACTAATTAATTGATCCTTGATTCCGCGCTGTGTCGTCTTCGACCAATACGCTGACAGAAAAGCGTTCTGAAATTCTTCTACCGAATAGCATTGTCTGGCGATCGGTCTCATACGAATTGCCGGTTCGCCTTCCAAAAAACTGCAAATAGATTCAAGTTTGTGTGTTACGGGCCAAGTTGGTGGAAAAGCAAAGCTAAATTGCTGTATCCAATCCAAGGGGTGAATCTGTGTTGTGACATTTTTAAATACCTTAAATTTACTCACGGATAGAAAGTGCTTCTATCAAAATTATCGTCTCTGTGTGTGTGAACAGATTCAGGATTGTATGATAATCTGTTTGTCTGTGACTGTTCGGAATCTAACTCACGTACTCTCTGTAAATTTCCTAAATTATACTGGCTGTGTGAGTCTGACAAATGTTCGGAAAGTGGCGTATGCTGTGATGTATTAAAGGCTGAAATATTTTTCATCTCCGTCACTTCGTGCTGTAAAGATGACAATTTTCTACGTAATGTATTATTGGACGAACCTATCTCACTGATCGTCTGCTGTAAATTTTGGAATTCGGGTGTGTGATTAAGCGAAACAGGTGACGTATCGTCTGATTTGGTGTCATTATTACTTTCGATAACGTCAATACGACTGGCCAATTCATCATATTTTTCAGTCAGTGCTTTTACGTGATCGTCGTTTTTAGTGTCACAAGCATTAATTTGTTTTTGTATTTTACGTGTGGTTTTGTTCAATTTTTTAACGTCTGCTTTGATGGCATCGGGATCCTGTATTAGTTCCAACTTTTCAAGACTGTTTGTCATTGTCTGAAAGTCTAATGTGTGTGTGTCTGTTTTTGTTTTAAGATCGGAGATTTCATCATGCAATTCGGTGTTCAACTGTTTGATTTCGTCTGATACTGTAGCAATATTGTTGTCTACGTATGTTTTTGCTTTCGTAAACAATTTACGCTTATCTTCCTGTCTTTGTGCACTAATTGTTTCCATGACTTGTTGCTTTACTTTATTCTGTTCCTGTATAAATCTACGGTAACGCGTTTCACTGCTTTGTAAGTGGTGATTAAAACGTTCGTCAATTTGTCTGTTCTGTTGGTCAAATTTCGTGTCTACTTTCGCGTCCAGCGTGCGTTAAAGTTCTGCTGACATTAAATTAAACTCGTCGCGTAACTGTGTTGCGTTTTCGGAACATTGTTTAGCGACTGCACTAATTTCGTCTCTAAGTAATTTAGTTGTGGCTGCATGTGTATTACTTAATTCTTGTGCCACAGATCTAATTTCTTCACTGCTATTCCTAGCACAAGCCTTAATTTCCTCACGTAATTGTTCTTTAGTATCATGACATTGCGCGGAAACGGCTGCAATCTGTTCACTATGTGGTTTGTTCTGTTCATTTAGGTTGTCGTTTTTTTCATTCAACTGTTTGAAATTTTCATTAAAGTTGTCTTGTTTTTCATTACGTTGTTTGAAATTGTCGTCTTGTTCTTTCTTAGACTGTTTGAGATTTTCATTGATTTGTTTGTAATTGATGTCTTGTTTTTCATTATTTTCATTAATTTGTTGTTTGAGATATTCATTAAGTTGTAGTATTAATGCTATAACTCGATCCATCTCAAAATCACTACTGTATTTTCTGTACTATGTGATGGTGTATCTGCATGTGTCACGTTTAGTGTAACTATTTGGTTATTGTCTGATTCACAAAAAGGTTTGCCAATCGGATGTACACTATTGGTCACTACCTCAGAATCATATAAATCTGACGTATTTTGACTACATTGTTCATCTTCGTGAGAAAAATTTGTCTGTTCACTATGCAAATTTTGCAAACCGGGTGTGTCAAACTGGGCAGCGTTCATTGTATCGGAACGTGCCGCGTCATCAATTGCTAAATTTACTGTGGACATAATTGAATTTGCTTGCTCATCATTAGGATTTAGCTCAATACTAGTGATCGGCACGCACTGATTATCTGTAACTAGACGATTATCACTATTATACTGAGTGTCGCAAGTATTATCGGTCAAATTATTTGCGTCGGCTATTTCACTCGTTGCACATGACGATGTACTGTTAACAGTTTGTCGCAGCATTTTTCACAAATCAAAATTAAGCACAAAATAAAACAAAGACGAAGTAAAAATGGAACAAACACAATTACAACAAAGGGCAATAAATTGCCGATGATCTGTGAAAGAAAGAGTGACAAATTAGTAAATGCGTTGCGCCAGATGCAAACTACATTTATGTAAATAAGAGCAAATATATGACTACTTTTCAGAAATTCACAAAGAAAATACGATCCTGGCCGGTTGTCGCCAAGTGTAACCTCCCCACAAAATTTAGCCAAGTGTAACCTCCCCACAAAACTTATTTAAGTGATATGAATATGATTCTAATTTAGTGTAACCTCAAAACAGGAAATTCATTGACATTTAACCTCCCCACAAAATAATTTACCGTAACCTCCCAACAAAATTCGTTCCCATTTAACGTCCGCACAAAATTCATTCACATTTAATCTAAGCTCAAAAACAGAAAAATTCCTAAACTTGTCAACAGTAAAAATTGTAATTTTGTCGTTCACATTCAGTGTAACGTCCCAACAAAATAATTTCCGTAACCTGGTAATAATACAATGTAACAAACCTCACAATTAAATTGTCGCTCTCTTATAACTTTTCAATAATTGACTGTGAATTTAACCTGGTAAATTTTGGACGTCAGCAGTGCTGCGTCATGGCCCTGAAATATCATTCTGAATATAAAAAAAGAAAATTCTTACCTCAATGAAGTCGCCGGATAACGCATATATATCTGCTGTTAAAATAATGTTTTCTGGCACAGCCCTGTGCAATGCTGGCCGATAGATTTGTCATTTATGAAAGGAAGCAACTGATTTTTCTTTTGCAACAATCGGGATGATCTTGGATGGGAGAAATTAGTAAATTCTTTAAATTGAAATGAATGGTTGCTAAAAGTTACTTTTTATGAGAAAGATTATTATTACGAGATTTTTAAAACATTTACATGGGACTTGAGATGACATTACTACATATGCGCGAGGCTGCTTTTTACCTTATACAATAATACTTAGGCTCCGACATCGCTGCACCGCGACCGCCTCAGCCAACACGATACACCAGACCAGACCAGAGCAGACTGCAGACTAGCAACAACTTACTGCTACAGCTTCACAGTTCCTACTTCAGTCAACACTGCTCTCTGATCAGAGATTCTCTTATCGCAGGCAGCGCATGAACAATACATCGAAATTACATCTTCTCGGACCTCTTACAAATGCACCATCTTCGGGTACATCGAAGACGGAGCTGGAAGTCACGCGGCTGATAGAATAACTAAACTCAAGTTAAGCTGATATGATGGCGCTGTCAGTGGCATAAGCAAGAGGGAAGGAGTCTATAAACCATGGGCATCAATTTAATGGTGCCCTGCGTCAAGCTGAATAATAGTGGTTACCCGTTTACCCGCGTGATTAGTAGGTATGTGATAGAGAGACCTAAGGATGGTGCAATGCAGGGTAGAAATCGACAGTAGTTAAATCAGTACCATTAAATGCAACTGAAGGGTTCTTTCAGACTGCAAAGCAATATTGAGACGGCTGACGTTCCACAGCTTATGTGAAGATGCATGTGAGAAGAATAGCGCATTTGTGGACGAAACAGATGTGTTTTGCACATCAACTATTTCAGTACTAAAGGATGGGTAAAATATGCCATGCCCGAAAAATATGCCATCCACTTTAAGACAAGCAATCGATACTACATCACCTGCTACAAATTCAGATGAAGTCAATTGGGTTGTCTAGCTTCAGGTGCATGAAATATGTGCCAGGCCAGTTTTATTTTGCTCGGCCTTTACGTGCTGGTTGTTACGGAAGGTTCATTTTATGATAATTTAAATAATTTGTTTTTACTTGAACGTGTTTTAGAATGCTTCTGCTGATGTGAGTGCACCGTGAGCGTTACTCGCAGGCAGCAGGATTAATGGATTTATTATAGGCCCGCAGGAATGACCGCAGAGCGTATTTTCGGATGTTAAACGGTAGTACAGGGAGTTCCAGCGCACAGTGGCTGAGAGAAGCAGTCGGGACAGCCGGTATGGGGCGACCAGCAAGTTGTCGAGGCTGGAGAGAGGTCTTAGTTGTGGCCTGCGGTCGCGGCCGGGATTTTCGCGATGCCCTGCCGCGAACGCAGGCTCAAGGGGGGATGGGCGGATCCCAGAGGGACGGGCGGGTGTGGGTTGGGGGTGGAGGTGTCCCACCAGCAGCCAGCAGCAGACGCTGCCACAAGCGGGCCCTGGGGAGCCAGCGGCTTGGCCGGCACTCCGCCGCAAGTGCTGCTCCGGGACAGCGCTACAACGACCGCAGAACGGACGGGACAACGTGCCGCCGGTAGACGAGTGAAACTGTAGAGTCAAGATACGGTTATGAGAAGAAAATCGCATACAGTTTTTCACCTAGAGGAAAACGTAAAATGCCGATGGAGTAATGTGTCCTGGGTGGAAAAAGTAATCATTATGCATTTTTTGCTCTCAGAAGTGCTCCTGCCTAAATTTGAGTATCACAACTGATGGACGAGTAAGCTAGCATCACCAACTGACACGTCCAGTAGTGCTGCGATGTGTTTCATTGTGATCACACCTCGATCACCTCTAATGAGAGTGTCCGCACGTTCCAACATTGGCGTCATTTTCCTAGTAGAGCTGTTTCTCCCCTGGTCATCTCAGTACAGCCTCTATTACTAACAAGGGCAACAAGCGCCTTGTTCTCTGTGTGGAGACACACTGTCAATGGAAACTATCTCGGTGAGACATGCCTATGATGAAAAAGCTCAGCCGGCGCGTCTGCATCATCCCCAGGTCGTAAAACCTGTCCAAAGTCTCTTCCATTCCCTCTTATTACAAGGTCTAGCAGTTCTACTTGCACTATCTACATAGCCTTAAGCAGCCTTCTGTTGCCTGTCACCTACGCCATAAAGATCAATTGAGATAGTCTTAGCCTCACAGTATCGTTCAAATCCTGATGGTGCCACGCAGGCCATACCACCTCTATGATGGTGTACTGGATCTTTGCCCGGACGCGACAATACGTTTGGCTCTACAGAGACCTTATTGTATTTAACGAATCTGGTCGTACAAGGCGCAGTTTTCTCTGTCATCGCCCGTAACACCAGAACTAGGAACACCTGACTACCGGCCCTACCGCGAAACGTAACACCATCCGCTGATTCACCTGTCTACCGGCGGAACGTTGGCCCGGAGAGATGGAATATTCTGGAAGACGGAGAAATAAGCTAGAGGAAAGAGGATGCAAGGTACTGCGTCCAAGCAGTGCAGCCCTTCGAAGTGATTCTATAAAGGGCACACACGAGCAGCGAAAGGCAGAGTCGGCGAAGAAATTTGCAAAAGTAGCTGTAGCACATATTATTATCGAAAGGGTAACAGTCATTAATGATGGAACGATAAAGACTTCGACTGGGAGAAGACAATGATGCTCTACTGGAAGCAAATACAACTGTTAGACTAGAAGCAATTCTGCATTTCATTGGAACAATGGTGAACAGAGACATTCCATCTCGCTCTCAAATATCTGTTGTACAGACTTACATTTATAAGTAGGAACATGACAATGTCTAGCACTTGTCTGCTGTTGTTGTCTTCAGTCCTGAGACTGGTTTGATGCAGCTCTCCATGCTACTCTATCCTGTGCAAGCTTCTTCATCTCCCATTACTTACTGCAACCTACATCCTTCTGAATCTGCTTAGTGTATTCATCTCTTGGTCTCCCTTTACGATTTTTACCCACCACGCTGCCCTCCAATGCTAAATTTGTGATCCCTTGATGCCTCAGAACATGTCCTACCAACCGGTCCCTTCTTCTAGTCCAGTTGTGCCACAAACTCCTCTTCTCCCCAATTCTATTCAATAGCTCCTCATTAGTTATGTGATCTTCCCATCTAATCTTCAGCATTCTTCTGCAGCACCGCATTTCGAAAGTTTCACTTCCATACATGACTACACTCCATACAAATACTTTCAGAAACGACTTCCTGATACTTAAATCTATACTCGATGTTAACAAATTTATCTTCTTCAGAACCGTTTTCCTTGTCATTGCCAGTCTACATTTTATATCCTCTCTACTTCGACCATCATCAGTTATTTTGCTCCCCAAATAGCAAAACTCCTTTACTACTTTAAGTGTCTCATTTCCTAATCTAATTCCCTCAGCACCACCCGACTTAATTCGACTACATTCTATTATCGTCGTTTTGCTTTTGTTGATGTTCATCTTATATCCTCCTTTCAAGCACTGTCCATTCCGTTCAACTTCTCTTCCAAGTCTTTCGCTGTCTCTGACAGAATTACAATGCCATCGGCGAACCTCAAAGTTTTTATTTCTTCTCCATGGAATTTAATACCTACTCCGAATTTTTCTTTTGTTTCCTTCACTGCTTGCTCAATATACAAATTGATTAACATCGGGGATAGGCTACAACACTGTCCCACTCCCTTCCCAACCGCTGCTTCCCTTTCATGCCCCTCAACTCTTATAACTGCCATCTGGTTTCTGTACAACTTGTAAATAGCTTTTCGCTCCCTGTATTTTACCCCTGCCATATTTAGAATTTGAAAGAGAGCATTCCAGTCAACATTGTCAAAAGCTTTCTCTAAGTCTACAAATGCTAGAAACGTAGGTTTGGCTTTCCTTAATCTATTTTCTAAGATAAATCGTAGGGTCAGTATTGCCTCACGTGTTCCAACATCTCTGCGGAATCCAAACTGATCTTCCCCGAGGTCGGCTTCTACCAGTTTTTCCAATCGTCTGTGAAGAATTCGCGTTATATTTTGCAGCAGTGACTTATTAAACTGATAGTTCGGTAATTTTCACATTTGTCAACAGCTGCTTTCTTTGGGATTGGAATTATTATATTCTTCTTGAAGTCTGAGGGTATTTCACCTGTCTCATACTTCTTGCTCACCAGATGGTTGATTTTTGTCAGGACTGGCTCTCCCAAGGCCGTCAGTAGTTCCAATGGAATGTTGTCTGCTCCCGGGGACTTGTTTCGACTCAGGTCTTTCAGTGCTCTGTCAAACTCTTCATATCTCCCATTTTATCTTCATCTACATCCTCCTCAATTTCCATAATATAGTCCTCAAGTACATCGTCCTTGTAAAGATCCTCTATATAATCCTTCCACCTTTCTGCTTTCCCTTCTTTTGCTTAGAACTGGGTTTCCATCTGAACTCTTGATATTCATACAAGTGGTTCTGTTTTCTCCAAAGGTCTCTTTAATTTTCATGTAGGCAGTTTCTATCTTACCCGTAGTGAGATAAGCCTCTACATCCTTACATTTGTCCTCTATCCATCCTTGCTTAGCCGTTTGGCACTGCCTATCGATATCATTTTTGAGACGTTTGTATTCCTTTTTGCCTGCTTCATTTACTGCATTTTTATATTTTCTTCTTTCATCAATTAAATTCAATATTTCTTGTGTTACGCAAGGATTTCTACTAGCCCTTGTCTTTTTACCTACTTGATCCTCTGCTGCCTTCACTACTTCATCCCTCAGAGCTACCCGTTCGTCTTCTGCTGTATTTCTTTCCCTCATTCCTGTCAATTGTTCCCTTATGCTCTCCCTGAAACTCTGTAGAACCTCTGGTTTAGTCAGTTTATCCAGGTCTCATCTCCTTAAATTCCCACCTTTTTGCAGTTTCTTCAGTTTTAATCTACAGGTACTTCTCTGCTAGTTAGTGCGAATTACACCAGAGGGCAAGTGATTGAACAGTGAGCAGTACAAGTCGTACCAAAGGCACTTGCCCCAAAACGATAGCTATAAAGCAAAAGAAGTAGCCCGAGAAGGTATTTCTGGATGAATAGATACGGATGTACAGTAGACGGTGTACTAGTAAACGGTGTACTAGAATAAAGGGGAGAGGATGTGATACCTTACATGGATTTTAAGTTAATAGTCAATTAAACTAGTTTAAGAGAGATATTGTGGCTTCCTATATCGGCAGATCAGAGCTGTTTCAGACTGGAATGATGTCCAGTGTTGACTGTGTGCCACTACAAGATGCTGTTTCAGACCCGGCACCGAATACAAAGTAATGTTTGTCGCTGCCTACACCGATATAGCACAGGATCACGCTGTTGTTGCCTTGACCGTTACAGTCACCAAACTACCCATTGCTGTTACACTGGATCACACGTCACCTAACTGTGGTGATGTGTCCGCAACTTAGCAGATGCGGGCACCCTCAGCAGTGGTAGGAGCACAGGAGCTTAGCTGGTGCCGCCTTCTAGGTGTAGTGGAAATTGCTAATTCAAGGCACACTATCCGTATGAAACATTGGAGAGTCACAACTTTTTGCGTCCGGTCGGCCTTCAACTCACCGTGCCTTTGTTCACTGACAGGGCTCCGTCGACATTCTGAAAGCGCCTAAGAATACTAAAAAACAAACGAAAAAATAAAAAAAATATTGCATTACTTATTGAATGCCCTTGTAGAACTATGGCAGCCCCCCAACAGTTTCATGAAGTTCCGATATTAGGCGGAAAACCAGAGCATCACAGATATTCATCGGCGTTCGGAGAGCGTGTACGGAGACCTGGCAGTGAACAACAGCGGAGTGAGTCATTGAGTGAGGCGTCCTTCATCTTAGCAACAGGATCGTGCAGACCAGTCCGATCTCCCACGGTCCAGCCGGTCACACACAGCTGTGACTACTGTAGTGCTGGGACGTGCGGACACACTCATTTGAGGTGAACGGTGGATCACAATCAAACACTTTGCTACACTACTGGATGTCCCAGTTGGTTGTGCTGATACTCGACCACCAGTTGGGGTATGGAAAGATGTGTGCGAAAGGGGTTCATCGCCCCTTAACAGACGACAATAAACAGCAACGAAGGACCATCTGCGTGGAGTTGTTTGCGCGCTACGAGGCTGATCGTGACGATTTGTCGTAGAACTTGGATTCATTACTTCGAAACGGAAACAAAACAGCAATCTATGGAGGGGCACGGCGCCATCTCTACCCCCCCCCCCCCCCCAGTAAAATGTTTAAGGGGCTCCGGAAAGGCTCAAAATCATGAAAAGTTCAATTTCTACTTTTTTACGTTTTCTGAATCTGCAGACTATTACCTTTTAATAGATATATAATTTATTCAATTCCGAAGACTGCAACTATTTTTAATTTTTTTTTGAAATGTGTTGTACATGGGCGTGACCCAATGTGGCGCTGTTAAACTGCTGTCAGATAGTGTTATTATTAACGTCCGTGTTCATCAGGTACATTTTAGTCTGCCTCATGCAATAATGGAGGTGATAAAACCAATTTTCAGAGACTTAGCAGCACCTGAACTGTTGAAAAAGTGTATTCACGGAAAAACTCAAAACCCCAATGAAAGTGTAAATAGTGTTATATGGTCGAGAATCCCCAAAACCTTATTTGTTGGAATAGAAACACTTCACTTTGGTGTGTATGATGCTGTTGCGACTTTCAATGGTGGCAACATTGTAAGGTGCAAGGTATTTAGAAATATGGGAATGAAGATAGGATCTAACATGGTACGAGCGATGCTTGCTTTAGACAAGGAACGCCTTCGGGCTGCAGACAGGGCTGTAAAGAGTCTAGAAATACAAGCAAGAGTAAACAGGAGGAGGAACAAGAGGAAGCTGGAGGAGGAGTTTGCAGAGGATGAAGATAATCCATCCTATGGACCTGGAATGCACTAAAAAGTTAATCCAATCTTTGTCGCTCGATTCCCAAAACTTTTATTTTCTCATACTAATTACATGTTTTCTAAGGATCTTCCAAATATATTTGTTTCAAACTTTCAGTAAATGTTACACAGCACCTTCTGCATATTTTAACACAGCCTTTTTCCAAAAAACTGTATATTTTTGAATATATAAATAAAAAATTGCAAAAAAATGTTGTGAATTTTCATTACAATTGAAAAAAAAATCATCTTTAATAACTGTACTAAAATTTTGTAAAAACCCTGTGTTAAGTTGTAGCCCATATTCCAATAAATAATCTGTAAAAAGTTCAACTTCCTACCTCAAATACTTTGTGAGGAAAGATGTAATTTATAAGCGTTATTTTAACATTGCAAGTATAGGGCGTTCCGGAGCCCCTTAAAGCGGCACCCTCACACGGTAAAGTCATGGCGACGGTCCTCTGTACTCTGAAGGGGTTATTCTGTTTGATGTGCTCCTTCATGATGCAATAAACAACTATGAATTGTTTTGTAGTACCCTCAGGCAACATTAGAAACGACTCCCGCGTGCTCGTAGCCACAAAAATGCAAACCTCACACAGGTCTGCGCACCAGAGAGGAGTTCACAAAACGTCAGTGAACTACTCTTCCCCATCCGCTCTCCACCCCTGATCTCACACCTGTCGACTTCTATCTGTTTCGACCAAAGAAGGATGAGGAGGAGGTTACTGATGCAGCAACACATTGGCTTCGGCGTCGACCAGAAGAATGATACCATGCGGGAAAGGAAGCCTATCCAGTAAGTTGGCGTAAGGCCGCCGTACTGAACGGAGATTACATTGAAAATTATGATTTTGTACCCAAACGTGTGTGGAATAATATGATATATTGTTATTCGGAATAAGACAAATCTTTTTTGAGGAAGAAAGTGTGGTGCATTACTTATAGAGCGCCCATCTTAATATGGATCATCAGCGTTGTCAGTAGGTTTGATGGAGGAAGCTAGTTCTCATTTTTAATAAAAGCATTATCTAATTTTCAGGTGTCTGGTGTCACGTCAGTCATTTACATTATTTTCGTTACCTCATTTAAACGCAGAGTAACACTTTTTTTTACAATGTCAATATTTGAACCACGTTTATTGGACTACAGATGGATGTAGTGCCTTGTTATTTCATTCGGTTTGATAATTTCATCTGTTGATCAATAACGTCAACATGTCGTGTGATAGGGAAAAGTGGCCACATTACCCGCCAGGAAAAGTGGTCCACGTACTTACTCCAAGAGGGGTTAATTACTTTCATATACCACACTTTATACAACATACCTACTTCTAAATGCTTTCATATACGTAACTACCATTCGTCTTTCAATACCTTTGTTAGATTTAGAATTACCGCAGCAAAGAAGAGATCTAGGAAAAAGGATAGAATAGATAGCGTAAAGATGGTGGTAAGTCTATGGTGTGTGTTCAACAAAGAACACGAACAAGAAATCCCTTGATAATTTTTTCGGATTCACTTTCGATGCAATTTCGATGACTTACATTGAACGATCAGCGTTACAACTGGCATAGTGGACCAAAATGCCGTGTCTCTTCATCGAAGAATTGGAGACGGCAGTTAAAATCAGCACCATAATTTTTGGTATTTTAAAGCCTACCTCGGTGGCTATAGGACAAGCTTTTAACAAGACCAGTATAGAAAACATCTTTTTACTTGCAAATACTTAGCACTATATTATATAAATAAAAGATGTAAGCGACTAACTTGTATCGATAACAAACATACGTCTTCAATTATTTGGTGAATGTATCCCCATGTTTCTCTTACTCTACAGCTTTCACTGTCAATTGCTTTCTTTAGTATCATGGAAGTAATTCACTCATGTATTAACAGATTTTCTATCATCCAGCCGCTCCTTGTTATCAGTGTTTTCCATATATTCCTTTCCTCACCGATTCTACGGAGAACTTCCTCATTACTTAACTTACCAGTCCACCTAATTTTCAGTATCGTTCTGCAGCACCAAATCTCAAGTGCTTGTTTTCCTCTGTTCCTGTTTTCCCACAGTCCATGTTCCACTACCATACTATGCTGTGCTCCAAACGTTCATTCTCAGAAATTTCTTTCTCAGAGTAAGACTGAATGTTTGATACTAGTAGACTTCTGTTGGCCAGGCGTGCCCTCTTTTCCTGTGCTTGTCTGATTCTGATGTCCTCCTTACTCCGTCTGTGATTCGTTATTCTGCTGCTTAAGTAGCAGAACTCCTTAACTTCATCTACTTCGTGATCACCATTTATGACGTTAAGTTTCTTGCTGTTCTCATTTGTGTTACTTCTCATTATTTTCGTCTTTCTTCGATTTACTCTCAATCCATATTCTGTACACTATATACTAATAAATTCACTCATCAGATTTTCTAATTTTTCTCCAACGTCATCAGGAAATCTTAATATTGATATACTTTCATCATAAATTTTAATTCCTCTCTCGAGCCATCCTACACTCCTGGAAATTGAAATAAGAACACCGTGTATTCATTGTCCCAGGAAGGGGAAACCTTATTGACACATTCCTGGGGTCAGATACATCACATGATCACACTGACAGAACCACAGGCACATAGACACAGGCAACAGAGCATGCACAATGTCGGCACTAGTACAGAGTATATCCACCTTTCGCAGCAATGCAGGCTGCTATTCTCCCATGGAGACGATCGTAGAGATGCTGGATGTAGTCCTGTGGAACGGCTTGCCATGCCATTTCCACCTGGCGCCTCAGTTGGACCAGCGTTCGTGCTGGACGTGCAGACCGCGTGAGACGACGCTTCATCCAGTCCCAAACATGCTCAATGGGGGACAGATCCGGAGATCTTGCTGGCCAGGGTAGTTGACTTACACCTTCTAGAGCACGTTGGGTGGCACGGGATACATGCGGACGTGCATTGTCCTGTTGGAACAGCAAGTTGCCTTGCCGGTCTAGGAATGGTAGAACGATGGGTTCGATGACGGTTTGGATGTACCGTGCACTATTCAGTGTCCCCTCGACGATCACCAGTGGTGTACGGCCAGTGTAGGGGATCGCTCCGCACACCATGATGCCGGGTGTTGGCCCTGTGTGCCTCAGTCGTATGCAGTCCTGATTGTGGCGCTCACCTGCACGGCGCCAAACACGCATACGACCATCATTGGCACCAAGGCAGAAGCGACTCTCATCGCTGAAGACGACACGTCTCCATTCGTCCCTCCATTCACGCCTGTCGCGACACCACTGGAGGCGGGCTGCACGATGTTGGGGCGTGAGCGGAAGACGGCCTAACGGTGTGCGGGACCGTAGCCCAGCTTCATGGAGACGGTTGCGAATGGTCCTCGCCGATACCCCAGGAGCAACAGTGTCCCTAATTTGCTGGGAAGTGGCGGTGCGGTCCCCTACGGCACTGCGTAGGATCCTACGGTCTTGGCGTGCATCCGTGCGTCGCTGCGGTCCGGTCCCAGGTCGACGGGCACGTGCACCTTCCGCCGACCACTGGCGACAACATCGATGTACTGTGGAGACCTCACGCCCCACGTGTTGAGCAATTCGGCGGTACGTCCACCCGGCCTCCCGCATGCCCACTACACGCCCTCGCTCAAAGTCCGTCAACTGCACATACGGTTCACGTCCACGCTGTCGCGGCATGCTACCATTGTTAAAGACTGCGATGGAGCTCCGTATGCCACGGCAAACTGGCTGACACTGACGGCGGCGGTGCACAAATGCTGCGCAGCTAGCGCCATTCGACGGCCAACACCGCGGTTCCTGGTGTGTCCGATGTGCCGTGCGTGTGATCATTGCTTGTACAGCCCTCTCGCAGTGTCCGGAGCAAGTATGGTGGGTCTGACACACCGGTGTCAATGTGTTCTTTTTTCCATTTCCAGGAGTGTATTTTTGCCGTCACTGCTTCTTCAACGTATAGATTGAACAGTAGGAGCGAAAGACTACTTCGCCGTCTTACACTCTTTTTAATCTGTGTGCTTCGTTCTGGTCTTTCATTCTTATTCTTCTCTTTTGGTTCCTGTACACACTGCATATTACCCGTTTTTAACTATAGATTTCCCTAGTTTTCGCCGGATTTCGAACATCATTCACAATTTTCAAACACTTTTTCGAGGTCGACATAACTTATGAATGTCTTGATTTTTCTTCAGTCTTGCTTCCATTATCAGTCGCAACGTCAGAACTGCCTCTCTGGTGTCTTTACCTATCGTAAAGCGACTCTGATCGTTATCTGACAGACCCAAAATGTTACTTTTCATTCTTCTGGATGTTGTTCCGGTTGGAAACTTTGATGCATGTGCTGTTACGCTGATTGTGTGGCAATTCTCGTACATGTCAGCTCACTAATAAGAATGTGAAACGACTGGTACCCAAGAAAACAGATTTGTCCACAGTATTTTGGGACTCTCTACGAGTGCTGTTGACTGATTTCGTCGTCCATGGAGAGACCATACATGGTGTGCTGCCTATTGTTGTGCCACTCTGTAACGTTTGCAGAAGGTCGTTTGAAGGGAATGACCGAGGAAGCATTTAAAAGGTATCGTGTTGCTGCACGATACCACCGGATTGCATATGACTTAGACATCAAATGATTTGGTACGACGTTTCATACGGATAGTGCGCCGCGACTCAGAAATTCGCTCTACACCTAGTAGGCGACACCAGCTAAGCTCCTTTGCTCCTACCACAGCTGAAGGTGCCCGTATCTGCTGAGTTGCGGACAAATGGCCGCAGTTAGGTGAGGTGTGGTCTAGTGGGACAGAAATGGGTAGTTTAGTATGACCAGGGCTACGAGGCGTGTTTTTTAAGTAAGTACCGTTTTGAAATTTAAAAATACCTGCTAAGATAGCTCAATAATTTTATTTATACGTGAAAGCCTCTACCTCAATCTACGCACTGACCCCATTACAGGCTGATTCTTCCTTGTTTACGTTAAGTACTGAGTCTTTAAGATACCTCCGATAATCGTGAGTCCCGCCGACTGCGAAGTACGGGCTGTTATAAGATTTCCTAGTGCTAAAGGCCTAAAACCGATCGATTTCATCGTGAGATCTGTGCAGTTTACGGAGAAAACATTATGAGTAATGGAAGGGTAAGAAAGTTGGTGAGAGCATTTAAAGATGGCGGCACAGATGTGCATGATGAACAACAGAGTGGGCGTCCTTCGCTCGTTAATGAAAGTTTGGTGCAGGAAGTGGACAATAAGGTGAGAGAAAACAGACGCTTTACGTTTTCCTCCTTGCGGGATGACTTTCCTATTGTTTCTCCTAGTGTTTTGTATGGCATTGTGACCGAGCACTTGAATTACCGAAAATTGTGCACACGTTGGGTACCGAAAATGTTGACGGATGTGCACAAATTGAAACAATGCATTGACTTTCCTTGGGCGGTACCACAACGACGGTGATATTTTCTTTAGCCAAATTGTTACGGACGATGAAAGATGGGTGGCCTACGTCACATCAGAATCAAAGCAACAGTCCATGGAAGTTGAGCAAGGGCATCGTTTTGCTGCAAGACAATGCCCGTCCGCAAGTGGTGAATTAGACCTTAGATCTCATCACATCTTTTCGTTGGGAAACTCTAGATCATCTGTACAGCCCCGATCTTCCATCCAGTGACTAACATCTGTTCCTGCACTTGAAGAAAGACCTGGACGGTCGGCGTCTACAAGACGATGTCGAAGTCAAAACAGTGGTGATGCAGTGGTTGACAAGTCAGGTGGCAGACTTATATGAGGATTGTAGTCAAAAACTGGTACAACGTTATGATAAGTGCCTCAGTATTGACGGAAATTATGTAGAAAAGTAGATTAAGGTACAGGCTTTCATGTAAAAATAAAATTATTGAGATATCTTAGCACTTTTTTTTAAATTTCAGAACGGTACTTACTTAAAAAACACGCCTCGTATCTTATAATACAGACAACTTGTCTGTGCTGGTTACATGAAGTCACCTAGTGATTACATTCGTTAAATACCATAAGGCCGCTGAGGGGCCAAACGTATTGTCGCGTCCTGACATTGGTCCAGTTCACCACTGTAGAGGTGGTATGGCCTGCGTGACGCCATCAGGATGTGTCCGACACTGTGAGTCTATGACTATCTCAATGAACCTTTATGGCGGATGTGAGAAGCAGCAGAATCCCCTGGGCTGCAAAAGGCTATGTGGGTAGTGTAAGTACAACTGACTAGACCCTGTAACAACAAGGAAAAGGAAGTGACTTTGGCAGCTCTGGTCTGCTATATAGTAAGGTACAACTCCTCTCTTAAAATAGTTTAATTGGCTAGTAACATGAAAGACATGTGAGGTATCAGACCCTCTACCCTTTATTCTAGTACACCGCTTGCTATAAATCCCTATCTACTCATCCAGAAACACCTTCTCTGGATACTTCTTGAACTTTATAGCTATCGTCAGGCACAAGTGCTTTTGGTACGAATTTTACTGCTAACTGTTCCATCAGTTGCCCTCTGGTGTAATTCACACTAACTAGCAGACAAGTGCTAGACAGTGACTTGTTCTTACTAATAAGTGAAATTCTGAACAGCAGATATTTGAGAGGGAGACAGAATGTCTCTGTTCAACACTGTTCCAATGAAACGCAGAATTGCTACTTGTCTAGCAGTTGTATATGCTTTCAGCAGAGCAATCACTGTCTTCTCCCAGTCGAAGTCTTTATCGTTCCATCAGTAACGGCTGTTACCCTCTCGATATGATATGCGCTGCAGCTACTTGTGCAAATTTCTTCGCCGACTCTGCCTTTCGCTGCTCGTGTGTGGACTTTATAGAATCACTTCGAAGGGCTGCACTGCTTGGACGCTGTACCTTGCATCCCCTTTCCTCAAGCATATTTTTCCGTCTTCCAGAGTATTCCACCCCTCTGGGCCTACATTGGTCTCCTGGGGTAATGACCTGAAACGAAATGTTATTAATCACTCTACAAGGTCCTCGAGCTTTTCTGCTCGTGGCCTCCCCTGTATTCACAAGTTCCTGCTATTTACCACTTGTTACACTTTCCCTGCTGTACACTCACTCGCCTCCGGCTTGAGCGCGAGACGCTGCCTAAGACGTATTTTCTTTAGTATCTCTCTTTCATAATTAATTACATTTTCTGGTTTCCTGACAGTATTCAGTTTGAATAAACTCAGTTGATGCATTGTATTCAGTTAAAAATTTATCTGCCATTGCTGCTGGAGTATACCGTTTTATCTCCCATATTTATTGTATCTAACAGAGTGTAACTGAGGTTAATATGTTGCGACTGTTTTTTTTTTCTATTCTACAACTTGTTTAGTGTAGCAGAGGAGTCTGACTGGGTTGGGTATATTTTAGAGTTGTGTATTGTGTGGGGAGTAGCGTTATTGTGCTTTTTCTTAGTCTCCTTTTGCAGCTCATTATCACTTTTGGAATATTAATATATGCCATTTTTAAAGCTGAAAAAATCAAAGAGACTGATGACTTGAGAGGGTGCTTTCTTGTATTATGTATTAGTAATCTTTTTATAGTCTACTAAATAATGTCCTCTTGTTGTTACAAAGTTAGCTGGATCCATAGGGTCAAATTATACGGTAGTGTGTCACATTTCCTTAGGTATGACGTGCCATTTTGATACGTGCGGGCTGTTTACTGTGAGTGCGCCTCCTTGTGTATGTGCTCGAAATTAATGCTGACTGATAAATCGATTTGTTGTTGTTGTTGTTGTAGTCTTCAGTCCTGAGACTGGTTTGGTGCAGCTCTACATGCTACTCTATCCTCTGCAAGCTGCTTCATCTCCCAGTACGTACTGCAGCCTACATCCTTCTGTTTAGTGTATTCATCTCATGGTCTCCCTCTACGATTTTTCTCCTCCACACTGCCCTCCAATACTAAAATGGTGATCCCTTGATGCCTCAGAACAAGTCCTACCAACCGGTCCCTTCTTCTAGTCAAGTTGTGCCACAAACTCCTCTTCTCCCCAGTTCTATTCAATACCTCCTCATTAGTTATGTGATCTACCCATCTAATCTTCAGCATTCTTCTGTAGCAAAACATTTCGAAAGCTTCTATTCTCTTCTTGTCCGAACTATTTATCGTCCATGTTTCACTTCCATACATGACTACACTCCATACAAATACTCTCAGAAACGACTTCCTGACACTTAAATCTATACTCGATGTTAACAAATTTATCTTCTTCAGAAACGTTTTCCTTGCCATTGCCAGTCTACATTTTATATCCTCTCTACTTCGACCATCATCTGTTATTTTGCTCCCCAAATAGCAAAACTCCTTTACTACTTTAAGTGTCTCATTTCCGAATCTAATTCCCTCAGCATCACCCGACTTAATTCGACTACATTCCATTATCCTCGTTTTGCTTTTGTTGATGTTCATCTTATATCCTCTTTTAAAGACACTGTCCATTCTGTTCAGCTGCTCTGCCAAGTCCTTTGCTGTCTCTGACAGAATTACAATGTCATCGGCGAACCTTAAAGTTTGTATTTCTCCTCCATGGATTTTAATACATTCTCCGAATATTTCTTTTGTTTCCTTCATTGCTTGCTCAACATGCAGATTGAATAACATCGGGCAGAGGTTACAATCCTGTCTCACTCCTTTCCCAACCACTGCTTCCCTTTCATTATACTGTTAACAACTTATGCCCACACAACCGCTAGTCGTTTTTCACTAGCACCATTTACTTTGCCACAGCTGGTAGCAGAACGTTACATGCTGTGTTGGTGTCGTGTTAGTTGATAGGGGCAAGGCAATGATATATTGCGATTCTGTATCCTTGTGGCCTTCATTGTCATTTTGCGGGAGTAGGTGTTAGAGACATGCTGGCTGACAAGGGACGATTTTGCCCGTGAAGTAGCTATTTGTGGAGTAGCTCCAAAGAACGATTTGTCCTATGAAGTAGCTGCTTGTGGGATAGCCCCCTAAGGTACAGTGCCCGAGTTGATCCAGCAAGTTCGCCAGCTGGTGGGGGAGATCATGCGGCTAATATCAGAGGAGCAACAAGATGTAAGTATCGAATCCGCTAAGACTGAATGTGCCATGACTAAAGTCTAAATTAGTGATCGTGCACTTAAACAAACATGGCATTACGGCCTACTATGGACCATGTCTTGGTTTATTAAGCATCTGGAGGCTGTGGATCCCCACAAATACGAAACTGAAATTCAATTGTTTATTAGATCTGTGGAAGGTGACGCAGCCTCCTGCTCACAGTTGAAAAGGTAGCGTGGTAAGGTGGTTGAGTGATTTGATATATTTGGCCAAAGGTGGATTAAGCAATGATGTGTCAGATGGTTTGCAGGCAAAGAGTGCACAGATAGAAGCAATAATACTGTGAGCACACAACCAAGGCGCCATTGTTCTTGCAACCCGCTCTATGTTGTTCTTCTTGAGCTGTTACTGTTTTTCACAGTTTATATTTTCATGTTTGATCTGTGTTCATAAGTGCTTCCCACTGGGCCATTTTACCACTAAATGCGACGGGAAATTTCTCTTGTCCGTATTGTCATCTCTTGCATCTGAGAGAAGGAAGGTGTAGCCAAGCACTGTAGAACGATGACCCCCTGCAGCCTGCAAGACCCTCGGGAGCATTTGTAACCGATTGCATATTTCCCAGGCGTGTAGCGGACCGGCGTCGCCTGGCCAACCATCTACCGGACACAGAATCATTTTTCAAGTTGTCCTGCGCATCAGAGCCTAGGGAACCGAAACCCTGGCCAAGAGAGCTACCCCTTCGTAACACTTGCACGTGCACACGTTAACTTTAAGATAATGAAAAGAGATTACTGAAGAGCCATTACACCAGAACCTCATGGTCACTCACTCATTGTTCGGAAACATAACGGAAGCTAAACGTGAAACAAAGTCACATAAACTCGAATGTGTTTTATATCAGTATGGAATTGAATGGTAGGAGTGGCCAATTAGGCCATCACCTCAGAGAAGAAGCAGCTGTCTGTTCTTTTCAATGCCTCCTAGGCATAGAACCAGATTTTTATTATGTCAGTTGTGACAAATTCCTTTATCAGAGCTGCTAAGTGAAAGAAAAATTAATATGTACCAGTGCCTTGATAACTTTGAGTATCTATCTCATTTGCTAATCAAACCTTTTCTCACACAGAAATTTTTGCCTTACATCTCGAACGATTGTCTCTTTATATGCTTTACTTCAGTTAACCATAGTCAAACCCATTCTATGTTTTCAACCATCAGTATGTTTATTTTACCCCTCAGGTGGCAGTTACCTTCATGTTGTAACCACTGTGCTAGGATGAATGAGGAAGTAGTTCCTAGCCCCTCAGAGGTCTTACCTGCAAATCTTTATGTTTGGTACAGTAATACTTCCACTGGTGGTCACTTTCGCCAACTTAAAGCGCCAGCAGACCTTGACGTGCGGAAAGTCGGTCCCTATAGGGTGAGCAACAGAGACAAATTCTGCTGACACGCAGGTGGTAGCCGGTTAGATTTCCTCGACTCGCTTAAGAATGGACATCTTGAGCTGAACCAAGTGAATGATGCGAAATGTGCAGATAACTGACGGACTATTCCAGGACTAAGAAATAGCATAGATAAAAAAGTGGGGAAAATGCACACGTGAAGGTCTGTCAGTCTACTAGGTGGCTCTTCTAGGTGACAGCTGTCATTTTCATCTACATTACAGAAGGGAGAATGTCTCGAGAATATAAGCATCCCCCTCCCTCCAAAGAGGCACTGTGACGAAGTATAGATACAAAGCGCCAAGAATTCGTACAGTGAGGCATCTGAAACTAAAGAACTGTCGAAGAACTCAGCCTGCTTAAAAGAAATGTCTTCTGGATGGTAAGGAGGTTGTCTTAAAAAAAAATGGCTCTGAGCACAACGGGACTTAAGATCTATAGTTATCAGTCCCCTAGAACTTAGAACTACTTAAACCTGACTAACCTACGGTCATCACACAACACCCAGCCATCACGAGGCAGAGAAAATCCCTGACCCCGCCGGGAATCGAACCCGGGAACCCGGGCGTGGGAAGCGAGAACGCTAACGCACGACCACGAGATGCGGGCTGTCTTAAAATCACGAACATCAATGGATCCGTAGACAAAGCACAAATCTAGGACTGTCCAGGTCTCATACAGAGACAGCCGTTACAGAGAAGTCTTGTGTAGTCGCTTTCGCAGCAACTAAGGAATTCAGGGAAACATCGGAATAATTGGCAAGAAACACTGGTAACAGCCTTGACAGTGGACACGTGAGAAAAAGGCCAATTCCCGAGTCACACACCAGCTCACGCAAGATGGAAAATTTCCATGCTCTACTGGTGGGGGGGGGGGGGGGGGGGGGGGGGAGAGGAGGGCGAGGGTGGAGCGTGGTCATGAATGATATTTGTAATTGTTGTGTATGTAGAAGACACTGAAATAAATTCAGTCATTTCATGTTTTATTCATCAAAACAATCTGTTCTATTAACTTATCAGTACATATTGCCCTTTGATTTCACTTAATTATTAGCTCCCAATTACTAATCTGCATGCCAGTTTTATGCAACAGATCAAAGAATTCTCAACTGACTACAGTACGAAGCCCGAAGTATAGGTCTTAGTGGATGTATTGCGTGAGTAAAGTACGACCTGCATCCACTGCACTCCGCTCCGTAATGAAGAAAGTACCATGTCTCTCCTGGCAGGAGACATCATGCTACCGAAGTGTTGCTGGTTCTTGGTCCTAGGCGGCACTATACTGATTCTGTAAAGTAGTGAAAGATTGAATGAAAGATCACGGATGTTAGACGGTTGAAGATGATGATGATGAGAGTAACTTACTCAATAAATTTATGTCACCATGGATGCACCTAACCACTTTAAAGATTGATGAAAAAGAAAAAGACTCCACCAACACACGGAACATCAGACAGTACAAATTCATATTCTTTGCATTAACAACGCGTTACCTTCTCAATCGTTAAACTGCTGTTCTATGCAATGTCGAAAGAAACAAAACAAAAAAATACATAACAATAATCATCACACTTTTGTTGACTCACCTGGGAAAATGAGAGAGCAGCTGACAATAAGAAACTATGATCTCCTACCACCGAGAGATAGCTAAGTCTTTTCGAGTCAACGCCTATCCTGATAGCTAGCTGTCCTCAGTCGCATAGCCTCTATGAACACCGACGTGTTGTACAAAACACCGCGGCACCCGCTGCACTCGTCTTGTACTCTGGTTGGTGTCCTCTGGTTAATGAGAATAAGAGATCTTTCCTTGTGCTTCCTGGAACGTGTAAGTTTCCATAAGGACTGTTAGACTGTGACAGCCAGTCCACATCGTCACGTTTTCCAAAACAATTTCGAGTAAAGAAGTTACAATCCCCACGAATAAGGTAGAAAAACCTTCTGGTATTAGAACTTAGTAATAACCGTAGAATACACAGACTATATGACGTCTTAAAAACAAGTTAATCATATGTGTGACATACAAATGTCATATTGATTTTGTGTTTGTGTACAAGGTATACAACAGAAGTTGTTCAAATTTGCTCATAATTTTAAACTTATTACATACTATTTAATTATTTTTGAAACTGTTCAGTTGCAAGAACTTACCTTTTAGTCTAAGACCCCGAATTAATACGACCTTCCCTCATCGAGCATACTATTAACATGTGTATTCTGTGCAATGCTATCTGCAGGTAAACAAAACCGCGTTAGCATTGTCACTCTGTATTCCTGCACAGCTATTTTTAATTAAAAACTGTTTAACTACTCTTTTCAATTTTTACCCCGGTGCAGTTTCTTAAAAGTATTATCATCTATCAAGGGTAAAAGATTTAAATAAAAAGCCAAAGGTAAGCTACCTACAATCTTCCAGGCATTAATGAAAAGTTACCGGGTGCAAACAGGTAAGTGTGTAGGAGTAAATTACCCTCATCGAGTTTCCTTATACAGTCATATATATGATTAAAATGTAGATATTTTTACTGTGAACACGATGGTGTAGGATTACCTTAGTGAAAGTGAGATTATATTGGGATTGCTTCGCTTTTATGTTTCAGTAACTGAGTACGAGATCGTGGCGCGCTGGCGAAACATTCGATCCTCAATCCTACGTGGTAGAGAAAGATGCAGAATAACAGTTCCTCGTGAAACAGTCGCCATGAAAGTCTGGGGGTGCTTATTTCTCCTTGTAACTAAAATACAAGATAATAAGTCGCTAAAGTCCCACAGTTCTCTTACAACTGCTACTGCGGCACTGCCAAGCGACTGGCATATAATAATACACCAGGAAACAATTGTGTATTGTGTATTGTGTGCTCAGAACGCAAATCTACACATATTGCTTCACGGTTTGAAACATGTGAAAATTTACACAAAATAAATGCACAATTTAGTAATAAAAAGAAATAATCACTTTTCATATGTTATGTATTTATTTATAAAATGGGGTTAATAGATGAAGAAAATAACTAAACGTTTTGAAACACATTTGTTGTAATAGAAACAGTGTAATTTATTGTGTAATTGAAGCTACAAAGATTACAAATACAGTTATTAAAAATCTGATGGGGCAAAAAGTTGATGGAAAGTCTGAGGGATGGTCATCATTTCGATCCCTGAATGTGAAAATTTCGTGTAGTTGTAAGTGTGCAGGGTCGCCAAGGATTGCTTTTAAATAGCCATTCGGGTACCGAGAAGATCCAGGCTCTAGTTTTACACAATGAGAGTCGATAGCAGTTAGCCACATTGAATTTATTTATATTGTGCGTAACTTCTTTTGTCTTGACGATTTCCACAATGGTGAAATCATATTTAGATTAAAGCTTTTAAATTTTTTCATGTATTTTTGATTATCTTTTTTGGTTCTATAATTCGGCTGAAAAATACGAAATCTCACGTAATTAACACATTTGCACTGCTTTTATGACACACAGAAGAGTTTTCGTCAAAGAATAGGTCGGCATTGTATGTTAATGATGCAAACCTATTTGTAGTTTTCGATTTTTGCAAAAATTTCAAGTGTTCTGACTTGCCCTTATTGTAGGAAGCAGAGGCGTAATCGCGGCCTGTAAATGCCGGGATTGCTGGTAGAATTAGACACAATAGGGATCCCAGCTTCGATGATAATTCTGTGCAGTTGATACAGTAAAGGTCTTCGTCGGTTTTTTGTCATAGTTGTGAACCTGTCAATTAAATTTCAGATTCAGAAACTTTATGCATATTGACCAGCAAAATTATTGAAAGTTCAGTATCAGAGCCTTTCACAAAGGTTTTTGAAGTTGGTGGTATTTTGCTAACACGAATGAAACCTAATTCGCGTATCGGCTTCTTCATGTCGACATTCGTAATCTATTTCTTCTTTTTTTACGCCATATGTTTCATTTATTTGGCAAATGTTTGTAAAGACGGTTATAAAGACTTTCTTAGTTTTCATTACTGATATCAAATTGTTACTCTCGCAATAATCGGCTAAGAACTGTACTAAAGGCAACTTAAAACGCTAATTCTTAAGAGTTCCCAAGCAATCGATAGGTCTGGCATGCAGAGGTTCTGTATTCTGTAATGTCAGACCGTTGTCGGTTCTGACGCTCAGAATCTTTCATTGAAAGAGTTAGAAAGCCATCAAATACAATACGTATCTCTGCAGCATTACGGAAATAAAGTCTTATAACAATAGATTCAGCTACTTCATGAAAGCTGTGTGGGAAGGAGGACCCTATCTGATACAAGAAGTAAACTCCAACTTCTATTTGAAGGTTTATTTATATCGACTGAACAATGTGGGCTTGAGATTTGAATGTCTTGGCTAGAGTGGACTTGTCAGTCTTCAACATTTCACCGGCGCACGAGCAAAGAGCGGACGGCACTGGTGTTAGCGGAAACGTCGTACAGTGCTATACACTCATTTTTTGTGAAGGCTGATTGTGAGTAGCCGACCAGAGATGTTTCGTTCTATTTTACGTACTGCCTATTTATCTGTATTCACCCGAACTCTGGAGATGCACTGTGAATCTCGTTCGTGATATCTGTTCCTCAAATCTTCCGATGACAGAACTTCATCCAGAAATACAACTCTTTTTTACTTCCAACTCACTGAACAGTAAGCAGGAAGTCAATAACATCGGATGATGCTTCTTTACCTGTAGAAACGTTAAATAAACATTTTTATCGAGGCTAATAACAAAGAGATTGACAGTATTTTTAACTGTTTTCATAATAGAGTGAAAATTTGCTTTAGCATTTTTATTCTGTTATTCTGCAGGGAATACGATGTATTATTTTGTTGTGACAAACCAATATTCTTCTTGACACCAGTTAATATTTTCTTTCTCATTCTATGGATGGTGTTGACTGGAATACTCTCTTTCAAATTCTGAAGGTGGCAGGGGTAAAATACAGGGAGCGAAAGGCTATTTACAATTTGTACAGAAATCAGATGGCAGTTATAAGAGTCGAGGGACATGAAAAGGAAGCAGTGGTTGGGAAGGGAGTGAGACAGGGTTGTAGCCTCTCCCCGATGCTATTCAATCTGTATGTTGAGCAAGCATTAAAGGAAACAAAAGAAAAGTTCGGGGTAGGTTTTAAAATCCATGGAGAAGAAATAAAAACTTTGAGGTTCGCGGATGACATTGTAATTCTGTCAGAGACAGCTAAGTACTTGGAAGAGCAGTTGAACGGAATGGACAGTGTCTTGAAAGGAGGGTATTAGATGAGCATCAACAAAAGCAAAACAAGGATAATGGAATGTAGTCGAATTAAGTCTGGTGATGCTGAGCGAATTAGATTGGGAAATGAGACACTTAAAGTAGTAAAGGAGTTTTGCTATTTGGGGAGCAAAATACACTCCTGGAAATGGAAAAAAGAACACATTGACACCGGTGTGTCAGACCCACCATACTTGCTCCGGACACTGCGAGAGGGCTGTACAAGCAATGATCACACGCACGGCACAGCGGACACACCAGGAACCGCGGTGTTGGCCGTCGAATGGCGCTAGCTGCGCAGCATTTGTGCACCGCCGCCGTCAGTGTCAGCCAGTTTGCCGTGGCATACGGAGCTCCATTGCAGTCTTTAACACTGGTAGCATGCCGCGACAGCGTGGACGTGAACCGTATGTGCAGTTGACGGACTTTGAGCGAGGGCGTATAGTGGGCATGCGGGAGGCCGGGTGGACGTACCGCCGAATTGCTCAACACGTGGGGCGTGAGGTCTCCACAGTACATCGATGTTGTCGCCAGTGATCGGCGGAAGGTGCACGTGCCCGTCGACCTGGGACCGGACCGCAGCGACGCACGGATGCACGCCAAGACCGTAGGATCCTACGCAGTGCCGTAGGGGACCGCACCGCCACTTCCCAGCAAATTAGGGACACTGTTGCTCCTGGAGTATCGGCGAGGACCATTCGCAACCGTCTCCATGAAGCTGGGCTACGGTCCCGCACACCGTTAGGCCGTCTTCCGCTCACGCCCCAACATCGTGCAGCCCGCCTCCAGTGGTGTCGCGACAGGCGTGAATGGAGGGACGAATGGAGACGTGTCGTCTTCAGCGATGAGAGTCGCTTCTGCCTTGGTGCCAATGATGGTCGTATGCGTGTTTGGCGCCGTGCAGGTGAGCGCCACAATCAGGACTGCATACGACCGAGGCACACAGGGCCAACACCCGGCATCATGGTGTGGGGAGCGATCTCCTACACTGGCCGTACACCACTGGTGATCGTCGAGGGGACACTGAACAGTGCACGGTACATCCAAAACGTCATCGAACCCATCGTTCTACCATTCCTAGACCGGCAAGGGAACTTGCTGTTCCAACAGGACAATGCACGTCCGCATGTATCCCGTGCCACCCAACGTGCTCTAGAAGGTGTAAGTCAACTACCCTGGCCAGCAAGATCTCCGGATCTGTCCCCCATTGAGCATGTTTGGGACCGGATGAAGCGTCGTCTCCCGCGGTCTGCACGTCCAGCACGAACGCTGGTCCAACTGAGGCGCCAGGTGGAAATGGCATGGCAAGCCGTTCCACAGGACTACATCCAGCATCTCTACTATCGTCTCCATGGGAGAATAGCAGCCTGCTTTGCTGCGAAAGGTGGATATACACTGTACTAGTGCCGACATTGTGCATGCTCTGTTGCCTGTGTCTATGTGCCTGTGGTTCTGTCAGTGTGATCATGTGATGTATCTGGCCCCAGGAGTGTGTCAATAAAGTTTCCCCTTCCTGGAACAATGAATTCACGGCGTTCTTATTTCAATTTCCAGGAGTGTAACTGATGATGGTCGAAGTAGAGAGGATATAAAATGTAGACTGGCAATGGTAAGGAAAGCGTTTCTGAAAAAGAGAAATTTGTTAATATCTGGTATAGATATAAGTGTGAGGAAGTCGTTTCTGAGAGTATTTGTATGGAGTGTAGTCATGTATGGAAGTGAAACATGGACGATAACTAGTTTAGACAAGAGGACAATAGAAGCTTTCGAAATGTGGTGCTACAGAAGAATGCTGAAGATTAGATGGGTAGATCACATAACTAATGATGAGGTACTGAACAGAAATGGGGAGAAGAGGAGTTTGTGGCACAACTTGACTAGAAGAAGGGAGCGGTTGGTAGGATATGTTCTGAGGCACCAAGGGACCACCAATTTAGTACTGGAGGGCAGCGTGGAGGGTAAAAATAGTAGAGGGAGACCAAGAGATGAATACACTAAGCAGATTCAGAAGGATGTAGGCTGCAGTAGGTACTGGGAGATGAAGAAGCTTGCACAGGATAGAGTAGCATGGGGAGCTGCATCAAACCAGTCTCAGGACTGAAACCACAACAACAACAACAACACTATGGATGTGCCAGTGTTTGACGCTCAGATATAGAGGCCACGGTAAGATTACTAGCTGACTGTAAATGTGTCTTTTGAGCGCGCTTCTATACTCCATATACAACTTGAAATCATTTCGCAGTATGTTTATATATGCCAGTGGCTTGGCAGCGCTGCGGTTGTGGTTGCAAGAAAACTGTGGGTGTTCGCCAATTATCATGTCGAACTCTAGTCAATGGAAAATGAGCATTCTCAGTCTCTTTCACACGGTAACTATCTCACACGCAGCTGTTATTCTGCATCTGTCTGTCGCTTAGGCTTGTATATCCAGTGTTTCTCCGCCACATTCTCGTACTGAGTTACTGATATATAAAACAGCGGAAACTCTAAGACATACCCAATTTCGCTGAGGCAACTCTGTACTATCGTGTTCGCAACAAAATTATTTATTTTTTATACATGATTGTTTAAGGAAACTCGATGAGGGTGATATACTCCTATTCTCTGGCATGTTTGCACCTTGAAATCCTATCGTTGTTGCTGTGAGAAGGATAGGCAATCTTACTTTAGTGTTTTATTTACATCTATTACAATTTTTTAAAGAAACTGAAAAGTTAAATTAAACTATTTTTAACTAAAAATAGCTGTGCAGGGACATGCGGTCCCATCCCAAGCACATTCTGTTCATTTATAAATTATGTTGTATAAAATGTATACGTCGTATGGATGTGTATGTTGTACAAAATATACATTTTATTCGGAAATCCGGTGAGGGAAGGTCAGTTTAAATCTATTGTGTGTACTTCTGGAGGTTGCTTTAAAACGAGAAATTTTGAAATTAAAATTTATTAACCCTGTAGCAGTCTCGTGGAATAAATAAATAAATAAATAAATAAATATATATATATATATATATATATATATATGTCTTCCAGACATTGTTTTTAATTATCACGGATGGATATATATATACCGTCTGGAAGACAGGTAGCGGGAATTCTTTATTTTCTTATTGCAATTTTCCACTTACATTATTAGAATCATTTATTATATTTGCTAGTTTTATGTATGAACTTATGAAACAATCGTATAACTTCATTTAATTTTAGCAACAATTAGAATTAGACGACAGAAGCTACAATTTAAAGTGGCTGGAGTAGATACAGGTCGAGGGAGAGTTTTAGTGGCGAAGATGATGTTGTAGAAGAATCTTCTGGCATTCCTGTGTCGAAACTCGGGAATGACTAAAAGGAGTTCCATGGATCACTGGGGAAGACCAACGAAATAGAAGTGCTCAAAAAGAGTGTAATACGTTTAATGAATTCGTTAGCTCCATCACTCCAGAATCGTTTGCGAGACTTGTTCCGAAATTCATTTTAGGCTAATGCTGTAACTTACCTACAACATAAATGTAACGTACCTACAACAAATATAGCCTATGTGAAAATGGACTCAATAAGTAACCTGAGCTATTAGTAATCGGAATGTAACCTGCCTAAGGCTTGGTGCGCGTTGTATGAGTGTCCGTTTCAGTGTCCTTTAAGTCCTCAACAAATCGTTATAGGAAACATTTAAAACTAACATTTGTATGAGCTATCTGCGTTTTTGAATATGAAAAACTGCAGGAACAAAAGAACCTGTAACAATGAATACTTACGTTATCTGACTGCGTTTTTGAATAAGAGGTTACAAGTGATACAGAATCTGGCTTGTGCATTGGAATTTATTGGATTACAGTACATGACATGTTTAGGTGTGTCAATGTCTCTATTTTCGCTCTAAGTTTTGCACTCACCTCTTTAGATGACTGCCTTTCTCCAAGTGGTTTACAGCAAATCACAGCAGCATTCAGCAGCATCGGCTAAAGCTTATTGTTACTACGAATGAATTTAATAAAAAGGAGTTTGCTTGGGTCCTGCTAACTACTAAATAACTTGTAAGAAGTGATTTCATAAATTAAGTCTATTTAAAAGACTTCAGGAGTCATCATGACCAATAATAGTTTGACAAGTATTAATAATGGTGAAATGCCTGACAGTGATCTTATAAGTATCGATAGTAGCAGAGTGCCAGATTAACAAATTATTTCATTTTCAAAGTTACGTAACCACAGCATATTTATGAGTTAGATCCAGAGAATAATAATAATAATTATTATTTGGAGGATAAGGAAGCTTCTTTAACTGACAAGCAAAACATGAGATTATTGCAAACTCGGACTAACAATCACGGGTCTAGCCCTGCAGATGCGCTTTATGCTATGCTTGTGAATTTTCCCTTGAATTCCATCTTCAAGCGTAGTTAAGGCATCTAAATCTGTCATGGCCCAATGGAATCAGGCCTTGAGTGTGGTAAGATCTGCAAAATTACACAGTGCAAGGAACAGCCTTAAGTAGGCTATATTGTTTTCGAAACTCAGTGTAATATTTAATCAGGCTAATCGAGAGTTCTGACACTCCTTACAATGCTTACCATAACATGTATCTTTTGAACTCAGTCTAGGCGATGACGTCTTTTTACATAAAATTGTGACTTACTAATAATATTCTTTAAAATATGAGGAAATACTGTTTGTTGATAATATTTAATAAACTTTACAATGGACAACACACAAAATACTTAATAACATTTTTCAAAATTGAATGGCTTGTTTTTAATGGAGAAAATGGCATTCCCGTGTAATCCATGTGAACGCTCATGTTTCTTTTTAGAGCACGACCACTGAAGGTTAAACATGTTCCAAGTGTTGATTCTATTTTAGTTTAGTTAAAGCTCCGATGTGTTGGTTTTTAAAAAGGAATGGAACTTGGAATACAGTCATTGCAATTATACATGCTTGTCCATCAACTTCTACTTTTTCTTGTAATAAATAGCAAATAGTAACTGTTATTTAAATATTGTAACGTAGGAGTAGAAAACGCTAACAAACCCGTGTTTTTCCCTGTAACAATGAGTCTTATGGAAGTGTCGACCAACATTGCTTAGGGGTATAGGCGGAAAAATACAAAAATGAAAACTTTGAACTTGTGCGGCTAATGAATGAATGTGTGACGCTGCCGGGCAGTTGACATGGATGGACAGGGAACATGTCGACACCATAGTATATACTCTGTTAGAATTTCATTATGTGTACTTAGTTGGACAGCAGCTATGTCTCACAACAGAGGCATGAACAGTATACATAGATGTCATTCTTTAAGAAAGGACGTGCAGCTGGGTTCAAAGAATCCAGTTCCGGTAATCGGTGAATCGCTCTACATTTTAATAGGAGCGATGTCACTATTCGACGATGTTGGCGGGAATGTGTGAAACAAGGCTGGTGAATCTAAAGAAGCAACAGAACGAGAGGAGTGAGCAATTGTCCACAGACACTCATAACCCCGTATTCATCAATAACATCGATGCGGCGTGCAACTGGTGCTTCAGTGACCATGGGGACCGTTACCAGGTGACTCACAGAAAGGGTGCTGAGGTCACGGCGACCCTTACCTCTACTACCATTGACCCCTGTCCTCCACTAAGCCCTTTTACAGTGGTGTGTGGTACATGTAGGCTGAAATGTTATTGACTGGAGTAGAACTGTCTTCAGTGATGAGTCTCTCTTCGAATAGTGACCTGACGATCAGTGAAGACGTGTCTGGAGGTGCCAAGAACAACGGTGACATACCAGTCTGACTGTAGTTTGCCATACGAGTCGAAAACCAGGAGACCTTGTCTGGCGTGCCAGATCATTTCATAGTGGGATCCCTTTTGTTGTCATCCGCGACTCCCTCGCAAGACAGAGGCACACCGACGATATTCCAGTTTTCTTGCTCTTCATGACAGGCCATCCTGGGCTTATATTTCAACAAGATAATTGCCGACCGTACACATCGAGAGTTTCTACTTCTCGTCCTCGTGCTTTCTAATCCACACGTTGGCCAGCAGTGTCACTGGATCTCTCCCCAACTGGGAACGTTTGAAGCATTATGGGCAGAGATCTGTAGCGATTCTTTCGTTTATACATTGGTGTGTGTGGTTGTGTATCACGTGTGTGTACGAGTCACTTAACAATAAATGGTTCAAATGGCTGTTATTTAAATATTGTAACGTAGGAGTAGAAAACGCTAACAAACCCGTGTTTTTCCCTGTAACAATGAGTCTTATGGAAGTGTCGACCAACATTGCTTAGGGGTATAGGCGGAAAAATACAAAAATGAAAACTTTGAACTTGAGCGGCTAATGAATGAACGTGTGACGCTGCCGGGCAGTTGACATGGATGGACAGGGAACATGTCGACACCATAGTATATACTCTGTTAGAATTTCATTATGTGTACTTAGTTGGACAGCAGCTATGTCTCACAACAGAGGCATGAACAGTATACATAGATGTCATTCTTTAAGAAAGGACGTGCAGCTGGGTTCAAAGAATCCAGTTCCGGTAATCGGTGAATCGCTCTACATTTTAATAGGAGCGATGTCACTATTCGACGATGTTGGCGGGAATGTGTGAAACAAGGCTGGTGAATCTAAAGAAGCAACAGAACGAGAGGAGTGAGCAATTGTCCACAGACACTCATAACCCCGTATTCATCAATAACATCGATGCGGCGTGCAACTGGTGCTTCAGTGACCATGGGGACCGTTACCAGGTGACTCACAGAAAGGGTGCTGAGGTCACGGCGACCCTTACCTCTACTACCATTGACCCCTGTCCTCCACTAAGCCCTTTTACAGTGGTGTGTGGTACATGTAGGCTGAAATGTTATTGACTGGAGTAGAACTGTCTTCAGTGATGAGTCTCTCTTCGAATAGTGACCTGACGATCAGTGAAGACGTGTCTGGAGGTGCCAAGAACAACGGTGACATACCAGTCTGACTGTAGTTTGCCATACGAGTCGAAAACCATAGTGCGATCCCTTTTGTTGTCATCCGCGACTCCCTCGCAAGACAGAGGCACACCGACGATATTCCAGTTTTCTTGCTCTTCATGACAGGCCATCCTGGGCTTATATTTCAACAAGATAATTGCCGACCGCACACATCGAGAGTTTCTACTTCTCGTCCTCGTGCTTTCTAATCCACACGTTGGCCAGCAGTGTCACCGGATCTCTCCTCAACTGGGAACGTTTGAAACATTATGGGCAGAGATCTGTAGCGATTCTTTCGTTTATACATTGGTGTGTGTGTGGTTGTGTATCACGTGTGTGTACGAGTCACTTAACAATACATGGTTCAAATGGCTCTGAGCACTATGGGACTTAACATCTGAGGTCATCAGTCCCCTAGAACTTAGAACTACTTAAATCTAACTAACCTAAGTACATCACACACATCCATGCCCGAGGCAGCATTCGAACCTACGACCGTAGCAGCAGCGTGGATCCATACTGAAGCGCCTAGAACCGCTCGGTCACACCGGCCGGCACTTAACAGTAAATGTGAGTGCACATACTCTGCCAATAACACACCGTAAGATCACATAAGGCTACGTACGATATGTTCACTACAACTTCATTCCAAGGACAAGTATTTTTATTTTTGATATTGGTAAGGCCTTCTATATTCAAGTGTCCGATAGGCAAATCACTTTGGAGTGTCTGTGTGGATGTAAAATAAATCAACAGGTTGGTGTGGAGCACCTTAATCGTTTGCTTTTGGAAATATCTTAGGGCAAGGTTGCAAGGGGATACCTTTTCATGTGAATAATAATTTATGTTTTCGTGGGTTCGTGTGGAGAAACACTTTTTGCGCGGCACTCTTATAATTAATTCAAGACTGACCACTTTTCAAACTGAGAAAAATCTCGTCCCTTGAACAAAATATAGCGGTGAAGTAGCAACCACAAGAATCTGTTGGGATATCTATATTACTCTTTGCACAATGAGTGAAATTAACTTTAGCCGATTTATTCAAGAAAAAGAAATTGTAAGCCATCTCCTTTCGGCTTTACAACGCGTAGTATTGGAGTAATTTAAAAAAGAATCTGCCGTCTTGCAAATGGCGGCCAGCAATATTAATTACTACTCGCGCTGTACAGCACGTTATTAAACTCCGAAAAATGTGCAGTTAGTTTTTCATACATCTAGGGAAGCTAATTCTACTGAAATGAGTGGTTTGGTTATCAGTACCATCATATATTTACCAGAAATACGTTAAAGATACGTACGTCTCCACCCACGTCTTTCTCGAGGGAGGATTCGAACCACAGTAAAAAGACTATGAAAATCTAATTCTGTCGTTTTCATTGTTTCCAGTACTTTTACTGCAAAACATAGATTATCGTGAATTATCGATACTGCTCTTCATATTCGTCATAGTGAGATAATATTTTGGCGTACCCTTTAGTGCACAGAATATCAGTTCGTTTTGTTACGCAACATTTCATGTGAATCATAAATAAACTTTCTCGCTGCAGGAGTACCAACATTTCATGTCAATCATAAATAAACTCTCTCGCTGCAGGAGTACCAGTACGGCGCTCCAACCAGCTCGGGATTCTGATGATATAATGCGCCAATTGGACATAAATTGGGACGATGTTTCTCAGGAGGACGTCCCATAACTGTGCCCATCAATGCCAAGCCGAATAACTGCTCGAATAATGGGCAGAGGTGGATCAAGGTGCTATGGACTTCCTCGATTTGTGAAGCTCTTTCTCGTGAATAAATAATAGATTTTTTTGTGAAAATGTAATCATCTGTTCGTTTGTACATGTACGCCATGTTTCTGAATTTCGTCCCATTCAGATAATGCCTTCGTGGTGCCTTATTTTTTTCTTTTTTTCTTTATTTACTATGCACTTGTTTTTCCCCTCGTACTTCGCCCTGCTTTTTCCCCTGACCCTCTGTTTATTTTCTTTTGCTCTTTACTCTGCCTGTCACACTAACGTAAAAATGGCATCCGGGGGAGGGGTCGCCGCTTCCACGCCCTAGCTACACAACTATTGCTGTAGCTAGGGCTACAGTTCGACGTCATTCGTACGCGATAAAAGCAGATGAACACTCACAGTGTGCCACAGCCCATTCTTCATCGACTCTGCCGCTCAGGCCCTGTCGACCGCAGATCGGCGAGGCGGCGGGAGCTTCAAAGGACGCGAAGCGAAGCACTTCCCATTCTTGGGCAGCGTATGCCGCCGCTGCCAGCTAGTGTTGGCTGCTGGTATTTAATTCCGCGCCGCTGTTTGCGGTTGGCGGCGCGGAGCTCCGCATCCGACGCACCCGACGCCGCGCCCGGACGTGTTAATCTGTAATGGCGGCTGCGGCGGGCATCGGCAACGCCAGCAGAACAAAGGAAGCGACGGTTAACGCAGCGCTCCGCACACAGCTCGGAAATTCCATGAATTTTGGAGATCGACAGATTGCTTATTAGCGCCGCGGCCGCACAAAGCCTCCGCGGCCTCATCTGGCACCGCCGAGTGTGCGTCTTTTGTTTTCGGCGCCGCGTGTTTGAGCGCCTCTCCCCCCCCCCCCCCCCCTCCCCCGTTCCGCCACTACCCTCCTCCACTGTTCCTCGTATGCCTCGAAAACCGCAGTGGGTTGTTCGCCGTGCGAGAACGGACGCCGCCGGGTCCCGGCTATTGTGCCACTGTTTAACGCATCATTCACCTCGCAGTTTGAGCCATTCGACGGGCATTACGTTAGTCCTCGCAATGACGCCCACAATGCACCGAGTAATTTCTCGGAAAACAATTTTCGACTTCTGCCTGCAGCTGCGGCAGTGTGTGTTCGAAGTCTCAGCCTGCACAGGACCGAGTGGCGCCGATGTTGGTTCATTGCCTTACGTACCGCGGTGCCCTTACAAAAATTGTTCACACACACGTTCACCTACATCTACATGACTACTCCGCAGTAAGTGCCTGAAGACGGTTCGTCGAACCGCCACATTCACGGTATTTCTTACTCTCGCATAGGGCGCGGGAAAAAGAAACATTTATATCTTTCTATGCGAGCTCTGATTTCTCTCACTGTGCTAGGTTGATCGCTTTTCCCAGTGCATGTGGGCGCGTAAAGAATATTTTCACATTCGGAAAAAATAGTCAATGATTGAAATTTCACAAAAAGATCCGGCCGAAACCAGAAATGCCCTTGTTTTACGGATTACCACCTCAACTTGCGTGTCATATTGATGAGACGCTCTGTCCTATTTCACAATAACACAAAACTGGCTGCCCCTCTTAGAACGTTTTCAATGTCCTCTGTCAATCCCACCTGAGTTAAGTTAAATGTCTGTATGATGTTGATTGCCGGGAGTCTCCACCAAGGGAAGTTTTGCCTCCGAGTCGTATGTCTTTTCAGTTGACGTCAGACTGGGCGACTTGCGTGTCGATGAGTATAAAACGATGACAAAAACAATACAACACACAATAGCTGTCCTGGCCGGGAGTCGAACGCGGCCCCGCTGTACTACAGACGCCCTGACCACTCAGCTAAGGGATCGCATGGTGGCGATATTGTACCGAATGCGTACTCTAACAAGGGACGTTCTGCAGAAACTTTGCATTTAACTGGTGATTGTTTGAAGGGACCTCTGACATGAGCTCAACTCCATCCTGTATGGAAAGTAGCTGATCTGTTTAGAATACACAGATTTTAAGTAAAGGCATGCTCTCAATTTCAAGTTTAGATTTAATCTTGCCATTGTGTTGAACTTAAGAAAGGCGATTCACTTCAGTCAGTGGCAGTGACTTGGTTCTTTCAGCTAGTGAAACATCTCCCTCCTTAGATGGCCCAACTGCTTTTTAGCGCAACAGTGGAATATCTGTACAATACTGAAACGGTGTTTACATCTCTTGAATTATATGTTAAATTGTATAAAGAGGCGTTCCACAAGATCAACTGAAGTACTTAAAAACCTCTTACATGATTATTAAGCTAATAAAGAGCTTTTCATGTAGTAATGGGCAAGGTACGTTTTGAGTTGTGGGTACGAGTTTTGAAAGCGCATTTTGTGTTTGTCAAGATTGTGCTGATACTGGTTTTACATTTGAAGCATAAATAACCTTTGATTATCAGTTACCCCCTTCTTTATACCCGCTCTAGGTGTGATATCTTTCAGAGTTGGGCCAAAGCCTTTAGTTTTCTTTTACCTTTTCACTGATTAATAGAATGTTTATTGTACATGTTTCAGCGGTCAACTTACTCTCGTTTGCCTTGTCTTGTACTCCAATCTGACGTCGGGCTGGTCGACTGACAAACTTATTAAAATTTAATGTGTTTGATCTCTTGTCATCCTTTCGAAATTGCGAAGCATGTCTAAATTGCTCAGCATATTGTATCTGGAGTTTAATAACTTTTCTTAAATCTGATCTGTCATGCTTTCTTTCTTTTTTAAACGGAAAAGAAAATATTGATAGTGGCACCTTGTTACTGCTTTGGAAAAGAATTTCTTGTTGGTTAATAAATTTTTGGAGGAAGTAATTAATATCAAATGATGTTCAGTTGCTTTCCCCAGCCCTTCTTCTGGGACGTGACTGTTTGGGTATTCCAACTAGGTGAACACCCTTCTTGCCTGTTACAAGTAGCAGTACTTATATTGAGGTGAAAGGATTTGCAAAGGACCGACTAGACTGCAGATATGCACCAAATCAGACTTCGAACTGAAAACCAAGAAGAAACGGTATCATGTCGTTATTACATTGTGATAAATTGTAAAAACGTGCAGCATCCCCAACAGCACTTAGATTCACAAAGAAGAAATTGCAAAGACTAGAAGCGAAACGAGCACAGGAAAGGCGTTTGTTTGCCGCATATTCAGGGAAAGAATACGCGTCAATGAAGTCAATGTATCAGCAGTTAGCTAACGTTGAAAGAGAAGTAGACAGTGAGGAAGAGGGGGAACATTTAGAATGTGTCGAACCTATCGTACACATTCTAAATATGCCCCAACAGCAGACATAGAATTTTGCGGAGTTACGAGCGCCACGAAAAGGTTGACATGTCCCCTTAGAATAATTATAAATGACTGTGCTTAAACTGACACACAATATTTTTAGCGCAACGCAATCTGACTTTTAATAATCCCTACAAAAGAATGGCCCTGACCAACAATAACCTATACCTTTCATGAATCACTTACCTCACAAAAATCTTCATTACTCGAACTACTGCAATACAGCGAGCGCCAATACTGCCAGCTAAATAAAAGATTCTAACTACTGAAGGCACTAACTACTGATAGGCATAGTTAGCAAATGAAAGATTTTGATAGAGAACAAACAATGTATTTACCTTAATAGTGTTCAAAAGTCATAATATATATATCAGTTCACGACATCCAGTCTTACAAATTTACTCTCTCTAATGGACACTCGTCCAGATCATCCGCTCTCAAAACTCCGCCATCTCACTTCCCCACATCCACCACTGCAAGCGGCTCACCTCCAACTGCGCAACGCTACGCGCTGTTAACAACCAACTGCCCAACACTACAAATAGCGACTATTTCAACAATGCCCACCAGCCACACACTGCACACAGCACAGCTAGAGATTTTCATACAGAGTGCTAGGTGCCGTTACCAACATAAAAACCTAAACAGCCGACTTAAAAGGTTCCGTAACAGACGAAACTGCACCTGCAAACACAAGACATACACAACAGAGAGGGCAGAATGCGGAGTTGTTTGCGCCACGTAATGGTTCAATGACAAACGCAATTAGTCCTCAACACAGACAGCACAAGTTATTGCAGTTATCAAACTTAGAAACGCCACTGCATAGCCCAGTAAACGACGTAACTGGCCGAGTGGAAAACAATAGATCGAGAATAAATAGCTCAGGAGAAGGTAGTGTTACAGGACACGACGCGATCATGGAGATGTTACAAAAAATTAACGCTAGTATGACGAAACAGAATCAGGATATTAATACACATATAACGAAACAGAATTGGGATATTAAGACAGAGATCCAACAGGATAGTCAGAACTTGAGACAAGAGATTAAGACACAGATCCATCAAGTTAAAATCCAGATGGAAGAAGGGATCGCCAGAATTGATAGTCAGATCACTCAGATAAACAAAGGTGCAAAAGAATCTAGAGAAAGAATTCAGGTACTAACACAAGGTCAGCAGTAATTACGTACTGAGGTGGACATGGTCCAATTGGACATAGTAAACGTTGACAAAAAGGTGGAACGTTTTACGAAAAAAGCCACTCGAACATCAATACAAATTTCGGAAGAACAAGCAATTCAAAGCAAGGTCGCAAAGGTTGCACTGAAAAAATATGATCAGCGGATCAATAGAACTTAAAAACAAAGATCAGTTTGAAAAGCTGCGAACAGAGTTGATACAAACTATCAAAGAAACGATTGAGACCGATTACACCTGTAGCGAAACAACTGACGGGTCAAGCATTAATTCAGTACACGAACACGCGCCGTGTAAGAAAGTTCAAGTAGAACCGAGGCTAGACGTAACACTCGTGCAGAAATCGAAACAGAAAACCCCGATTAAAGTAATGCATGACATGCTACAGAACTAGGCACAGTACCTAGAAAAACGGAACATATGCATTCAGCCGATACCAATCGAAAGACAGCAACTGAACCAGTAGATCCAACGACACAACATAATAGCAGCACAGGTACTATACCACGAACGACTAGAGTAGAAACACACGAACAACACTTTTGTTCACCAATGATACGATATGACGCGGATATGAGTCCGGGAATTGAGAATAGGCAGACAGGCAGTAGATTACCAGAGAATAAACACGACGACACAAGCAGTGACAGATTATTTGAGTCCATGAATCAGCCACAAACTGGATTTAGAAGTGGATATGATGCAGACCACTTCTTTACAGTTAGAAAATTTCAACATTTCAAGGAAGAAGGTGGTAGCTTGCATGCACGCACATTGATCGACGAATTTCAAGTAGGCTTACCAAACCACTGCAGCGTAGCTCACAAACTTGACTTCATTTGTGCACACATGTCAGGGACAGTAGCAGAGATGATGCAAAAGATCGCGGCTACCTGTACGTCTTACCTAAAGTTCAGAAGAGCATTTCTTGAAAGATATTTGTCCAAGGAGGTGAAAAACAAAATTAAGTACGAGTTACTTCAAATGACACCATCTGAAAACTCAGGAGAGAAAAACGTGGTAAAATTCTTTGGTACAATGGACAAAAAGAATCAATGGCTAGACAAACCATACAGTAACGGAGAGCTGATACGTGTGTGTAGAATGAAATTACCGGTAAAGTATCAACAGGCGACAGTAGGAAAAAATGAAAATACCGAAGAATTCAAAGAGGTTTTAAGGGAACTTGAATTTATGTTTAAAGAAGACGAGGTGAAAAAAAAGAAAGGAAAGGGAACAGCAAAAGGAGAGGACTAGGAACGAATATTCCAATAAAAATAATAATCGTAATCCTAATACCAATAATTTCAGGCAATTTAACAGACAAGGACAGTTGCACAATGGAGACAATTGGCATAGAAACGATAACCAGTATAATTGGTATCGAAACAGGAACGGTAATGCACACTCATGCAGTGGCGGAAATCGGTTTAGAAATCAAAGGTCACGATGTTAGAAACAGCAATTGGCGAGTCCAGGGCGCGAATAATTACCGAGGAAATTATGGTCCACAGTGACAAGAACAACACAGCAAAGGGAAACCAGAAGTAGACATTAGGCCACCAAACACAGCAAAACGTAAATATTGAAGTGAAAAATTGCGGAAGAGGTTAAGCAAACTAACGTCTACCCTATCTTATACTAATTACTAAATAAAAGTTAAATTAATAGATCGACAAAATAACATATTAATTGAAAGAAAAAGAGACACAATACACACTAACAATCTCTCTTAGTATCAAGTACACTACAATATGCACACAAACAATGAATGGTACACAACAATGAAAAGAATGAAGAAGTGGTAGGACATAATTAGAATAAAGAAAAGAAATCATATATATACAATAATTTTTACCACTATAAGAAAATTTTTGCATTATATAAAATCAGAGTTTTTTCTAAATAACAAATACATGTAAAACAAAAGTTGTAAATTTTTCCACGCATCAGAGGGACATCGCCACCAACACCAATCACCAGCTCCCTTAACACCAGATACTTCGAGATAGCGACCGAGAGGTTACAGATATGTTGAGAAAGCACTTAGGGCAATAATAACAACGTGAAGACCAACTCCACACTGGAAATGCAGGTTGCAGCCAGGTTGGACTTCAGGAGGACAACGCACAACACAGACATTTCATGTCACGACACTGATACAGAACGGATGAGCGTGGGGACAATCATAATATGACAAGGCGAAAATGAAGGTACAAAAAATTACTAAGATCTACAAACTCATCAAGTAACAGTTGGAAAGGCAGTCAGATCCTACAAATCCTATATCACTCATACACTAAAATTCACATATTCCTAGCACAAGAAGAACAGAAGAATGCAAGAAAAAAATAGAAGAACAGAAAATGCAAGATGAAGAAGGGCAGAAGACAGCCAGATACCTTTCTCTCCTATCCTACAAAGCAAATTCCTACAAACGTCTTTCCTTGAACTTTGAGGCCTGGCAACTACTACAACCACCTCTGCCAAAACAAACCTTGAATCGTCAAACAAATACAAGCGAACGGCAAACAGAATATTAAGTAGTACCAGCCAACATTATCTAGAAATAGATTCAGCAAAATGAACAGTATTCTCCCTACCACATCATCAAATCACCATACCGAACCAAGATGTCACAGCACAATATTGGGTGACGATCGTCAGTAGTCAACTAAAATCATCGAACTGCCATACTGTCCCAGGTGTGACAGCAAAGGAGTACCAAGACATCTTATGCAGTAAACCACAGTCATCATCATCGGTTAAATGTACCACTCCATGATGACAATGTCAACAAATAAGACCCGGCATCGCATACTAGAGTGCTTCTCTCATGATTTGTGACACCCATACAAATGAGTGACGCCTTCCAGTATTTCAGTGGGGATCGTCGAGCACAGAAATTGATGCAGCAAAAAAGGAAAAAACTGATATAACACAAATGTGGAGTTAAGGAAATGATACATTTGTAAAAGTACCTTTTTCCTTTTTTGTAAAAGTATTTATTTTACTATGTATGTAAAGCCCATAATTTATAGATACCATAAAACCTTTTGTAAAGGAACTTAGTAATGTTATAGAATATCATACACTCATAGAAAGTCTATTTACTTCTTTTATATGTAAAATTAGAAAAGGATTTGTGCAGGATTTTTCTTCTTTAAGTAACATTCAAAAACACCTTTTTGAGGTAATAATATTAATACTGAGGATAGAATTAAGAAGAAACGCTTCTTCATTCTTACAAAAAAAAAAAAAAAAATGGTTGACACATAAAGAAAAATTATTTTACTATGTATCCATAATTTATAGATACCATAAAACCTTCTGTAAAGGAACTTAGTTAGTATAGTTATACAATATCATATACTCATGGAAAGTCTATTTATTTCTTTTATATGTAAAATTAGAAAAGGATTTGTGCAGGATTTTTCTTCTTTAAGTAACATTCAAAAACACCTTTTTGAGGTAATAATATTAATACTGAGGATAGAATTAAGAGGAAACGCTTCTTCATTCTTACAAAAAAAAATGGTTGACACATAAAGAAAAAGATAATGCCTAAATAAATTTGGGAACATTTACGCTAAGCCTAAATGAAGAAAAGAGGTAACCACGCCAAGACATAGTACACTGTACACTTACGAGTTTAGAAAACTTAATATTGTAAAAACAAATTTTTGGAAATGAAAAAGAAAAACAGAGACATGTACTCGCAACAACAAAGAATAACAACCTTTGTAAAGTCTATATTTGCCTAACAACAAAACATAAATTGTAGAATTAAAAAATAGAAACAATAGCTATAAAGAAATCATTAGAAAAAAATTGTCGAGAATGGGTGAGAAAAGTTTATTGGAAAATCTAAAAGAACAATTTTTGCCTGACTTTGTCAATGTTTTCCTCGCCATTGACAAACCCCAGACAAAAATTTTGTCACAAGGAGGGAGATATTTAAGACGTCATGGTTTCCTGACCTTCATTGCTTACATATTCCGCCCTCACAATCTTATTCCGCACATCAAGACGCTTCATTCGAACCCAAACTCGATAAGATAAAGTCAATGTTGTATGAAGTCATGTAAACGATATGCAAATAACTAATAATTCGCAAGTGTGCACCGTGGTTGAAATACCCGAGGCTGGCGTACACACATACTTTCCTGACACGACGGTCACAGGAGCTTTTAGTTCGAGAGAGGCAACCACACGCCAGGAGGCCAGTCCCAACCCATCTACGTCGGCCGGTGGACGTCCATGGAGGAGACAGCATTCGCCCGAGGCAAAGGAAGAATGACCCCATGTTTGGCTTAAAAGCAAATTCCGCTACATTGTGTGGTGTGGGAGCCGCCGGCCTACGCATTCTTTAGACATAGCACGCACTTTCAGAGATTACCACAGGGAGACAGCAAATGCCAAACGCAGATACTACAGATTTCCGGATTGGTCGCCTTAAATGAAACATCATTCTCTCGTTTTAGAAGAGCAATGCCGATTGGCAGACGATAATTCTGACGCCATGAGCTGAAGGAGTAATGGAAGAGACTGAAAGATATACCCCTTCATGTCTGGCGTGGAGAGGTGTCATTCCATTGTCGCTCTTGGAGTGAGGAACAAGTCTCTCCTCAGTACTTCACTGGGAGAGCACCTCTGTCGAGAGTGAATCGAAGTGCGACTCTCTATATTGAGTCCTTGCGATTAAGCGTTGTTCACTGTGTTGGCCGACACACTTATTGTGCGGTGTGAATGGACAGAGTTATAGTTAAACGGCTGCGAGCGAATTTTTGAGTGGCATCGCGGTGGACTGGTTATCTGACTGGTGTACCACGCCAATAGTTAGGCTAGGGATGAATAGGAGTCCTTGACTTCATCAAGGCGTAGGGAGAGTTTGGTTGGCCAAGGTCAATCCAGATAGAACGAGAGTTAGCTTATTTGTCAGCAGCGAGTGGCGCAGACAGCAGTCATCACAGCTTATGGTCTTGTGCGCTACAGCTATTGCGAGCCCCATATTTCCTCCACAACAGTACACTTCACTGCATTTCACACACAACAGCCTCGACCGTACCTAGCAACATTCTAAAGGATAATTATTCAAGTTGAGTAGGCGCGGCTGTCAGCCATTCTGCCAAGTCAATAACAATATTAAACTTTGTGTAGAAATTTCATTAGTGAATCCTATCCTTGAGAGGTAACTTCACATTCCGAAAAGAACCAGGACATAACTTGTTCAGTTCATAACTAAAAGTGCCATTGTGATTTCTCTGAATTTTTGCAAAATAAATAATAATTTTCGTTAGTTTCATGTTTTTCTCATGCTAACTAGCATTACTCCAGTACCCAAGTATAACACTAGTTACGTAAGAAATTTTGTGAATTTTGTGTCATTTCCTTACAGCGGACGACTCCAGAAGATATTTATTGCTGAAAGTTTTTCAGGCATTTCTCTTTAGAACGTAAGGAGCGTCTGTCTGATTTCTGTAGTAGTGTGGAGGGCGGAAATTGCATCTTGCGGGAGCCACAGGGTAAAGGCTACATCTCAGATTAATCCGTTGCGCAGAATAATAGATCAACCCCACGCTCACAAGTTGTGTGTGGCACGTTTGTCCTGCCAGTGGTCTCTCAAAAAACTTGATTTAAACAGAAGTACGTACAGTATTAACACAATTTGCGTGCTATCATGGAATACACCATTCATTCTGTCGGCGTGATTTGAGAACAGGTTCCATCCAGCGAAACCATCAGAGATGATGGTCCAGATTGCTCTACACACCAGTAGCTCTAATGCGCAGTAGCAAGTCCTCTTGCATTGATGCATGTCTCTATTCGTCGTGGCATACTATCCACATGCTCATCGAGGAACTGTTGGTCCAGATTGTCCCACTCCTCAACGGAGATTCGGCGTAGATCATTCAGAGTTGCCTCAGAACTCGTCTCCGACGGTTGTCTGGTTGAAGACGACAATCATCAGTGACGTCGTCCATAAACAGCCCTTTACAATCCATCCCAGGCATATGAAATAGGGATCGTGTCTGGAGAACATTCTGGCTACTCTAGTCGGACGATGTCATTATCCTAAAGGAAGTAATTCACAAGATGTGCACGATGGGGCGCGAATTGTCGTCCATGAAGAAGAATGCCTCGCCTATATGCAGCCGATATTGTTGCACTATCGGTCGGAGGATGCCATTCACGTATCGTACAGCCGTTACGGCTCCTTCATTGACCAGCAGCGGCGTATGTTGGCCCATATAGTGCCACCTCAAAACAGCAGGGAAACTCCAGCTTGCTGCACTCGCTGTACAGTGTGTCTAAGGCGTTGAGCGTGACTGGGTTGCCTCAGAACACGTCTCCGACGGTTGTCTGGTTGAAGACGACAATCATCAGTGAAGAGAACATGATAACAATCCTGAGCGGTCCATTCGGCACATTGTTGGTCCCATTTTTACCGTGCTGGAAGGTGTCTTGGTTGCAGAGATGGATCTCGCCATGGACATCGTGAGTGAAATTGCGCATCATGCAGCCTATTGCGCACTGACACACACAGTGATTACGGTTACTACAAGCTGCACCACAAGTTGGGAAACGGGGCCAAATTTCTAGTACTTTACTGTCGAGTTGAGATTTTCACACACAAATGTTTTTTTCAGATCTTACAGAAACACAGAAGCTAACAGTACGGCAATAACAGACTTTCAAAACACGCCGCTAATGGCCTTCAAGTAATTTATAGCGATACCACAATTTAAAAAGAAATTCTTTAAAAAAAAAAAACACAGAAGCTAGCAGTACGACAATAATAGCCTTTCAAAACACGCTGCTAACGTCAATCATGTAATTTATAGCAACACAACAGTTTAAAAAATTTAAAGAACATTCGTAAACAGGCTACTAAAGTAAATACAGAACTTTGTTAATAACGTACGGTGAGGTCTCAGCAAACACACGATTAATGGCAATAAAGGAATGGAGGAATTTAAAAGTTTTTAAACAAAAGTATCCTGGAATATCATTATAACATAACAGATATGACGGACCCGTGTAAGGCGGCCACAAATCACCCACTCAGGGATGCTCAGGCTAGGCAGCGAAAACTTGTTATAAAATGGCTTAACTTGCAGACAGATTTAGAGCTAACCTCGTGCAAGGAAACATTACACCACACAGTCCAGAATGAGCGACCACATTATCAACCAATAAGAAACATGAATTTACTCATAGCACACGACAGAATAGCGAAACAATTAAGCTGCCAAAACTACACCTCCCATCGGACAGTAAGGAGAGGAGAAGGAAAGATCACTGTCTTCAATTGCACCGCTGCCGGGGACAGGAAACCCGATCGCCAAAGGCCACAAGGCAGAAGAGACACTGGTTACGCAAACTTATTACTTAATGATTAAACCTTCCACGAACTTAACTTGCAATTATGCTCGAACAGGCAGTACACGACCTCCAATGGCAAGGACCCACACATCCAACCGCGCACGTGTCGCCAGTGTACCCAAGACGCCACGGTCACGCTACAACACGCTCTGTCATCGGAGTTCACGTCTTCTCTGCAACGTTGACGGGTAGTGGCCGCTCCTTCATGTGGTATCTCCTATTTAAACTCCAGTGTTGAAACGAAGGACTTAAAGAAGCTTGTTAACGTCCCACCAAGGTGAAATGAACAAAAACTACTCGTGGGGCGATTCTGTATACAACCAACCCGCGGGGAGCTCTTCCGTCAACTCGACTCACTCGTTACACACAACCGACATACATTCCGTGGCGACTCAGTTCAACCGACCACGCCTGGTCCGCTCTGGCGAGCCACACTGCCCTCCCGTGCCCACCACACTCTCTCTGCGCGCAATGCCCCTACTTCCGCGTCACCACACGAAGTTACCACCGGTCAAAGATCTCACTTCCTCCATAGCAGTTTCCCGGAAGCAAAAACGCAGATATCCATAGCAGAGAGAAAAGACACCAAGCAGCCACTTAATGACAGACAACATATCAAACAAACATGTCAGGGGAAGAAAAGGAAAACCTATGCAATCTAAACACAGGGTGTAGCACGAATCGATACACGGCTCACGCACAGTTTGAGTCGTAACACGACGTCCTGCGGCTGCAAAAATTTGCATTTTTCTACTTGGTGGCATTGCTGTCATTGTTCCTCCGAGTCACAATCCGTAGGTAGCGGTCATCCACTGCAGTAGTAACCCTTGGGCGGCCTGAGCGAGGCATGTCATCGACAGTTCCTGTCTCTCTGTATCTCCTCCATGTCCCAACAGCATCGCTTTGGTTCATTCCGAGATGCCTGGACACTTCCTTTGTTGAGAGTCCTTCCTGGCACAAACTAACAATGCGGACCCGATCAAACCGCGGCGTTGACCGTCTAGGCATGGCTAAACTACAGACAACACGAGCCGTGTACCTCCTTCCTTGTGGAATAATTGGAACTGATCGGCTGTCGGACCCCCTCCTTCTAATAGGTGCTGCTCCTGCATGGTTGTTTATATCTTTGGGCAGCTTCAGTGACATCTCTTAACAGTCATATGGACCGTGTCTGTGATACAACATCCACAGTCAATGTCTACCTTCAGGAGTTCTGGGAACCGAGGTGCTGCAAAACTTTTTTTGATGTTTGTATTATATGTTATAGTTCTGCTCAATATCCTCCTGGAGCAAACCAAAGAATCCACCGTTGTGCTGGCGAATATATTTTTGTGCTGCACAACAATCATTGGCATACTACTCAAGTAGTTTAACTTGTACCTGTGGTTGCCTTGGCACTGAAGAGTTGTTCAGTTTCAACCTCTTCAAAGTGCTTGGAAACTATACTGTACAAAACTTGTATAGCAAGAAACATATTAAAAAATAATATTGCGATTATTTGCGTTATTTTAATCTTTGATTGAAGTGGCCTGCATTGTAGTATGATGTTTTAACGTGCCCCACAGTAGCTCGGTGGGATGGATTACACTAGAACTCAATCTTCCCCCGACTGGTACGTAAAATCTAGGGGCAGATCAGGGGCGTTGTGTTACAAGTTACCACCACCTTGTTGGAATTTCGTATTATATGTAAATATGTATCCCTCTTCTATATGCTCAAGAAATGTTATTATAGCGCTGTCCGACTAGAAGTATTTGAAGGAATGGAACACATTGAAGAAAAGGCATAGCTTATTTTGTACAGCGAAATAATAGCGCGCGTAATCGGACGTTTCATTGACTTCCATGAGCGTACTAACTTACAATCACGTGATGTGGTTTCGAGAACGTGTAAGTAATCCACCTAGTAGGCAAGTTAAGTGCTGTATGAATTTCTCACTGAATGTGTTAATCTATACATTTCAGGTTAGAGATCTGAAAACTGAAGACACGTCATACATGAGGTGACCGACTGTCACCGCTTTCGTCATCATCAGTTGAAGATTTCCCTTCAGACCCGAAAAGCATGCGTATAACTGGCCGAAGCTTACTGCTGACGGTTGCTTTGAGGAACGTACGTACTGATTATAATAGTGGCTCACGGTGACTTGCATCTCTGTTGAGGGCAGAAAGTCTATAAAGTTACGTGGGGGTACATCCATGCAGGTTGCAAAGTACACACGCTATCGTAAAGATGCAAGAAGCTTTAAACAATGACGGGGGTTTACGAATAAGCCTCATGAACTTTGAGTAAAAGACCGTAATTTCATCTCAAGGCTATTCATAGCGACAATGGAGTGCACATTCGTTTGTGCATGAAAAGTGTAAGCGACAGACGACCACAGAAGTAAGAATTGAACAACAAGGATAGCATGTGGATTAGGAAATGTTGAAAACCGTTTACTTGACGAGGGTGTGATAAGTTGCACAACCCTGGAATTCGGATGAAATAATGTCGTGTGACGAGGGTCCCCCCTCGGGTAGACCGCTCGCCTGGTGCAAGTATTTCGATTTGACGCCATTTCGGCGACTTGGGCGTCGATGGGGAAGAAATGAAGATGATTAGGACAACACAACACCCAGTCCCTGAGCGGAGAAAATCTCCGACCCATCCAGGAATCGAACCCGGGCCCGTAGGATTGACAGTCTGTCGCGTTGACCACTCAGCTGCCGGGGGCGGACGATGGAATAATGTAAACGCTATTATGTGCAAAGATTCGAAAACTAACGATCTCAACCAACAATGGACAAGTTCGAACGTAGATAACTGCACATTTAAAATCTGGAAATTCTGTAAATACTGTTAAACGAATTTGCGCGATGCAAGCCCTAACCTTACCAAACATTTTTAACACGAAATCCGAGAATAATCAACAGAAAAGGATTCATTTTGATGTAGAAAACAGCCACAGCGGCGGAACCGAGGTAATGCAAAACTTTTTTTGATTTGTGTATATTGGTTCACTTTATTATAATATAGATATGAATATTTACTCAATTTTCTCTAATCCATTTCCACAGGAGTCTTCTGAGTATTTACAACTGTCTCTGAATATTAAACTGTGACTTGATTTGTTATATGAAGCTGCGAGTGAAAATTTGTATCAAGGCCGGGAATCGAATCCCTGCCCCCTGCTTACTAGGCAGATGCTTTAGCCACTACGCCACCTTGGCACAGAGGTTCATACGAATGCACGGAGGCCCGATTCGAGTCCCGCTTAATACTAAATACATAACGTCATATATGTATGAGACCAGTGATATATCGGAAATTGTGACATTTCATTTGAGTAAGTATCTGCACTTGGGGGTCAGGCTGGAGCCCCCATTTAAGTTTGATGCTAAGGTACTATTCCAGAACATGGGGAGCCTCGGCAATTCTGTTCGTATGTACAGGGAAATTTAAAGTAGACTGGGGCGGCAGTGAGGACTGGATCGACGAGGGAGGCATGCCAGCGTAAACCGATCAGTTGTGTGAACGGTGTGACAAAGTGGCTTAGTAGCTAAGGCACCTACCCAGTAAGCGGGAGATCTGGGTTTGATTCCCAGCCTTAACACAAATTTTCGTTCGCCGTTTCAGGCTATGTACATAAAATCATGTCTGCATGAGACCAGTTAAGTCTCTGAAATTGTCGTTGCATTAGTGTCATTTGATATGAGCAAATTTACAACTCTTCAAGAATAACTGGCATAATGTTGATTTTAAGGTTATACCTAAACATTTAATACACTGGTGGCCTATCTAAGATAATGCTGTCTCCTTGATCGTTGACTGCGAAATTGGCCGAGCGTTCCTCTGCTCACCCGTAACGAGGCGAGCCGTTGCGGTGGCGTAGAGAAGCTCTAGGAGGCTTGGCTATGCCGGCATTTGTCATTAATCGATGCGGCGTGCAACGACTATTTTCTTGTGTAGCTTCGTTACGAAGTGCTAACTTTGCCTCTGCAGCCCGTTCTTCGACCGACACCACGATGGTTTCGCTGAAGCAACTGTCATACGACAGTCGTATGGAGAGATTCATAATATCGGGAACTTAGACAAGTAGGGCAGGTGAGGACTCTTATTTAGCCTCTAATTTTAATAATACATTATTTTCGAATAAATAGAGAATTAAGGTGCCATGTTTATATTTAAAGACTATGAGCAGAGACAAAATTCGACCACATCTACATTTACATAAATACTCTACAAGATACTGTGCAGTGCATGGAGGAGTGTACATCAACAAACATTATCGTTTTCCTTTCCTAGTCCATTCACGTATCGAACATATGCAGAATGATTGTCTATATGCCTCTGTAGTTGCTCTAATCTCTCTTATTTTATTCCCCCGATCCGTACTAGAGATATGGGGATCGGACAGAAACACTGATTAAAAAAAAAATCGCAACACCAAGAAAGAGTTGTGAGATATAAACGGAAGTTGACAGGTCTTTTCCTACCTTCCAGAGAAGATGTATATTGAAATTTTGTTTCCTGCTATATACGAGTGGCGCTAATGGCGGATTTGGTTTCAGTATGTGATAAGACCTTCGTGTCGGTTACTTACCTTTAAGATTGGAAGTTGTGAGTTGATGTAAGTCAAGAATTCCTTTAAGGCGACAAAGAGGCCATTATCAACACCTCTCAAAGTGTGAACGAAGTCCTGCAAGTTCCTTCTTCGATTCTGTAGAAAGACTTAGCAGGAATGTAGACAGTGAACGTGATTATTGGCAGCGGTAGTCACGGGAAGGTATGGTTGTAAGAAGACCGATGTTTCCGACGGCCACATGGCACTACCGAAAGGAATACCATCGTCTTTGGCGTATGTGTGTTGAGCATCGTACTGCATCTGTAGCAGCCGTTTAAGCAGCAGTTTGAACCACAGTGACACAACGAACTATTACGCATCGATTACCTCAAGGACGGCTCCGAGTCAGTCTGGTGATTCGACTTTTGTGCTGCCATTCACAAACAGCATTTAAAGGATTGTTTTCCAACAGGATAACGCTCGACCTCATACCGCTGTTGTAGCCCAAGATGCTCTACACAGGAGCGACATGTTGCCTTGGCCTGCACTATCGCCATATATGTCTCCAATCGAGCACGTATGGGACATTATCGGATGACATGTCCAGCACCATCCACAGACAGAATTAACCGACCCTGTACTGACCAGCCAAGTGCAACAGGCATGGAACTCGATCCCACAAACTGACTTCCGGCACAATGCACTCACGTCTGCTTGCTTGCCTTCAACATTCTAGCGGTTACACCAGTTATTAATGTAGCAGCATTTCACATTTGCTATGACTTATGAAGAGTGATTTTTGGAAAATGATCCTTCGGCCATAAAGACCAGTTTATGGCAACACTGATCAATCCAAGTGAACAGAATTTCATTACAAAGAATTTTTTTGACACATACGGGAGGCGTGGATCAACGGCCGGTGCCCATGCAAACAAGCTCTACAAATGGTGAAGGTGCTTCAGTGTTTATATAATATTTGATTAAAATACCAGAAATCCATCAGTAAACACTTTTCGAGGGATCTTTCATGCCTTCGTGGGCAGTCAGATTATCAGGCTTATAAATAAAGCTTTACGTCGCAATGGCCGATCAAAACATTAGGTACAAGTCATAAAGTTCGTGTGAGTTTCAAAGCGTATCGCCTAGAGCATATAGGTGCCACAAATGGATGAGCAAAATTTATATTAATGGGCAGCTCTAGACGATGTTGCTTTGAAACACTTGAGCAGGATTTAGAAGGAACCAGCTGCATGAAATCATAAGAGGAATTAATTACAAACAGAAAGGTTCAAATGTAGGTACCAAATACAACTGAAATATAGAATACTAGAATTAAGCACACAATTAATCTCACGAATTACCAGTAAGCAACCAAAGGCATTAGCAGATGAAGTATGGAGAAGGAATCAGCAAAGCCCGGCGGGCAGAAACAGCAAACAAACAAATCACCAGATAATTTCTAAACAGGTGGCTGCTTTCGAAAACATGTAATAATGCGGAGGTACTAGAATTCGTCGGCCAGCTGTCTTACCGAAACAAATATCTGTTGCACAGATGTATGAAGTATTTATATTACAAAATGGTTTGGTGGATGCTGCAAGGCCAGCCAAGGCGTACACAGAGGTCTCCTTCTGGGTTAGCTCTTGAATTCAGTAAAGAAGATATTAATGGCTAATCTGTTCTGTATCACACACATATAAGCAGAAATAAACGCGAGTCTAATAAAATACCAAACACGAATGTATAAAACAAAGCTGAGAAAAACTTAATAGATGATACTTCAGACAGGTAGTTTCTGATTGACCTCAACAGTAAGTGTGTGTGATACCATTCTAATGAAATACAAAACACCGATGACTCACGGAAGACTGGCGAGCACTGAAGAAGTAATAGATAAGACTAATAAGGTACAATGGACTTTACAGAAAAATTTGACAGAGGGCATGAGCTCTGTCCACAAACAACGAAATCTCACTATCCAGTAACATGAGAAGCAGACAGTAAAAATGAAACAGATCAAATCAAAGACAATGTTCACCGCAAATCGCGAATACGTGTCTAGGAAATCGACTAAACACAGCCTGAAAGAAAACTGGAACGAGCACCTTCGCTCACAGCAGGTATTTAGAGGGATGACCATATGTATCAGCCAGTCCAATGAAACCAGGATGCAGTGGGCCTCAAATCAGTTAAGAACAAAATTACTGCTCATTATCAAAGGCCTCGCCATATGGTTCATAATATTTCCCCGAGCGGGTTTTCTATCTCCAATGGTAGAGAAGGTGAGAGTTAAACTCCAAACGGCGTGATAGCGGCAATAACAGTACACACGTCGGGCCGCCACCGTCTAGCTACATTTGGCCCGGCACAGTGCTCACACGACATGGGCAGGATTGGACCTCCAACTCTCCACATGACAGCAAGTCACTTCCCTCTCTCATGCCATGTACGCCGTTGTGTCACCTACCTCTACTGCTCATGCACCGTCTTAAGAGCATGCCTCCTCCAGTATTCCAGAAGCGGGGCAGAGACATACACTGGGCAGATTCAGTCGATTACTGAGAGCGATGTCTGTTGGGTGTGTGCGGTACAGAAGTGTTACAAGTCCATTCTTTCTCCTAATCTATATAAATGATTTAGGAGACACTCCGAGCAGTGCTACTGCATTGAAAAGCTGATGCTGCTTTTACTTACCGTCTAGTAAAGTCGTCAGGAGATCGAAACCAATTACAGAATGATTTAGACAAGGTATCTACATGGTGCGAAAAGTAGCGATTCACCCTAAGAAATAAAAAGTGTGAGGTCATCAATAAGAGTACCAAAAGGAATACGTTAAATTTCGAGTACACAATAAATACGCAAGTCTAAAGACCATTAATTGATCTAAATTATTGGGGGATTACAGGAAAGAACAACTTAAACTGTATCTATAACGTACATAACGTCGTATGGAAAGCGAACCAAAGCCTGTGTTTTATTGGCAAAATACATTTAAGCAATAACATGTCTACTAAAGAGACTACCTGCGCTTGTCCGTCCTCTTCTGGAGCATTGATACGTGGTTGGGGATAAATATCAGATAAAACGGAGGAAATCGGAGAAGTTCAAAGAATGGCAACTCCTTATGTGTTTTCGCGAAATAAGGGAGAGATTGTCTGGGATATGGTACACGAGCTACGGTGACAAGCATTAAAACAAAGGTGCTTTTCTTTGCATCGAGATTGTATGAAATTTCAACCACCAACTTCCTCCTCCTAATACGAAAATATTTTATTGATGTCCACGTACATACACAAGAAATGAATATCGTAGTAAAGTAAGAGAAAGCGGAGGGCACACGGAAGGATCTAAGTATTGTTTTTCTAAGGCGTTGTCCAAGAGTGGAATGGCAGGGACGTAGCTTGAAGGTAGTTTGTTGAATGCTCTGCTAGGGACCTAATTATAAATTGCAGAGTAGCCATGTAGATGCTTATCATCCACACTTAAGGAGAGCTGTCTTTCATTACACAAAGTAAAAATTTTGTGCGTATCTTTCTGGGATTCCTTACAGTTGTCCAACGACGATACTTTCCAGTGCACAATCGCATAGTCAGCAAACTTTTTCCGGGGATGTTGATACTATAAGCTCTTCTGGCATACTGTGAGGTACTCTCCTGGTTCCTTGGAACACCGCTGATGCTTCCCTGGAATATTCTCCGTCCAGTATGAGGTAATGGGTACTGTTCATCTTTTAGCCAACCACATATTTGCGAAAATTCTCCGTATGATCGAATCTTCGGTAATAGTTGTGGATGAGACCCAGTTCCGGAGCCGCTAGGAAATCCGTTAAGACGGGACCTACCTTTTCGTCGGCGTCTGTCTTTTCAGAAAACCACAAAGTATGTCACAATTATCTCGTAACAAATGTTTAAGTCGTTGTCAGAAGAGAGTCATTCCCTGGGGAAAAAAATTTCTGTGTTCCACAAAACATTTTGCATTTGCATGAACCGCTCCCATAAAGCTTGTAACTTTTTTTTTTAACCGAAAACTACGGCTTACGTTGTGAACGTCCACATAAATGCCGGTGAAGGATTTCGCAGAACTATTTCCAATTAGCGTGCGTCACTCATTTAGCAGATGCCGCTTCCATTTCGAATGGGTTAATAACACGGTGTAAACGAAATAGTGCGCCAACACCATCACACGTATCATTCTCAGCTGATGAAGCTGACAGGAAGAGAGAGAGAGAGAGAGAGAGAGAGAGAGAGGGAGAGAGAATCAAATGATATGTTCCGCTCAACTAACTTAATGAGCCAGTGACATGTGCACTCTTCTGCCTGCTATTGAACGAAATTGGAACCGTAGCTGGCATCTCGTTTGGTCATTTTCGTCTGGTTAGTGAAAAAAATTCTAATCTGGCTAACGCAGTTCACAGAACACCGTGTGACCCCGCAGCACATTCGGGGAACAGTCCGTGTATGCTTGCGTGTTGCGTAATTGTAGGTAATGGGTAGAGAGAATGCTCTGCACCCGAAATACGTGCAGACCAACGGAACCAACGCAGGGGTATCATAGACGGCTGTGTAAGAAAAAGAGGACAGACGAACTATACATGATTAGTGTCTCACAGGCAACAGACTCTTCAAATGATATATTTCTAGGGTAAGTGCTGATTGATAACGAAATCATGAAATGAGGAGAAAATTTAACATCCTGTCACAGATTGGTCAGAGACGACGTACAAGCTTGACATGAACGAGCTTGTATGCTGAACCGAATCACGCTATTACTCTAATAGTTGTATTTTACTCAAATTTCTCATACAATTACAAAAACAGTGAAGCACCTGGAAGGGTAGCAGAAACTAACTGAAATTTCACTTTTTGAGAAGGTATATGTTGATATTTTAGTGAGAGTTAGAGAACGTGACAGTATAAGACCAATGTAAATATAAATGTCGTGCGACTAGGGTCTCCCGTCGGGTAGGCCGTTCGCCAGGTGCAACTTTTGGATTTGACACCACTTTGGCGACTTGCGCGTCGATGGGGATGAAATGATGATGATTAGGACAAAACAACACCCAGTCCATGAGCGGACAAAACCGCCTACCTAGCCGGGAATCGAATGCGGGCCCTTAGGACTGACATTTTGTCGCGCTGACCACTCAGCTACCAGGGGCGGACATAAGATCAATTACCAGTACGAATTTGCATCCTAAAATGATGGATAAAGCTTTTTACGATCACGAAGGAATACTTTCAACGATCAGCTGAACCTTAGGTAACAGAAAAACTTCGTCAACTGATCGACGAAAGAAGGAAGTACAAAAATGTTAAGGGACATTCAGGAATACAGAAATACATGTCGCTGAGGAGTGAAATAAATAGGAAGTGCAGGGAAAATAAGAAGAACTGGCTGCATGAAACATGTGAAGAAATTGAAAAAGAAATGATTTTCGGAATTACTGGCTCAGCGTAAGGAAAGTCAAAACAACCTTTCGTGAAATTAAAAGCACGGATGGTAACATTCCATAAAAATTACTAACGTCATTGGAAGAAGTCGCAACAAAACGGCTATTCAAGTTGGTGTGTAGAATGTGTGAGTCGGCAACTGTTACTGGCATATCGTACCTGCACATACTTTAACATTATCCAGTGATCACTTACAACAGAATATGGCCACAGAATTTATTTTCCAACAAGATGGCACGCCTCCACATTGTCATCTGAAGTTCTCGCTTATGTTCTTAGGAATATGTTGGCTCGGACTGGACGTGGTGGAACAATGGTTCAAATGGCTCTGAGCACTATAGGACTTTATATCTCAGGTCATCAGTCCCCTAGAACTTAGAACTACTTAAATCTAACTAACCTAAGGACATCACACACATCCATGCCCGAGACAGGATTCGAACCTGCGACCGTAGCAATCGCGCGGCTCCAGACTGTAGTGCCTGGAACCACTTGACCACCCCGGCCGGCGTGGAACAATGCCCTGGCCATCCCGGAACCTGACTTAACTCCATTGAGCTTCTGTGTATGGGTTACGTAAGACAGAGTGTTTGTTTCTCCGCTTCCGGGAAACGTCAACGACCTACAACAACGGATAACAGAAGCAGTTGCCACCAAACATCAAGACTTGCTTCGTAGGATTTGTCAGGAAACTGATTACAGATGGGACATTTGTTGTGTTACAAAAGATAGTCTGACGGCCGGTGTGGCCGAGCGGTTCTAGGCGCTTCAGTCTGGAACCGCACGACCGCTACGGTCGCAGGTTCGAATCCTGCCTCGGGCATGGATGTGTGTAATGCCCGTAGGTTAGTTAGGTTTAAGTAGTTCTAAGTTCTAGGGGATTGATGATTGTTCAAATGGCTCTGAGCACTATGGGACTCAACTGCTGAGGTCATTAGTCCCCTAGAACTTCGAACTAGTTATACCTAACTAACCTAAGGACATCACAAACATCCATGCCCGAGGCAGGATTCGAACCTGCGACCGTAGCGGTCTTGCGGTTCCAGACTGCAGCGCCTTTAACCGCACGGCCACTTCGGCCGGCGGGGATTGATGACCTCAAATGCTAAGCCCCATAGTGCTCAGAGCCATTTGAACTATTTTTGAACAAAATATAGTCTGGCTGAGTTTTTGTAAACAAACCTTGAATATACACTTCATTCACTGCTGTATCAAACATTTTTGTAAGTCATTTACCTTTTGGCCTGGTGACATGGCGCACTGCCATCCGTACATATTTCATCGTTGTTTGGCACCATGGCTTGAATGTTTGCATATCGTCTCCAGGTAACCGAATATAACCATTTCCAGTGAACGATTGGTTCAGTCGGACCAGAGGACTCAGTGTTTTCCATGTAAACACAGTAAACACAGCCACATCATTATGGAGCTACCACCGTGTAATGTAATAAAATAAGTTTTTTATTATTTTGTGACTATTAGTATAATGAAATAAAATAAAATATGAGCCGTGACGTATATAAAAAAGAAACACACATTAATGCAATGGCTCACCATAAAAGAGAAATAACTAATGTAGGAATATTATTAACAGTGTAATATGTTGTTTAATTTAGCCCGACGTGTATAAGCACTCAGTAACTAGCTCAGTTCTCAGGATAGTACGTAATCGTCGATAATTAATTGTCCTTTTCTTGTTTCCCAACACTATGGATATTATTCCAGGCTCGTGAGAAGTCGTGTGCTTATTGGACCAGAGAATATTTGCCAAATCTGTTCGATGAACACTACTGTAATACGTAACTTATCGTGGTTTCGTCTCGATTCCCCAATATAAGATAACAAGAGTAGCATCTACAAATGAAACCCTATAAAGGAAATGGAATCCTGTGACCAGACCTTTTCTGCCTGGGATGTTATCTCGTTATATAAATAAAATCTGTAAATAAAATTGTTAAATTATTAGTAGCCGGCTACGGTCTCGTGGGATCCGAAATAAAGTTAATTGTCTTAACCGACGGCACGTCTCGAGTTAAAAGAAAAATGTTAAAGATTTTTCTAAGATGGCACCTAACAATGAAAACTCTTTGTTAAGGCCCATATCTACTTAAGGCAGTCTAGGTATCAGACTCACAACAGATTGACCACATACACAAATTCTTTTTCAATAAAATTCTTCAGGGTATCAGACCGCATCGTCATAATTTTAAAATGCGCCAACGTTTCGGCCAGCGTTGCAGCTAGCCTCCATCAGGGCCTTACGTTAACGTAAGGCCCTGATGAAGGCTAGCTGCAACGCTGGCCGAAACGTTGGCGCATTTTAAAATTATGACGATGCGGTCTGATACCCTGAAGAATTTTATTGAAGAAGACAACGGCCGCGGAAGCCTACGCTTACAAATTCTTTTGACAAAATAACCATTATATTTTCCGGGTTTTAAGTACAACTTACATTATCAGCTGGTACAACAAGATGAGCTTTACGCAAGAACGTCCTCTTAGGTCAGAATCCAAGCAGATAAGATAAGCGAATGAATAAGGAAAGATAGTTCATGCATAGAAACGCAAGAGTCCATGGAATAACAAAAAAATGGTTCAAATGGCTCTGAGCACTATGGGACTCAACATCTTAGGTCATAAGTCCCCTAGAACTTAGAACTACTTTAACCTAACTAACCTAAGGACATCACACACACCCATGCCTGAGGCAGGATTCGAACCTGCGACCGTAGCAGTCCCGCGGTTCCGAACTGCAGCGCCAAAACCGCTAGACCACCGCAGCCGGCCATGGAATAACATGTCCATTGTAGTTCCATCTCTTCTTCTTTGGCGTACTTGTCGATTATTTATAAAATTTATCGTAATATTTAGTTTACATTTTTTTTAAAACCCAAGTCCGCCCAGGAGAAACAGTACAACCGGATTGCGCGGTACCTTGCTGACAAGTTCGGTTTATGGCTTCATGGGGTATCCGGGTCACTCGAACTCTACAAATACGTAGCTCTTACGAACTGAAATGTTGACTCATTTCCCCAGGCCACAGTTTTCCAGTAGTCTAGGGTCCGACCGATATGGTCACGAGCCCAGGAGAAATGCCGCAGGTGATTGGCTGTTAGCAAAAAGACTCGCATCGGTCGCCTGCTACAATAGTACATTAATTCCAGATTTCTAATCGTTGTCGTAACAAATACTTTCTTCATATGTCCCACTTTGATTTCTGCTGCTATAACGTGCAGTGATGCTTGTCTGTTGGCCCTAACAATTTTAAGCAAACGCCGATGCTGTCGATCTTTAAGTGAAAGCCGTCGGACACTGCCTTGTCCGCAGTGAGACGTAATGCCTGAAATTTGATATTCTAGTTGCGCTCCTAACTCCGTGGATCAAGGAATATTGAATTCTCTAACGATTTCCGAAATGGAACGTCTCATGCTTCCAGCTCCCACTACCATTCCGCTTTCCTCCTCCTCCTCCTCATCATCATTTAAGACTGATTATGCCTTTCAGCGTTCAGTCTCTAGCATAGCACCCTTATAAAATTCCTCCATGATCCCCTATTCAGTGCTAACATTGGTGCCTCTTCTGATGTTAAACCTATAACTTCAAAATCATTCTTAACCTAATCCAGGTACCTTCTCCTTGGTCTGCCCCGACTCCTCCTATCCTCTACTGCTGAACCCATGAATCTCTTGGGTAACCTTGCTTCTCCCATGCGTGTAACATGACCCCACCATCTAAGCCTGTTCGCCCTGACTGCTACATATATAGAATTCATTCCCAGTTTTTCTTTGATTTCCTTATTGTGGACACGCTCCTGCCATTGTTCCCATCTACCAGTACCTGCAATCATCCTACCTACTTTCATATCCGTAACCTCAATCTTGTTGATAAGGTAACCTGAATCCACCCAGCTTTCGCTCCCATACAACAAAGTTGGTCGCAAGATTGAACGGTGCACAGATAACTTAGTCTTGATACTGACTTCCTTCTTGCAGAAGAGAGTAGATCGTTGCTGGCGCTCAATGCATTAGCTTTGCTACACCTCGCTTCCAGTTCTTTCACTATGTTGCCATCCTGTGAGAATATGCATCCTAAGTACTCGAAACCGTCCACCTGTTCTAACTTTGTTCCTCCTATTTGGCACTCAATCCGTTTATATTTCTTTCCCACTGACATTACTTTCGTTTTGGAGATGCTAATCTTCATACCATAGTCCATACATTTCTGATCTAGCTCTGAAATATTACTTTGCAAACTTTCAATCGAATCTGCCATCACAACTAAGTCATCCGCATATGCAAGACTGCTTATTTTGTGTTCATCTCACCCAGCCAGTCTATTGTTTTCAACATATGACCCATAAATAATCTGAACAACAGTGGAGACAGGTTGCAGCCTTGTCTTACCCCTGAAACTACTCTGAACCATGAACTCAATTTACCGTCAACTCTAACTGCTGCCTGACTATCCACGTAAAGACCTTTAATTGCTTGCAAACGTTTGCCTCCTATTCAATAATCTCGTAGAACAGACAATAACTTCCTCCTAGGAACCCGGTCATATGCCTTTTCTAGATCTATAAAGCATAGATATAATTCCCTGTTCCACTCATAACACTTCTCCATTATTTGCCGTAAGCTGAAGATCTGGTCCTGACAACCTCTAAGAGGCCTTAACCCACACTGATTTTCATCCAATTGGTCCTTAACTAATACTCGCACTTTCCTTTCAACAATACCTGAGAAGATTTTACCCACAACGCTGATTAAAGAGATACCTCTGTAGTAGTTACAATCTTTTCTGTTTCCATGCTTAAAGATTGGTGTGATTACTGCTTTTGTCCAGTCTGATGGAACCTGTCCCGACTCCCAGGCCATTTCAATTATCCTGTGTAGCCATTTAAGACCTGACATTCCACTGTATTTGATGAGTTACGACTTAATTTCATCCACCCCAGCTGCTTTACTGCACTGCAATCTATTGACCATTTTCTCCACTTCCTCAAATGTGATCCTATTTCCATCATCATTCCTATCCCATTCTACCTCGAAATCTGAAACATTACTGATCGTATTTTCACCTACATTGAGCAGCTCTTCAAAATATTCCCTCCATCTGCGCAAGGCATCCACACGATTCACCAGCAGTTTTCCTGACCTGTCCAAAATACTTGTCATTTCCTTCTTACCTCCCTTCCTAAGACTGCTAATTACACTCCAGGATGGTTTTCCAGCAGCTTGACCCATAGTCTCCAACCTGTTTCCAAAGTCTTCCCAAGATTTCTTCTTGGATGCTGCAATTATCTGTTTGGCTTTGTTTCTTTCTTCAACATAACTTTCTCTGTCTACCTGAGTTCTAGTATGTAGCCATTTTTGATACGCCTTCTTTTTCCTTTTACAGGCTGCCTTGACTGTGTCATTCCACCAAGCTGTTTGCTTCTTCCTACTTTTACACACTACTGTTCCAAGACATTCTTTAGCCACTTCTAGTACTGTGACCCTGTACCTTGTCCTTTCCTTTTCCAATGACTGTAATTGACTACATTCAACTAACTGGTACCTTTCTGAGATCGCTGTTATGTACTTGTGCCTGATTTCCTTATCCTGAAGTTTCTCCACTCTTATCCTCCTACATATGGAACTGACCTCCTGCACTTTCGGCCCCACAATCCCAATTTCACTGCAGATTAAATAATGATCGGTGTCATCAAAGACTCTCCTGAATACACCTGTGTCCCTCACAGCCTTCCTGAATTCCTGATCTGTTATTATATAGTCAATGACAGATCTGGTTCCCCTGCCTTCCCAAGTATACCGGTGAATGTTCTTATGTTTAAAAAAGGAGTTCGTGATTACTAAGCCCATACTGGCACAGAAATCCAAGAGTTGTTTCCCGTTCCTGTTGGCCTCCATATCCTCTCTAAATTTACCCATAACCTTTTCATACCCTTCTGTTCGATTTCCAATCCTGGCATTAAAATCCCCCATGAGCAGAACACTGTCCTTCTCCTTTACTCTAACAACTACATCACTGAGTGCCTCATAAAAACTATCCATCTTATCTTGATCTGCCCCTTCACAATGCGGATATACTGACACAATCCTAATTTCCTTGCTAGACACTGTCAAATCTATCCACATCGCATTCCGCTTTCCGTGTCTGTTAATTCCCCTGTTGTGACCACAAAGAAGTCGGAAACATTTTAATATGAATCACCTGAGCACAAATGACATGGGTTTAGAAAATATCGTCCTTGTGAAAGACAACTAGCTCTTTATTCGCATGAAGTGTTGAGTGCTATTGACAAGGAATTTCAGATCGATTCCGTGTCTCTGGATTTCCAGATGGCCTTTGACACTGCGCCACACAAGCGGCTTATAGTGGCATTGCGTGCTTATGGAGTATGGTTTCAGTTATGTTGCTGGATTTGTGATTTCCTGTCAGAGAGGTCACGGTTCGTAGTAATTGACGGAAAGTCATCGAGTAATACAGAAGTGATTTCTGGCGTTCCCCAAGGTAGTGTTATAGGTACTTTGCTGTTTCTTATCTATATAAACGATTTGGGAGACAATCCGATCAGCCGTATTAGGTTGTTTGCAGATGACGCTGTCGTTTGCCGACTAATAAAGTTATCAGAAGATCAAAACAAATTTGCAAAACGATTTAGAAAGGATATCTGAACGCTCCTAAAATTGTCAGTTGACCATAAACAACGAAAAGTGTAAGGGAATCCACATGAGTGCTACAAGGAAACAGTTAAACGTCCGTTACACAATAAATCAGTCAAATATATTCAACTAAAGACCTAGGAATTACAATGACGAACAACTGAAATTGGGAGTAACACATAGAAAATGCTGTGGGGAAGGCTAACCAAAGACTGCGTTTTATTGGCAGGACTCTTAGAAAATGTAACAGATCTACTGCCTACACTACGCTTGTCCGTCCTCTTTTAGAATACTGCTGTGTGGTGTGGGATCATTACGATATAGGACTGACGGAGTACATCGAAGAAGTTCAAAGAAGCGCAGCACGTTTTGTATTATCGCGAAATATGGGAGATAGTGTCACTGAAATGATACAGCATTTGGGCTGGATATCATTAAAAGAATGGCGTTTTTCGTTGCGACGGAATCTTCTTACGAAATTCCTTTCTTTCCGCACGCTATACATGATTGGAATAATAGAGAATTGTGAAGGTGGTTCGATGAACCCTCTGCCAGGCAGTTTAATGTGATTTGCGGAGTATCCATGTAGATGTAGCTGTAGATGCCAATGCACTTCTCTTTCATACCTTGTATATGTGTATATCCATCGCCCTTGACTTGTATCACCGTGTAGATCATAAGGCAAATGCTTGATTTATGTTGTGTACGAAGCACCTCAGTGTAGATCATAAGGCAAATGCGTGATTTATGTACGTAGCATCTTTGCTACCTTTGGCGACAAAAGGTAATGAAAGGCAACAGTTAAACAGAATCATAGCACAATGAGATGCGTAACAACTTTTATTTACTTAACTATCCCCTGTTGGCGAAGTATGAAAGTTCTGGCGTGTTAACTTCAGCTTAACATTTGCGCAGAATTAGGCAGCCAAGTTTTAATTCACTTTCAGTGTTCCACAGGAGAGTCCGAAACTGCTGGCAGTGGGCGCTCTTAGACGCATGCGCAACTCCAACAGCGTAGTTTGTCTTCTGTCCGCTAATTCTACTTAGTCGATTCTTCCCGCGGAGCTTTCATCGGGTCTGTGTTTTTACTGGTGGTTTCGTGATGCCACCACAGCCTCACCGTTAGGGTTTGCGGTCGCTATCGGCCGTAGAACGTACGGTACGGAAGGGCACATCTGCGGATTTCACATGCGGCTTAGCGGGAGAGGACCCAGTTTTTAGCTCTTTTAACTCCCTTCACTCTCTGTCCCCCCTCCCCCCCTCTTTCCGCTCCGTTCTCCCTCACACGTTGTCTCTTTCTCTGACACGCACACCCTTCTCTGCACGCTTAAACGTGGTCAGCACGCGCCATCTTCACGAGTAGGACGGCCTCATGCGGGAAGACTGATTTCAGGCAGTCTGCAGAGACAAAACAAAGCTTTTCTGAGAAGAGCACCTCGGCTCAGTATATCAGGGACGGGACAGAATTTATATTGCCCTATGTTAATCATTCAGGACTCTAACATTAAGAATGGTACACTGAGGCTTATTTCCCTGCACAAAGATACCAGCATTTGTGCTCTCTTCCAGAGTTGCAGCTCCCCACGTCCCTCAACTCGCTCTCCTGCGTTAACCTCTTTATCGCAGAATAGCACTTACACCTAACCTCAATTGTTTACTGGATGTATTCCCATTTCTGTCTTCTCTTGCAGTTTCCACATTCACATCTCTGTTTAGTACCGGGAATTATTCCCTGATTCCTTAACATACGTCCCAGCATCCTGTCCCTTCTTCTTGTCACAGTTTTCCACACGTTCCTTTCTTCGCCGGTTCTGCGGAGAACTTCTTCATTCCTTATTACATTAGTTCACCTAGTTTTCAGAGTTCTTTTGTAGTACTACGTCTGAAATGCTTCGATTCTCATGTGTTACGGTGTTCCCACGGTCCATGATTCATTACTACACAATCCTATGCCCCTGCAGAAAAAATGAACATTCTCAGAAGTTTCTTCCTCAACTTAGGCATGTGATTCCTACTAGTAGACTCTGGACAGGAACGCTCTCTTTGCCTGTAAGACTTTTCTATAGGTAGAATCTGTCCTTTGCATGACCATTCTTTTCGATTTTATAAAATGACTTTTATCTTAATAATATGAATATTTATATATGTGTTTGGAGAGAAAGAGATTGATTTTTGATTGAGATTTTTACTTTAAGTTATAACTGGTACCTGAATTTTGGTTGTTGCCTCCTTGAATGATCAGCTTCTGCATCCGTTGGTGACGTATTATAATTTGGAGGAAGTTATTGTTCTTTAAGGTTTAAAATACGACTCTGTTAGTTACTTGGCTGTATTGCGGATAGCTTTGACCCCAAGTTTTCGTAGCTTTTCATACCTGAGGGACCACTGTTGTAAGTAAATAAGATCAAACAGAAGTTTGCTTTTCGTGAGAAAAGGAGATTGCTTGGCACACAAACTTCCTTCGATCTACACGTCCTGCTGCATCAGAATTGGTCAGTGCAGTTCAACACCATATTATTACACAAGAACATAACCCAGTTACTGAAATTAAGAAATTATGAGAGGTTGTTACGTATTGAATGAAAGCTATAGAGAATGCCTTTCCTTTCCTGTATTTTAGTGAACTTTGTACACTTACAGTTCTGTCGATTGATAGCCGGCGAGCCGGCCGCGGTGGTCTAGCGGTTCTCGGCGCGCAGTCCGGAACCGCGTGGCTGCTACGGTCGCAGGTTCGAATCCTGCCTAGGGCATGGATGTGTGTGATGTCCTTAGTTTAGTTAGGTTTAAGTAGTTTTAAGTTCTAGGGGCTGATGACCACAGATGTTAAGTCCCATGGTGCTCAGAGCCATTTGATAGCCGGCGACGACAATGAAGTTCACTTCCTTTTCCCAAAAAACAAGATATTTCTGTTCTTCACTTCCATAAAATTTGTATACATAAGTGTTTGGCACCTATTACACATACTTTACTCGGTTTCATCACTAAAATATCAATTTTCTTTGAATGTAACAAAACGTTCTGATCGACGGCCTAGCAACACGTCTTCTTTCCACGAGATACAGATTAACAGTCCTCTTTTTTTAATAAATCAATTGTCTTTTTTGTTAGAGTCCATACTCAAAGATTCACAACTACTATCGTTGCGGGGATTGCACGCTCTCTAGCTACGCTTCACTTTTTGAATCAAATTTACATTTACGGTCCAGAATGAGATTTTCACTCTGCAGCGGAGTGTGCGCTGATATGAAACTTCCTGGCAGATTAAAACTGTGTGCCGGACCGAGACTCGAACTCAGGACTTTTGCCCTTCGCGGGCGAGCACTTGCCCGCGAAAGTCAAAGGTCCCAAATTCGAGTCTCGGTCCGGCATACATTTTTGATCTGCCAGGAAGTTTTTTACATTTACGGTATTTACATACATTACTGAATGAATAAAATCAGGCACAAATTAGCTAAGAAAAGGGCAGTGAGGCTCACATAACATTACAATGTTTTCACATTTTTCTTGCAATCATTTTGCTTTAATTTCTTTGCAGTCCTTTTTTAATTGAAATTCCAAGGGACGTACATTGCTGTATTCATATTTTTACCGGAACATTTTACACGTTTTTCTTTCGTCGTTCAGTTGAAGTGTCTATTCTGTTACCCAAGGTTTTCTCGTCTTAATATCCTAGTGTCTACGCTTATCTGTTCAGAGTCTGTATCTGACCTTTTTAGAGATGTCCTTTCACGTCAGTTGGAAATCGTAATGTGATTTAAAGAATTTCAAATGCACCTGTCATCCCACTTCCATGCACATTAATCCTTCCGAAAACTTCAGCTTACTCCTCGTCACAATCACACCGTCCACTAGCATTAATGTGTCCACCGCCTACGTTTGATGTCAAAGCACAGTAACCAATCACAGACGGCCGATGGCAGCACTAGCAGTGGAGGGTATATAAAGCGTGTCGGGGGGACGCTCAAAAGAGTGCAGTCGTTGTCTTAATGCGGAAAGGGAGCGATTTATCTGACATCCAAAATAGTATGGCTTTCGGCCAAGTGTGGAAGCATTTGAAATTTGTAAGTACGAGGGCTATATACAAAGTACATTACGTTTTCGTATGTGTCCGTTAGGGGCGGGGCTAGCGCGGCCATCTTGGTGTCATGGCATTCCGCCGCTCAGTCGGCATCCTGCCGTGCTAGTGAGAGGTTCGTGCTGTACTCCGTTGAGTTACTGTGACACTTTGAAACGTCAGCGTTAATTGAAAATGCCCCAAAGTGTGAAGTGCGTGCTGTAATAAGGTTTCTGACTGCAAAAAACTGTACACCGACAGAAATCTATCGGCAGCTTTGTGAAGTGTATGGGGACAACATAATCACTGAAGGTGGAGTGCGTCAATGGGTCATAAATATTTAAAAATGGCCAAACTAACGTTCACGACGGAGAGCGAAGTGGAAGCCCCATCATGCTGACTGCCGAACTTGTCGAAAAAGTCGTGAAAACCGTAATTTCACAATAACGGAGCTCTCTATGAGTTTTCCTCAATTTTCACGAAGTTTGTTGCACGAAATCATTACCGAAAAGCTTGGTTACCGCAAGTTTTGTGCAAGATGGATACCAAAAATCTTGACAGAGATTCACAAAAATCAGCGAATGGCTGCAGCGTTAACTTTTTTGGACGCTTACGAGAAAGATGGCGACTCATTACTCGATCGCATCGTTTCTGGTGACGAAACATGGGTTAAGTATGTGAACTGCGAGACAAAATTGCAGTCAATGCAGTGGGGGCACACAAATTCCCCCCAAAAAACGCAAGAAATGCGTGCAGACAATGTCGGCAAGGAAGGTGATGGCGACTGTCTTTTGGGACAGAAAACGTATGATTTTTGTGGATTTCCTCGAAAGAGCCACTACAATAAACTCTGCACAACCTCAGAAGAGCAATATAAAACAAGCGCAGGGGAAAGTTGGGCTCAAAGATCTTGCTGATTCACGACAACGCCCGGGCCCACACGGCAAATGCCACTCGTGAAGTTCTCGAATCTTTTAAGTGGGAGTTGTTTCCTCATCCGCCGTACAGACCCGACCTGGCACCGAGCGACTTCCACTTATTCCCAGCAATGAAGAATTGGTTGGCTATGCAGCGTTTTTATGACGACGCACAGCTTCAAGAAGAGGTAACCACGTGGTTGAAGGCGCAGGCGGCCGAATTTTACGACGAAGGAATTTCCAAGCTCGTCAATCGCTACGATAATTGCCTTAATTTAAATGGCAACTATGTAGAAAAGTAGTATTTAAGTGTGGCTTTCATCTGTGTATAATAAAAAAAATTCCAATACTTTATTTATTTTTAATTCCAAAACGTAATGTACTTTGTGGATAGCCCTCGTATGTAAACTGTTCGAGTGTCACCGTGGTTAAAGTATACCGTGGCGCTATCTAAAACCGGCGCTGAGTCAGTTGTGGTGCATCATGGCAAGTAGATGAGGCCGTAGATGACAGGGGTGAATGACGGCTGCGGAGGTGTGTACGGCCGAATAGACTCGCCACAGATGAGCAACTGACCGATCAGATGAACCAAGGTATTAACAACAGTGTGTCCTCAACGACCGTTCAGCGAACGTTGCTGTGTAGTTCACACACCCGTGCTATCTGCCGTTCATCGGAAGCAATTTGCGTGCCTCTATCTCATCTGGAGACCCACTGCGGGGCGACAGGATTCCTTTATACAAGAACCACGTTTCATACTGCATCGGAAGGATGGCGGTTCCCGTGTGCGGCGTGAAACGTTTGAAATCAAACATCTTGCAACAGCCGTCAGAAGGATCCAACCCGGAGAGTGGCCTGGGGAATATTTTCGTGGCATTCCCTAAGTGATCTCGTCATTCCGGAAGGCACAGTGGATGACCACAAATGTGCATCTACACTACTGGCCATTAAAATTGCTGCACCACGAAGATGACGTGCTACAGACGCGAAATTTAACCAACAGCAAGAAGATGCTGTGATATGCAAATGATTAGCTTTTCAGAGCATTCACAGAAGGTTGGCGCCAGTGGCGACACCTACAACGTGCTGATATGAGGAAAGTTTCCAACCGATTTGTCATACACAAACAGCAATTGACCGGTGTTGCCTGATGAAACGTTGTTGTGATGCCTCGTGTAAGGGGCAGAAATACATACCATCACGTTTCCGACTTTTATAAAGGTCGGATTGTAGCCCATCGCGAATGCGGTTCATCGTATCGCGACATTGCTGCTAGTGTTGGTCGAGATCCACTGACTGTTAGCAGATTATGGAATCGGTGGGTTCATGAGGGCAATACGGAACGCCGTGCTGGATCCCAATTGCCTCGTATCACTAGCAGTCGAGATGACAGGCATCTCATCCGCATGGCTGTAACGGATCACGCAGCCGCGTCTCGATCCCTAAGTCAACAGATGGGGACGTTTGCAAGACAACAACCATCTGCACGAACAGTTCGGCGGCGTTTGCAACAGCATGGACTATCAGCTCGGAGACCACGGCTGCGGTTACCCTTGACGCTGCTTCACAGACATGAGCGCCTGCGATGGTGTACTCAACGACGAACGTGGGTGCACGAATGGCAAAACGTCATTTTCTCGTATGAATGCAGGTTCTGTTTACAACATCATGATGGTCGCATCCGTGTTTGGCTACATCGCGGTGAACGCACATTCGAAGCGTGTATCCGTCATCGCCATACTGGCGTATCACCCGGTGTGATGGTATGGGGTGCCATTGGTTACACGTCTTGGTCAGCTCTTGTTCGCACTGACGGCACTTTGAACAGTGGACGTTACATTTCACATGTGTTACGACCCGTGGCTCTACCCTTCATTCGATCCCTGCAAAACCCTATTTTTCAGCATGATAAAGCACTACCGCATGTTCCATATCCTGTACGGGCCGTTCTGGATACAGAAAATGTTCGACTGCTGCCCTGGCCAGCACATTTTACAGATCTCTCACCAACTGAAAACGTCTGGTCAATGGTGGCCGAGCAACAGGCTTGTCACAACATGCCAGTCACTACTCTTGATGAACTGTGGCATCGTGTTGAAGCTGCATGGGCAGCTGTACCTGTACACGCCATCCTAGCTCTGTTTGACTCAATGCCCAGGCGTATCAGGGACGTTATTACGGCCATAAGTGGTTGTTCTGGGTACTGATTTCTGAGGATCTATGTACCCAAATTGCGTGAAAATGTAATCTCATGTCAGTTCTAGTATAATATATTTGTCCAATGAATACCCGTTTATCACCTGCATTTGTTCTTGGTGTAGCAATTTTAATGGCCAGTAGTGTATTCTTGGGGACCACGTCCATACCTACATACAGTTTATTTTTATTTGGTACAATGACATCTACCACCAGGGAAATGCAACGTGCCACACACCTCGCAGTGCACATTTACGGTTAATGATCACTAGGATCAGTTCACCGTACTCCGTGGACTGAAACCGACCCGAGAATCTATGAGGCCGTCTCGGTCGGGCTGTTTGCGCGATGGATTCTCAGCTGAGAAACCCAGCAAAGTTGCCAACACTACTGCGGGCGGCACGGCTCCACATCTTTCTCAGTACCTTCCATAACCTCAGTGACGCTCTTCCTGCATGTCTCACAGCGTTCTGAACTCGAAGGGGTGGCTATTCAGGTTTTTTAACTAGTTGTCACAGTAAAGCGACACGAAATTTAAAATGTGATCTGGGTCTATACCTGCTCCTGCGTATAATTTATAACACGGTAATTGATTTCGTATTCTCTGTATCGTCAGTGTGAAAGGGTTTCTATACACTCTGTCAAACACTCAAGTGTGAATTACAGAATAGTCATGTAGATGTAGATCTAGGTTCACCGTAAAAATTACACATTATGTAGTAACGTGGTGTTACCCATACTTGCAACTTCGTTTTCTCAGCAAAATATAGAGTGTATCAGAAAGAATCATCCGATTAAAGAAATCACAACTATTATGTTATTTGAGATATGTGCGTGAACAACTTGCTGTTGGAAAGAAAAAACTTTCGAGTTTTACATGGTTCCCACAAGATAGCAGCAGTGTGGACCCACTTCAGTCCTATTAAAAAATATTTTGGGACAACAGAAAGCGTTTTGTGTACTACGTTTAGCGCAGTGCGTGTCAGTAATAACTGTTCAGCGTGACTTTCGTACTAGGTATGGTGTGGATCCTGCTATGGAACATGACCTGACGATGTCGGACAGTTGCTCCGAGGAAATGCTGTGGGATTTGCACGACGTCATCCGGCGGCACACCCGTGAAGACTATTTACAACATATCCGCCGGGAAAGCCTGAAGAGTCACATCTGGTACGTTTACGGGGAGGAGACGACAAAAAACGTATGTGAATTTGACGAGTTATGTCTCAAGAGAGGTAGACTGTTGAGCACCCTCACATTTCTACTGAGATGCCGTGAAAAGCAAACCATCCCTGCGTTTGCTAAATTTTAACACCATATAAACTCTGAGGCTGCCGTTAGAATCAAACGACGGGTGAGTGCAGCACTTGTGAGACAAAGGGTACGCTATACACGTCAGGAATTGTGCTTGGTGTCCAAACGATTACTATCACTCCATCTGAAAATCTCAGCGAACCTTTCAGCGGTATCCTGGAACTGGGTAGATAGCGCCACTTGGGCGCTAGCTGATTGGACTGAACAGCAAGCCAAGGTTCGTCAAATGGCAAAATACGATCGACTCGAACCCCGAACGCAAGAAAACATGCCAAGAAGACGCACCCTGTTTAATCTCACGGAAAAGACGCTGGACGACGCTGCAGTTTCGATGCTAGTGAAAGGTCTGAATTTTGCTCCTACACCTGGGACAATTCCTATCCGAGATATGATTAGTGGAATAGAACAGATTAGGCGTGATTCATGCCGTATCCTGACTCGGGCGCCACCTAAGAAGACCAGCTTTAACATTATCGCAGCTGAAAGAACTGCACTACAAGATCTGAGAAGAGACCAAGACATCGTCATCTTACGTGCTGAAAAAGAAAACGCTACTGTTCCCCTCTCAAGCACAGAATATAACAGCAAGATGCACAAGCTGCTCGACGATCCCGCATACAGTAAATTAAAAAGTGACCCGACGGGTAGGATCCAGAGGAAGACTTTGTAACTCATCAGGAAGCGATCGATCCCAGCGCAAGTCGCTAAGGGATTACGTTAACAAGCTGCAGTTCCTCCTAGACTCTATGGCCTACCCAAGATCCATAAGGATGGGGTGCCTCTGCGCCCTATCGTGGGCAACATTGGAGCACCTACTTATTTTGTTGCCAAATATCTGACGTCACTATTGGGACATCTCTTAGGCAAGTGCGACCATCATATTCGCAACTATGAGGATTTCATAGGTCGCTTGAAAATTCTTGGACTGCAATCATCGGATCTCTTAGTAAGTTTCAATGTTGTGTCTTTATTTACAAAGGTGCCCTTGCAGGACTCTTTAGAGCTCATTAGTAACAAGTATGAGGAGGACATAGTGGCACTATTTAAACATGTGCTTACTTCAACATACTTCTTATTTCAAGACCAATATTTTGAACAAGTGGACGGTGTCGCCATGGGGAGCCCTCTTTCTCCTGTGGTGGCCAATTATTTTATGGAGGACTTTGAAGATAAAGCACTCTCAAACCCTCTTGTTTTCTGCGGTATATTGACGATACGTTTGTGGTGTGGCCACACGGACTGGATACTCTACCTGCGTTTACTCAACATTTAAATTCGCTCCATCCAAATATTAACTTCAGTACGGAAGTGGAAAAAGATGGCACTTTTCTTGATGTTTTGGTACGAAATAAAGCAGATGGAACCTTGGGACACAGCGTATACCGCACGCCAACGCATACAGATCTATATTTGCAGGCCACAAGCTGCCATCATCCAACACAATGCAGTAGTGCATTACGTACGCTAGTTCATAAAGCGCGTGTGGTATCTGACTCTGAAAGTCTGCCGAGTGAGATGCAACATTTGAAGACAGTCTTCCGTCAAAACGGTTATTCTGAGAGACAGATACGTAATGGATTCAGGCCCAAGCGAATTCAATCTATGGAGCAGAATGAAGATACGAAGACACCCACCACCTTGGCCTTCTTGCCTTACTTTGGTGCCATGTCGTCAAGAATCGGAAGGGTCGTCGAAATATATGACATCAAGTGTGTTTTCCGACCATCTGCAAAACTGAGGAACCTGTTGGGTTCGGTTAATGATGATCTCGGTCTGAGGAAACGTGGTGTGTACAAGATTCCTTGTCAGTGTGGGGCAGCATGTATAGGTCAGACATGTCCCACAGTACAAGAACGTTGCGATGAACATCAGCGTCATACACGGCAATTGCAGAACACTGTCTGAACACAGGACATTACATGATTAATGAAAAGATGGAAGTCTTATCCCCAGCATCCTCCTTCTGGGATTGCGTCATATCCGTACAGCTGATAACCCTATCAACAGGGATGCGGGATTTCAGTTGGATACAGCCTGGAACCCTGCATTGGCTGCTGATAAATCACGACGAGAAAGCAAAGAGCTTTCGATAATAGACCCGTCATAACTCTGGCAGCACGTTAGTAAACACAGCGTCAGCGCACGCGCAGAACGGCCGCTCTGCGTTTCCCGGTAGAGGGCGTTTGAGCCTGGCGCCATCTATCTGCAAATTTTTGCGCATGCGTGGTTCCCGCGCCTAGCTCTATATACAGCGGCATCGACATGCGGATCTTGTCAGTCGTATCTAGCCACCAGCGAGGTTCAACCACCTGATGATGTCGGACAGTTGCTCCGAGGAAATATTGTGGGATTTGCACATCATCCGGCGGCACCCCGTGAAGACTATTTACAACATATCCGACGGGAAAGCCTGAAGAGTCACAACTGCATGAACAATTCCGACAAACGGGTTGTTTCTATAAATGCAAACCGCCTGGTCGTCCCAAAGAATCTGGCACAGACGTCGAAGGCTTCCGCCATAGTTTCACAAGGAGTCGCAGAATTCCATTCGCCTCGCAGCTCGACAGCTCAGCGTGCCCACGATGTCCGTCTGGAGTGTGTTGAGTCGACGTTTACATATAAAACCATATAAAATTCAGCTACTGCAAGCTGTTCATGAAGGTGACAAACAGCCGCGTCTGGTGTCCTGTAATTTCGTCCTTGGCAAGATGGTGGACGACAGTTCTCTTCCACGCTTAGTGTTTAGTGACGGGGTAACATTCCATTTAAATGGTAAGGTGGGCCGTCATAGTGTGAGAATATGGGGTACGGAGCAAGCACATGAAGTTGTACAACATGAGAGGGAGCTTCCAAAATTTAATGTGTTCCGTGCATTTTCACGGGAAAAGGTGTATGGTCCATTTTTCTCTGACGAGAACCTGTTACAGGAAGCACATGCCTCGATATGCCTCAGAACCTTCTTTTCCCGTAGTTGGAGACTGATTCGAACGACTTCATTTCCCGACAGGATGGGGTACCGCCACACTCGCATCTGTAAGTGCGGAAATTTTTAAGTCAAAGTATCACTGAACGATGAATCGGTCGCACTGCACCAAATGATTCAGCCTTACATTACTGGCCGCCTAGTTCAACGGACCTGTGTGTGTGTGATTATTATTTGTGGCGGTTTATAAAATATTGTTTATGTGTCTCGATTTTCAACAAAAATTAATGAACTGATACCACGCTTAACAGCAGCTGTGGAAGCTCTAACTCAAGACATGTTCGCGGCGGTGTGGGAACCATTTAAATACCGCATTGACCTATGCCGTGCATCTGAAGAGAGGCATACTGAACACCTACCAAAAGGTATGAAAAAAAACTGAGTTTACCGTTCATCATAAAACAAAATTCATTGTATATGTTTCTTAGTTTCAAAAAAATAGACGTGCGAAATCGGATGATTCTTTTTGATATACCCTGTACAGTACTTCTCTGTCTTTTAATGGATTATTTTCTCTTGCCTCCTTAATCAAATTATATTGTTTCGTGTCATACCTGCCGACAAGAATTTCCAGTATTTTTCATAGCCGCTTCTCTGGCGCTGCACCATTCTAAATGTTTTTGATGTAAGATTATTGCAGTATTTCATATCCATTAGACCGAAACACCGGCAATAGGACTGCTGCTATAAAAAGTTTGGAAAAACAAAAGTGATCTGTACATAAAGTAGATATTTCATTCACTTTATTGCACAACATGCGCCAAAACAGCAGATACTAAATATAACTCATATCACGGAAGAGTGTTTATCGAAACATTCATCTTGTCATCATGAATAGAGCAATCGATATAATGCAGAAATGCGGGAAGGATGTTCTCTGTCCTAGCCTCCAAGTGAAAAATATTACTCGGCCAGTGCATATCCAGTGGCCGAGATACTGCAGATGATGTTCAGTAGGAAAAAGTTGAACCGATTTGTTCAGTTGTTATTATGATGATGTGAGCAGTTGAAAACAATATTCTTTAAACTACCTGCTTCCGAACAATCGGAGGCATTTCCTTGTCTCCGGGTTCGGAGCTAATATGTTGCACGGGAAGTTTTCTCAGCACGCCCTGAATTAAATTTTCACAGTGAGCCCGTTGCTTCCCAATCATAAATCGGTTATTTGAATGGACTTCATGAAAGTCTCGCTTCAGATGGCGATCTCCATACGAAATATGGATTTCAATTTCCTCTGAGCAGTTTACTTCTATATCCATCATTCATTACGAATTGTCGTGAAGCACATGGCACAAGTATTTCATATTCTGCCTTACGTTAAGGATTCTGCCTGTTGCATGCTTAACCCCCCCCCCCCCCCCCCCCACTTCTCTGAACAACTACTTTATAATGAATAAGAGTTTAAGAATAATTATTTAAGCTCTGGAGTAGAAAGGCAAAAGTAATAAACAATTTTAAGGGATAACGCGATCTGATTATCATAGTAACAGGTAGATGCATTTTACAACAGAGTGCAAAAGGCATAACGCGATCTGATTATCATAGTAACAGGTAGATAAATTTTCTAACAGAGCGCAAAAGGCAAAGGTACCGAGATCGCGTCTCGGACCGGCACACAGTTTTATTCTGGCAGTAAGTTTCATATCAGCGCACACTCCACTGTAGAGGGATAATTACATTCAGGAAATATCCCCCAGGCTGTGGTTAATCCATGTCTCCGCAATATCCTTTCTTCCAGGAGTGCTAGTTCTGCAAGTTTTACAAGAGAGCTTCTATGAAGTTAGAAAGGTAGGAGAGGAGATACTGGCGGAGGTGAAACTCTGAGGACGGGCCGGTAGAGCACTTTCCTGCAGAAGGCGAAGGTCTCGATTTCAAGTTTCGGCCCCACACAGACTTGTAATGTGCAGGAACTTCCATATCAGCCCACACTCCGCTCCATAGTAAAAATTTCACTCTGGAAGGGTGAAAATTATTTAATGGCGACTCCTTACCAAACATTATACGCGAATTGTAAACTGCTAGCTCCCAGTATTATTATTTCAGAGCTTCACGGAAATGACCTAAGTCGATTCTGTAATTTCTTAAAATAATATCCTTTTATAGCAATTGCTCATTACTGTTAAGTGACGTACAAATCTGTCTTCTGACGGACCTTAACAAATGTAAGTTGTTCGCCAACCACACTGAATGAGCTCGGAGACAGCTGCTTCTGCATCTGACTTACCTCAGGAACTGAAAATTCACTTACGACAGGTAAATTGCAAGGCAAAACCCTCATGTAATGTATCACTGAAAGTAACGGGTTCTATGGCTCATATGAGCTCACTGATGGGTTTCATTCAAAATTCAGATATGGTAGTAGTAGTTTAACTGTATGTGAGCGCAGCCTGAATTCTTGCCAGATTTTTCCATCCCACTGCCCCAATCCCTGTAGTTTCACGAATTTGCGCTGATTTTCTCCTCCCAGTCACCTCTGACCCCGAGTGCCAATTGTTCTTCGCAAAAAAATTACGGACAATTAAAAAAAATGGAGGGAAAATCAAAATTGCTTGTATTTCTCCCACTCCTATAATGTCACAGTCCAGCATCCAATTGTTCTAAGCATAATTTCACGTGGAATCAAAGAAGGTCACTTGAGCTAAGTAAATAATCCGAGATGTGCCATAGGATCCTGGTTCAGTGCTGATGGTTGTCAGATTTCCTAGGTTTTTTCCTATCCCTATGGCTTCAGAATTCATGATGTCGATCCAAGATGGCGGGTCTGGGATTACAAGCACAGCTCCATAACGTCAGAATTGAAGATGGCTAATCTTGGAATAGGAATACAGCTTGTACGACATCACAGTTCAAAATGGTTGCCATTGGAATACGAGCACAGACTGCATAGTTGCAAGTCACTTTGTACTGAGCATAAAATTCGAAATGGTTAACTTGATTGTAGGTGTACTGCCTGCCTGGTTGCCAGGTCACGAGTTGAAAGTTTAAAATGATGGTAACTAAGTTGTCCTAACTTCCCACTGTCCCAATAGGTTACCCAATAATTGTAACTTTCAGCAGGATGACGTGTCTGAACAAGCATGACACGTACACAGCATTCAATTTCAGAACTTTTCGACCCCCATCTCGACCCCGTATCTGGGTCGAAAAGTTTCTAGGCTAGTACACAAATAATGACAGAAATTTCAGAATGCCAATTTCTTTTTCAGTATAATACCCGTGCACACTAACATACTTGCTGGCACTCTCAGATAGCTTCTGCATACCATTCAAATAAACGCTCTTCGATTTCGAGTCCAACCAAGCGTTCACAGCATCAGTCACTGAATCATCATTGGCAAATCGTCGTCCTTTGAGGTCTTTTTTAGGTTTAGGAAAAGAGAAAAGTCTGATGGAGCCAAATCTGGAGTATACGGCGGATGACGTAACAATTCAAACCTGCAGTCAGTCAAAGCTTCCAGTGTTGCGAGAGCTTTGTGCGCCAGTGTGTTGTCCTGATGCAAAAGAACTCTGCGTGCCAATTTTCCGCGCCCTTTTATCCTTTCTCTCATACTACTCAGGAGGGTGCAGCAGTATGATGCATTTATAGTTACGCCCTTTTGCAAGTAATCCACCATAGCGCTTCTGCATCCCAGAAGACCGATGCCATCACCTTAACGGCTGATTGTAGCACTTGGAATCTTTTTGGGATAGGGGATGAAGATTGTTTCCATTGTTGTGACTCATGACTCTTGTGGTGAACCCACGTGTCGTCCATTGTCAAATACCTTGCATTGAAGCCATCTTCATCCACTTCAAATTGGCGGACGACTTCTTCACAACGCAGCACACGCTCCTGTCTCTGATCTGCATTCAAGTCTTTCGGGACCCACCGAGATGAAACTTCCTGCATTCCAAAAATATATACAACGATGTCACGAGCACGCCCATGGGAGATTCCAAATTACAATGCTGCAACGTTGTTCGACGATCCCGCAAAATCGTATTGTGAACTGCAGTCATTTTCATCAGTGGCAACCCTGACAGGCCTTCTGTTCCTTGGTGCATCTTCCACGTTTGAAGTCGGACACCCAGTTTTATTTGTTGCATAAGACGGAGCACTGTCTTTAAGTGTACTCCGCTTGTCCTCCGCAAGTTCCTTGCGCATCACTTCCTTCAAATAAAGATGTCCAATCACAACATCGTTCTTGATTCTCTTAATATTTGCCATTTTGTTTACACTAAGGTCTACAACGAATCCTAGCGGCAAAAATAAATAAGCTGGAGCCGCGAAATTTTACCCAAAAGGGGTCACCATAGAAGTAGGTGGTGTTTCTCACTGAAGCCCTATATGTGAGGAAGGAGTTGATAGAAGAGGGAATTCTGTTCGATAATGAAGATGTAGGGAACCTGTAGTAGTCAGAATTCAACAGAGTAATAGAAGACTTGAGATGAAATAAGACATAAACGATAGACACTGTTTCATTATAATTTCTGAAATCGATCAGAAAAATGGCAGCGTAAGGACTATTCAGTTTGTGTGGAATCTATGAGACTGTAATATATCGTCAGACTTTCGGAAAAATATTGTCCACACAATTGTGAAGATAGTAGGGGCGAAAAGTATTTGCGATCAGCATGACAGATCAGGATCCAAGTTGCTGACAAGGATAATCAAATGATAAGCCAAAACATTATGACTACTGACCACCGCGACGCTGGATGCCGCATGGTGGCGTTACGGGCACGTTATGCGGTAGCAAAAGTAAGTAAGCAGAGCAGACATGGATGGAGGATCACACCAGCCAAAATATGGGCTGCAAATAGGGAAATCCATCGAGATAAGCTACATTGAGAAAGGATAAATTATTATTGATCGGAGCCTGCTGCTGTCGTGGGCATCTACAGGAAGAGGTAGGACAGTGAAACGACCACTAGGCGCTGTATGTATGGACGTCCACAACTCTTCGCAGAACGTGGGCCTCGGACGCTTGTCTGCCTTGTAACGTAGGATAGATGGTTGTTTGAGGGGTCTCTGCCGAAAGAACGCAATGCTGACGCAGGCTGAAGTGTGTTGTAGCACACGGTTTATCGCATATTCCGAGGCCCACAGTGCCAGAAGGGTGCCGAGTATGCCAAATTTCAAGTATTACCTCTCACCACGGACAACGCAGTGGTCGACGGCCTTCACTTAACGACCAAGAGCAGCGGCATTTATATAGAGTTGTCAGTGCTAACCGGCAAGCAACACTGCTTGAAATAACCGCAGAAATCAATGTGGGATATACGACGAACGAATCCGATCAGACAGTGCTGCGAAATCTGGCTTTAATAGGCTGTGGCAGCAGATGCCCGACTCGAGTCCCTTTGCTAACAACACGAGATCGCCTGCAACTGCTGTTGTGGAGTCGCGACCATATCGGTTGGATCCTAGGCCACTGGAAAGTCGTGGCCTGGTCAGATTAGCTTCGACTTCAGTTCGTAAGAACTGATAGGTGGGTTAAAAGGTGGAACAAACCCCACGAAGCCATGGACACGAATTGTCGACAAGGCATGATTCAAGCTGGTTGTTGCTCCATAATAGTGTGGGCTGGATTTACGTGGCATGAAATAGGTCCCCTGGTGCAGTTGAACCAATGATTGACTGAAAATGGTTATGTTCGACTACTTTGAGACCATTTGGAAACGTTCATGTACTTAATGTTCCCAGACAACAACTGAACTTTTATGAATTACAGTGCACCGTATCAACTGCCCACATTTTCTCGCGAATGGTTTGAAGAATATTCTGGACAATTCGAGCCAATGATTGGCCACTGAGATCGCCAAACATGAATCCCATCGAACATTTATGGGACAATCGAGAGATCATCCGCGCACAAAATCCTGAACCGGAAGTAATTTCGCAGTTCCATACAACTATAAAGGCAATATGTCTCAATATTTCTGTAGATTTGTTGAGTCTACGCCACATCCAGATGCCGTACTACGCTAGGAAAAATGAGTTCCGACACGATATTAGGTGTCCCATGCCTTTTGTCACATCAGTGTAGATTTACTTTAGACGCAGACAAATGCGGTACACATTTTGTCCCGGGTGAATTGCTTCTTCAGGAATTGCACCAACTACCAGTAATGTTGCCTGAACCCGCAGAACACTGCAGATCCCGCAGAAGAAATGGGAAAAGACAAAGATGTGGTAGAAGTTTACCTTTAGAAGACGTACACGTTATGCTAAATCGGAGGCTTTACACATGACATGAAAAAGCTTTACACATGTCATGAAACGTATAATCAGTCTGGTCTGCTTTATCCATTGCAATGACAATATTATGTGTGAACTATGCAAGATGAGTTTCGCATGAGCATCAGCTTCAGAATGCATGATAATCTCCACGGACAACGTTATATTTTCCAGGTGTCTTGTAATGGTTGAACTGAGTATACTATAGCAGCATACCGTCCTGCGATATTTACGGAACAGTAGTGTATTATAATTTTCGACATTCAGTAAATAAATAAAGAGTTTAGAGGAATATCTGAGTAACGCAAACAGCATAATGAGCATGGAATCGTGATTGAGTTTAAGACAACGACCTAAATCTAATGGACAGTAACGAAAAATGATTTAATGACTTGAAAATCGAGAAGTGGATTAGCACTAGCTGAAAACGCTATGTTAGGGAAAAGAACTTTAGAGCGTCTTAATTTGTGTTGCTCCAGAAGTTGTATGAAATGATCGTATGGCTTTATTGGCCGGGATATCCCCTTCGGGGTTCGGCCGCCGTATTGCTTTTAGTTGACTCCACTTCGGCGGACTAGGGTGTCAATGATGATAAAAATGATGATGAGGGATAAGCAACTCTCAGTACCATGGCGGGAATTGAACCCTGGTCCCCCTGCGTGGTAGGCGGTAACGCTACCACTGCGCTACGAAGGCGGACTTCTGAATAACAAAACAGGAAACATGTCTTAGAGTTGTTAGTGAACCATGTTTCACCATGTCTGTGTCTTCAGCCGTGAGTCTTTACCTCAGCTCCAGTCTGAAAAAGCAGAATTTTTGATAAACCAAGCGTAAGAATTTAAATGGGTGTATTATTATTTCTTGATTTTACATGAATCACATCCATTAAATGATAGTTTTTGAACGTAGGCAATTTGTATTTACGTAGTTAGTGTTTTCTGTCATAGCGTAGCGAGACCGTGTGCTGTATGGAGCACACTTTAATTGTTGTATTATTTCACCTGATTGGTAGAAAACTATTGAGTGTCGATTCCGAGTGAAAGTTCACAACAGTTATTACTTAATAATGTATTTACAGTACTTCATTCTTGTTTGAACAACACCACCGTTATACACCATATTCGGCATGTAATCACTTTGCAGCAGGGTCCTAATCACGTTAGTTTACACTTACAATAAGTCCCAAGTTCATTTGCGGAGCGATAAATTGGTGGGCGATCGGCAGCCAACGAAGGCGGGTTGTAGCCTGTGGTCGGCATCGTACTAGCTGGCACGATATTGGTCCCAGAAGTAGACCTGCTCACTCTTCAGTTGAACTCAGCTGTCGTCGGTCCTGGAGCTCCTAAATACGTGGCTGATGGAAGGGTAGTGGGCAACGCTCTAATTCCGATCACGAGAAAAAGCTACAAAATAGTGCTGTAATGACAGCAACTCTGTACTCGCGACTGGAACTACGTTTGCGTCTGGCCGTTTAACGCCTGCTGTTTAGGCAACCCCTCTGCGACTAGAGTATCACGTGCAGCGAGTGCGCCCCATGGTTACATTACTGTGAGACACGGTGCCGGCACTTAGCCTAACTGTCTCGAATACACGCATGGAGCTGACCCCATGCGGCGGATGGATGACCATCAACAGTGCTAGTTTCCCTCTGAATGTCTCTTAAGAAATTTTATGTGCTGTGAGATTTTGTGTACTGCGAGAACAACACAACAGCAGGCGTGTTAGCAGCACACAACACGCTGCTCTCTGCAGCACAGCGCTGTAGACCACTCAGACAACCGCTTGTTTGACTCCGACGCTGGTGACAAAACGACGTCTGACTGGTTGCAATAAGAGGGGTTTAGCGCCAGGTCGACACTTGATGCCTAGCTGATATCCTTTTACGTAGTTTTTATCAATTTTGGCTTTATAGTCAACATAACGTAACAGAAGTAGCTACTTATTACACTGCTCACCATTTTCACTACTGTACTTAAAAGGCTAACCTATTTTTCTGGAAATAAAGTTTAATTCTAAGTGGCAGCCAGAAGTGATGGAAGAATTAACTGTTTCATCTTACAACTGTCGCCGTTTTCGCTCATTTTAAATTTCGTTTTCTTGTTCTTCGCTTGCAGAGAATCAAATGTATCTTACCAGTTCACCCTGTGGAGTAACCAGGTGGACAAAAAAGTATAACGTAAATTGAAAGGACGGTGGTTCATATCCTCTATGGCCATACGAATACATGTTTTCCATGGTTATTAAAAATCGTTTGCGGCAAATTCCGCTACAGTTCATTTTTGAAAGCACACGAACGATTTTCTTTCCCCATTCCGGACATGTGCTCCTTTTCTGACGACTTTGTCGTAAAAGGAACATTAAACTCTACCTGTTATTTCATTCCTTCTCTGTGTAGGCACAAAGACAGACCTTATCTATATTTTATTATCAGAGATTTCTTGAATAGCGTCGATAGACAACTTTGATATATGGACTACATACTAAATACGAAATATTTGTTACGTCAACCTGGTTCGTGGCCCAGCGGTTCTAGGTGCTTCAGTCTGGAACCGAGCGACCTCTACGGTCGCAGGTTCGAATCCTGCCTCGGGCATGGATGTGTGTGATGTCCTTAGGTTAGTTAGGTTTAAGTAGTTCTAAGTTCTAGGGGACTCATGACCTCAGATGGTAAGTCCCATAGTGCTCAGAGCCATTTTTTTTCTACCTGGTTCGAAAATTAATAGTTCACACTCTAATTTGTTTTCTTCCCTTGCAATATGAAATACTATCAGATATAAGAATGCTGTCAGCCAAGATGTTCTGTCTCCGTCATCTTAATGTATGAACGATAGTATTTACGATGTGAAGAAAATAAGTCGTCTATCACGTCAGCTAGACAGCTGGTGTCGTTACTGGTAAGAAGCGCGTAACTGATCGCTTTTGCCTCAAGAAGCAATTCTGTGCTAATGGAGGTCGTGTGTAGTTCTACAGTTTTAAATATATATGTTATTTCCTGTACTAACACTGAAAGACCTATAAAACAAAGCAACTTTGCCTTTATTATTAAAGCGAATGTGTGAGAACAGCTATCGTCTAGCTACTCCAGGCGCCAGACTTATTGTCAGTCTTAGATATGCACGGAACAGAAGCTGTAGCTTAAGGTGGGGAAATGTAACGGGATAACGAGACAACACTTGAAGATGTGAAGTACCTAAACCTATTTTAAGGTACTCAGTGAAGTACAAAATGCAGACTTTCACTGTTTTTTGCAATGTAGTCCACCGTGTGAAACTTTTAATAAGAAGTAATGTTGGTGTATTTAGACTCAGCAATTTTGTCGGAGTCTGAATGGGAATGCTTCTACGTGCTTCGAATCACCATCATCATAGTTTTAGGGATGGGGCCGCTCGGTCTTTTCCGGTCTCTGCTAAGGTCTCCCTGAGTCTTTTCGGCCACAAGCTCTGTAGGATAGTGCCATTTTCCTAGCCCTTGTATTATCGATTCTTTCTAAATGCTCGTATCACTTTCATCTATATTCATCCATTTTAACCCACACTGCTAATATTTGTAACGAATTCCGTATATTTCTGTTTCTCATTTTATCAAGGCGTGTGTGTCCCAGTAGTGCCCTAAGGAATTTCATTTCTGTAGGTTGTATACGGCTGTGGCTTTTCTGTCATAAAGTCCACGTTTCACTGCCATATACTGTAGAATGCATCCACTGCCATCTTCTTTCGCTGTGCCGCACATTTCTGACACCTTCCTTCTCTGTCGTAAATATACACAATATCACAGCCTAAATACTTAAAATATAGAACCTCTTCTAAAATTTTGTCGTCTAATATAATGTTTCTTTTATTCCGTATTTGCCCTGGAATGCCAATGATACTGATTTTAAGGTACAAATTTTAATTATATTCTTCAAAAATTTTGTGTAGTACATAAATAACTCTTTGAAACTTATCTTCAGTGTTCTGCGTGTAATCATTAAGACATCAACATGTACTAGCCTGTTTAAAATAGTCTTTCCCAATTTAATTCCTGGCGGTTCCTGACCCATATGTGTACGATACCGTCCAAACAAATGTTAAAATGTGTGGTGATAATACACATTCTTGTCCTACTCCCTGGGTGATAACCACATTCTCACCACTGTAATTAGATGAACTGAGTGTGAAGCAGGTGCAGTTACAGATAATATTTATAGACATAACCATGTGTTGCAGGTGGCCGTGTTTAACCTTTTTATTCAAAAATTCATGTCTCTGTACTTTATCTATGACAAAAATGCAATATAAGTGGGCTAACTTTATTCTCTTTTTTTCTGTCAGCTGTTTCATAATAAATACGTTGTCAACACAAGCTCTCCCTTTTCGAAAACCATTCTGCTCTGCTTGCAACACTGACTCTCGATTATTTAATTTACCACCACATAGTTTATAGGTTTAATGTAGTATATGTGTACCTATGTAGATTATGGGTTTATTTCTTTCCCCTTCCTTTAATACAGAACAAACGGTAACCATTAACCATGTATCGTGGATCCTCACTGTAGGTCAGGATGTGGGAGGCGGAGGATGAGTCAACGTCCTCCATTCTTTATGAGTTCTATATCTGTTCCCTCTGGCCCTGGTGCTTTTTTATTCTTTTGTTCTTTTATTACTGCCTCTAACTCTTATAAAGTACTAAGTCAACATCTTTAATTAATTCTCAGGCTCGTATCTTCAAGGTTGGTAGAAACGTCTGCCTCAGGGTTAAACGAACATTTTAAAATGTTCAGTCCATTCACCCTGTGTTATCACGTCTCTTCGTGCATGGCCCCTTTACGGTTTATTTAAATCTTCTACATTCATCGTCGATGGGTATCTTCCTTGATTGGTAATCAATATGTTCTCGGTTCAGGGTCTGAAAGCCACTACTGCTTATATTTCGAATAAAAGTCATCAGAAATGGTGGCTGGAGACTTCCAGCATAAGAAGTCACGCTCATTCTGCACCTGCTTTGCAAAGACATCGGAACAGCGGACAAAGTTTCAGGGTACTCTCTTGCACTTGGGGTGGGAAAATGCCACTTAAAGGCGGAAGAATCAGGAGTGATCGACGGTATGAGCACGCAGAAGGCAATGGAAACCCCTGCACTAAAGACACATAACATGTATCAACAGAACATGTGGCCTGCAATTCAAAAATATTCGTGATGATCTCTCTATTGGCAAAAGATTTTAAACTACTCCCCCGTTGGTATCTCTATGGGCGGACTGTCATGCAGTAGGTGACCATCAGAAAACGATTAAGTAACGAACGAAAGGATAACGTTCTACATATCGGGGGGTGGAATATCAGAAGTTTGAACATGATAGGGAAACTAGAAAATCTGAAAAGGGCAATACTAAGGCTAAATCTAAATTTAGTGGGCGTCGGTGAAGTGAATAGGAAAGAAGAAAAGGATTTCTAGTCAGAAGACTGCAGCTTGATATTATCAGCAGCAGAAAATGCTATAATGCGAGTAGATTTCGTCGTGAACATCAAGGTAGGGCAGAGTTATTAGTAACAGTCCAGTAATAGAGTTGTTCTCATCAGAATCAACCGGAGACCAACACCAACAGTTCAGGTCTACACGCCGACGTCGCAAGCACAACGTGAACCGATAGAGGAAGCATATGGGGATACTGAAAAGGTAATTCAGTATGTAAAGGTAGATGACAATGCAATAGTCATGGAGGATCGGAATGCTGTGGTAGGGGAAAGAGTAGAAGCAAGAATAACGAGAAAATATGGGCTTGGTACTAGGAATGAAAGACGAGAAATATTAATTGAGTTGTTCAATACATTTCAAGTCGTACAGGAGAATGTTCAAAAATGACAAGAGGCGGAGGTATACCAGGAAAAGGCCGGCAGATACAGGGAGATTTTAGTTGTATTACATAATGATCATGCAGAGATTCCGAAATCAGATATTAGATTGTATGGCGCAACCAAAGTTCAGATAGAGACTCAATTATGCAATGATGAAAAGTAGATTGAAATATAAGAGACTATTGAAAAAGAATCAGTGTGCAAAAAAGTGGGATACCAACGTATGAGAAATGATGACATATCGATAGTGCAATAAGGAATATCACAGGAGGTAGTATAGTTGAAGATGGGTGGATATCTCTAGAAAGGGACGTCAGAGATGTACGACAGTCACACGCAGATAGCTGGGAGGTAGCTGCGAAAAAACCTTGGGTAAAAGAAGAAATACTTCAGTTGACCGACGAAAGAAGGAAGGACAAAAATGTTCAGGGAAAGACAGGAGTACAGCAATATAAATTATTAAGGAACTAAATGAACCGGAAGTATAGGCAGCGAAGGCAAAATGCTTGCAGGACAAACGTGAAGATATCTAAAAAGAAAAAAATAATCGGAAGGAATGATTTCGCATACAGCAAACTCAAAACAACCCTCAGTGAAGTTAAAAGTAGGGGTGATAACATAAGAGTGCAATAGGAATTCCTCTGTTAATTGTGGAGCAGAAAGCAGATACGTGGAGAGAGTACACTGAGGGCTTCTATGGGTAGGAGGACTTACTAATGACGTGATAGAAGAAGAAACAGGAGTCGTTAAGGAGGAGAAAACGGCATCCATTTTTAGAATTAGAAGAGGTACTGAGAACAAAATGGAAAAAAATAATAAACAGAAGGGATAGATAACATTGCATCGAAATTTCTACAATCATTGTGCAAAGTGGAAAAAGAATGATTACTCACGTTCATGTACAGCACGTATTAGACTGACGAAATTTTGTGAAAAATATCATCCACACAATTACAAAGATTGGGAGAGCCTACAACTGAGAGTTATCGCGCACTCAGTTTAACAGCTCGCGCATCCATGTTAATGAGATGAATAATATATAGAAGAATGAAAAAGAAATTTGAGCATGTGTTAGATGATGATCAGTTTGGTTTATTAAAGGTAAAGGCATCAGAGAGGCAGTTGTGACGTTGCGGTTGATAAATGAAGCAAAACTAAAGTAAATTCAAGTTTCGTTCATAGGACTTGTCGACCTGGAGAAACCGCCCGACAATGTAAAATTAAGCAAGATGTTGGAAATTCTGAGAAGAATACGGTTAAACAGTAGTGGAAAGATGTGGAAGAACCAAGAGGGAATAATGAGATTGGGAGACCAAGAGCGAAGAGATCGGTTTAAAATTGCTGTAAGACAGGGATGTAGGGTTTACCTCTACTGTTCGGTCTATACGTCGAAGAATCAGTGACGGAGGTAAAAGAAAGGTTCAAGAGTGGGATTAAAATTCAGGTGAAAGGATATCAATGGTAATATTCGGTGGTGACATTGCTATCCTCAGTGAAAGTGATGAAGAGTTCAGGATCTGCCGAATTGAATGAACACTCCAACGGGTACAGAATACGGATTGAGAGTAAATCGAAGAATGATGAAAGTGATGAGAAGTAGCAGAAATTAGAATAACGGCAAGCTTAACATCAGAACTAGGAAGAACGAAGTAGACGAAGCTAAAGAATTCTGCTACCTAGTCAGCAAAACAACCCATAACGGACGTAGCAATACAGACTAGCACTGGCGAAAAGGGTATTCCTGTACAAAAAAAGTGTGTAAGTATCAAACATAGGCCTCAAGAGGAAGCAATGCCTGAGACTGTACGTTTGAATCACAGCATTTTATGGCAGTGAGACATGGACTCTGGAGAAATCGCGACGGAAGAGAACGGAAGCACTGGCGATATGGTGGTGTAGAAGAAAGTTCAAATTTCAGTAGACTGATAGGGTAAGGTTCTCCACATAAATGGCGAGGAAAGAAATATATATCGAAAACACTGAAAAGCAGGAGGGAGAGGATGACAGGACATCCGTTAAGACATTAAGGAATAGTTTCCATGGTACTAGAGGGAGCTGTAGAGGGATCAAACTGTAGAGGAAGACAGAGATTGTAATAAATGCACCAAATAATACAGGACATAGGTTGCAAGTGTTGCTCCGAGATGAAGAGATTGTCACAGAAGAGAAATTCGTTGACAGGCCGCATCAAACCACTCAGAAGACTGACGACTCAAACAGAAACAGTTGTATGCAACATCTTGTCTACAGAATAAATCGTGTTCCGTATCACTCACAAAGTTTTCCCAACTATTTGTAAATGCTTTTCTCGTTAGAGATTTTGCAATATTTGTAGCAGCTGCTAGATCTGGTTTTAGCTGCAGAAACGTTTTAGACGTTTTCCTCTTATCCCTGAGGTCTTCTCTATTTCGACATTCGATATTCTGGAACGTTCCCTTCGTTTCCAGAGGGTTATTCTGCCCAGTATTTCACCTACTGATCTTTTCATACGGTCCTTTATCGCTTACCTTTCATCATTATTATTCTTTATTCCGTTTTCTACCAAAAATCTATTTAATTTTTGCTGACAAGGGTCTACTACTGATTTTTGTGTTTTCCTTCACCAGTGTAATTCTATAATTTCCGTTATTCTCTTTTGTAGTACTAATTTGATTTTCAGTTTTTATGAGAGAGTTATGCGAGATTGTTTCAAAATACCTAGAAGACGTATGACGATAGTTGCGGTTTATAGTCCAGAAGAGGGCAGAAAGGAAGAGATGGAGAAGTTGCAATCTTCCATCAAAGAGATTAAAAAACACATATACTCTCTCTTTGTGGAGAGTAGACTGACCTAGTCTATTAAGAACATCGTCGGGAAGCTCGAGGAAACCAGAATTAACACGATGGCGAGAGTATGAGAGAATTTTGAACATTTGATAACTGATACATTGCCTTGAAGATAACTGATACATTGTATAGGAAAGGAAATATGTTGAGATACGTCTGGAGCGACAGTGGTTCTAGATCAGTCATAGACTATGTAGTAGCTAATAGAAAAGAGGCGTCTCTGATGAATGGTGCAACTGTATAAAGAGGATGTGATACACACCGTGATCATTATCTGCTGATGGCCTAAATACTACTAAGAACTAGATTGATAAAAACTAAGAATCAGATTAGTACTACAAAAGAGAATAAAGGAAATTATAGAATTACACTGATGCAGGAAAAAAGAAAAATCAATAGTAGACCCCTGTCAGCAAAAGTTAAACTGATTTTTGGTAGAAAACGAAAGAAAGAAGGATACTAATGATGAATGGTAAGGAATAAAGAGAATAAAGAACCGTATGAAATGAGCAGTAGATGAAATATTGGGCAGAATAACCTTACGGAACCAAACTTGTGTGAAGTAAATCCTATGGAACCCATCTGGTTCGTAATCGTTTGATACCACCGCGTAACCAAATCGGCGGCTCGTTATTTACGTGAATTACGTGGCCTGTGTAAGCATTTAATGATACATATCACCACAAACTCACCAACAATCTGTCGGCTCCCTGTTACGCAGAATCAGTGATGTATTTCGGTTCAAAGGCGGACAAACAAGCTATTGAGCATGTGGTCATCGTTTTTTGGCTCATCATTGTAGTTCCTAACACGGTACATAATCACCACCGTTAGAAATGCGTGCTGTACAACGTGGTCCCATGGCGGCCACAAGGCTAGAAAGAAGTGGTGGTAGGGCACTCAATTCCTCCACCTGCGCGACTGCCAACTAATGGATCGTCGTTGGTGCATGTGAACGTGTTGCAGTACAACCCACCTTACATGTGCTCGCTGGGGCGAACGACAGGCCAGTCCATTCGCTGAATACACTGTCGTTCCAAGACCTCCTCCACCTGCGCATTTTGAGGCAGTCACACATTTCCATGAAGTGAGAGCCGAAGGCACCTCTGAAAAGATGCACATGGCGAAGGACTACCTTTCACAGAAAAGTGATCGCCGATCGAAACGTGATGGTCCCGTGCCCACTGCAATCGTAACACAGTGTCGTTGGGCAACATGTGAACACATTGGGGTGGTCTGCTGCGGATCTCCACGTTCAACAGTGTACGATGAACGGTGTGCTCCGAAACACTGATGTGACCACCAGCATTGTGCTCCTGTGATAGACATGCCACATATCATCATCTATCCTACGTTACAAAGCAGACAAGTCTCCGAACCCCACGTGCTATGAAGAGTCATGGACGTCCAACCTTTTAGCTCCTTGTGATAGTTTCACTGTCCTTTTACCTCTTTCCATACATGCCCACGACAGTAGCACGTGTTCATTCGATCAGCTTTGCCGTTTTCGAAATATTCGTTTACAGGCTCTGCGTAATAATAATCTGTCCTTTGTCAAAGTCGCTTATCTCAATGAATTTCCCCTTTTCCAGTTCATATCTTCGTTAGGGTGATCCTCGTCCGTGTCTGCTCCGCCTACATACTTTTGGTACCACGTCACTTGCCCGCAACGCCACCAGGTGGTTTTCAACCTGGCAGTGATCAGTGGTCATAAGGATTTGGCTTACCAATGTATGTCCAGCAATTTGTAAATCCAGGGGTTGGGTTGTTTTTGGGGAAGGAGACCAGACAGCGAGGTCATCGGTCTCATCGGATTAGGGAAGGACGGGGAAGGACGTCGGCCGTGCCCTTTGAAAGGAACCATCCCCGCATTTGCCTGGAACGATTTATGGAAATCACGGAAAACCTAAATCAGGATGGCGGGACGCGCGATTGAACCGTCGTCCTCCCGAATGCGAGTCCAGTGTCTAACAACTGCGCCACCTCGCTCGGTGTAATGTCCAGTGTACCACCATATACCACAGTGAATCAAAGAGAAATTCTTGTTCGTCTCAATACTTATCTCTTTCAGTTACTTTCCGTGCACTTATTTCATCGAGCTATGTTACTTGGCAGTGACAAATTATGCGAAGGTTAACGTCATCGTTAAGTTTTCCACAATAGTGTATTTACCTCTGCGAAACTGTCCTGCAAAGGAGAAATAGTTGGTTCACGTGTAAGCAACATTTCCTATCCTCCGTCTATTCAAGAAAGATAAATCTGAGAGAGAAAAGTGGTACTGACGGGTTTCCTCGTAATAGTGGGACTGCTTTCAACTGATTTATTTGTTGTCACTGTTACGACAGATAAAAAGGAACCATAGAGACAAGTAGCAGTGATCTACACTCCGCCAACAGAGTAACAGAAGTTATTCAATCTCAACGGATTCCTCCAGGGGAGTTAAGTATTAAAGCAGAAAACTTTTTTACTGCCAACGATCAGAAAACAAAAAACTTCTCCGCGATTCGCCGTCTTAGGAATCGCTTTTCTGATACCGGCTGTTGCGCTTACGGAACTTTCTATACGACTTCTTTCGACGACAGTACAGAGTAGACGAAAATTGTCTGTGTTTTAAGACCGAGGTACGAGATCTCCCTTTCAGGGAAAATAACACTGTTGGCCTTAGACAATTCCAACGTAATGGTCCACGTAATTCGTTTAGCAATGAAATTACTCGGGAAGGGCGACAAGGTCACTCAATTATTTTCTCGAACTTTTCGACAGTTTCAGGATTTGTATAAAGCAACAAATTACGCTTGGCATAAACTGCAACTTTTTGTTGTCATAAGAACATGATGCATCTCCACACTACATTCGTATCTTAATTTTTTCGTTGTCCAAGTCCTTTTTAATTCTTCCGCACTCTGCTGAAACTTTTCTGAGTTTCAGTATTAATGAATGGGTTTGTCATGCTTCTCAAAGACATTATAATTTGTCTAAATTTTGTCATTTATACAGTAATTTTTATTTTGTATCATTGGTATGTAAATCACTCTGTTCTCATACTCGCGAGGATCATACGCCAAATTTTTATAAATTAGTTTTTCGGTACAATAATCTTCGTATTGCATTTCGAATGAATGATGTCAGTCATTGACAATACACGTGTCCTCTCAGAATTCTTTCTCTTCTTTTGAACTTTTACTCGTTTAGTTGGGAACCTACACTCGATGCCCCATTTGTTACGGGTATTGAAAGCTTCGCCAACAGAGATAATGGCTAGATATTTATAACAGCGTCGTTCCTAATATATAAGGTAGTATACAGTGACTACGTCCGAACTAGCAGGCTACAACGCTATTGAAATGTTAAGAGTGTGAGGTGAGTGACAGGAAGGCAAGCCTCTTTACAAGAATGCTTTGAAAACAGATTGTTCTTAGTCTCTTCAAAACTTCAAACACATGAACTCAGATAGTCAGGTCAGATAACTTTAAAGAAATTCTGATAACCAGCATTAAAGAACGTTATTAATTTTACAACTCTGATTGCTGATAGTAAAATAATGTTGAGAAAATCAAAATGTGCAAAGAATTCCAAGAACTTTCAGGTATGAACTTTTCTCCTTAAAACAAATAATTACAACTCATAATTTCACAAACGACTGACTCGAGAAATTACTCAAGGCAATAAATTAAACAACAGACACAACAATTCTAGCAAATCCGTTGACATCCACGGGATTAACAACAGTACTTGTGTGTGTGTGTGTGTGTGTGTGTGTGTGTGTGTGTGTGTGTTTATGGGGTGAGGCGGGGGGAGGGGGGGGGGGGGGGGGCGGGGGCTTATGATCCAAAATACTGGTATCAGTTGTACAAGTGGAACGTCCTTCAATGTACTTACTGGCCTTTGTCCTTACAATAGTCCACAACTTCGTCCTTCTGGTTAGAATAACTTACGATACCTGTAACATAAACCTGTTAGCAACATGCATAACAAGAGGTCACAGCCCTTAATTAATATGTTAATAACGGTAACAAATATGCATAATCGCCCCCCCCCCCCCTCATACACAAACGCACCTACACACACAGCAAATTTGCAATGAAAAGCAATTACAGGTACTAGGATTATCCTTTCGCGTTAAAGCGCACAAACCCATTTCATTTTAACTCCCAATTTATCCGTCTTTTAACTAAGCCAATAGATGATTGCTCCCTCTCATACCAATAATTTAAATGACTTCCTGGGACTAGGTAAGTATCTGACGAGTGAAAACAAGGGCACTTGACTTTATGAATCGTTTATCGACAAACTGTTTAAGCCAGTTACTCGTTTTCCACTGCGCTCAGTAGGTCAACAACTAGTTCAAAACACCTCGTCGGCTTACGAGAAGCAACAGGGTAATCCCACGTAATCGTACTAGAATTATAAACAATTCAGTGAGCATCCACCCAGCTAATCTTTACGTAACGGTCGAGTAAAAGGAACTTCCATTAAAGTACAAGATATTTAAAGTACGATAAAATAACAACAGTACAACATAGTTCTTTATATATGCATATCATACTAAATTATAGTCAACTGAAGTTATGACGATTCTTAATGGGCAAAAGAAACTTGAACAGTACAACGTGGGCAAACAACTAATTTCAAATCACTTAGACCAACCAGCTGTTTCATAAAATGTACCCTCAGTAGTGCAATCCGGTCACAGAGCAGTACATAACAGCGTAATTTCATTCAAACTTCTACTGTAACCAGGCTATCGGACACACTAACACTTAAAACAGTCTTTTAGTCACCAAATCAACAATCTATCACTGCTGCCTGAAAACTCTTGGTCAAATTGGCCCCTCCGACTCTTCTCCAGTATTCTTGTCGGACTCGTACTCAGCGAACCCGCTGGCTCCGCACAATCACAGTGGACAACACGCCCCTCAGAGCACGGTCCGCTCGCTCTCTCTCTCTCTCTTCCAGAAGCCGCGTGAGCAGCCGCATCGCTGAGTATCACCGCAGAACCAAAATTAAGGACTAGAGAAAAACCGACACCCCAGGCGCGCTTGAATATTCCTGCAGTCAAAGACCCTCATATGGGAAGACGAAACCACGGATGGCCATCGATAACCTCAGAGACATTACTCTGGCTACGGATCATGTCTCAGGTCCGCGTGTTTTATGGTTTTTATCTAACACTTTTCATAGAATTGCTCGAAGGGAATCTATTCAACATCCTTGACCCTACACCATATAGGTTAGGATGTCGTAAGATTCACGTCCTCTGTCCTTCAAACATTTTCAGTGCATGTTCTCCAAACAATCTCTAATGATCCTAGTTCTATATTATATCACATAACTGGCAAATTTTAAAGCCTCGCAGCATAGTCTAGTTGCCTCCAGAGGCCAGTTTATGTCAAACACTTTCCATAACTTTGCACAGTAATGTGACAAATTTCCCGTTCCCACAGTACCAGCTTCCTGCAAGAACATTACGTTCCCTTCCAGTCCTATATCCATACCTTTATATCCAATTTACTTTTATTTTAATCTCATCACATTATTCGAAGCTCCCTCTTCATCTTATTCTGCGCAAACCCATCGTCCAACGTATATGTCTGGGTCGTTTTCGGCCATCAGCAGACCATATTTATTCGACCACAATTCTTCCTCTAAAGTACAAAATATTTAAAGTACGATAAAATGACAATAGTACATCATAGTTCTTTGTAAATGCATACCATAATAAATTATAGTCAACTGAAGTTATGACATTTCTTAATGGGCAAAAGAAACTTGAACAGTACAACCTACCGAATGTTCCTAATTCACTACTTGTCCTTCTAAACTTCATTAGCAAGACAGTTAATAGCTATCCTCATACGTTATGACCCTAACACGTCCACTATGCTACAGACAATATCGACTACTGATACCTTTCAGTGCTACAACAGAAGGTATCCATCACACTCCATCTTTACTACGTGCAACCCATGAACATACAGACTACTGACTTTTCCTCCACATGACTCAAACATAATTTGAAATTACTTTAATATTTACAGTGAAATGAACACCCTTAGCTGGTTACAGGCGTTGACATACGTTAACGGGGACAGATGAAAATGTGTGCCCCGACTGGGACTCGAACCCGGGATCTCCTGCTTACATGGCCGACGCTCTATTCATCTGAGCCACCGAGGACACAGGGGATAGTGCGACTGCTGGGATTTATCTCTGTCACACCTCCCGCGAAACCCACATACTCAACGTATTGTCCCGCATTACATTTGTAGTGGTCCCGCCCATTATACTCATTACTGGCGGCACGTTGCCGATTCCCGTAAGAGTTCGGGCACTGTTTGTGCATTCACACAGAAGAATAAGATGGTCAAGTGGCCGGTGAGCCTTAACTATATATTTACTAAGATAGTATCTGTTCTTTCGGACATGTCCGAAAGAACAGATACCATCTTAGTAAATACTCGTATACTGTAATATTTCTCAAATACTTTCTTATATTTTAGGTACATTTTCCAGAATAGAGATAATGATTTTAGATGGCCCATGGATTTTCACCTGTGAAGACTGAAATGAGACGTAAGGACGACATGAGATTTATTTAATTAACTTCTTTATCGCAGCCCTTGGCAACAGTACTTCGAATACAGCTTGGTGGAGGCCTCCGGTTGCTCCTCGTGCGAAACAATGGACATCCAGCAATGCTGACAATGCAAAGAGTGAGCCTGAGCGTGGTGTGGTTCGAATGCCACAGTCAGTGACATCTCTGGATGCGACCATGATGACAGTTTGGCATGCACCTGACGTGACCGTGGAGGCAGCCGTGACCTCTCTCACGTGATCGGGTACCTCTGCTATGGCTGTGGCTGTCTCGTGACAGAGCAGGCTGAAACCACCCCAAGGTCGAACAGCAGACCCCGAACTGCATTCTGTGATGTCGCTCTGGGTAACACAGCCTCGTGGTGTAGGCTGTGATACTGAGATTAGAATATTTTAGTACATGAATAGCTAAGTACTTGTAAGCTCCAGACTATGTTCATTTACGTCTTAAGGCACTTACTCTAAACAGCATCACGATGGCAAGTGAGCAAACACTTCTTTACTTCTGCTAGTGTACAGTAGAGTCGGCTGTTGCTATATCGCACACAGCTGTCTCCACACTGCTTGTCAGCCATATTTAACCTCACCATGCTTATCCATCTTGCCTGCCTGCGCATGGCCCCATTGCAACTCACTTCCGCTCTAGTGTACTTTTTGACCGAATGTGGTCGATACGCATCATTGTTCTCCTTTTTATAAAGATCCAGCCCCATTGGTTGACCACACTAGATTATCTTTCACACTAGAGTTCCTAACGACCAACACTTCTGACCCTGTTTCTCCTCTAAGGATTATTTTAACAATTGGTTTCGCTAACTCTAAAGCTTATTCTTACGAATTTGTGCAGGCCCCCTCGTCCTGCTCCTCAACTCAAACACCATAGAGCTCATTTCAAGGTTTCTTGCACTATAACTTCTAACTCTTTACCCTAAACTTACAAGCTGAAATGAATCAATTATTCTTAATACTAACCCTTTGTGCTTTCATCTTTCTTCTGTTACTCTTATGCTCGGAGTATCCAATACACTGCAATCTGAACGATGGCTGGGCCTGAACTCAGTCTTGTGCTTTGGCTTCTACATACCAAAACAAGGACTATACTCACCGAACGAAATGCCACTGCAGTGATTAGTACGACAATAGTCAATTTTGCTCTTTCCTGTACTGATTTTCACAATATAAATTTACATGCTGCACTGAGGTTTCCAGGAGACTCATCCCTTATGCTGGTTCAGAACCGTATTCATAGACTGCATTGATTCTCTCCTTAGAGTTTGATTCAAGCTGTTTAACGAGCATTTGCTTCTTGATCGAGGAGGCTGACATCATACAATGCATATAATGAAATATTTTATATGACTGACGTAACACTGCCGTTGGCAATAACGGAAAGTCGAAATGCATAATTTTAGTTGAAAAAATAAAATTTTGGTCAAGACATACGAAAAGTTATTAAAAGTGATAACAGTTTACCCCAAGTGGAATGACGTTTAAGCGAACTCTTTCATACGTTGTCCCGGGACAGTTCCAGCGCGATGCTTATAAAAGAAATCTAACCTTAGGACCACAGAACAACAATCACATATACGAGGCAAAAATCCATATACTTCCGGAAATATTTTTGTCACTATCCCCTATTGCACATAGCCTATACCATGGAGGGTTTGACCAACCCTTCTAATAGGTACAGACTTACCGAATTCACGCGTGCATCTGTGTGTAACAAAAACTTTTGTTCCCTTCCATCCACTACTCTAATCGAGCAAAATTACACCTCCGTGCAAGTTTTATTCGCTCAGAAATTTAGAGGGATTGGCAATCGGTGGCCTTGAGGATGCAATAGCCGTTTAACTACTGGTTATTTTATATTTAGTCCCTGCCTACAACGTCCTTTAGTTTGGCTACAGCCCCGTACTTGTGTCCAACTTTCTTACATTTCCTACACAGTGGCTGATGGCAATATCGTCATGTGCGGCCTTAACATCGACAACGATAACATTTGGCTCAGTGGAAACCATAATTTCCTATGAAAGGTTAGTGAATTTACGTGTTCTAAAGCCGATACTGTGCCTATGGCTCCAGCTAAATACTTAGGCAATTCCACAAGTACTTTCTTTAGATCGCCCGGTAGTAAACCAAGTAAAAATGCATCTAATAACCACTGTTCCGCTTCTCGCAGAAGGATCTTATTCATGTCTTCGCTGTCGATTAACTCATAAGTAGTGATATAAATATTTTTAATCACGAAATTTTCGATAGAATCGCCCTGATTCTGTGACACCCCATTTAACTGCTCACTACAGTACTTTCAAAACTATTCCGACTTTTACACCATGTCTTAATCATTTCCTGAGTAGAATGTAACCGGATTTCTGAGGTCCTCATGGTACTGCACATATCTTTCAGCATCACCTATTAAACGAAATTTTACCATTGTAAAAACTGTTCACGTCACAACTCAGCTTAACGGCTGTCAGCAGACTGTCCAAAAATGCGAATACATCCTCTTCTGGCTTAGACGAAAAAGATCAGCTATGCTATGTATGGGTACCGACAAAATGGAAGGAGTTCTGCCATCCATCAAAACAACCAACAACTTATGAAAGCTTATATTACTTGCCCTTGTTTGGGTCACTTGAACTTGCAGAGCCTGAGGCGCTTTGCGATTGCTAAGCACTTCTACTTCTGAATTACTTTTTGCAAAGCCATTTCCTAAGACACTATAACAAAATATAATAGGACAAACACAATGAGAATATCTAATATTAGCAACACTGTAACAACTTACAACACTACTTAATCTTTACGCTTGAGTGATAACCACGTACGCTCATTGCACTCCATAGCTTAACGACCATACAACCAACACTTAAACAAAACTTCAAATGACGACTCAGCACATGGTACACTGGGCCCTAGTAGATGACACTGCGTACATACTTGGTGCGTACTGGCGTATGTCTCTTTCATGCTTCCTTTAAGCAAAGCTAGAACTTCCACAAACAGCGCTCGAAAACCAGGAATCCACTCTCAGTGACCTGACACTGCACAACGTTGAGGACAATGGACAGTAAAGTCAGTTTATATCCACTCATCCCGCTACAATGATGATTCTGTACACCAATCCACTGTGCTGCTATACTTCACTGGCTCTTCTGACACCAGTTACGTTAATATCAGGATGGTGTGGTAGTTACTGACTGCCAGTAAAGCTTCTCAAGGTGGTGAGCTGAGGGGTGGGTGCGAGAACCAGTTTCTCCGAAGTGTGAAATCAGAAATGCAGCTATATGAACAACATATTTAACACAGAAAGTAGTCATACAGTCGCCGAAGGCGGAGCCACGATGACGTATGGTGATCATGGGTGGTGGACCTCGCCCCAGCAAAAGTCGTGGTGGCGACTAACGCGAGGACACTAGGCAGGAAGGTGGTCACCGATTCTGGTCGTATGTGAAGTATGTTAGCGGCAAGAAACAATCAATGCCTTCCCTGCGCGATAACAATGGAGATACTATCGAAGACAGTGCTGCCAAAGCAGAGCTACTAAACACAGCCTTCCGAAAGACCTTCACAAAACAAGACGAAGTAAATATTCCAGAATTCGAATCGAGAACAGCTGCCAACATGAGTAACGTAGAAGTAAATAACCCCGGAGTTGTGAAGTAACTGAAATCACTTAATAAAAGCAAGTCTTCTGGTCCAGACTGTATACCAATTAGGTTCCTTTCGGAGTATGCTGATGCATTAGCTCCATACATAACAATCATATACAAACAATCGCTCGACGAAAGATCCGCACCCAAATACTGGAAAGTTTCACAGGTCACACCAATATTCAAGAAAGGTAATAGGAGTAATCCACTAAATTACAGGTCCATATCGTTAACGTCGATAAGCAGCAGGATTTTGGAACACATATTGTGTTCGAACATTATGAATTACCTCGAAGAAAACGGTCTATTGACACACAGTCAACATGGGTTTAGAAAACATCGTTCCTGTGAAAGACAAATAGCTCTTTTTTCACATGAAGTGTTGAGTGCTATTGACAAGGGATTTCAAATAGATTCTGTATTTCTGGATTTCCGGAAGGCTTTTGACACGGCTCGTAGTGAAATAGCGAGCTTATGAATTATCGTCTGAGTTATATGACTGGGTTTGTGATTTCCTGTCAGAGAGGTCACAGTTCGTAGTAACTGACGGAAAGTCATCGAGTAAAAGAGAAGTGATTTCTGGCGTCCCCAAGGTAGTGTTTTAGGCCCTTTGCTGTTCCTTATCTGTATAAACGATTTGGCAGACAATCTGAGCAGCCGTCTTCGATTATTTTCAGAAGACGCTGTCGTCTGTCTACTAATAAATTCATCAGAATATCAAAACAAACTTCAAAACGATTTAGAAAAGACAACTGAATGGTGCGAAAAGAGGCAGCTGACCCCAAATAACTAAAAGTGTGAGTTCATCCACGTGAGTGCTAAAAGGAACTCGTTTAACTTCGGTTACACGATAAATCAGTCTAATCTAAAAGCCGTTAACTTTAACTATATACCTAGATATTACAATTACGAATAATTTAAATTGGAAGGAACACATACAAAATGTTATGGGGAAGGCTAACCAAAGACGGCGTTTTATTGGCAGGGCACTTAGAAAATGTAATAGACCTACTAAGGATACTGCCAACAGTACTCTTTCCGTCCTCTTTTAGAATACTGCTGCACGGTGTGGGATCCTTACCAGATAGGACTGACGGAGTATATGGAAAAAGTTCAAAGAAGGACAGCACGTTTTTTATTATCGCGAAAAATGGGAGAGAGTGTCGCAGAAATTATACAGGATTTGGGATGGACATCGTTAAAAGGAAGGCGTCTTTCATTGCGACGGAGTCTTCTCACGAAATTCCAATCACTAAGTTTTTCCTCCGAATGCGAAAATATTTTGTTGAGACCGACTTAAATAGGGAGAAACGAGCACCACGATAAAATAGGGGAAATCAGAGCTCGTAAGGAAAGATAAAGGCGTTCGTTCTTTCCGCGGGCTATACGAGATTGGAATATTAGAGGATTGTGATGGTGGTTCGATGAACCCTCCGCCAGGCACTTAAATGTGATTTGCAGAGTATCCATGTAGATGTAGATGTAGATGTAGAGGTTCATCATCAGCGCTTGGCAGGAATATGTCCGGCATTTCACCATAGACAGAGCATGAAAGTGACAATCAACCTGCAGTGCACAGTAAGTCATGCACCGGATGCACCCAGGGGCGGACGGAGAACCAAGAAGCAGTTGGAAGCACCCAGGAGACCAGCACACTGGTGGATCCAAGCTGCAAGGTGCCAGTTCAGGCCCTGGTAGCGTCGGATCGGGACGTGACCGATAAAGCAGCAGCTAGTGGTGGAAGTTTATAGTCGCAGACAAGATACAGGAGGGATTAACCCAATTTCGCGCAGTGCTAAGGTGCTATTCCAATACAGCCTTGACAACAGTAAATAAAACCATAGTAATTACTGTGAACTCCTTGAAGGCATTAATTTCTCTTTTTTAATCAGGTGTGCATGGTGTAGGGAAAATGTTTGTTTTCGTAATCCAAAAGAGGCTTCGCATTTTTGTGTGGATTACGGAGAATAAAAAAGGAACTGTTTCACTATTACCAAAATATATCACATCCAAACCTATCATAAGAACTCTGTTACAGGGATTATCATAAAACAATTAATATAAACAAATTAAAGCCCCGCCTGATGGAAGTCCTCTTTAGTGTAACATCATACACAGCATGATGTCCCTTTTTCCGTGAGTCACTTTGTAACAGTTACCTCTCTGTGACAGCTTTTGATATAGTCTTAGACATTCTTGATATTTTTTCACACGTTTATGACGTTCTACTGCGATTTATTTCTACTTGGGCCTGACTTCTGTTTAACTTAAACCTAATCTAAATGACTCAACAATACGACATATACTGCGAAAGCGAAATTAATGCCACCACAAGAATATAATCCTGACCTCATGCCACATTGGCGTGCGCAGGCTGCCAGATGAACGTTATGGTAGGCAAACCCGCCCAACAAACAGCCAGAAGGGAACCTGTACCTACATCGAAAATAGTTGTTTTCCAATGTTTCATTCATATTGCGAACTGTGTACTTCAAATAGTTATCTTTTTTATTGTTTTAATGATTTTATTGACTTTTTTTACTGTTTATAAAAACATTAAAAGCATATCTTTTTATTACCATAGTTTATGGGACACTTCTCGACTTTAATGGAGGCATAAGAGTTTTAGAAAACTGGTGACAAATGACATCGATAGAAGAATCTATTTACTATACAGGGAATAGTTATATACAAAAATGTCAAATACATAAAAATGTTACATTCCTTGAAATAAACTCATTTCCACCTGTATGCATACATATTTCTTCAAAACAAGCGTAAATATCAAAACTTGAATGAATGCGTACAATAATTATAAAATATTAACCGTATAAACGTAACTTATCTAAACATATAAAAATAAAGAAAAAGAATTACAAAATAGCACACACATTTATCCTAATGTTTCGATAGTGAAAAAATAACACATACATAATAACTGCCATGAAAAGAAACTAGTACAGTACTTATGGTACTCCCTAAAGCGAGAAGAAAAACAAAACCATGACTGTTCTGGACCAAATAAATTGAATTCAGTTGTTTTTTCTTTCTCTGTATACAGTTTTTATACTACTTACGACGCCTTCTTCAACCTAGAATCTTCCATCTTTCCGGCAGGTGTGTTTGCGTGGTTGGTCTGTTTCCTGCAGAATCTTTTTGTTCTGGGAGCAAATTTCGAACTATGGAAATCGTGAAGATCGGATTCTTTCTGTGCAAGACTTGAAGTATAGATAGTGTACATTTACCAGCATGAGATGGAATGCACAAAGGCTAACCTTCGTATATCACCTCAGCGTATTGTGGGAGATGGGATAATGAGCGAGCATTTGATCACTGTTGTCAATGCCTTTCATACACTTAGAGACAAGGAAAGTGATAAAAAGCTAAAGTAAACTCCACCGTAACAGGCGATGAAGGTCCAAAGGTGCCAACGGGCCGCCGTGTCATCCTCAGACCACAGGTGTCGCTGTATGCGGATAAGGAGGGCCATGTGGTCAGCACACCGCTCTCCCGGGCGTATGTTGGTTTATGAGACCGGAGCCGCTACTTCTCAACCATGCAGCTCCCCAGTTTTGCCTCACAACTGCTGAGCGCACGCCGCTTGTCAACAGCTCTCGGCAGATCGGATGGCCACCCATCCAAGTGCTAGCCCAGCAAAACAGCGCTTAATTTCGGTGATCTGATGGGGACCGGTGTTACGACTGCGACAAGGCCGTAAGAATACGAGGCGGTGAAGATGTCTCCTCAACAGCACGTTGCAAGGCATCCCAAATATGCTCAATAATGTTCATTTCTGGACAGGGGAAGTGTTTAAACAGAGAAGAGTGTTCCTGGAGCCACTCTGTAGCAATTCTGGACGTGTGGGAATTCTGGGCGTGTGGTGTGTCACATAGTCCTGCTGGAATTACCCAAGTTCGTCGGAATGCACAATGCACATGAATGGATGCAGGTGATCAAAGAGGATGCTTACATATGTGTCACCTGTTAGAATCGTCTCTAGACATATCATGTGTCCCAGGAAATATCACTCCAAGTGCACACGCCCCACACCTTTACAGAGTCTCAACCAGGTTGAACAGTCTGCTACTGACGTGCAGGGTCCATGGATTCATGAGGTTGTCTCCATACCTGTACGCGTCCGTCCGCTAGATACAATTTGAAACGAGATTCGTCCGACCAAGCAACATGTTTCCAGACGTTAACAGCCCAATGTCGGCGTTGACGGTCCCAGGCAAAGCGTAAAGCATTGTGTCGTGCGGTCCTCAAGGGTACACTAGTGGGCTTTCGACTCCGAAAGCTCACATCGATGATGTTTCGTTGAATGGTTCGCACGATGACACTTGTTTATGGCCCAAGTTGAAATCTCCAATTAGAGCAAGGGTTGCACTTCTGTCACGTTGAAAGATTCTCTTCAGTCGTCGTTGGTCCCTCTCTTGCAGGATCTATTTCCGGTCACAGCGATGTCGGAGATTTGATGTTTCACCAGATTCCTGATATTCAAGGTACGCTCTTGAAATGGTCGTACGGGAAAATTCCCACATCATCGCTACCTTGGAGATGCTGTGTTCCATCACCGACTATAGCACCACGTTCAAACAAACTTAATTCTTGATAATCTGCCATTGTATAAGCAGTAACCGATCTAACTACTGCGCCAGACACTTGTTGTCTTATACAGGCGTTGTCGACCTCAGCGCCGTATTCTGGCTATTTACATTCCTCTGTATTTGAATACGCATGCCTATACCATTTTCTTTGGTACGTCAGTGTGTATTTACTGTATTTGGTAATTATGTTTGGTTTCTTTATGGAGAGTCCATGGCTTGTTCTAGTGCCAGCCATTTCGTCTCCTGATTCACTAGATGTGGCCAGCACGTTCCGTATTTATTTCCTTTTATAAGCACATACGTCATATTCGTTGAAATGAGAAACTGATTCTCCTTCTTTCAATTTCGTCCCAACAATTTTCTGAGGATTACCATACTGATTGCAGTAATTCGTGGGCGAGGGAGACACTATTATAACAACTGTCCATAAAGAAGCCGAGGCCGACATTAGTTTTCCCCATCGTCATTTTCCTAACCACTTTTTTTCAGTATGATCCTTCCCTCCTACTACAGGGGCCTCAGAACAGCTGTGTAAGTGGAAATTACTTAAACCCCGTTAGGATCAGCTAAAACGTGCTGTTTCATTCCAGAATTCCAGATTCATGGCGCTTTCTCTGTTGGTGTTACCCTCCCCCCCCTCCCCCCAACCAACCGACCAGCGCCTCGTCTATGGAGAAATCTTTCTCTGGATGCTCGATTTTCGCCATGGCGTTATTGAAATGATCTATCACTAACAGAATTTTTTCAATAGATGACATTCCAGTATAGCCTATGCTATCTCGTCATTAATAGATACCTATCTTTGCTCATGTATTTATTGTTGAGCAATCTGATTAGGTTGTCAGTTTTCCTATAGTCCTTCACTCTATTCAAACGAGCGCCATAAAAATATTATATCTAAAGCTGTTTTTATTTCCTCGATGGTGGTTTCTTCCCAAGAAGTTATATTGGCCCTCTCGTTTTTACTGTCAAAAAACACTATCAAGGGAGAAGCATTAGTCTCTTCCACTGCCAATTCCAAGTAGTTTCGAGTAAATAACAAGAAGAAAAATGACATTGTTGTAACAGGAGAGAGGATCTCCAAAACATCTGGAAAACCAGTAATGGATATCTCTTACCTATTATCCCGTGATTCCTCACTCCACCTAACTTCAGTATGAAAAACTGGAGATATGGAGCCTGGTGGGGTTGAGTAACTGTGCCAAGATCTCAAGCCTCATTGCTTGACCCTGCCATTGCTACTCGTATGTCAGACGTAGCACCTCGTACTTCAGTAGCTTTAGCTACTTCTGTAGCATCGGGCACATCTTGAAAGTTAGCAGGCTCTCTTTCAACCGAACTAAATTGGTGCCACAAAAATTCTAACTCGTCGTCCGTCTATTTTATACACTCTAAGCGCCTAAAGACTTCGTGTGCAGTGTAGTTTTTTCTCTTTCTACTTCCAGATGGCCCCATAAACGCGAAAGAAGAAAAACATTGAATGTTGGCCCAGAAAAATAGTAGTTAAAGAAAAATTACAGAGGGAAGAGTAGTCCCATTAGTGAACAGCTGTCATCTAATGAGAGGACTAATAGATTTATTTATTTTGACAAATTTTTCTCCTATAATAGACCATAAACGAGGAAATGATTTATTCACCGTCGGAAAATATCCATAAAAGGGGACAGACGGACATTTTGTAAAGTATTAAAATATCTAGAAGAGACAAGGAGGTAACAAGAGGTGTTTCAACCCCCCCCCCCCCCCCCCCCATCTCCCCACCCCCTTCCACAGTTTTGTCAAAAGGCGCAGCAAACCTTTGAAAAGAAACTTGTATATATGGTTCCATGAAATAAATTAAATCATTAACGTACCTTTGTGAACAAAAAGATAAATATCCAAATGATGGAGTAAGAAATATGAATATTTCATGAGCTGGATCAATTCACTTTGGTCACAGGCGTGCGCCGTCCGGGAGCCATTTCGGCCCTTACACCGCGGTGATGTGTACTGTGGATTTCGCGCTATGCGGCGCTACATACCCTTGTCTCAGTTGCGTCTGCTTACTCACCGATTCCGCCTTTAGCAGTGTTGGCTGTACCAACCCCTGTTACAACTGGTTCTTCGTGCGACAAAAATGAGTGAATTTTACAATTTTTAAAAAATACTTGCAATGCGCCATAAAAACTACGCTTTCGACAGTGTATTTCTTTCCGTCTATTCTTCCTGTGTTAAAAATTTCGGCGTGGTTTCGGCATGTCCCACTGGACCATTCACTTTGTAGCCTGTCTTTCCATACGCTACCCGTCGGATCATGTAAAGGACGTAACGAGGCTACCTAACAACGAATACTCTACACGGATACTGGAAAATTTGTGGGAAAGTGTACATCAAGAACTGTGCATTGTAAGAGCACTTCCGTTGAGGATACACCACTACGTCTGGGGAACCTCAAGACGTTATACTAGGTACAGAACAGGCATTTTACAACTTAGCGTCTACAACAAAACAGTGTGTAGTCACGATGCAACCACTGCTTTGTTAATTATTAATATGTATTTGTCACCTGTTAACAAAAACAACAGTTTTCCGACCTGATGATGAAAAGTTCAGCCGTTATGGCCATTGATAAAAGTAAACATGAATTTCTGTATACCATTGTTTATAATACGCTGAAACTTCGTTGTGCGTATCAGTTTCGTTGTAAATTTTATACGAAAGTGTAGTTAAAGTACAATTATTTGACACTGTCAGCATGTTCTGCTTCCCATTCGCAGCTAATGTTCACAAATTCATTTTCAGTGAGAGCCGATTTCGCGTCGTTCTGGTGTACAATATTCAGTGCTGGTCATCGCATTTGATTAACTAACGGCGCAGCAGTCTGTTTTATGGAGCGGCCGACGTCCACGTGGTGAACTGCACAAAATGAGATGCTCAGCTCACGTCCAGCGGCAAACAAAGCTGTTGGAAATTTCAATTGTCTGCCTGTTGTAAAATAACTGTAGCAGTTAAATAGACTATTCAGAATTACAAAACAGCGATAGAATGAGAGAGAAAAAGGCTTCCAAAGGGGCCATTTCCTACCATGTGGAAAGGATAAAAAGTAAATGCAGTTTCGGCAGGAGTTCCGATCACTCAGGTACAGAATTTGAAATTGAAATGCAGGGCTGCGCAATTAATGCTGTTTCCGTTTACTGTTCATTACTAAAACTGTGTTTAATGAAAGCGATGTAAAATTTCTTTTTACACACAGGGTAGATGAGTGTTTGGGCTGAATGAAATGTGCTCTGGATGAGTTCCTTCTGAAGTTGCCTTGCACTGCAGTGACAGGAAGTTTCATTTGACTATAGTGTCAAACTTTAAATGTGAAAATACAAAATATAACGTCATTGCTCTTTCATGACGTATTAACGGATTCACTATAATCAGTGGCAACAGGAAATGTCACCTTCGAAATGACAACATTGACAATAATGAACTAGTTTCCAATCAATTAACTTATTGGCAAGATTATTTTCCAGTAATGTTATAGCGGGAGATAGATAGAAACGAAAAATTGTCAGGAACAAAACACTATTGTAAGTAATGACAATTGAATTTGTAACACCACAGCTCTAATGCTGTACTGATTTATTTTGCCTTTTGTTTTGTTTAATGTTATAACATTGAGTTTCTGTAAGTGTTGTTGGATTGAATCGATACCATGAGAGTGTTTATTCTTTTCTGTGTAAAAACTTTGATGTCTTGATTTGATTCTATGCAATGTAGTGTATCTGTCATTTAAATTCTTTGTCCCAATTGGAGGGAGACAAAACTTACTGTATATATTTGGAATTTGGGTGAATAATTTGTCAATACGTGCAAATGTTCTGTTTTATTTAATAGGTTTCGTTACTGTTATGTAAACTGCTTACCTTCACTTAGGGTTCTTAATTATTTCATATGTAAAAGTTGTTGTGGTTCACCTCGGGAACGGAACTGTGTAGCGCACACAAAATGTGGTTGGCATGGATAGAAAGGTGGGACAAAGAGTCGGTCGGGGACAAGCTACCAAACTGTCATCTGCTCATGTAAAAGTTGTATATTGTGCTGGTACCCAGAGAGACTTTCCGTGCCGCTTTCCAATTCCTCGGATGGATGGATAAAGAGCTGGAACTATTCTGGAATTGATATCTGTCATCGCCACCAGGAAATGACGGATTCCAGCAATTCTACCTGCAAATCCACCTACCAACATGCAATCGCCACCACATTGCGCAATCACTGAAAAGGAACCAAGGAATAGTCGAAATGTATGTTGAAGGATCAGTTCATTGGATGTTTTGGTGTACGCAAATATAAGGTAACTTGTACTCGAACTATTATACCTACCTTGATTTTTTATCCCTAGCCACACAACCACTTAGGGTCCTTCCCATGTCAAAAATGCTTACCGAGTGTCCATATTATGAAAATAGGAAAGCCTGGTGTTTTACTAACTTATGCCACTTGAACGTAGTAAAAAGAAAGTTAAAGTTTATGTAGCAGAACTGAGTAATATAGTAAATGAAGCTTGTTGAAAATAATTTTTTTATTAAAACTGCTTATCAATATTCTGTTGCCAAATTCTAAAGTGAATGTGCTCAAAACTATGGCTTATAGAGTTTTGCAAATGAAATTATCTCAGTGCAGTCTGTTGAAAATCACCAAAAGGTGAGTTATTGTCTTATAACCACATCAAGTTGTGTTCTACTGCAGTAAAAGTGAAGAACTATTACTGTTGAAAGTTATATGTTCATGCTTGTTAAGGGATTGTATGTTTAATTTGCTCTGCTACAGTGGCCCAGATTAAGGCCTCCCTCCACTGAAAGTAGTTCTAATAAAGAAAGTTACTTAAATATAGAAAATTTCAATTACTCTTTCTATTCAAGTGTAATTCTGTACGATATTGGGTTCATCTTGTGTATTAAAAGTGCATATTAATGGTGTAACAGGATCAACAGTTTGTCTATTGTGCTCATGCTAGATAACGATTGGTAGAAAGACCACTATCTATGAAAACAAAAATTTCTTTATTCAAAAGACACTGTGAAGTAATCTGTTAATGAATTCCATTTAATTTTCATTCTAAGTAGAAAGGTGTTTAGTAGTGGGAGACTTAATCTATGCACAGTAACTAAATTTGCTGTGGACCATATCCATATTTCATGTCAGACAGGAATTTGTTTGAAACGTAATATTAAACCTACGTCCAATTTACGATTCTACAGTAAATGCTAATAGTAACGTTATTGAGACCATTCAGTTTGACTAAGCCCTCAAGGTAATAGTGTGTTTCGTTATCTGTTATATTTCTGCAAATAGTTTGTTCTGATCTGTTAGCTCCAACCTTAACGTGAACATGCTGTATTCAGGTGCCAGAGTTCATTGCACTCGCGTGTGACGAAGTATTGGTTGTGTTTGTCCGTTAAAGTTACTCGTACCTATTTTCTTGAACAAGAATGTCAATCATTCTCTTGCCTGATTAGGCTGTCGACCGTTTTCTTTATTCTTTGAAGAGTGTAGATCGGTAAAATATTGTTTGTTACTGTTTAAATATTTACGTAACTCTGACATTCACTTCCGATAAGCCACCTCCGTTTGGTACAACACGGTCAACGTAACGAAATTCCTCTCCGAGGGTAACACTGCTCTGTTGCTTTATACCATAACTGCTTGAATAAAAATAATTTCACTATACGAACTGCCTCCAACTTTAAGGTTATGGTATAACAGGAGCGGACGATAGTGTTATAAGTTGTGTTCAGTCAATCTCGTAAGTGAACATTAAGTGCAGAAATCGCTATGTGTAATTTTATGTAAACTATCATTGCATCAGCAGCAATAACTAATTTTCCAGAGAAATGTATGGTGTTACCTGAAGACGATCTAGAACTCGTAACTAATTAGAACCAAGTAAAGTGTCCAATCTACGTAACAGTTGCAAATTTTCGATTCATCATTGTAATCGCAAAACACAGCGGAATTCTTTCGTCTCCATTGATAAAACAAACGGTTTTCCAGCGGCTGTACCCTATCGATTAGACACAATAACAATAAATTATTTCAACGAATGAAAACTGGAAAGAACCTACGACGCAGACGGTACAAAAACAAATAGTTTGTGCATGACAATGCGGAGCAACTCATTAAGAATTTTGAACAACTGTTAATAACTGAACATAAGAACTGCCACCCTCAATTTGCAATAGAAATTCTCGTTGTTCCTACAACGTAGGAATTAGGGAATGTTCTTCATTAATTACATAGAAATCGTAATTGCTCATTGAAATACAGTGTACCTCTGATCAGCCAAACAGCCAAATGGAAAGGCAATGAAGACAAAACAGTAGTGTTGAGCACAAACTGTAGACAAGTATATCTCAGTATCTTTCGCCAATCACAATGCAAGGCCCATCTTGAACTGTAATGCAATAAGAACGCGTTGATGGTGGATAACAGTGCCGATAAATGAAATAAGCTGATTTGCACTCTACACAAGTAATAACTTCGTATCACAACTTTGGAACCTGTCGAAAGGAAACGGGCAACAATAAATTCCTGGACTCTTCTAAAACATACTTCAAAGTTGTTTTATTTCATTATATAAGGCAAACCTCCAACCATATTCATTTCGCTGTCGCTGTCAAGTGAATTGTAAAGAAACCTTTACTCTGAGTTCACGAAGCATGGTTTTGTTAAATGTATATGATGTGAATATTGCGCTTTATATGTTTAGGCAATGCAGTACTTTAATATTGTAAATTAGCTATTATCCTAGTCCCGACTGATATTATGACTTCGTTTCTAAATGTTTTGTTTCAGAGAATGAGGCCTGCAGAAAACATCTCGTGGGACAACAGTGCAATCTTCTATAGAAACACTTTGCTGACTAAACAGTTATTATTTCTCGCCGACCTATGCTGGGCAGAGCGCAGGGCTGGAAAATAACAGCAGTTTCACCAGAAGAGATACAAACTATTCCTGAACAATAGATGAGAACCATTTACTCACTCCAGCAAGTGACATTCCATGAACACCTTCATCCTTTCATATCACAGTTAACGTCAAAGAAATTAGTGTACGAATTATAAATATATGATTAAAACTAAAGTTCTTGTGTTATTATTTCCGAAAAATGTACGCATTTTTCATATGTGTGTCTTAACCTGAACTTGTGTTGACTACCTGTTTTCTATAAAGACGGGCTTGGAAACAATTCATGAACCTATTATCAGAAGGAGATGCTGCAAACGTATGGAAAAAGTAAGATTTTGAGCCGTTTGGAAAACTCATACCATTCGTTAACAAGCTTCAATAACAGTAGTATATGGTATACTTCATCTTTCATCAACATCCATTTATACGGTATGACTGAACTGCCACTAATGATGCCGTTTTATGCAGCCCACACTACGCCTGTATCAGGAACAATATCCAGACAGGCGACAACCACATATTGTTATAAGTTCCCTGTCAGAGCTTGGGTGACTGTTGAATATCGAATCAAACTGTAAAAAAGTACATGCTAGAAATGGTCATGAGTTACATGGTATTTTGAGACCACGATATACCTAACTTCTGCCGTGCTTATCCAGAAGTCTCCAATCTTTCTTTGTGTAATCAGCAGTGTAACAGTACAAACTTCCAATGTCTCTTTAAGTTTATTCGGTTCACAGTACTCAATGTTCCTTACTTCTGCCATACTTATCCAAGAATCTACAATCTTTCTCTGTGTAATTATAAGTGTAGTCTTACAGGTTTTGAATGTTGCTGCAAGTTTATTCCACTTGTAGTGCATGTTCTTTTGTGAATGATACAGAAACATTGCCTCATAAAGAGTGTTTCACCATCGGAAACAACGAAATTAACAGGAGGCATCAAAATGGGAAGCAACAAATTTCCAATATTTAACACAGCAAAAAATTGATGCATGACTCTGCCCATCAAAAATTGTACCGTAGGTCTAAGATGTCTACCAGTTATTATGTGAAATTTAGACTATGTGCTTCACATCTCCAGAGCGAACTGCCCAATAAATTGTTCTGCTATGTGGGATTGCACATAACGACATCGGTAGGGGCAGCTGAATCGCTCTGTATAAATGCACACGTTATGAGTTGGTAATTATCTCATTGTCAAATGTTGTCTTTTACGTAAACAAACAGCACTTCATCTCAGACTGAAGAGAAGTAAAATGCCTAGCTGACAAACAAAAGCAGAACGAGGCGAAGATGAGCGTAAGGAGAGGAATGAGAGAAAGGTTCAATTATTTAGAAAGTAAGACTTGGTCAATCGACCTGAGTAAAAATCTTAAGAGATTTTGGTTGTATGTAATATCAATAAGTGGGTCAGAATCATCTATTCATTCTCTCAGCGACCGCACCGGCACTGAGACGGACGACAATAGAGAGAAGGCCGAAATACTGAATTCGGTCTTCCGAAGTTGTTTCACCGTGGAAGATCGTGACACAGTGCCTCCTTTCAGTCGTCGTACGAACATCGATATGGCAGATATTGGGATAACCAGTCACGGAACTGAAAAGCAGCTACAATCGATTAGTAGCGGAAAGGCTATATTACCAGATGAGACACCTATAAGGTTCTATAAAGATTACGCGAGAGATCTTGCTCTCCTTGTGGCAATAATTTATCGTAGATCACTTGAGCCATGAAAGGTACCTAACGACTTGAAAAAAGCGCAGGCCATTCCCGTAAGACAGATACAGCTATAGACCGATATCGTTGACGTCAATCTATTGTACAATTGTGGAACATGTTTTACGCTCAAGAATTATGGCGCTTTTGGAGAATGAACATCTCCTCTATAAAAATCAACACGGATTCCGCAAACAGAGATCCTGCGAAATTCAGCTCGCTTTGTTGCTCTATCAGATCCACAGTGCAGTGGACAACGGCACTCAGGTTGATGTTATGTTCCTTGGTTTCAGGAGGTTCAAAAAATGGTTCAAATGGCTCTGAGCACTAGGGGACTTAACATCTGAGGTCATCAGTTCCCTAGAACTCAGAACTACTCAAACCTAACTAGCCTAAGGACATCACACACATCCATGCAGGATTCGAACCTGCGACCGCAGCGGTCGCGTGGTTCCAGACTGAAGCGCCTAGAACGTCTCGGCCACAGCAGCTGGCCGATTTCAGGAGCAAAGGCAAAGGTCACTAGCATGAGTCTCGGCCCGGCACAGAGCTTTAATCCACAAGGAAGTTTCATATCTGCGCACACTCCGCAGTAGAGTGAAAATCTCATTCTGGAAACATCCCCCAGGCTGTGGCTAAACCATATCTCCGCAGTATCTTTTATTCCAGGAGTGCTGGTTCTGCAAGGTTCGCAGAAGAGCTTCTGTGACGTTTGGAAGGTAGGAGACGAGGTGTTGGCAGAATTGAAGCTGTGGGGACGCGTCGTGAGTCGTGCTTGGGTAGCTCAAACGATAGAGCACTTGCCCGCTAAAGGTAAATGTCCCCAGTTCGAGTCTCGGTCCGGTACACAGTTTTAATCTGCCAGAAAGTTTCATATCAGCGCACACTCCGCTGCAGAGTGCAAATCTCATTCAGGAAATGTAAATATCATTCAATAAGTACATAGTTACTGACGGTATTTAAATACTGTTATACTCATTGACTCATTGAGAGATATACTTTTGTATTTAAAGTTTAACCCAGCGAGACAAGTATTTCAGTTAGCAGCTGTATTTCCTAACTGACTGTACGCAAATAATCGGATTTTATTCATCCAGTATTTGAGAACGAGAGTGTTAAAGAGTTCCAGACAACTCTGCACACAATTTAAAACCTTTATGAACCTTTTTCTTGGTGACATCTTCCGCCACCCTCCCCCCTTCCCCTTTCACCACACACAACGATAAAAAGAGAAAAAGAAGGTCATCTACTTTCGCTGAGCATACCATAAAACTTCAGCATCAGATTTGACGTTTCAATTTCTTACTTCTTCACTACCGACCCCATTCGCAACAAAGATTCCATACAATATCCATATGTGCCACTGAATGTGCCTGCAAACTTATATGATTATATGACATGAAATCATCAGATATTACGTCACAGACATATAGATCAGTGAGTAGATAGCTTCAACTTCAAACAGCGCGCAGTTAATCTTTAAATTTAGGCATGACATATTAGTGTATTATGTCTTTACTACGAACTCTAGTGGCAATACATCGTGCAAATGTGCACTGACACGCAAAATATCGTAACACCAAAAGTTAGTTAGTGAAGAGTAATGAAATTTCGGAATGCATTTGTCTGGTAACATATTTAAGCGATTAACATTTCAAGATCACAGGTTAATGTAAGCTTGAGATAAACCATTGCAAAAGTGAAATGCTGGTGCAGTAATATATGGTGGAACCCTTAGATGTTGAATTCTAGCATACAAACGTGTATGAACTGTATTATACAGGTGCCGGATGTTGGTTTGAGGGATGGAGATCCGTGTGAGTCGTTGAGTACAAGGATGGTTCACGCTGTTTCTCGATAACGCTGAAGTGGTCGTCCGGTGATGTCCCATCTGCACTCGATTTCAGATAGATCTAACGATCGAACACGCCAAGGAAATATATGGACACAGTAGAGCAAGTTGGACTATTATAACGTTGGAAAACTTCCCCTAGAATGCTGTTCATGAATGTCACCACGGCAGATCGAGTCACTGCACTTACGTACAATTTTGTAGTCGCAGTGTGCGGGATTACCACGAGAGTGCTCCTGATGTCATGCGAAATCGCACCGCAGACCATAATTCCAGGTGTAGGTCCAGTGTGTCTAACACGCCGACAGGTCGATTGCAGGCCCTTACCTGACTTCTTTATTATCAACACATGGCCGTCACTGGCAACGATGGAGAACCAGCTGTCATCATAACACGCTCCAGCAAGCTTTCCCTTGACACCAGCGAAGTAAATCGCGGTGGTTTTGGGTCGGTGGAACGCACACTACAGGGCGCCTGGTTCGGCGCTATCCTTGAAGTAACTGATTTGTAACGCTGTCACTGTAGTGCCAAATCCTGTTCAAATTGCTGCTCCAGTTGCAGTTAAGATGCACCAGAACCATACGCCGAACTTGATGGTCGTGCCAATGGACGTCCGGAGTGCGGTCTTCTGCTACTGTACATTCTAGCGAACACCGCTGCCAACAATCATGAGCTGTGGCTGCATTCCTTCCAAGTCTTTCCGCAGTACCGCAGAAGGAACACCCAACTTTCGCCGCCCAGTTACATAGCCCAACTACACGACTTCGCTCAAAGTCATTGGTAATGGCGTCATTGTCACCTTAAGGGTATTGACAAACATCAACTCACCACGTAGCTAACATTTCCCGGACGTACACTCATGATCATAAATTAAGGATAAATGCAGAATGTTGTGCCACACAACGTGGCACTACACAAAACTGGCGCTAATAGCTTAGACACATAGGGAACACACACGACACAGATATGTGAGTCCACGGTATTGGAGATAAGTCGAGAAAACCGTCCCGAAACACATGTGTTACAATACTCCATTGTTTCCTGCACATGTAGGCCGGCTGGAGTGGCCGAGCGGTTCTAGGCTCTACAGTCTGGAACCGCGCGACCGCTACGGTCGCAGGTTCGAATCCTGCCTCAGGCATGGATGTGTGTGATGTGCTTAGGTTAGTTAGATTTAAGTAGTCCTAAGTTCTAGGGGACTGATGACCTCAAGTCCCATAGTGCTTAGAGCCATTTGAGCCTGCGCATATACCCCGACATCAATATGGGATATGATCACCACGCACATGTTCACAGGCCGCACAACGGGTTGGCATACCCTGGATCAGGTGATGGAGCAGCTGCTGGGGTATAGCCTCCCATTCTTGCCCCAGTGCCTGTCGGAGCTCCTGAAGTGTCATAGGGGTTTGAAGACGTGCAGCGATACGTCGACCGAGAGCATCCCAGACATGCTCGTGGGGGTTTAGGTCTCGAGAACACGCAGGCCACTCCATTCGCCTGATTTCTTCTGTTTAAAGGTACTCCTCCACGATGGCAGCTCGGTGGGGCCGTGCGTTATCATCCGTCAGGAGGAAGGTGGGACCCACTGCACCCCCGAAAAGGCGGACATACTGGTGCTAAATGACGTCTCGATACATCTGACCTTTTACAGTTCCCCTGTCACAGACAAGCAGGGGTGTACGTGCACCAATCATAATCCCACCCCACACCATCAAGCTACGATCTCAATGCGGATCCCTTTCAAGGACATTAAGGGGTTGGTATCTGGTTCCTGGTTCACGCCAGATGTAAGCCCGGCAACAATCACTGTTCAGACTATACCTGGACACGTCCGTGAACATAACCTAGGACCACTGTTCCAATGACAATGTACTGTGTTCTTGACACCAGGCTTTACGGGTGGGATCAGTAGAAGGCACCTTGCAGGTCTTCGGGCGAATAAACCATGTATGTTCAGTCGTCTGGAGACGACTGGTCCAGTGGCTGCTTTAAGGTCCCGAGCAAGGCTACCTGCATACTCCGTTGCCGTATGCGGGCATTTATGGTGAGATAGCGGCCTTCTTGTAGTGTTGTACACTGTGGATGTCCCGTACTGTAGTGCCTGGACACGTTTCCTGTCTGCTGGAATCGTTGCCATAATCTTGAGGTCACGTTTTGTGGCACACTGACGGCCCGTGCTACGACCTGCTGTGTTTGACCAGCCTCCAGTCGCCCTACAATTCTACCCCTCATAACGTCATCAATGTGTGTTCTTTCAGCCATTTTCAACACACTGTCACCATTAGCACGTCTGAAAACGGCTGCAAACTTACCTGCTGCGCCGTACTCCGACATGCACCAACACTCCTCTGGGTATGTGGACTACTGCCAGCGCCACCGTGCGACGATCGCAGGTCAAATGCACCCCATGGTCATACCCCGAGGTGATTTATACCCGCAAACCGCCCACCAGAGCGTTGTTTCACCATGTATCAGCATTATCCTTAATGTATAAGCATGAGTGCAGAAACACGTCTGCCGACTTTGTTTATGTCGCACGACTCCTTCTTGGTGTTGGGATTTGTTTTCCGTCAGTGTATAACGGACAAGCAAAAATTTTCCACTCAAAGTTCGTACAGTCTAGAATCGATATGCCCAATCATGCAGAATTGCCGTCAGCATTGCGATAATCACGCTACCTGAGCACCATGTTGAAGATATTAGTTTGATAAAAACACCGTGTCCTGCTTCTTCAAGATGTCCATATCTGCCTGCTGCAAATCCTCGTCCGGCAGGAATCATCGCCGTTCAGGGCCTTCATTAAGGGACCGGAGGTGTGTTAATCGCTCGGGGAGAGATTATAGGGCCGGTACTCGAGCGTCCCCCACACGATCGGCTTGATTTCTGCCTTACGACACTTGCGACATACTGACGGGCATTATCATGAAGCAGCAGCACCCCCTGGCTCACCGTTCCACAACGTCTGTTTTCCACAGACATACTGGCTCATAGACATTCTCTATTCTCCAATGGATGTCAATCGATGTTTCTCCTTGAGGATCCAAAAACAGAACAATAGCACGTGAGTCCTTTTTGTACAAATTTGGTAATAACTTAGGCATAGTCTACGCCTTTGCATTTATCGCACCCACGTCGTAAAGACACGAATACCACATTTATCCCTTACCTATATGCCGGTTCGTGTATACCCAATTCAGAGTCACGTTACGTTACATAAATTCTGCAACAGCATCCTCAGATTTACTGATCGCCTTTATACATATATATTACTTAATATACCTATAATATTATTTCACTGTAGGATACATTGCTCAGTAGATATGACTTCATATACATTGTTATGCTTGAGAAACTTTGCTTAGAATGGAGTACAAACTGCCCAGTATATACACTATGTGATCAAAAGTATCCGGACACCCCCCCCCCCCCCAAAACATACGTTTTTCATATTATGTGCATTGAGCTGCCACTTCCATACCAGCGACCTCAGTAGCCGTTAAGCATCGTTGGAAAGTAGAATGGGGCGCTCAGCGGAACTCACGGACTTTGGACGTGGTCAGGTGACTGGGTGTCACTTGTGTCATACATCTCTACGCTTGATTTCCACACTCCTACACATCCCTAGGTCCACTGTTCCCGATGTGATACTGAAATGGAATTGTGAAGGGACACCTACGGCACAAAAGCGTACAGGCCGAACTCGTCTGTTAACTGACAGAGAGAGCCGACAGTTGAAGAGTATCGCAATGTGTATTAGTCAGACGTCTATCCAGACCATCGCAAAGGAATTCCAAACAGCATCAGTATCCACTGCAAGTGCTATGAGTTAGGCGGGAGGTGAGAAAACTTGGATTTCATGGTAGAGTGGCTGCTCATAAGCCACACATCACGCGGGTAAATGCCAAACAACGCCTCGCTTGGCGTAAGGAGCTTAAACATTGGACGATTGAATAGTGGAAAAACGTTGTGTGGAGCAACGAATCACTGTACACAATGTGGCGATCCGATGGCAGGGTGTGGGTTTGACGAATGCCCGGTGGACGTCATCTGCTAGCGTTTGTAGTGACAATAATAAAATTTGGAGGTGGTGGTGTTATGGTACGGTCGTATTCTTCATGCAGCGGGCTTGCACCCATTGTTATTTGGTACGCCACTATCACAGCACAGACCTACATTGATATTTTAAGCAACTTCTTGCTTCCCACTGTCGAAGACCAGTTCGGGGATGGCGACTTCATCTTTTAAGACGATTGAGCACCTGTTCATAATGAATGGCCTCTGGTGGAGTGGTTACAAGGCAATAACATCCCTGTAATTTACTGTCCTCCACAGAGTCTTGACCTGAAGCCTATAGAACACCTTTGGTATGTCTTGGAATCCCGACTTGGCGCTAGGCCTAACGACCGACATCGATACTCTCCTCAGTGTAGCTCTCCGTGGAGAATGGGCTGCTATTCCCCAAGAAACCTTACAGCACCTGACTGAATATATGTCTGCGAGAGTGGAAGCTATCATCGGGGCTAAGAGCGGGGCCAACACCATATTGAACACCAGCATTACCGATGGAGGGCATCACGAACTTGGAAGTCATTTGCAGCCAGGTGTCCGGACACTTTTGATCACATAGTGTATTCATCCAGTGTTTTATAATGAGAGGACTTAGCTACTTCCAATCAACTTACAGCATAATTTCAAAACGTTTCTTAACGCTTTCTCATTTACATGTTCAGCGTCAAATATTCAACACATCAACTCATTTGTAAAGTAATCATACGGTTGAAGAAGCTTTCTTCATGTGAGTTCAATTCTGTAAAGAATCGAGGGTTTTCAGCTCTGGTCACAATTTTGAAATCTGTAACTGTCAAATACCTATGCATAACTGCAGATGCAGTATCATGTTATCGATTCCAGAATCATGAACTATGGAAAAAAAGTCCACGGACAGAAAGTTTTGAGTCCACTAACTCAACTTGAACACTGAATAAATAAACTGGTGACAATCTCGACCTGTCAGATTTTGTTGAGCAGTTTGTATACATTTCAGCATGTTGAGATATACACATTAACAACTTAAAATAATTGACTGCAAAATGAGTGATGGGGATGGCAGTATGATTTGCGATGCTATTACCAGCAGTAGTTCATGTGCACCTGGTAGCGATTACCACCAGTAGTTCATCTGCACCTGGTAGCGATAGTGACAAGGGATTAGTGTGGATGTTGGCCCTCAGTTTGGAGACATTATGACACTTACAGTGGCAACAACGGTTACTCATAAAATAATAGTTAACTTGAGATTTCATCAGCATTGGTCAAACTAATGATGATGAAATGACGGTCTTCAAAGCTGCACATAAAAGACATAAGAATCTGGCACAAAATGAATTTCCTGATGATCTCAGATATAGATCTTTTTCAATATCTGCTTGAATTTTTTTTGTGAAAATGATGTATAATTTGTGTATACATACAGCAGAGAGTATGCTCATATGTAAATCGTGTATCTTCTCTAAAACAACTAGGTCAACTGCAAACAAATTTGGGTTGGATACATCTGTCCTTGCGAGTATCAAAACGGTCTGTTTTAGAAACTCGTAGCTCCAATAGTAGCAGACATACAAAGAAAAATTTGTTTTATCCCGCCCATGGTGTGTATGCTGCCCCATATGACATTCATTTCTGTGGGAACACTATCAGCCTGCCATGTCAACCTGTTTTTCAGGGCAGGCTACATGTCAGGGTCACGGAATGGTTTCCTAGGTCCTTGCCCAGCAAGACACATGTGTTGTGGGAGTAGTATCAGTATGAGTTATTGAACTCTGTTACAGGACTATATGTGCCGACGGGCATGGCTTGGTATGGGTTGAGACAGATAGAGGAGAGGCTGTACAGGGTGGGGACAGGAGGAAATGCACAGAGGCGTGCAGGAGGAGATGTTTGGGTTGGTGGAAGGTATAGAGAGTAGTGGGAAGGGGGAAAAGAAAGAGGGGGGCGAGGAAAGAGTGGAAGGTGGTTTTAGCCAGACAGATGGGGAGGAAGATATGACAAGAGAGAGGAAGCAGAGGGTATTGTCAGAAGAAGGTGCTGGAAGAACTGGACGAAGCAAGGGGAGAACGAATTGAGGAGACTGGGAGGAGAAAATAGACGCATACAGATAGAGGTGGAGGTTCTGGTGGGCAGACAGAGGGAGGGGGAGGGAGGGGGAAGAGGTTGCCACAGACTGGAGGAGCGAAGGTGTGTTCGATACGTGTGTTGAATTGCTTGTCACCCAGTTTTTTATCTTGATTTCTGGATTGCCTGGATTTCGGACAGTTTGTATGACCTACAGCGACATTCGATCACTAAAGAGGAGCTGTAATAGTTTTACTATACGTCATTCAGTTCTGCTTGGTCGTAAGAAAGGATGGAACAAATAATACAGATAATCTGCGAGAGCCCTTCTGCAGTCTGTAGACCTAGACAGATCCAAGTGGTCTGAAAGCCAATCGTTTGGGGCAGCTTTCAAACTGCCCAGTGATGTAAGAATATGAGCCTTACGAGCTTTGCAACTTCGGACGCTCTGGACTTCCCGAATTTACGCAACCTGCGCAATACACCCTTCCGAGGCAGTGAAGAGAAGGCGAGAAGACTAAGGAGTGTGGCGTGCGCCTTCCTTAGGTGGGGCCATCGCTCGCAGGTAGTGTCTTCCACATCGGCGGCTGCAGATATGCCGTCATTTGTCAGCGCGATGGCCGGCGGGGGCCCCGGCGCCACTCTCCAAATTGAAGGAGAGGGCCGTCCCGTATGAATACCCACCCACGCCACGAGTCGGGAAATACCCCAGAAAGTCGATTTTCCCCCGCGCCGGAAGGACACCCATCGCAAACACCCATCCTTCTTCGCCCACGCGTACCGTGCTAATATCTGTGCTCGTAGAATTTCAAATTTATTCCCTGCCGGTGGACATAAAGCTAGGTTGGAACTGGTCCTGGTATTCCCGCTGCAGAATGGAGGAGGCACTGTCGTAAAAGAAAAAAAAGAAAAAGAGGCCGTACGAGATCGAGTGCGAAATAGTCTGAGAGAGATCTACCCAGAGAGATGGTCAGCAAAAAACGTGCGAGAGGCTGCAAGATGAGCGACCTGTCTCGGTTACTGCCACTATTATTAATGATGTATACAGTAAACCCCTATAAACATATCATCCTGGACCTGTGTTCGCTGCTACTCACTGTGAATTGCTTCTTAGTGTAACCACAATGTAATGTATGCTTTCGGTCCTTTTGCACATCATGAACTTGACTACCAGTCTGTTTCCGTACATGACGAGCTTTATAAAACATCAGCATATACCTGCAGTATGGTACTGGCTTTTACAGCGCGTACTACTGCGAAAAATACCAAAAATACCATAAGTGTTCATCACAAGGTAAATAAGGTCTGCCAATCAATTGGTTCAAATGGCTCTGAGCATTATGGGACTTAACCTGTGAGGTCATCGGTCCCCTAGAACTTAGAGCTACTTAAATCCTAACTAACGTAACGACATCACACACATCCATGCCCGAGGCAGGATTCGAACCTGCAACCGTAGCGGTCGTGCAATTCCAGACTGTAGCGCCTAGAAACGCTCGGCCACTCCGGCCGGCGTCTTCCAATCCCACGGCATTTTTATACCACTGATCCAGGAGAGGAGCTAACGAGCGGACGATAATCCTGATACTTAATTTACTGTCTGATGCACTATGCTAGATGTATAACAATAAGCAGCAAATTGCCTTCATCACACGTCTTTGGTGTTGAGCTACATACTTACCTTTAGGGTACTGGTTCGCTTTACTAATGGTGCCAACTCTTCTACGAGAAATTGCGTATAAATTGAACCTCTAAGTAGTGACTGCAACTGAAAATTAAAGGGAAAGAAGTCTACTTTAGAGTGTACGTGCAAATGTTGCCGAAAACGGAATACTTCAGAAGATATGTCTGAACCATTATTTAGCTGCAAAAACTTTTCGTACGCTGTGAGTACTAAATAAAATCGTTAACATTTGTTAACAATGAGGAAAATCACACACGAATAGAAACAGACTTTCCTGTGTAATTAATGTACTTAGAAATATATTTTAAGTGTTTCTGTGCTGATAAAAGCATCATCTTTCACGAACCTTCTTATAATCTTCGTAAGGCAGTTTTAAGAGAGTGAAAATTCATCGTTTTGAAATTCGAATTAAGGAAGTTATTTAGAAACTTGGAAAAAATAATTTTTGTCTCTTTTTAGAGATTGTCGTGAACTTCAGCTATGCATTTTGCTAAGCAGCTCCATGGTAACGATGAGTAAAGTTTCCAGTTTCTGTCTTCAATGTCATTAAGTCTTGTACGACAAAGATTATGCCGTGCATCCTTAATACATCCCAAAAAATTTTAATTGAGGAAGATTCGCCTCGTCCACATCTGATGAAGTATGCACTAAGAAAACCACAATCATTTCTAAACAGAAAAATTATTTTAAATTTAAAGACAATAACTTCTGCTACACACAACAGCAGGTAGTGTGTTTACTTAAAATACGCATTCTAATAAAATTATTATTTTCATTAGAACACTAAAGAAGATTTAGTGCACATCAATTGTGACAAAAACTCTCTGTATATTATTTTGTCAGTACCCATAACACGGTATTATTAAAATAACGTAGCTTACCCAAAAACGTTCTTAATAATAATATATTCAAGGTTGGGATTTGTTTCCTATAATGCTAATATATTCTTCACCTAAAAAATGTTGGCTGTGTTGTTTTCGAGAATAAAGATTTGGCATGACAGGCTCCAGAAGCAGAAAATATCAGGGGTTAAATAAGAAAGTTCGTGGTACCTTATCATCATACATGTTACTTCTCAACCGTGTTGCTTTGTCGGTTCGCCACATCTCCCATATAATCAAAGTTAATGATTCAGACATCATTTTCAAGCCTTCCTTCTCCACTAATGACGTAAAGAATACAGATAGTTTAAAGTTATTACTTTCGTTAAAAATTACTTTGAAAACATTATTATAAAAAAAATGTGGAAGGTACAACCCACTGACAGTGTATTTAAGTAACATGCAAGGCAGTTGTTGCAGTAGTCTAGATTCTTTACGCAAACGTACGTAGCCTACCATACGATTTATGTCATACCCGTCGATGTAAAAAATTAAGAAGGTGCGTACTGTTCACAATCTACACTCCTGGAAATGGAAAAAAGAACACATTGACACCGGTGTGTCAGACCCACCATACTTGCTCCGGACACTGCGAGAGGGCTGTACAAGCAATGATCACACGCACGGCACAGCGGACACACCAGGAACCGCGGTGTTGGCCGTCGAATGGCGCTAGCTGCGCAGCATTTGTGCACCGCCGCCGTCAGTGTCAGCCAGTTTGCCGTGGCATACGGAGCTCCATCGCAGTCTTTAACACTGGTAGCATGCCGCGACAGCGTGGACGTGAACCGTATGTGCAGTTGACGGACTTTGAGCGAGGGCGTATAGTGGGCATGCGGGAGGCCGGGTGGACGTACCGCCGAATTGCTCAACACGTGGGGCGTGAGGTCTCCACAGTACATCGATGTTGTCGCCAGTGGTCGGCGGAAGGTGCACGTGCCCGTCGACCTGGGACCAGACCGCAGCGACGCACGGATGCACGCCAAGACCGTAGTGGACCGCACCGCCACTTCCTAGCAAATTAGGGACACTGTTGCTCCTGGGGTATCGGCGAGGACCATTCGCAACCGTCTCCATGAAGCTGGGCTACGGTCCCGCACACCGTTAGGCCGTCTTCCGCTCACGCTCCAACATCGTGCAGCCCGCCTCCAGTGGTGTCGCGACAGGCGTGAATGGAGGGACGAATGGAGACGTGTCGTCTTCAGCGATGAGAGTCGCTTCTGCCTTGATGCCAATGATGGTCGTATGCGTGTTTGGCGCCGTGCAGGTGAGCGCCACAATCAGGACTGCATACGACCGAGGCACACAGGGCCAACACCCGGCATCATGGTGTGGGGAGCGACCTCCTACACTGGCCGTACACCACTGGTGATCGTCGAGGGGACACTGAATAGTGCACGGTACATCCAAACCGTCATCGAACCCATCGTTCTACCATTCCTAGACCGCCAAGGGAACTTGCTGTTCCAACAGGACAATGCACGTCCGCATGTATCCCGTGCCACCCAACGTGCTCTAGAAGGAGTAAGTCAACTACCCTGGCCAGCAAGATCTCCGGATCTGTCCCCCATTGAGCATGTTTGGGACTGGATGAAGCGGCGTCTCACGCGGTCTGCACGTCCAGCACGAACTCTGGTCCAACTGAGGCGCCAGGTGGAAATGGCATGGCAAGCCGTTCCACAGGGCTGCATCCAGCATCTCTACGATCGTCTCCATGGGAGAATAGCAGCCTGCATTGCTGCGAAAGGTGGATATACACTGTACTAGTGCCGACATTGTGCATGCTCTGTTGCCTGTGTGTATGTGCCTGTGGTTCTGTCAGTGTGATCATGTGATGTATCTGACCCCAGGAATGTGTCAATAAAGTTTCCCCTTCCTGGGACAATGGATTCACGGTGTTCTTATTTCAATTTCCAGGAGTGTAATTTTCCTATTGTGCACATCAGCGATTGAGGCTGGTTATCTTTTTCACGCAGCAATATATACTGCGCGAATAAACTGAATGACACCAAAGTTCATTATCACGGGTTAATATTATTTACTTTTAGATTTTCATTTAAAACTTAATTTATAGTATTTGTGTTTTAAAAAGTCATTTCTTTCTGCTGACTGCAACGTTACATTACATTTCTCCTAATCTGAATACCAATAATCTGCGTTGCAAGCAAAGGTAAAATAAACATTCACTTCTGGGTACATTAATTGTCCTTAATTTTTTTAAGCAGATGAAAAGTAATTTTTTAAAAAAGTAAAAAATGTAAAACGTCTTTTAAATTATTTAGTTCTGTAATATGCAGACCGACAGGGAGACCTCCAACCAGAGGGCATCCCACGCCTTTCGGACATCCAACAGATCGCAAAAACAGAAACTGAAGACCAAATGACGAAAAAAGACAACTTTTACTTCAGGAAGATAAGAAGAGAAGCTCAGCGCACTCACAACAAGACCAATTCAATGCTCGACGGCAAAAATTAGTGCAAGCCAACGACTTTGTCTCACCAGCTTACCTACTTCACCCCCATCGAAGTATCAGTGCATAACAACGTATACTTCTTAAAGACAATGAAATGCGAGGAGACAGTGTTGAGAATAGGGACCAAATGTTCGTATGGGGCTCTGCAAGACTGTTTGCCGGGAAGTTCAGTGACAATTCAACTACCATCTGTTGCGACAAGAGAGAGGTCAACATAGAGCCCATTAAAGTTTGCGAAGAGATTCAAAACCTCGTACAGCAGAATAATAGCTATATTAAGAATTACCTGGAAAACATTAGCCATTTTAATAACGCTCTGGCGTTTCATTCTGTTCAGTTTAACTCAGCAGATATCCTCGCAGCGGTCCGGAATATTTTAAATTACACGGGCAGATGTGTCAATAGTAGGAAGTTTGCAACCTCTTGTGGGAGCTGCACCAATTTACGCTGACCTATTGACATTGCATTACAACATCGCATTGAGAATAAAGCCGATAGAGCCCGTTGCAGGGAAGAAATGGTTACATTGCAATCAGTGCTTGATACACATAAACCCTATGCACAGTTCTAAAAATACATAATAGATGTAGCTCACAATGTAACTGATTTTCAGGTACAGTTCACTGCCAACTGTGCATTTCATCGTGGACGGTACGGTGCGCCTACATTCGGTGAAGTGGCTGCTGTTTTTATCACTGACTATGGAACACTACCAGGCAATTCCTTCCGTCATGTTTTCGAAAAGAGCTGGTGAACTTACTACAATGTCTTACTTGAACCCACATTGCGATTAAACGAGCTTTTTCCCAAGTAATGATTCTGCATGGACACTAAGTAAGTCAGATGTTCAAGAGACAGTCACGAAGAAGCTACAACATTATTGTATGTAATAGTATTGATTTTTCACATCGAAACTAATATTTGTTACTACCACTTAGGATATAATACGTTTCCTTAATAAATACTTGAATTCATTGATTTCTCCGTTACTGTCTATCTATCGGTTACTGACCATGGTGGGGTATCAATTATTCACAGGGGTCAACTAGTCTGGAGTAAAATTTCCAAGAGTGCTAAAACTTTTCGCCACTGTGAGTGTAGTTCCCCATATCGTACGATGAACGAGCCCAGCATTTGCCACAAAGTAATGATGTGAAACGTTATACTTTTCAACTTTGCAATCTTGGCACGTGAGTTGTTTTCCGAAAGAAGACGGCAACACTGTATTTAAAGATCGTCTCCTGCAATACTGACAATGACATGTAATTGTTGTTGTTGCGGTCTTCAGTCCTGAGACTGGTTTGATGCAGCTCTCCATGCTACTCTATCCTGTGCAGGCTTCATCTTCTCCCAGTAACTACTGCAACCTACATCCTTCTGAATCTGCTTAGTGTATTCATCTCTTGGTCTCCCTCTACGATTTTTACCCTCCACGCTGCCCTCCAGTACTAAATTGGTGATCCCTTGATGCCTCAGAATATGTCCTACCAACCGATCCCTTCTTCTAGTCAAGTTGTGCCACAGACTTCTCTTCTCCCCAATCCTATTCAACACCTCCTCTTTATGTATGTGATCTACCCATCTAATCTTCAGCATTCTTCTGTAGCACCACATTTTCCCATTTAATCTTCAGCATTCTTCTGTAGCACCACATTTCAAAACCTTCTATTCTCTTCTTGTCCAAACTATTTATCGTCCATGTTTCACATCCATACATGGCTACACTTCATACAAATACTTTCAGAAACGACTTCCTAACACTTAAATCTACACTCGACGTTAACAAATTTCTCTTCCTCAGAAACTCTTTCCTTGTCATTGCCAGTCTACATTTTATATCCTGTCTACTTCGACCATTGTCAGTTATTTTGCTCCCCAAATAGCAAAACTCCTTTACTACTTTAAGAGTCTCATTACCTAATGTAATGCCCTCAGCGTCACCCGAATTAATTCGACTACATTCCATTATCCTCGTATTGCTTTTGTTGATGTGCATCTTATATCCTCTTTTCAAGACACTTTCCATTCCGTTCAACTGCTCTTCCAAGTCCTTTGCTGTCTCTGACAGAATTACAATGTCATCGGCGAACCTCAAAGTTTTTATTTCTTCTCCATGGAATTTAATACCTACTCCGAATTTTTCTTTTGTTTCCTTCACTGCTTGCTCAATATACAGATTGAATAACATCGGGGATAGGCTACAAACTTGTCTCACTCCCTTCCCAACCACTGCTTCCCTTTCGTCCCCCTCGACTCTTATAACTGCCATCTGGTTTCTGTACAAATTGTAAATAGCCTTTCGCTCCCTGTATTTTACCCCTGCCACCTTCAGAATTTGAAAGAGAGTATTCCAGTCAACATTGTCAAAAGCTTTCTCTAAGTCTACAAATGCTACAAACGTAGGTTTGCCTTTCCTTAATCTAGCTTTTAAGATAACTCGTAGGGTCAGTATTGCCTCACGTGTTCCAATATTTCTACGGCATCCAAATTGATCGTCCCTGAGGTCGGTTTCTACCAATTTTTGCATTCGTCTGTAAAGAATTCGCGTTAGTATTTTGCAGCCGTGGCATATTAAACTGATAGTTCGGTAATTTTCACATCTGTCAACACCTGCTTTCTTTGGGATTGGAATTATTATATTCTTCTTGAAGCATGAGGGTATTTCGCCTGTCTCATATATCTTGCTCACCAGGTGGTAGAGTTTTGTCAGGACTGGCTCTCCCAACGCTGTCAGTAGTTCCAATGGAATGTTGTCTACTCCCGGGGCCTTGTTACGACTCAGGTCTTTCAGTGCTCTGTCAAACTCTTCACGCAGTATCGTATCTCCCATTTCATCTCCATCTACATCCTCTTCCATTTCCATAATATTGTCTTCAAGTACATCGCTATTTTATAGACACTCTATATACTCCTTCCACCTCTCCGATTTCCCTTCTTTGCTTAGAACTGGGTTTCCATCTGAGCTCTTGATATTCATACAAGTGGCTCTCTTTTCTCCAAAGGTCTCTTTAATTTTCCTGTAGCCAGTATCTATCTAACCCCTCGTGAGATAAGCCTCTACATCCTTACATTTGTCCTCTAGCCGTCCCTGCTTAACCATTTTGCACTTCCTGTCGATCTCATTTTTGAGACGTTTGTATTCCTTTTTGCCTGCTTCAATTACTGCATTTTTGTATTTTCTCATTTCATCAGTTAACTTCAATATATCTCCTGTTACCCAAGGATTTCTACTAGCCCTCGCATTTTTACCTAGTTTATGCTCTGCTGCCTTCACTACTTCATCCCTCAAAACTACCCATTCTTCTCCTACTGTATCTCTTTCCCCCATTCCTGTCAGTTGTTCCCTTATGCTCTCCCTGAAACTCTGTACAACCTCTGGTTTAGTCAATTTATCCAGGTCGCATCTCCTTACATTCCCAACTTTTTGCAGTTTCTTCAGTTTTAATCTACAGTTCATAACCAGTAGATTGTGGTCAGAGTCCACATCTGCCCCTGAAAATGTCATACAATTTAAAACCTGGTTCCTAAATCTCTGTCTTACCATTATATAATCTATCTGAAACCTGTCAGTATCTCAGGCTTCTTCCATCTATACAACCTTCTTTCATGATTCTTGAACCAAGTGTTGTCTATGATTACGTTGTGCCCTGTGCAAAATTCTACCAGGCGGCTTCCTCTTTCATTTCTTACCCCCAAACCATATTCACCTACTATGTCTCCTTCCCTACCTTTTCCTACAACCGAATGCCAGTCACCCATGAGTATTAAATTTTCGTCTCCCTTCACTATCTGAATAATTTCTTTTATTTCATCATACAATATCTTCAATTTCTTCGTCACCTGCAGAGGTAATTGGCATATAAACTTATACTACTGTAGTCGGCGTGGGCTTCGTGTCTATCTTGCCCACAATAATGCGTTCACTATGCTATTTGTAGTAGCTTACCCGCACTGCTATTTTTTATTCATTATTAAACCCACTCCTTCATTACCCCTATTTGATTTTGTATTTATAACCCTGTATTTGCCTGACCAAAAGTCTTGTTCCTCCTGCCACCGAACTTCACTAATTTCCACTATATCTCACTTTAACATATCCATTTCCCTTTTTAAGTTTCCTATCTTTCCTGCCCGATTAAGAGATCTGACATTCCACGCTCCGATCCATAGAATGCCAGTTTTCTTTCTCCTGGTAATTATACTAACTTTTAAATACATATTGGTGATTCCACTTTGGCTTTTTTGAGGTAATGTCATGGAAATCAGTAATAAATGTCCAATTTCTAACAAAACCTTACTTTAACGAATCAAAGAAAAATAACAACGAACGTTTGTGTGTATCATTAGTCCCTGACTGCACACAAACAACATAATGACATTGACAGGTAAACGTACAAAAAATTGCCTATTTTCGTAACCAAGGTGGTTTGTCGTACAACTACACGGGAGAGTCTTCTGGATATCAATTTTACCAGATCTTTATTACTAAAAGGTCAGTATATTTACTTAAAGAGAGTTCCAATATATTCCCCCTGGCCAGCCTCCGAACAATAAGAAACGGCTACATTTCATTGTGACAGTTTCAAAAACAATCGTGATAGCTATCGCTTATTCTTATAGTTACTGTATAAGGCCTTCATTTCTCACAAATTTTTTATACGTACCTTTATTTCTCACTCAATGTCTTACGTCGATTCAAATAGACTTTTTGTGTTTGAATGCGTGTGGTTCCGCAAAACTTTTGATATTTGCAAAATATTGACCAATTTCATAATTTATGCGGGCTCGCATTGCTAGTTATCATTGTATCACTTCTCCATCGGGAGTTCTGATAGCTCTGTTTACGCGTGACTCCAGATTAAAAAAAGCAATAACCATAGATATCGTTTTCCTTTTTTGTTGCAGCATGAGACCTTCATTTCGTTACAAATACCGTAGAGTTAATTTTTCAGAATAACACTTCTTATGATTATTCAATAAATATTCATTCATTTTTATTTGAATGAGCGTAGTTCCCGTAAAACTTTAATGTGGGTGGAAACGTTGAATAAGAACAGAATTATGAAGGCTTCATGGCGCTAGTTCTCGATGTATCACATCGCCAATGTCTTTTAAGGTTTATGCTCTACGTGTGTTCATATAAAAGGAGCTGCAGAAAACAGTATTTCAATAGAATGTCGATTTAGAACCTATTCTGTTCTTAAAACAAAAAGCAAGCGATATATGAAAAAATCAGTATACATAACAATAAAGTCACATCCGGTACATTACTCACTAATTTTCACTTCCTTTCACAGCCTCCTGTCAAACTAAGAAGAAACGCGAGGTGACTCTTTCTCATACAAAGTAGTTTTAAGTACATGGGTCCTTCGAAAGTGAAAGATATTTATTTTCCTCTGTCACGAGTAATGATGATTTATAATGGCAAACTTTGTAGTGTAAGAAGGAAGTAAGTGGTCCGAAACTTTGTGTGTCAGACTGTTAATGGATAAGATAAGGCAGCATTCCATTCGGCTTTACGTCCAACATCACCAGCAGTTACCTTAGCTCTAGTGTTTCCTTATGCTGGCCGTTCTCTCGGTCCAGGTTCTCAGTGGCTCTGCTCATCCTGCCCTCACGAAAGCCAGCTCGGGACCTGCCCCTGTGATAACTGCATGCCCGCTGCCCTCAAAGCCGGGCGTCCATAGGCAGTCCGGCCGCCAAACTTGGCGGATGGTCCGGCAAACGGCCCTCAGTCCGCAGGAGGGTAAGTGTCTGCCCCACTTCAAGTTGCACCACGCTACGCCGCTCTGGAATTGAGTTCGCTGCGAGGAACCCAACCCGCTAACATGCGGGAAGCCTCATAATTAAGCCGGGTGAGAATAGTCTCCAAAGTTCTTCTACTACTTACAAGGGGACCCGCCATACCGTAAATCACGGATTTTTAATGCGCTTCAAATATGTTGTACAAGCACTTACCCTGAGTACCTGGCTATTCGATTTTTTAGCGACGGGCCTTGGTTTTTGAGAAAACTGATTTTGGAGTCCATTGCGTGATTTGTATACCCGTAACGTTACATACATTCCGAGCCTGTCAGCATAGCTCAGCCGTAAAGGTTCACGGCTACCGCGCTGGAGGTACACGTGTTCGAATCCTGCTCCCATATGTCTTTTTTATGTTTGCAAGAACTGTCCGGAAAATTTGGTCCTGACGTTCAAAAACGCGTAGACGAATTAACTGGGAACCACAGAAACGCAGTCGTGTCCTGCATGAAATCCGGAAAGTTCACGAAACTGGTGTACGAAGAGTTTTTGCGTTCCGTAATTCTTCCATACGTGGGACAGAAAAATATTTTGTACATTATCGATTCGTGAGGAGGGCAAATCGATTCACTGGTGAAAGGAAAGTGAGCACCTGCACTCTAAAAGTGGTCCGATCAAAGTGTACTCCTTAATGCCAGGTCTGTGATGTTTATTTTTACCTACAGGTGAAACTCTTCACGAAAATTATTGGGAATGCTCCCGACTTAATGAAAGACAATAGAGATCGAGTGTAGGAAAGATTCGGTAAAATTACATTCGCTAATACTACATCAATTCAGCGCACCTAATTTTGAAAGCTTGATTAGATACGAATGGTTCGCATCGAAATTATAAAATGATAGAGAAATCTTTTTGACTGCAAAAGAATTGTGTTTCCCGGTATCGCTAATAAAGAAACCGTGAGTCTGCAAGACGGTTGCTTTCATAAAATGCGCCTGGTGCTGCGAAAATTTGTGCTTTGGTGGTTTCTATGATAAGTATCACCCACAATATTGTTCTGGTACATCAAGCAATGTGGACGGTAAAGAATAAGATTTTGTAATATTGTATGATAGAAAAAATTAATAACCGAATATATCTTTATAATTTCGCACAACTTGCATTGTTTGTTGATATTCTTTGAAATAAAATTGAAAAATATGGTCGATTTTGAAAAATAATTACAATAGCAGGATTCGAACATGGTCCTTCCACCGCGGTAGCCGTGGACCTTTAGCGCTGCGCTACGCTGACTTGTTCGGAATATATGTAATGTTACGGGTATCCAAACCACGCAACGACCTTCAAAATCGATTTTCTCAAAAGCCAAGGCCCGTCGCTAAAAAACCAGATAGCCAGGTACTCAGGGTAAGTGCCTCTACAACATATATGACGCGCAGCAAAATCCGTGATTTACAGTATGGAGGGTCTTCTTGTTAGATTAATGCTTCCAGATTTAAGTAACTTTGAGAGGTAGTCGTAAGGATTTATCGTTTGAAAGACATATCTTCGACATAGGTTCGATAAAGATAGAAGCTGAAAAGCTGACTAAATGAATTAAATTTTGTGCCACAGCCGGGTCTCCTGCTTACTAGACACATGTACTAGGAACAATGCTACAGTGGTATCCAGGTTAGCACATCTGACTAGTAAGCAAGAGACTGGGTTCAAGTCCAGCCTGTGGCATGGATTTTAATTCACTGCTTCAGCTTCTATCTTTGTCGAAAATAATTGTTTTGTTTTGTTTATTAGCAGGTACGTGCCTGCAGTCTTGGGAACTATCGAAATTACCACACCACAGTACCGTACTATTCTTCCTGAGGACCTAAAATAACATGACACAGGTAACTGACAAAGTATTTTGTGTAGTAATTAATTCTCTGAATTTGCAGAGGGATGCTCCAGGAATACAAAATGAATTTTACGGGGACAACGCATTGAAATATGAAACAGTGTCTAGGTGGCGAAGATAGTTCTAGGGTCGGTCAACACATCGGCGTGATGAAGAACAGGCAGAGCGTCTCTCTGAAGTCCGTCCCGATAGCTGAGTGGTCAGCGTGGCGGATTGCCGTCCTACGGAACAGCGTTCGATTTCCGGCTGGGTCGGGGACTTTCTCCACTCAGGGACTGAGTGTTGTGCTGTCTTCATCTTCATTTCATTCCCATCCGGCGCGCAGATCGCCCAATGTGGCGTCAAATGTAAATAAGACCTGCACCAAGGCGGCCTGACCTGTCCCGCAAGGGGCCTCCCGGCCAATGACGCCAAACGCTCATTTCCATCTCTCTGAAAAGAACCGAGAATCGCAAGAGAAGTGGCCGCTCCGTTGCTTGAAGTATGGAGCACCACAAGGTAGGTGACACGTGGGAAAATTGAATACCACGGATTAGTTTGGAATATCTTGCATGACAAGTCTTAAACATAGCCACCACGCTAGCTGATGTGTACAGACGTTGAGTCAGTCGATCAGCCGGCACTAGAGAGTCGATGTACAACTACAGACGAAGCATTACTGTACCCTCTGAGTAAAAAGAAAACAACGCACCACGAAAGAATAATCCGAATGGGACGGAAATTGCTAGATATGACGTACACGATTTTTTTTTTTTCGAGTCAGGCTTATGACTGGTTTGATGCGGCCCCCCGCAAATTAATCGCCTGTGCCGACTTCTTCATCTCAGAGCAGCACTTGCAACCTGCATCCTCAACCATTTGCTCGATGAATTCCAATCTCTGTCTTCCTTTACTGTTTTTGCCCTCTACAGCTCCATCCAGTACCATGGAAGTCATTACCCGATGTCGTAATAAATGTCCTATCATTCTCTCCCTTCTTCTTTTCAGTTTTTTCCACTTATTCTTTTCCTCTCCGATTCTGCGCAGAACCTCCTCATTCTTGCCTTATCAGTCCACCAAATTTTCCACATTCTCCTATAGCACCACATCTCAAGTGCCTTGTTCTATTTTGTTCGGTTTTTTTTTTTTTTTTTTTTTTTTTTTTTTTTTTTTTTTTTTTTTTTTTTTTTCAAACGGATCTTCTCAGAAAATTCTTCCTCAAATTGAGGCCAATGTTTAATGCTAATATACTTCTCTTGGTCACGAATGTCAATTTTGCCAGTGCTGGTCTGCTTTTGATGTCCTCCTTACTCTATCCGTCATGGGCTATTTTGCTGCGTACGTAGTACCATTCCTTGACTTCACGTACTTCGTGGCCATCAATTCTGATGTTTAATTGCTCGCTACTTCTCATTGATTTCGTGTTTCTTCGATTTACTCTCAATTCGTATCCTGTGCTCATTAGACTTCATTCTTTTCAGCAAATCATGTAATTCTTCTTCACTTTCACAAAGGATAGCAATGTCATCAGCGAATCGTATCCTTGATATCGTGTCGCGTTGAAATTTAATTCCACAGCTGAACCTTTCTTTTATTTCCATCATTGCTTCTTCGATGTACAGATTGAACAGTAGAGGCGAAAGACTACATCCCTGTGTTGCACCCTTTTTAATCCGAACATTTCCTTCTTGATCGCCCACTCCTATTGTTCCCTCTTGGCTCTTGTAGGTATTGTATATTACACGTCTCTCCCTATAGCTTATCCCTATTTCTCTCAGAATTTCGAACATATTGTACCATATTACGGTGTTCAACTCGTTTTTCAGGCCGACAAATCTAATGAACGTGTCTTGATTTTTCTTTTGTCTTGCTTCCGTTATCAACCGCAACGTCAGAATTGCTCTCTACTGCCTTTACGTTTCCTAAAGCGAAACTGGTCGTCATCTACTACGCCCTCAATTATCCTTTAGATTCTTCTGTATATTACTCTCGTAAGTAACTTTGAAGCATGAGCTGATATGCTGATTGTGCGATAATTCTCGCAATAGTCAGCTTTTGCAATCTTAGGAATAGTGTGGATGATATTTTTCCGAAAGTCGGATAGTATGTAGCCAGACTCACACAAACTAAACACCAACTTGAAGAGTCGTTGTTTGCTGTTTCCCCCAATGATTTTAGATGTTCTTATGCAATTTATCAATTAACTCTGCCTTATTTAATCTTAATTTCTCCAAAGCTCCTTCAAATTCTGTTTCTAATTCGAGATTCGCTGTCACTTCTAAATCGACCCTTGTTTCTTCTTCTATCACATCAGACGAACCTTGTCCCACATAAAGGCCTACAGTATTCTCTTTCCACCTAATGGCTCTCTCCTCTGCATTTAACAGTGGAATCACCGTTGCTCTCTTAATGTTACCACGCTTGCCACTACACCTTTATGAACCAACTGTTATTTAAAATTACTGTAAATGTTCTGAGTGTGACCGAATGTTTATGACTTGTCTTTATTTAAATATTGTTGTAATATATTAGTTTGATCCGGGAAGTGATCAATGTGAATGAAATTATGTTTGTAGAGCTTAAGGACGATGTACTTTTGGTAGGGATGGCCTTCGAACCACTGGAAAAGCAGATAACAGCAGAACGCTACGGTAGTCAAGTGGACATGGACTTCTAGAGTACGAGCTCCAGGGACTGATTCCGGACGCCATATCTCGAGTTCTTGAAGAAAGCTTACCTGCCTGTGATAGTGTATTTATCGGTTGTGTGGCTAGTAGGCTGTGGGTGGTGAGCGGACGCTACTGGCTTTAAGTTTTACGTTACATCTCGAAGGAGAAGGATACTTTTACGTTTCTGCTGGGAGAAGACAGACCTGCAAGTGGCAACGTGCGTGATTCGGTCGTCTAGGCGATTAATTCTGGGCGGTGGGCAGCTTCTAAAGGGACTTACTTTTTGAAAGGTCTGAATGTGCACCAGAGTGTTATTCTAACTTTTGCCACTTGATTTACTGAAATAGACATAATATGAGTTACTGTTTCTGCAGTGCGTGTGTTAAATTATGAGTCATCATGTTGAGCCCTGAACTGTTTTCAGAATGTCAATATTTCGTGTATTGTGATTACAAAATGAACGTAGTTGTCGCACATCTGTGATACATATTTAGTCTGAGGAATTAGTTACCATTCTCGCAACGCTCTCAACGTAAGTTTACTGCATTTGATAGGGGTATTTTCTGCTAGTGTTTCTAAAACGAATGTCGTAGGACCACTTCCCGTTTGTTAGACATGTTCATTCTTGAATAAACGTTATTCAGCATAATTCTCTGTCGTCTGTAGCAATTACAGACGGTAGAATGGTAACCTTTTTGCTAAGTTATTTGATTATTTTTACTTTGTATTCCCCAGTAATTTAGTAGCCAATAGTCTTGTCGCATTGATAACACCAGTTTCCGTCAAATCACCAAAGTTAAGCACTGTTGGGCTTCGCTAGCACTTGGATTGGGTCACTATTCGGTTCAACCGAGTGCTGTTGGCAAGCGGAGTGTACTCACCCATTGTGAGCCAACTCAGGACACACCGGTCACAAAAACTGACAACAGACGAGAGAGCAGTACGCTGATTACATGCCCAGTCGTATCTGCCTTTGGTGACGCCTAAGAGCTGAGGATGACACGGCTGCCAGTCGGTACCAATGGGCCTCCAAGGCCTGTTAAGATGGTGTTTGTTTGTGTGTTTGTTTATTTTATTAACTCTCCATTTTAGCCATTTAGACTATTTGAAGGCAGGGTCACAGCTACATATTATTATTTGCAATGAATTATCAGACTTGCACGGCTTGACTGTATGACTAGATCGAACTGTTCTAATTAAACAGAGCCGTGGATAATCACAGTCATCGCAGATAAACATGCTACTCCTATGGACGGCCGTTAGCAAGATCAAGTCAGCAACAGTAAACATCTTTTACCATCTCAAATCGATGGACTCAAAAGGGTCATACACACGCTTCCGTTGCAACGTAAACCTTGGAAGGAATGTCTCTGCTGCTTCTCTGCATAGAGCGCTCGTTTCCATGCACCGCTCAGATAGTATCTGCTATCACGGTTAAAGTTCTTCTCGCCAATTTTTATTTCAATAGCCTCCTTAATGACAGAATCGCAGTATGTGGAGGCATGGGACAGAACTTTTCTTTCATCGAACAATATTTTATGTTTGTTCGTGAGGCTATGCTCCGCAATTGCCGATTTCTCCAGTTCTCTATTCTTAATATGGCGTTGGTGTTCTACACAGTGGTCGGAAACGCTACGAATGGTCTGACCTATATAATTACTTCCACATTCACAGGGGATATTATAAATTCCAGGGACCCTGAGACCCAGACTGTCCTTAACAGGGCGCATCATCTCCTTCATTTTCTTATGAGGACGAAAAATCGGTCTTATAACCCGTCTACCCAGGACTCTTCCTATTTTGCTGGATATAGCGCCACAAAAAGGAAGAACCGCAATCAGTGTTTCATCCTGTGAGTGTGCAGCATTTCCACGATTTCCTTTTTTTCTCTTTTGTTCTTTCTGTTGAGATCACTGTCTTTATATCTCGTGCACCATAGATGGTGTATAAGACCGATTTTTCGTTCTCCTAAGAAAATTAAGGAGATGATGCGTCCTGTTAAAGACGGTCTCGGCCTGAGGGTCCCTGGAATTTAAAATATCCCCCGTGTATATGGAAGCAATTATATAGGTCAGACCATTTGTACGGTTTCCGACCGCTGTGCAGAACACCAATGCCATACGAGGTGCGGCTAGAAAAACACCGGACTGATGCTGGAAAAAACATTTATTTACAATTATTTACAATTTCATGTTATCTCCTTCAATGTACTCTCCTCCTCGGTCTCTACACCGCTCCATACGAATTTTCCACTGTTCATAGCAATGTTGCAGATCATTTTCGGTAAGTCCATACATTACTTCCGTCGCTTTTTCTTTTACTGCTTCAACAGTCTCAAATCTAGTTCCTTTCAAAGCTGACTTGACTTTAGGGAAAAGAAAAAAGTCACAGGGGGCCAAATCAGGTGAGTAGGGTGGATGATCTAAGATGGGAATGTTGTGTTTTGCCAAAAACGTCTTCACTGACAACGCACTGTGAGCTGGGGCATTGTTTTGGTGAAGGATCCATGACTTTTTCTCCACAAATCGTTCCGTTTTCTCCGTACTCGCTCACGTAGGGTAGCCAGGACGCTAATGTTGTAATGCTGATTCACTGTTTGTCCCTCTGGTACCCAATCAATGTGCATAATCCCTTTGATGTAAAATAAAAAAACAATCATCATTGCCTTGAATTTTGATTTTGACATTCGTGCTTTTTTCTGTCGTGGAGAACCAGGAGTTTTCCAATTCATTGATTGGCGTTTAGTTTCGGGATCATAAGTAAAAAACCACGATTCATCGCAAGTAATAACATTTTGTAAGAAGGTGGGATCACTTTCAATGTTTTCCAGGATGTCAGAACAAATCATTCTTCGGCGTTCCTTCTGTTCAATTGTGAGACACTTTGGAAACATTTTTGAACACACTTCGTTCATGTTGAAACTTTCATGAAGAATCTGCCTAACACTTTCCTTGTCAACTACTGTTAACTCAGACACTGCTCTGATTGTTAAACGGCGATCTTGTCGAACAAGTTTACCGATTTTTTCAATGTTTGCATCAGTTTTTGCTGACAATGGTCTGCCAGTGCGAGTGTCATCACTGGTGTCTTCGCGGCCATCTTTAAATCGTTTAAACCACTCAAACACTTGTGTTCGCGATAAACAATCATCGCCGTACACTTGTTGTAACATTACAAACGTTTCACTTGCAGATTTTTCCTAGTTTGTAACAAAATTTGATGTTAACACGCTGTTCTTTCTGTACACCCAACATTTTCCGACGCACAGACAAATCGTCAACTACTTAAAACAGACGCCACGAGCAGACTGAGTGCAGGAGGCAGATGAAACTCGAGCAGTAGGCGGAGCGAGAGTCACGTGACAGGCCACGCGACTTTCAGCCTTATTGCATTCGTTTTATTGTTTCACCAGTACTAGTCCGGTTTTTTTCTAGCCAAACCTCGTATTAAAAAGAGATAACTGGAGAAAACGGCAACTGCCGAGCACAGCCTCAAGAACAAACAGAAAATATTGTTCGAGGATACAAAAATTCTGCCGAAAGCTTGAGATTTTATGCCGAATTGACGTGGCAAGAAAACCGAGAATGTTTTACAAATATCCTGTAAATCTTCATTTTCACTGGTGATAACAACGTCCTCACCGAATCTTGCCATTGATCTCCTTTCGCCTTAAATTTTAACTCCACTCAGTTCCTTTAAGATACACTCCTGGAAATGGAAAAAAGAACACATTGACACCGGTGTGTCAGACCCACCATACTTGCTCCGGACACTGCGAGAGGGCTGTACAAGCAATGATCACACGCACGGCACAGCGGACACACCAGGAACCGCGGTGTTGGCCGTCGAATGGCGCTAGCTGCGCAGTATTTGTGCACCGCCGCCGTCAGTGTCAGCCAGTTTGCCGTGGCATACGGAGCTCCATCGCAGTCTTTAACACTGGTAGCATGCCGCGACAGCGTGGACGTGAACCGTATGTGCAGTTGACGGACTTTGAGCGAGGGCGTATAGTGGGCATGCGGGAGGCCGGGTGGACGTACCGCCGAATTGCTCAACACGTGGGGCGTGAGGTCTCCACAGTACATCGATGTTGTCGCCAGTGGTCGGCGCAAGGTGCACGTGCCCGTCGACCTGGGACCGGACCGCAGCGACGCACGGATGCACGCCAAGACCGTAGGATCCTACGCAGTGCCGTAGGGGACCGCACCGCCACTTCCCAGCAAATTAGGGACACTGTTGCTCCTGGGGTATCGGCGAGGACCATTCGCAACAGTCTCCATGAAGCTGGGCTACGGTCCCGCACACCGTTAGGCTGTCTTCCGCTCACGCCCCAACATCGTGCAGCCCGCCTCCAGTGGTGTCGCGACAGGCGTGAATGGAGGGACGAATGGAGACGTGTCGTCTTCAGCGATGAGAGTCGCTTCTGCCTTGGTGCCAATGATGGTCGTATGCGTGTTTGGCGCCGTGCAGGTGAGCGCCACAATCAGGACTGCATACGACCGAGGCACACAGGGCCAACACCCGGCATCATGGTGTGGGGAGCGATCTCCTTCACTGGCAGTACACCACTGGTGATCGTCGAGGGGACACTGAATAGTGCACGGTACATCCAAACCGTCATCGAACCCATCGTTCTACCATTCCTAGACCGGCAAGGGAACTTGCTGTTCCAACAGGACAATGCACGTCCGCATGTATCCCGTGCCACCCAACGTGCTCTAGAAGGTGTAAGTCAACTACCCTGGCCAGCAAGATCTCCGGATCTGTCCCCCATTGAGCATGTTTGGGACTGGATGAAGCGTCGTCTCACGCGGTCTGCACGTCCAGCACGAACGCTGGTACAACTGAGGCGCCAGGTGGAAATGGCATGGCAAGCCGTTCCACAGGACTACATCCAGCATCTCTACGATCGTCTGCATGGGAGAATAGCAGCCTGCATTGCTGCGAAAGGTGGATATACACTGTACTAGTGCCGACATTGTGCATGCTCTGTTGCCTGTGTGTATGTGCCTGTGGTTCTGTCAGAGTGATCATGTGATGTATCTGACCCCAGGAATGTGTCAATAAAGTTTCCCCTTCCTGGGACAATGGATTCACGGTGTTCTTATTTCAATTTCCAGGAGTGTATTTTCATTTCTTCTTAGATATATAGATTGAACAGCAGGAGTGAAAGACTACATCCCTCTTTTACACTCTTTTTAATCCGAGAACATCGTTCTTGGTCTTTCAGTCTTATTATTCCCTCTTGGTTCTTGAACATGCTGTTCATTACCCCTCTTTCCCTATTCCTTACACCAATTTTTCCCAGAATTTCGAACAGCTTGCCCCATTTGACATTGGCGAATCCTTTTTCCAAGGTCGACAAATCCTATGAACGTGTCTTGATTTTCTCCAGTCTTGATTCCATTATCAGCCGCTATGTCAGAACTGCTTCTGTAGTATCTTTACGCTTCCTGAAGAAAAACTTATTGTCATCTGACACATCCTTTTTCTTCTAGTTTCTTCTGAATATTATTGTTGTCAGCAACTTAGATGCGTGAGCTGTTAACCTGACGGTGCGGTAATTCTTGCAGTTGTCGGCTCTTGCAAACTTCGGAGTTTTGTGGACGATGTTTTCCCGAAAATCTCATACATTCTACACTCCAACGTGTCAATTTGGTGCTCCTTCCCCGAAGGTTTTAGAAGTTCTGATGGAATTTGATCTTAAGAAGTCAAAATCAACTTGAAATTCTGTTTCTAATACAGGATCCCAATCAACTCCTGTTTCGTCTTCTATCATGTCATCAGACAGGTCCTCTGCCTCATAGAGGCCTTCAGTGTACTCTTTCCACCTATCCGCTCTCTGCTCTATATTTTCAGTGTAATTTCCATTGCATTCTTGATGTTGCAGCTTTCACTTTTAATTTCAACGAAGGTTGTTTAGATTTTTCTACACGCGAAGTCAATTATTTCATTCCCGTTTTCGTCATACGTCATGTAGCCATTTCGTCTTAGCTTCTGGCACTTCCTGTTTATTGCGCCCATACGTGACTCGTATTTCTATATTCCCGAGTTTCCCTGCACATTTTTAAGCTTCATTCTTTCGTCAGTCAACTGAAGTATTTCTTAAATTACCCATTTTTTCTTCGCAGTTACTTCTGCTGTACCTATGTTTTCCCTTCCAACTTCCGTGATTCACATTTTAGAGAAGTCCATTCTTCTTCGCCTGAACAGCTTGCTCATTTAATGTCTCTGTATCTAGCTTACCTCTTCATTCCGTAGTATTTCCATGTCCCACTTCATCCCACATTGTGTCTGACTATTCTCTTAAGCTTCAGCCTAATCTACTTTACCAAGAATTATGATCTTAGTCCATATCTGATCCTGGGTACGCATTACAATCTTGTACTTGTTTTCGGAAACCCTGCCTGTTCGTGATGTATTCCACCTGAAATGTCCCAGAATCTCCCAGCTTTTTCATGTCTACCTCCTCCTTTTGTGATCCTTGATCAGAATATTTGCTATTATTAGCAGAAATTCTTTGCAGAACTCAGTGTTAGTCCACTCTCATTCCTACTACATAGCCCATACTTTCTTTTACTCCTTCCCCTACAACCGCTTTCCAATCCCACATGATTATTGGATTTTATCGTCCTTTACGTATTGAATCACCTGTCCAATATCCTAATTTTCTTTCTCTACCTGTTCATCATCTGCTTTTGTTGTCGGCGTGTATATCTGTAATTTTGTTGACGGTGTTGGTTAGCTGGCGATTCTGATTGAGAACAACTCTAATACGGTACTGTCCATAGTAAGTCATTCTCTGCCTTGCCTTCCTATTCATAACGAATCCTACTCCCGTTACACCATTTTTTGCTGTTTTTGCTATTACACTACACTCATCTCACCAGAAATTCTTGTCTTCTTTGCATTTCACTTTTCTGAATCCACTTTATCTAGATTGAGCCTTAGCATTTTCCTTTTCGCATTTTATAGATTTCTTATCACGTTGAGACTTACGAGATTCCACGTTCCGAATTGTGAAACTTTACCTTTTCGATGATAATTCAGACTTTTTCTCGTGGTCATCTCCCCCTTGGTAACCCTCTCCCGGAAGTCCGAATGGGGACTATTCCAGAATCTTTTGCCACTGGAGAGATCATCATGAATCTTTTCAATTATAGGCCATACGCTCTGTGGATACTCATTATTTGTCTGTAACAAAGTGGTTTCTGTTGACTTCTGCATCCTGATTTCGTTGATCATTGCTGATCATTCCTTCTTTGAGAGGCAGAGTGACTGGAAACTAATCCGCTTTCTCCGCCACCCTCGTTGACAAGGCTGTTGGCAGAATGGGATTGCCTTCTTATCCCGGAAGTCTCCGGCCGTCAGCTATTACTGCCACGTAAAAGACAAGTAGAATGACAAAACTGTTCATTAACTACAATTGAACTGAATAAAGCTACTTCAATGAAAAAAAAAGTTAATTTTTCACTTGAAACTATGCGTAGTTGGGAAAATATTTTTCTAGGATTTGATGAAATAATACATTTAATACGTGTGGAAAGAAATCACTCTATACAATATAATTCAGTAATACGTTTTACATTTTACTTTTTTTTAAATTTGATGTCTAAAAACTTATTTTCCTTTCTATTATTCACTGAGCTGCCCAGGGTTATCATTTTGCTGCATCAGTAGGTCGTGGCCAAAGGAAAGCCAGACCTAAACATGTGTATATGCAGACCGAAGCAACGGATGAAAATTTGTACCAAGGGTTGAATCCCAGTTCCGGTACAAATTTAGATTTGTCACCTCGGTCTGCATATATAAACAATGTATTTGAAACAGTACCCCTCAAATTACACGCGAAAATCAGTCTGCATGTACCGACTACCCAACTGTAATGCAAACTTTCGTAATATTACCTAACAACTACAGTAGTAAGCAGCACCTATGGTTCGTCAAACTATATTTTTTTCGCACCTTTCCTTGGAGATTCCATAAAATGAACGTTGGAGCTGCTTATCGCAGGCAATTACAGCGTACAGAATGAGATTTTCACTCTGCAGCGGAGTGTGCGCTGATATGAAACTTCCTGGCAGATTAAAACTGTGTGCCCGACCGAGACTCGAACTCGGGAGTTCGAGTATCGGTCGGGCACACAGTTTTAATCTGCCAGGAAGTTTCAATTACAGTGTGCATTTACATATGCCAATACTTTTTCACAATGTGACATGTAAAAGGGATCCAACGGCGCTAAACAATTTTTGTAGCCTCATCATAAGTCATGAACCGATTAATACATCAGTATCACATGCAAGAATGTAACCGAACCTTCGCTATTGGAGTTGTAGCAGACCGCAATTATGGAACATGTGTGGTTACTACAGACAAGCCATTTTTTCTTCAGACTAGGAACAGGAGAAGAATCAACGCAAATGAGAGACTTAATAAATGGTGCAAGATTGAAGGAACATTAATTAAATATATTAAAGTTCAAGGAGATATTACTGTATATTATCATGCTTAATAAAGAGAACCATCCTTATCTATCCCGTGAGATTTTTTTTATAATAAAACACAAATCATGTACATTAATGGGTGCGGGAGTTCTGACTCCTGGGGAGGTGGGTGGGAGCTACTCTTGCTGTGTGCACCGCCATATTGGCGGGTGACCTTGAACGAGCTTTGCTTGGCAGCCGCAGCGCAGCAGCAAGATGATACACATAACCTTCGGTGTGCAGAACTCAGCCAGTTGCTTTCTTAAACAAATGTTTCTGATGAGAATTAATTTTAGCTTACACAGTTGATACGAACACTAACAACACAACACAGAAACTAAATTGTAAAATCCTGCCATTTTTCGAATCAAGAACAGAAAGTGACTTCCTCACGTCTGCTATACTTTGCTGTGAATGGAAAACTTACAGCACACAAAAATAAATTCGTGCACATACAAATTTCTGTCACTCTGCTACTGAACGTAGTTCATGAAAATATGCTGTCTAACCACTAAAATTAATGTCATGTTCACAAAATAAACTTCCTTACTCTTACACAAGTATTTACTCTTTTATACACCATCATTTCAATCAATTATTTACCCTAATAGTACATCAGATCACAGTGGCGGCAATTGCAGCCGCAGCTTCAGAGGTGAAGGGCAGACAAACTCTAGGGTGAGCCATATAACTGCAGTCCAACTACATTGCCACGCAATGCCAAAGGAAGTTGCAAAAATGTGTATATATGGAGCACAGTTCTGGTTATGCGAATTCGGATCAATGACAATATCAAAGCCAGAACCGGCCACTAAATCGTAATAGAATCAATGGGACTCTGTAAACACTCTACCAACTACAAACCGGAAAACTACGAATGACCATTTTACGCCAAAGAATGATGGTCACGGGTAGGTGTTGGAGCAGCAAGAAAATGAGACCCGCTCCATTATAATGACGGGAGTGGCATATGTAATGAACTATATTATTATACTAGTTTGCCTGTGAAAGAGGCGCAGTCGGTTGTACAGACACATGTGGGCGGCATATTTGTTGAGAAGTTCAGCAAACGAGTATTTCTATGGTTGTACTGTATTTCAGTTTGTACAAGGGAGTGTGCGAACCTCCAGAAGTACTCATTTTGTCAGTTACACAATAAAAAAAATGGGCGCAAATGGCACCAGTTCAAAAAGATGTAAAGAAACATGGCCATACACCTTCATGAGTAGAATATGAGGTAGTTCAAAGTGTGTTTCTACTGGCTGATAATTTAGTAGTAGACTGTATTTGAGGAATAGACGTCGTGTTTTTGTGGGACACCGAAAATGACTTTCCTCAGAGTAGTATTATATTAAGAATGATGGTAACAATGTCATTTATTGCGAAGGGATGCTGGTCGTGGTAAATTTTGCCAGAGCATTACGTTGAAGGTCATCCCCATTCCATGTTACTTTAAAATGAACATAAACAGCCTCCAAGGCCATAACTCATTTTTTTAGGGTACCGGTATCGGTATGTTTGACTCCATCTTCAGACTTCACACCATGAGTGTAGGCGGTGGCGGTGAACGGAGCAGGCGTTACGACTCCACGAACAGTAGTTTGTTGCGGTCGAGACGTTATGGTCATTTTAAAGTAATGAAAAAAATAATTGTTCTCCAAGCAAAATGTTCTCAAAAATGGCCTGTTCCATGTATTGCTGAATAAGTATTTAACAAATTAATAGATCTGATTGTTTAAAGGTTAGCCGGTAATCTGAAGTGAGAGTCAGTGCTCTTGAGTTTACATACATTTAGGAAGAGAAACTTATGGCAATTAGTCTTTATCAATGTCGGCTTGACGTATTTCCCACAAAAGCTATTGTCACAGCTCATACTCCATACCATCTGTGAAGACGTTTACTGACTAAATTCTTAGCATAGTTATACTCAGTTACTTGTACGTATATTGACATCACTTCTTAGCTAAGCTGCGCTAGGAAGAAATTCAACTCTTAAGTATATGGACTATGTAAATTCTCACAGTGACTGCCTTTTAGAACTATATTTTATATTTTGCCCTAGCATGAACGTGCAGTGTGTATATACGATATAGGAATCAAGATTTGAAATCAACAATCCCATATTTTACCGATTTACGCCATCTTGTGATTCTTTACTGACCGCCTTCTACTGGGCTGAAAATTCCTACAAATTCGTAAGGGTACAGTTCGAGGACATATGCAGTGTCTCGAAGCAATAAAACAACATCCTAAATTATTGTATATGTTACTGAAAATACAAATCGTTGCTGCTTCTCCTGTGTCAACTATTGACCATGTAAACCGAAGAAGAATCCGCTGAATCTAATAGAAGACTCACTGCTTCCAAGGATATTGCGTCAGCCTGGAGTGGAAGTTGATGATTTTGACACCCACTGGCGAAGAAGGCACGCTTCATCGGTACCTCTGCTTTCCGAGATGGCGGTGACGCAGACGTGCGTCTTTTATTTCACAGCGTTTTGGAGACTTCTCAATCCCTCCCAGACCAGTGCCCGTGTTGCCCGCTCAGGTGGATGTCGGTTGGTTGCGTAGTCGTGTTGAATGCTTAACTTCACCCTCCAGTACGGTAGGCCATCAGACCCTTGCGACGCTGGAGCTTAGAGTTGCTTCCACCCTGGGCCACAGTGGTGTTGGTTGTCTAACCATCAGCTCTGGTTGCTATGTTTACATCAGTACTGGACGCTGGACTCCATCAGTAGAGGATTTGGTTCTGTCATTGTCTTGTAGGGCAGCAAGTGCAATATTAAAACTAGAACAATCTCACTCATAAGATGTTAATAATAACCAAAGAATCGAGTGCGAACCACATGAACGCCAAAGCTAGTGGGCGTGGAGTATTAGTAAGAAGAGGCGCTGCTCTACGACTCATTCTGCTCTTACCGAGACGCCTGCAGTCTTCAGTTTCAGTACATTTGTTTAACGAATTTGTTGCTGGGTCTTTACTGCTTCGTCAATCTCTTGCTAGTCGTTGTTGCGTCCTACCTAGCATCTGTTGTGTATCGTTACAGTAGTAACAAAGGCGGTTCTGTCTGCACTGTTCCAACAATTTTCTGACGAACTGGTGGCAATGTAGAGAAACAAATGCTTTATCATTGTGAGAAAAACAGAGGCGAGCGAGTGTGCTTGTACTACACCAGTTCACTACTACCATCTCCACGTCATTGTAACAAGCCTGTGCGTAGCATACAAAGGATGGCACCTGGCTCTGAGGGTTTAACTAAAAACTGAAAGAAAAAAAGACCAAACTTTGTCAGTATATTAATGTTAACATTGTGAAGTCTCAGAATGATCTAATAAATATATATCGCTAAATAGGTGCGAATTTTTGGCAAAAATCGGCATTATTACGAAAAACTGAATGCTCTAAATATTAGACTCAGAGAGATGAAAATTAGTACGCAACCTAGCAAGTAAAATTACCATACGGGGTGTCCCATTTATCTTGACTACCCTAAATAGCTGTTTGTCCAGATACAAGTTATAAACTGTTTCAACCAAATGTTCTTTAGCCGTCAGTGGGAGACCAATCACCATGACTGCCTTCGTTGTAGCTTTGTTTTTTACAAAGCTATGATCAGCGGTATGACTTTTTTAAATGGCACTCTGTACTACTTATTCGGTAATTCATTTCCTCTTATAAAGACCGATTCAAAAATGTATCACAATGTTGTAGTCACTGAAACACAACTGTCGGCCGGGGTGGCCGAGCGGTTCTAGGCGCTACAGTCTAGCTACGGTCGCAGGTTCGAATCCTACCTCGGGCATGCATATGTGCGATGTCCTTAGGCTACTTAGGTTTAAGTAGTTCTAAGTTCTAGAGGACTGATGACCTCAGAAGTCCCATTGTGCTCAGAGCCATTTGAACCATTTGTTTAAAAGACAACTTTATTAATTACATAACAAGACATTGACTTTGAGACCGGGATCACAAACTCGTCCACTTGCTGGAGTTGTCAGAAAACAAATGAAAAGCAAGTAATGACGTACAGTAGATCATTCGAAGGTGGTCAGAGTGGTGACCCTGGACACCGACACACTGGTGCACCCGCTGAATGAAAGAATTATTTACTGCTTCTAGTGTTGCCTGCTGAAGAGAATTACAAGAAAGCACGATACGTTCCTGTATGTCCTCTGGAGTTGTTGGAATGTCGGGATAGACAACGTCATTAATTCATCCCCAAAGAAAAAGGCCAGAGGATTTAAATCAGGAGACCTAACAGGCCAAGTAACTATTCCTCCTCGACCAATCCAACTGGCAGGATACCTTCGGTTTAGAACACGACGTCCACAGAAGTCTTAATGTGCTGGACATCCCATCGTGTAGATACCACATAAGCATTCTCGTTCTTAGCGGCACTTCATCCAGAAGAGGAGGAAGAATTCGTCTGAGGAAGTTGGCATACGCTGTGCCGTTTAGACTACCATTGATCAAATAAGGGTCAATAATTTTAGTTCCAATCGTTCCACACCGGACGTTAACCCTCCACTGACGCTGATGTTCCACTTGCCTAAGGCATCGTGGGTTGTCGCTGGACCAATAATGCATGTTCTTTGCATTTACCTGTCCTTTGTTTAAGAAGGAACATTCATCGGTAAACAGAACATTGGGGAAGAAGTTCGGGTTGACGAGAATTTGCTGCTGTGTCCACTGACAGAACTGTACACGATTCTGGAAATCATTGACTTGACTTAATTCCTTTGGCCCCTATGGGAGCATAGGGCATCCAGGAGAACTCGCCATCCGTCTCTGTCTTTTGCCATTTGCCTCAATTCTGCCCAGGTCTTACCAAGTCTTTTTGCTTCCCCTTCCACTGTCCTCTTCTATGTGCCCCTTAGTCTTCCTCTCTTCCTTGTTCCCTGGGGATTCCATTCCAGTGTTTTTTTCTCGATGGCTCCACCTGGTTTTCTCAAGGTGTGCCCTAACCAGCCCCACTTTCTCTCTCGTATCTGGTCTTCTATAGGTATCTGGTTCGTTATTTGCCAGAGCTCATCATTACATATTTTTTCTGGCCACCAGATATTCATGATGCGTCGAAGACATCTATTTATGAAGCTTTGTGACTGGGTTGTTATCTTTTTATCCATTTTCCAGCTATCACTGGCGTACAGAAGGACAGCATTCACATTTGTATTAAAAATATGGATTTTTGTTTTGTGTGTGATATTTCTATTTTTCCATATTGGATACAATTGTATGAAGGCAGCATTTGCCTTTTTAATGCGGTTTTTCACGTCATCTCCAGCTCCACCATCTTTCGCCACTATACTACCCAGATACAGGAATGAGTTGACAGTCTCCACTCGCTGCTCACCTATTAACAGGGGCACCTCCATGTTCCCTGAATTTACTCTCATTTCCTTTGTTTTTCCTGTATTTATCTTGAGGCCAGCAGTCTCTGCTTCTTTCAGCAAGTTTAATTTAGCTTGCATATCAGTCAGCCTTGGAGCTAATAAAACTATGTCGTCTGCAAAATCCAAATCCTCCAGACGTTCGTGGATCCCCCACTGGATTCCTCGTCTCCTGCCTGCTGTGACTCTTCTCATAACAGAGTCTAGAATGAGTAGAAAAAGTGTTGGTGACAAAATGCAACCCTGCCGGACTCCAGTTGTTACTTTTATGGGCTCTGTCATATTTCCCTTGTGGAGTACGCAGCATTCGTAGCCATCATATAGATCTTTTATGATGTTTAAGATCTTCTGTGGTATACCATACTTCCGCAACATCTGCCAGAGCACTTTATGTTTCACGGAATCGAAGGCCTTTTGAAAATCAATGAATGCCAGGTACATGGTTGCTTGGAATTCTTTGCTTTGCTCTAAGATGATCCTAAGAGTGTTAATAAGATCAACACAGCTGCGTTGCGCCCTAAAACCGGCCTGTTCTTTACGCAGTCGCTTTTCAAGGGATTCTTTAATTCTGTTTAAAATAATTCTGGTGAGGACCTTACTGGGCACTGACAACAATGTAATACCACGCCAGTTGTTACAGTCTGACAAATTTCTCTTTTTTGGGAGCTTTACCACCAAGCCCTTTTTCCACTCCTTTGGAGATTTCTCTTCAAGCCAAATATGCTTCAGCAAAGGACGGAGCATTTTAACAGTACTTTCAATATCGGCTTTTAAGAGTTCTGGTGCTATGTTGTCTAGGCCAGGAGCCTTTGTATTTTTTAGTGTTTTCAAGGCAATCCTAATTTCGTCCATTGTGGGGCACTGCAAATTTATATCCTGATCTTCTTCGACTTCCTCTGGAACATCTCTTACCTGTTCCTCTTGGTTGTCTTCATAATTTAACAGTTCCCTGAAGTGCTCCTCCCATCTCTGTAGCTGTGCCTGTTGAGTTGTAAGCATCACACGATTCTTGTTCTTAACTGGTCCTTCATGTCTGAAGTTCTTCATTCACAACCGTTTCGTAATGTTGTAGAGCTCTTTCATATTTCCTTGTCTTGCTGCCTCTTCTGCTAATTTTGCTTGCTCATCTATCCATTTCCTTTTATCTCGACGTAGCAATGTTTTCACTTTTTTGTTCGTCTCCATGTATTCTTTATGCGCTTCGCTCTTCTGCGCTCTTGTCTTACAAAAATATAACTTAAGTTTTAGTTCTTTCCTGTGGCTGATTTCATTCCACGTAGCATCGGAGTTCCATTCCTTCCTTTGATGTGCTTTAAATCCTAAGATTTTTTCTCCCACATCTAAATAACTGTTCTTGATATTTTGCCAGCATGTTTCAATTCCCTCTTCCATAAAGTTTTCTTCAAAGAGGACCTGGAATCTTTTTTGTAGTTCAAGGGCAAATGTTTCTTTTATCTGTTGGTCTTTGAGTCGTGCCACCTCTATTTTCTTGCACCTATGATTGCGCTTGGTTCTATTTGCCACTATCTTCAGTCTGAATTCCGCCAACACTAGGTGGTGGTCACTTCCAACGTCTGCCCCTCTTCTATTTCTGACATCTAACAGAGAGTGTCGGAACTTGCGGCTTATGACTATGTGGTCTATTTGATTTTCGGTAACGTGGTCTGGAGAAACCCACGTTATCTTATGGCACTTACGATGTGGAAGCAATATGCCTCCAATGACTAGGTCATGTTCAGCGCATGTATCTATCAACAGTTCCCATTTACATTCCTGATCCCCATGCCATGCACGTTCATGATATGTTCAAGCCCTTCATTTTCTGAACAAACTTTTGTGTTCAAGTCACCCATTACAATTTTTATGTCCCTAGAATTTGATTGTCTAAGGACTCCTTTAAGCTCTGTATAAAATGAATCTTTTAATTCTCCTTTAGCTATTTCAGTAGGTGCATAGCATTGAATTACAGTGATATATCGTACATTTGTTTTGAAGCGTTCGGTTATTATCCGTTCTGAGACTGGTTTCCACTCCAGTAAGCACTTCTTGCTGCTTTTAGATAGTAAGAGCCCTACACCATTCCTATGCATCGCGTCCTCACCTGTCTGACCCGCATACAGCAACACTCCACTATTTTCTGTTTGGAATTCCCCAGGTTCTGGCTACCTTACTTCACTTAGTCCCAATATATCTAGTCGATAGTTCTCCATCTCTTTTTCAACCTATCAGCCTCCCTGCCTGTCTCAACGTCCTTACATTCCAAAAACCGATACGGGTTCTCCTTTTCAGGCCAAAGGTCATATCCTTAAGATCCATCCGGCTGTTTCTCCTTTTAGTTTCTGTGATATGTGTTTTTTGGTGGTGCGGGTTATCAGCCCACAGCCCCCGAGTGTCCTGGTGGGGCTGCCACCTCATGGCCAGGACACCTGCCAAGGTTTAATTTCAGGGCCGTTCCCCTTAGATTGCTTGTCTTCACCACGACTACAGAACGCTATCCATCCCTTCGCAGTAAGTCCTATGTGCATCAACGTTATCCTGGTTTCTAAGGATCTTCCGCTGTCCACATTAGGGGACTGTGTCTGCTGCCACACAATCACAAGGAGGAAAAGGAAAGGAAGGGAAGGGAATGTATAGGATGGGACAGAACAGAATAGGATAGGACAGGATACTAGACGGGACGTTGTGAAACACACTTTGTCTGGATCCTCTATGGAGACCTGTCCGGCTTGGGAGGCCGTGCCGGTAGTTACACCACAACCGGCATAGCCCTCCACTTTATTGGATCACACAAACCCCCTCGCCCACACGGACAGTGTTTCGCTAAGGCGGTGTCTCCCATGCAGGTATTGATGTAGGTGTACGTGGTAAGTATGGAAACGGTGACGTGTAAGAATAAGATGTACACTGGTTTTAGGAGTGCAAGTCTCGTGTTCAAGCTGTCGTGTGCTCACATGTGGAATCATAGCAACGGAAGAGAGAACAGGAACTTCGGCAGCTTCGTCTGTGCGAGTGCTACGGCGCTTGCGTTGTCGTGGGTTGAAACTTCCCGTTTCCTGAAGCGTCGCAACAAGACGAGAAAACATCCGTCGTGAAGGTAGGTTCTCGTCAGAATATCGCTCTCTGTACAGTTCCGCTGCCTGCGTAATATTTCGCCTACTTTCGACAACAACAACAATAAAAGAAACGTTATGGCGATGCAGTTTGTGGGAAGGACATCCTTTACCGCATGCCTACTCTACACAACAGTATTTAAAAGGGCTAAACTACTGTGGTAAGTGTATCCGTACATAAGAAAACAGTATTACAATTACTATTCTGATAACTTACATTCCCCATAGATGAGCAGTATTTCTACCTTCTCTTCGTTGGTGTACATTCTACTCACACAACTCTTCAACTGACAATGGTTGACGGAATGACGGATGTGCATTATGCTTAAATTTACATTTTTCCTCTGTCAACGTCAGCACGTGGATGTGTTCCATTACCCCGAGTACCTGCACTAAGCGCTGGGAGCGTCAACGTCAATGTTGTGTTGTGTAATTAATATAGTTGTGTTCTAGTGAATGGTACACTGTGATACATTTTTGAATAGGTCTGTAGGAGAGGAAATGAAGTACCGAATAAAAAATGCAGGGTACCTTTAAGAAAGTCATACCGCTGATCGTACCTTTGTAAAGAAACAAAGCTACAATGAAGGCAATCATGCTGATGAATCTCCCCCTGACGGCTAAAGAACATTTGCTTGAAACATTTTGTAATTTGCATGTGTACAAACAGTTATTTAGGGTGGTCAAGATAAATGGGACACCCTGTATATGTGAGACCAGTACGTTACCTTCATTAGTTTTCAAGTTATTTACTAAGAACAAAATCTGGAATGAAAACATCCTTATTCATATTAGATTAAGCATCATTTGTATTTATTATAGAAAGTTCTAATTACAGCACACCATCACATTGGCGAAATAGGACAGTTGTACCAAGTTTCAAGACTTTATTGTAAATAACAATCATTATAAGGAATCTTGAAGAGTTAGTTCAGAGGTCGTTTTCTACTCTGGTCTCGTTCTAAAAATTCTAGCCGGAAAAGTTTAAATGCAGTCGAGCTAAGACTTTTCCAGTAATTAAAGAAAACTTAACTCCACTCATATAAAAATTAAGAAGATTGTAAATTGTTAAACGGCGGAGTTATTAATTAATACGTGTCCGAGAAAGGGGTTAGTTAGATGCTACTACCTGTGCCCTGAGTTGTTGTAGCAGATGTCCGTTCGGTGGTCCTCTACACCCATATATAAATACAACTAGTGAGGCAGTAAGGAGAGACACTTAGCACCGAGATATCAATCTGTACGCGTCAATCAAACGCCTCCGTAAGTTGTGACTCGGATGACGTCACAGCCAGGCAGCTACAAAACGCGTTTTCGGTAAAAGGCTTTACACCGTCATGGATCGCTTAGATTTCACGAAAGTAACTGTTTGTGTGCCGCCTGGGATGATGACAAAACCACGTGGGAAGTCGTGAGATAAATTTCCAGCCGGTCGCTGTAGCCGAGCCGTCCTAGGCGCTTCCGTCCGGAACCGCGCTGCTGCTACGGTCGCAGGTTCGAATTCTGTCGCGGGCATGGATGTGTGTGATGTCCATAGGTTAGTTAGGTTTAAGTGGTTCTGAGTCTAGAGGACTGATGTCCTCAGATGTTAAGTCCCATAGTGCTCAGAGCCATTTGAAGCATTATTTTCCACTTTCTAGGCGTCCCATTAACTTTTGGTGATTAGAGGTCAGGGCGACATACCATTTTATTTGGAGCTTTCCATAGAGGTCATCTCTGAACTGTTAATAGTGCTGTTTCCAATAGGGAATAATTATTATTATCAGAAATAATATTATATTTTATATGTGTGAACTTTTACTGAATATACAATCAGCTGCAACTCAAAACTTTTATTTATTGTCCTAGTTCCTGATCCAGTTGAGTAAATGGTAAGTAGGAACATTGGAGTTCAAGGAGTACGAAGAATAATGTGGACTTGCAGACTAAACATTATGGTCAGTATGTTCTCAAAAATGTTCAAATGTATGTGAAATCTTATGGGACTTAACTGCTAAGGTCATCAGTCCCTAAATTTACACACTACTTAACCTAAATTATACTAAGGACAAACAACACACCCATGCTCGAGGGAGGACTCGAACCTCCGCCGGGACCAGTCGCACAGTCCATGACTGCAGTGCCTGAGACCACTCGGCTAATCCCGCTAATCTGCGTCGTTTTCTGACTGATCGCAAAAATAGTCTTCAAGCTCTGTAAGCGGCGAAGTTTATTTACCTGCAGCCGTACCCAGAAGTCTTTCTTAAGACTGACGAGGTGGGCGTTCTTCCTGATCCAGCAACGGCGTTGGAATGTTTACGTTTTTTGCCTGGCGGGTGCCGACGCTTCCCCGTGGTTGAGTAACGCCGGTGGTTTTGAAGTTAGAAAATTTTTTTGTCTCCACGCTGCCTTACTAATATTGTCGAGTAACAGCTCTCTTGATTGATCAGATGATACGAAAATCGATCCGCCCCACAGGCAACAGATTGGTGGGCACAGGTTTTCGAGTTTTCATCTTCAAGCCAACGTATATCCAAAGCGATACAGCCAGGAGTCTACAGAACTTGAGGCCAATCGGCACTGTTCTGAAGCCATAGATCAGAAATGAACGAGTCTTCCCTGGTGCCTATTGCGGCACCAGCGACGGACACAACCGCCCGTAGCAGCAAGTCAATCCCCGCAGGCAGACTACTGGACATCGTCCACCGGCCACCGAATTGTTGACCGCGGCCGGTGGCAGTTTTTCACAGCTGAGAAATGGCCGCGCCGCGGACGGTCGCTGCGAGGCCCCATTAAGTGGCGCACGCTGATTGCTGATTGCGCTCAATACCATCCGCTTCCAAGTAATTAATTTCTGGACCCTCTCCAGCGCACCCGCAGCTCGGCGAGGAAAGGATGCGGGCAGGGCAGTGGCGGCATCGGGACAAAGGGGAGAGGGGGCGCTGGAGAAGCGGAAAGCTGGGGTGAGGGGGTGCGCAATTACCGCCGCCCTTCCGTGCTTCTGATTGGCTCGATTCTCCGAAAACTAATGGCGCTGTAGAGAAAACAGAACCGTGTCTTCAGGGTAATGCGCCATTTGCCTACAAAGCGGCAGGAATATTCAAGGACGCTAACCTGGAGAGTGCCTCTCGAACCTCAACGGTGGGCGAATTTCATTTGGTGCTAAGCGGTTTCGATCACCAAAGGTATCAGACGGTCATGGTATTACCTGCGTCATATTTCTTAATGTTGGGAAATGATCGTGTAGAAGGGCACAGACACTATTCCAACTGGTGTAAAAAAGTACTTTAACTGAATGTAAATTTGAAATGTCCCCTTAGAAGAATTATACAAGACTGTGCTTAAACTGACACACAATACTCTTTAGCGCAAAGCGATCTGACTTTCAAGAATCCCTACAAAAGAATGGCCCTGACTAACATTAACCTATACGTTTCACCAATCACTTACCTCACAAAAATCTTGGTTACTCGAACTACTGCAATACAGCGAGCGCCACTACTGCCAGCTAAATAAAAGATTCAAACTACGGAAGGCACTAACTACTGATAGGCATAGTTAGCAAATGAAACATTTCAATAGAGAACAATGTATTTACCTTAATATCATCAAAATTCATAATATATATAGCAGTTCATGACATCCAGTCCTACAAATTTCAAAATTCCGCCATTTCTTTCCCCACATCCACCGCTGCTGGCGGCTCACCTCCAACTGCGCAACGCTACGCGCTGTTCACAGCCAACAGCCCAACGCTACAATGGCAGACAACAATGCAAACTAGCCACAGACTGCACACAGCACAGCCAGTGATTTTCATACAGAGCGCTACGTGACTTTGCCAATAAGAAAACATAAACAGCCTACTTACATAGCCCCTATGCTCCCAACAAAAAATTTTACAAATTATTTTGGGCACTGGCCAATACAGATTTGAAAAAAAAGATTTTCATAATTACAGTAAGAAAGATATCAAATGCACACACTTATCAATACAATGTTGGTCAAAAGCTAACATTTTCTCACAGTCCATAGAGACAGTCCTGATCATCCATCACAGTAAAACTGCCGTTTCTTTTCTCAAAGTCTGAGCAGTAAAAGACAATGGAGAAGGAAGTAGCGGATTTCCATGCAGTCTTGAAGAAGTAGTGTTGTCCTTCCAACAGAAACACAATGCTGACTCTTGACATGCAGGCAGGTAATGGGTCACAACAGAGAAAACCCACAATAGAGTCATTCGAAGTTTTGAAGAATATTTATAGGTAGGTCATCACAGAGCAGACCCACTGTAGTCCTGGTAGAGATTGTGGTATTGGTGGGCCACCGGAGGTGCAGACCCACTGCAGTCCTTGTAGAAATAATGGTTCTGGTGAGTCAGCAAAGGTGTAGACCCACTGTAGTCCTTGTAGAAATAATGGTACTGGTGGGTCATCAACGATGCAGACCCACTGTAGTCCTTGTAGAGATGGCCAGCAGCCATCTGTTGTGGCTGTGCAGGTGCACAATCACCATTGAAGAGTCTTGCGGATAATATAGCAAGTCCGTAACCACCACTTGTACACTCACAAAGTTTTTGGAATTGTCCTTAGAACCAGCAATGCTGTTATCCGGTCCCTTGCTGAATTATTAACACACATGCAAACACTAACAGTCCCTACTTCCCACATATTGTCCATATAATGTAACCAACAGAAATGTGTGCAGTGAAATGAATGCTTACAAGTTACTGAATTTGATGAACTGGTCTCAATTACAATATTATAACATGAAAATACAATAACAAATATACAAAATACATCATTAAAGAACATAACAATACAGATAACATTTGTAGTAAGACAGGATTTACAAAAGAATAGAAATTTACATATACATAGTGTTACAAGAATTATGACATAAGTACATACATAAAGATCAGAATAACTTTTGAAACATCACCTTCACATATGAGCAACAAAACAGAATAAATAATGTCTAAACATCTTTTCAAAGTGAATAACATATTATCAGAAAAATTCTACAATGTAACTCTCATCAGATAAACACATAAAGACAGGAAGAACACAAATATACAAGAGTACACAAACACATAGCGGAATAACAGAAAGGGAAAGGACAGGGTTTGTTTTACTGCAGTATCTTGCAAACAAAACTTTCTTTACTTCTTGGAGATCTCCCTTTGTTCTTCATTATTTCAAAAAGTGCTATCTATACCTGCTTTCTGTTCTTTTTTCATAAAACTTCTCAATGCATTTCTTCCAATTCATCGCAACTCATTCTCTTATATAGTCAACCCCCTCTTAAGCTAACTTAAATCTACTGAGCTCAGATGCTAAACTAAGGGATGAGGCAATGCAGCAGCATAAAACAATTAATACAAACAGCAATGAAAAAAATGGAAATTGTCAAAGCAAGCTGCAATAAATCTAAATTACCAAGCAATGCAACATTACAACTAATATGAGCCAATGTGCAGCAACAAGAAAAATAAATCAGTAGTAAAACTAGCTTAACAAATACAAAGTGAAATGTAGTAGCATTATGCCTGGCAAACAGCAGCAGCAAATGCAATAACTTACATCTAAACATGACAAAGCTCAATCAGAAAAAAATATTACACTAAAGATGGCAATGTCTAATACCTACATCACATATTAATAATGCATCACGATAAGTTACTGTAGCAGACAAGTTACCAAATCGTTTAAAAAATTATTTATGCAGTTCCTGTGAAGGGAAATGTCTATTTATGTGCCCTCGTTTTCTTGGAAGTAGATCATAAATTTATAACTGACTGGATCTGTAGGCATAAAATAACTATATTAGTACATCTATTAAATTTTATTTTAACCAATGCTGCAGTGCAGCTATAAACTAGATATTAAAGAAAATGAGCAAATATATACAAAGGAAGGCGTGAAACATCATTCATTAGCCATATGGCATTTCATAAGGCAGTAAAAAAAATCTCTCAACTAGAAAGACAGTAGTCATAATCAGATGTATAGACATAAAATATTGCTCGTCATTTCATTAGACATTTTAGTAAATATCATAAATTAAGAGCTCCACAGTGTTATCATATGTTTTCAAGTTTGAGCGTGTTGTATTTGCGATGCTTTCTATAAAGGAATGTCAATAGCGAGGATAATGGCCTCCCCTTCTTTTTTAACCTGTGCCTCTGAAAGGCACACACTAATGGCTTTTTCTCCAGGCGACTCTCACGCAGCTGGGTGCCCACGACTCATTATGTGAAGGTGGTCACTTAACTTTCTTATTGAAATATTTACGACACCAGTTTGCATTACAGTGACAGTCTCATATAAAAATTTTCACAGGTCGAGAATTTGCGTTGCAAATGTGTAGATACAAAATCCTGTGAATATAACAGTGACCAAAAAATTTTCGCCGGCATTGTGATATATTCACGCATTTACACACATTTCATAACTCTTAAAGTACGATTCTTGGTTTCCAACATCCTTTTTCACAAGTCTGAGTCCCTAACCACTACTCATTATTCATATACGTATTCGTCGACACTTCTTCAATGTTTCATCAAAATAAATACGTAGCATAATCAAATTCCTCATTTACAGTAGCATCATCTTATTGACCATAAACATACCTCAACAGCATAATACACATCGTTGTCATAAAAATAACATCATAACACCTCAGTCAAATCTCAAAAACATCGTAGCTTTCAGCTATAATGTCAAAACCTAAAAAAAATTCTCTGCTCATTTCAATAGTGTCATCTACCTCAAACGTACTTTAAAATCATGCTCCCTTACCAAATATATCATTCAAAGCTCTCATAGTATCACAATGGTTCCGAAAAAATATGAACAGTTCACAAAGTACAGACAAAATACAATTTAATATGTGTGAAGTTACCCAACTGTGTAATTGCGTAAACATGTGTCACTGATGTAGTAAAAAAAATTTTATCTCTCAGTTAAATGATCAGATAGCTGTGTAATTTGAGTGTTAGAGAAATATGGTACCGATGTGTAAAGTTGTATAAGCAAATACCATATTAGCTAGTGCTCCTTGTGCTTGCCAAACACATGGTATACAAAGTAGGCATGTACCCCCTGAGGATTAATGTAATTATACCCTCAGGTTTTACAGATTACAGCAATGGAATGAAATGTATCACGGAAAACCTTTGTAATTCGAAAATCTTGAAAAATAAATGGTTCAAGTACAAAATTAATTACTCAAATGCGTGTCCTGTAGCGCTAAATGTGCGTCTTGTAAGATAGTTCTGTGGAATTGTCGTAGTTATCGTCCTTTGTAAGCAAAGTTCTGCTGAAGTCAATGTACTTACCTCATAATAAATGAAGTGAATTGCTTTGCGTATAGATATCTTAGTTATTACGCTTATTGCCGTGATGAAGGAAGTACTGTGCTGTAAAGTATTGTTGTGCTACGGAAAAGGCTGTCTCATTGTAGCTATACAACAAAAGTTACTACTAAAATATGTTTTACTGTCCAGAATAATTCAGAAAATCTGTGCAGATATAAAACAGATACACTGCAAAAGCAACATTGTAAATTGTCACTCATTAGTAGCGTCGTGACAAAATCGTGTAGTTCTCACATAAACTAACTACTGTGTCATCTGGTGTCTCACAGAAAGTACTTTAAATGCATGCAGTTAAAGGCGCTGCGGTCTGGAACCGCAGGACTGCTACGGTTGCAGGTTCGAATCCGGCCTCGGGCATGAATGTTTGTGATGTCCTTAGGTTAGTTAGGTTTAACTAGTTCTAAGTTCTAGGAGACTAATGACCTCAGCAGTTGAGTCACATAGTGTTCAGAGCCATTTGAACCATATTTTTGTATTTTCAAGTAAACCAAAATGTTGCATTAAAATCTCATTAGCAGTACCAGTATATGTCGTAAGTATGTAAGCCTGATAGTCGTTACGTAATCGTGCAACTAACAAGCAAGAATGTACAAATACAACACTGTGTCATCTGTTCACTATAACAATGCATTCGTAATTTCTGTTTAAAAATGTTCCCTAGGTTCTAGACTGGATATTTAACTTCAAACATTGTTGCATGTTAACAATTTCTGAACTCTGACAAAGCATACTAGAAATGTGAAGTGAAAAGTTTTATGGCAAAGACAAAGTTAAAAAGCAGATTATCTTTCAATAAACCGTTTTACATGTGAAATGTGGTGTAATCCTTTACTCTTCCTAGTACACAGAGTTTCAACTTCAACGCAATTATCATGTGGTATACATCGGATTCTGTAAGGTCCATTGTAAACTAGAAAGAATTTGTGACTCAAGTGTTTCTTCTTATGTGACAATGAATGGGCTTTAATGAGAACTTTCTGACCAATATATAATTTCTTTGCATTTGCTTTGCCGTGTACTTTTCTCCTTTTGTCTCTTGCAGATTTTATATTTTTAATAGCTAAATCAATTATGTCTTTGTGTCGAAGTTAACGTGTATTCGGAAAAGGTACAAGCTCTCTGATTCTGTTCGGTGGTACTTCATTCTTTAGTACAAGAGTAGGTGGTAGAGCAGTGGAGTCGTGAGGCATTTCAATCAGCACGTTTTGAAATAAGTATAAATATCAGTCCGAATGCTGATGCTTTCTGTGACAATAAAGTCTGCAAAGCTTATTAATTTCTTTCATAATCCGTTCAGACGGGTTACAATGTGGTGAGTACAATGAAATAAAAGCAGGTTAGATTTTATGATTCCGAAGCATGCGTGACCAAACAGCAGATCTGAATTGCGGTCCGTTATCTGAAATGACTTTACTAACGTGTCCAACTTCACGTAAGAAATTTTTAACAAAGGCGTTGGATACAGACCGTCCAGTGGCTTTACGTAACGGAGTGAAAGGAACAAATTTTGAAGTAATTTCAACAGCGACTAGAACGTACGAAAATCCATTCGATGTTCTGACAAGAGGTCCCAAGAGATCAACAGCAGCAAATTCTTTTAATTTAGAAGGAATGATAGGAAACAACGGAGCACGATGTGAGATAGTAGATGGTTTCGCCTTTTGACAAAGTTTACAAATAGACAAAACTCCTCGAATTCTCTTTTCCATATTGTTAAAATAACAAGTCGTTCGAAGAATATGATAACATTTTCGTGGACCAAAATGTGCGTAGCTGAAATGAATGTACCAAATGAGCTTATTAACAAAATCGTCTCGACTGCAAAGTACCGATAGCTTGTCATCAACAGTGCAGCGTTTGAAGAGTATGTTGTTTCTAACCAGATAGTAATGCCGAATCTGAGTGTGCGGCTTTTCATGCCATTTACTTTTGATGTCTTTCCAAATCGGATGTTTATCTCTTTTCATGAGCGATGTCCTTTAAAGATGTGGTGATGAAGTTTTCAAAGGCGACTTTCTGAATGTAAAGAACACTGAAATTTTTCTCGAGGTTGCCTTCTGTGTTACTTTTCTCAAGACCAGCCGGTGCGCGTGACAGTGCGTCCGCAACAATGTTCTCCTTGCCGGGAATGTAGACTATTGTGAAGTGGAATTCTTGCAGAAACAATGCCCAACGTTTTAACCTGTCATGATTTAATTTTGAAGACATAAGAAATTGTAATGCACGATGATCACTGTATACTTTTACGTGCTTACCAGAAAGAAAGAAACGGAATTTGTTAAATGCCCAAACGATAGCTAAAGCTTCTAATTCAGTAACGGAATAATTTTTTTCAGATTTTGTTAGCACTCGGCTAGCAAAAGCAATGGTTTTCTGAACGGTAGTGTCATTTTCTATGGCTTCTTGAAATAAATGGGCCCCAAGACCGACTTTAGAAGAATCCGTGCTAAGGCAGAAATCTTATGACAGATCTGAATGAGCTAGTATTGGCGCATTAAGTAGCGATTCTTTCGAAGAATTGAATTCCAACTGTGCTTGTTCGTCCCAGTTCCAAATAGTATTCTTTCCAGTGAGAGAACAAAGTTTTGGTGTAACTAGAACTTGCATATTCAGAAAACGACGGTAAACATTGACAAGACCTAGAAAACTGCAGACTTGTCTCTTTGTGGATGGAACTGGAATGGCTCTGATTGCTTCTAACTTTTCAGGATCCGGCTAAATGCCTTCAGAAGAAATAATATGTCCCAAAAACCTCACCTTTGACCTACCGAATTCAGACTCTTCTGCTATTAGAATATCATCGACATATAAGGTGATGTGACGTTTAAAGAACGCAGGTAATATGGAATTTAGCCCGCGAATGAATGTTGCCGAAGAAATGTTCAAACCAAAAGAAAGTTTCCGAAATTGATAACAAACACCGAAACAGAGAAAAGCTGTGTATTTTCTACATTCTGGATGAAGTTCGATCTGATAAAAGCTGGATCTGAGATCAATGGAAGACAACACTTTTACACCATTAAAATTTTGAAGAAGGTCTTCCATCGTCTGCGGCCTGTCTGTTTCAGGAATTATGATAGTATTGATTTGTCTCGAATCGAAGACCAGCCTGATCGATCCATTTTTCTTCTCAACAACATGTAATGGATTGTTGTATGAGCTTACTGCGGGCTCAATAATGCCCTCGTTAAGCATAGAATGTATTTCTGTTCTAACACGGTCCCTATAATGCGCCAGAATTACGTATGTTCTAACACAAAATGTATTATGCTCACGAACACGAAATTGGTATTGAAATCCCTTGATTGTTCCTGTTTTGTGAGTAAAAACTGTGGACTGTGCTTGTAAAATCTCAAAAAGGTCTTGCCTATCAGTGTCATTACAATTCTCAATTGTTCGAATTTTATTCTGAATTAACTCATTAGTATCAAATATGTCGTCGATATCATCCCTGTCAGTACTTGCAGAGTGATTGTTAGTGTCTAGTTCCGTAGAAAATTCCGAACTGTTGTCTAACAGAAGGTAAAGCCGATTAATTTCCTCGTCATGGTTTGAGAGCCAATCTTCAAACTTCAAAGCTATTGACTTACCATCTTTCTCTAAACTTATTTCAGCATCGTGAAAGTTTAAGATTGCTTTGTATTCATTCAAAAAGTCTACTCCCAATATAATTTCCGTCGACAATAATGGAACAATGAGAAAGTTCATAGAGAAGCTGTGGCTTTGACAAAAGAATTCTAAGTTGGTTTGTTGGCGTACATCTACACTTTTTCCAACGATTGTACCTTGTAATTTAATCTTACGTAACGGAAGTGTGGGGCAATCGTTCGACTTGTTGCATTTGCTAAAGGCTGTTTCACTAATTACTGAAATGGGACTGCCAGAGTCAAGTACTGCAGTAAATTTTACGTCATTTACTGTAATGTGAATCACAGGATATGCAATGTTGTTATGTTTTACGTCGTGTTCCTGGAGTAGGATGTCCCTAATGTCTTCCATTTTTACGTAATTACTAGCTACGGCAGCTGCGTCGTCAGTTTCATACGTACGTTTTGTGGCTGCCAGCGGTATGAGTCATTGCCTATTGTCTCTTTGTTGGCGCTCGTCGTTATTGGGATTTGGAGAGCTAACTTCTCCAAATTCACCTTGTCGAGAGGGCCCTGCTCTGTTTGAATCCCGCCAGTTCTGATGCAATTCAGGTCTGTCGTTACGATCATATCGTCTGTCGTCATGTCGGTAGATTCCATAGTTTCTTTCTTGTCGGTCACGTGGTGGAGAATTTCTCCATGAATCGTAACTGCGCGCTGGACCGTTGCGTCTAAAGTTATTCTGTCTCCCCTGATAATATTTATTTTGGTTCCCATATTGCCTGTTCCTCTGATTGTCTCTGTGATAGTCATTACTGCGGAGAGGTGATCTTACCCTGTAATTATTACTACTCTGCCAATGGTTGTCATACGGGTGGTGTCTGTTTTGGTCACGATTTGTGTTGTGAGAATAGCCTTGTCGTGTCCAGTTATTATTTCTTTCTTCGCGGAATTGCGACGGATGTGACCTGTAATTGTTGTGTTCCTGTTTTCGCGTTCCGCGATTGTCAGTGTCAATTTCTAATTCTTGTAAGAGTCCCTGAAAAGCTTCAATGTCGTCTTTGCAACGTCCTGCCAAAATAATATGCCATAAATGTTCAGGTAATTTGATTAAGCAAATGCGGATGAGTTCTGAGGGGCTGTATGGGTTTGACAGGTACTGATTCTTGTGCAACATGTCTTCAAAATATTTCACAAGACTGGAAAATTCAGATTGTTCGAAATGTTTCATCATTATGATGCCATGTTTTACTCGGTCTTGTGTGGCTAGAAACCAATATGCTGAGAGAAAGGCATGGTAAAATTCTCCTTCACTGTGGCAATCGTGAATGACCGATCGCATTCTTACAGCTGGTTCATTCTCTAAGTAGCCACACATAAATTCTAATCTGTGTTCTAATGACCAGTTGCGAGGAAAACAATGAGAGAATTGATGAAGCCACGCTTGTGGATAAATGTCGTTGCCAGAATTCTTAAATGTTTTGAATTTACGTGTAGTAATGAACAGCTTATAGTCAAAATCATCATGTCGGCGAGTCGCATGTCGGTCATTGTTACGTCGTTTCGGCGGTTCCATCTCCAAATTCGATGTACCTTGCCAATTTCTTTCATAATTTCCGAAGTGCCCTGTGTTATTATTTTGTGGCTGTTCCGCATTTCTATGTCCCTCTTCCTGTATTGGAGCGCGAGTGTCCTCCGAAATACGTAATTCTTGTATTACCTGCGTCAGCTGATCTTGTACTTCCCGGATTTCTCTTCGGTGTTGCGTATTAATATGATTCAGATTTAGTTTGAATTTCCTAATTTGTTCGCACTCTTGTGTGTCATTAAAGACTACCGGTTTTGTGTCATTCTGATTATCATCTACCTTCGTAGATAAATTATTTAGCTGATCCGAAAGTTCATCTACTTTCTCTGATAATGAACTAATTTCCTCCATGTGTCTTTCTGAACCAATTTTCTGAGTATCTACTGTGTCCTTTAAGTTTTCTTGAGTTTTTGCAAGTTGCGTAACCGAATCGGTAGATGCAACTGAGTCAATTTTAGCTTGCAAGGTCTCATGATTTTGATGAACAGTAGTTTGCAGTTCTTTTATGGCTGCTTCGTGATTCTGTAATGCATTTTTATGCCGCGAAAAAATAGATTGAAAATGCTCACAAATCTGTGTTTTTACGTCATTACAGACTTTTTGACATTTTGATTCAATGTTATGTAACTCAGTAGTTAAATCTTCACGTGTTTGTTCAAGTGTGGTGTCTAACTTTTGAAGCTTTTGCTGTGTTTGTCTCTGATTTTGTTCCATTATGTCTAACTTTGATAGATTTTTTTCCATTGTGTCTAACTTTTGAAGCTTTTGTCCCATTTGTTGCATTAATTGTAATAACAATGCACTGGTGTCTGAAACATGTTCCTCAGTGCTATTCGGCAATGCATTTGAACCGGCAATATTCGCAGTTTGAAAAGCAGAATATGTGTCTTGACTTATTTGAGAAAACGGTGAGGACGCAAAACCTGAATCTACAGTATTTGCATGATTGTGTCCTGTCATTTCGGATTCCTGAGGCAAGCTGTTGCCGACCGATCGATCGATAATGCTTCCCTGTTCACTAATTGTTTCACTGTCTACACCATTGTTTGCAGCCCGCTCCATTTCCCTATGTACAATTACCAATTTACTACATTGAACATTAGTTAATTCATTACTCGGTGGCGCTAACACACTGCTTTCGTCTTCACTGTCATTTCTGAATTTACTTTGGAGCCTAGTATTACGTTTTTCACACGCCATTATTGTCACAATATTTCACACGATAACACAGAAAAGCACAATTTAAAGAGCAAAAATAAGAACACACATTAACATAGCACTGAAAAAAAATCTAGTTAATTGCAAGCGCAGCTGCGAAATACTTGGTGCAAATTTACATGCATGCCACAACTGTTTTACCGTACAACAATGAAAGACTGCAACTACAAAGGAGATTCTCTCTACAATTACGCGCTAGCAATAAACTAAAGCTACACTAATTACACAAACTACAAGAAAAAATCAGAAGATTACAGTGAGGTATCCTCGGCTAAGGGTCGCCATATGAAACGTCCCCTTAGAACAATTATACAAGACTGTGCTTAAACTGACACGCAATATTTTTTAGCGCAACGCAATCTGACCTTCAAAAATCCCTACAAAAGAATGGCCCTGACTAACTTTGACCTATACGTTTCACCAATCACTTACCTCACAAAAATCTTGGTCACTCGAACTACTGCAATACAGCGAGCGCCACTACTGCCAACTAAATAAAAGAGATAAACTACGGAAGGCACTAACTACTGATAGACATAGTTAGCAAATGAAAGATTTCAATAGAGAACAATGTATTTATCTTAATATCATCAAAAGTCATAATAGATATAGCAGTTCATGACATCCAGTCTTACAAATTTCAAAATTCCGCCATTTCTTTCCCCACATCCACCACTGCTGGCGGCTCACCTCCAACTGCGCAACGCTACGCGCTGTTCACAGCCAACTGCCCAACGCTACAATGGCAGACAATAATGCAAACTAGCCACAGACTGCACACAGCACAGCCAGTGATTTTCATACAGAGCGCTACGTAACGTTGCCAATAAGAAAACGTAAACAGCCTACTTACAAATTTCACTCGAGAGAAGAACCCATAACATTGTGCTGCTAGTTACACTACACGTTTATTCATTTTGTTGACTAATTTCATTCACTCAGGATAGGTGTGGTGTCTTTGATTAGTAATCAAAACATCCGTGGTCCTGGCTTCGAGACCAGAACGCTTGAATTCTGAATAAAAATTTTCTGCACTGGCGGCTGAAGACTTCCAGCTGCGTTGGACCTTACCCGCATTCTTGTAAAAAAGAGCTGAAGAGCGGCACTGTCTTGCGCTTGAAATGGTGAACTACCCCTAAAGGCGGAAAAATCAACAATGATCGACGGTATGACGATGCAGAAGGTAACTGAAACAGCTACATTAAAGACACATCACGTAAATGCACAGGAAATGTGGAGTGTAGTTGAAAAAATGTCATAGTGATCTCTGCATTGATTCCGGAAAGCTCCCCCCCCCCCCCCCCCCAAATCAGATCTCTAGGAGGTGACTGCCGAATGTGAGGTGACCATGGAAAAAAGAGTGAATAATCACGATAGGGTAGCGTTCTACCAATAGAAGTTCGAATGTGGCAGGGAATTTAGAATATCTGAAAAGGGAAATGCAGAGGCTCAATCAAGATATAATGCAGGTCAGTGAAGTGAAATTGGAAAAAGGAAAAGGATTTCTGGTCAGTTGTGTACACGGTAATACCAACAGCGGCAGAAAATGGTATAATGGGAGTAGCATTCGTTATGAATAGGAAGGCAGGACAGAGAGAGAGAGGAGAGAGTGAGAGAGAGAGAGAGATAGAGAGTTACTGTGAACAGTTCTTACCGGAATCGACTCCAAACCAACAATGACAACGGTTGTTCGACGTGACAAGCTGAAGACGAAGGAACAGAGAAAGTACATGATGATAGTTAATGGGTAGTTCAGTACGTAAAGGCCAATGGAAGTCTAAGAGTTATGCAGGACTGAATTTCGGTTGTAGAGCAAGGAGCGGGAGAAATGGTTACAGGACGAAATTCATTTGGAACTAGGAATGAGAGAGGACAAAGGTTAACTGAGGTCTGCAATAAATCTCAACTAGTAGTAGCGAATAGGCTGTACAAGACTCACAAGAGGAGGAAGTATACTTGAAAAAGGCTAGGAGATACGAAAAGATTTCAGTTCGATTATATCACGGTCAGGCACTGATTTGCAACTGAAGAGTAGGCTGGAGTTTAAGTAACTAGTAATGAAGAATCAATATGCAAAGAAGTGGAATACGGAAGTCCTAAGAAATGAAGAATTACGCTTGAAGTTCTCGAAGGCTATCGATGCTGAGATAAGTAATTGCTAAGTACGCAGTTCAGTTGAAGAGGGATGGACATCTCTAAAAAGGACAGTCACGAAGTTCAAAAGAAAAAAGAATATTACAAAGAAGGTAACTACGAAGTAACCATAAGTAAGAGAAAAAATACTTTAATTAATTGACGAAAGAAAGATATACAAAAATTTTCGGCGAAATTCAGGAATGCAAGTACACCAGTCGCTCAGGATTGAAGTAAACAGAAAGTGCAGGCAAGCTTAGGTGAAAGTGCTGCATGAAAAATCTGAAGAAATCGACAAAGAAATGATTGTCGGAAGCACTGACTGAGCATACAGGCAAGTCATGACAACCTTCACTGTAATGAAAAGAAAGGTTGGTAGCATTGAGGGCGCAATGGTAATTCCACTGTTAAATGCACAGGAGAGAGCTAATGGGTGGAAAGATTACACTGAAGGCATCTATAAGGAGAATAACTTGCATGATGTGATAGAAAAAGAAACAGAAATAAAAAGAGGAGATAGAAAATCCAGTATTACAATCAGAGTTTAAAAAAGCTTTTCAAGACTTATGATCAGCTAAGGCGTGGGGCATAGATGAAAGTTCATCTGAATTTATAAATTAATTGGAGGATGTGGCAACAAACGACTGTTCACGTTGGTGTGTAGAATATATGAGTCTGGCGACGTACCGTCTGACTTTCAAAAAAATATCATCCACATATTCTACAGAATTCAAGAGCTGACAATTGCAAGAATTACCTCACAGTCAGTTTAAAAGTTCATACCTTCAAGTTGCTGATAAGAATAATATACAGAATGGAAAACCAAATTGTTGATGTGTCAGGTGACGACTAGTTCGTCTTTAAAAAAGGTAAAGGCACCAGAGAAGCAGTTCTGACGTTGTGGATGATAACAAAAGCAAGGCTATGGAAAAATGAGGCGCGTTTAAGGATTCATTGACCAGAAAAATGCGTCCAACAATATGGAATGATACGAGATATTCGAAATTCTGACGAAAATAGGGGTAAGGTACAGGGAGGAACGGATAATGTAAATTATGTAGAAGAGCCAAGAGGGAATAATAAGAGTGGACACCAAGAAAAAAGTGCTACTGTTAAGGAGAATGTATAGCAGGGATGTTGTCTTTCGCCCCTGCTGTTCATCCTATACGTCGGAAAGGCAACTGCAGAAATAAAAGAAAGGTTCAAGTGTGGAATTAAAATTCATGGTGAGAGGATATCAGAGTCACTGATGATATGAGAGAGAAGAACAATCAAAGGATCTGCTAAATGGAATGATCCGTCTAATGTGTTCAGAATGTGAATTGCGAGTATATGAAGAATGACGCAAGTATGACAAGTAGCAGAAGTGAAAACAGCGAGAAACTTAACATTAAGATTGATAATCATAAAGTAGATGAAGTTAAGGAATTCTACTATCTGCGCAGAAAAATAACCAGTGATGGACGGAGCAAGGAGGACACCATAAGCAGACTAGCACTGGTAGAAAGGGCATTACTGACCAAGAGAAGTCTACTTGCATCAAAAATGGGCCTAATCTGAGGAAGGAATTTCTGAGACAGTACGTTTGATGCACATCATTGTGTGGTAGTGAAACACGGGCTGTGGGGAAAACCGAAACAGAGGAGAATCGAAGCATTTGAGATGTGGTGCTACAGACGAATGTTGAAAATTAGATGCACTGATTACGTAAGGAATGAGTAATTTCTACGCAGAGTCGGAGAGGACAGGAATGTACAGAAAACACTGACATGAAGAAGGGGTAGGATGACAAGGTATTTTTTAAGATATCAGGAAATACCTTCTGTGGTACTAGATGGAGCTGTAGAAGGTAAAAACTGTAGAGTAAGATAGAAACTGGAATGCAATTAGCAAATAATTGGGGACGTACGTTTCAGCTGATACTCTGAGATGAAGAGGTTGGCACACGACAGGAATTCGTGGCGGGTTGAATCAAACCACTCAGAAGACTGACAATGCAAGAAAATAAATAAGGATATAGAATAAAATAAAAATCAGAACTGGTGTACGGTATCTGGTCATGTATCCGGTACCTCAGTGTTATGCGGAAATCACCAACAGCTGGCGGACCCGCAAATATAAAGTGGAGAATCAGTAACCACACAATGGGTTGCTCTGGAGACTTCAGTGACTTTGACTGTCGACTAGTCGTTGGAGTAATAAATCCATGAAAGACATTTCAACGCCTATAAAGCAGGCTAAGTCGACTATCCTGACGTGACTGTGAAGTGGAAGCGCGGAAGAACAACCACAGTTACCCAAGGCTAGGCAGACCTCATGTAATGGCGGACAACGACCGTCGAACATTCCGGAGGGTGACTGTAAGACAACGCAAGTAATCATCAGAAGGATTATCTGAAGTGCTGCTAGCAAGCCAGGTAGCACACTTTCACTCACACTGAACTATAGTCCTTACTCTGATAAAGCATCTTACTTTATCAAGGTCATTTTTAAAATCCAAAGGAAACAATGCACAACAATAGCGTTAAAAATTAAGTTGTACTATCTTCTTCTTCTTCTTTCTTGGCTCTACAGCTCATGATGAGCTTTGGCCTCTTCTACAATTTTCTTCCATTTCTCTCGGCCCTTTGCCAATACTCTCCAGTTTCTATAGCCCATCTTCCTAAGATCTTCTATTACTCCATCTTCCCATCTGGCTCTTGGTCGACTACGTCCTCTCTGCCCTCCTGGCTTTCCTTGTAATATTATTTTTGGTACTTTTGCATCATTCATGCAAACCACATGACCCGCCCACCTCAGTATCCTTCTACTGAGTTGGTCTTTGTTTATGATACAAACTCATGGTTGTATCTCCTCCTACACATTTCTCTTTCACAGATTGGGCCGTCATTCGTCTAAGTAGCTTTCTTTCAAATGCATCCAGTGTTTCAATATCTTTCGTTGTTAATGTCCAGGCTTCAGAGGCATATGTGAGCACTGGTCGTATAGTGATTTATACATAATTTCGTGGTACGAGTCAGGAGCCTTGAGGACAGAAGTCTTGTTATTGCAAAATAGGCTCTATTCTCTAGTATTAATCTCTGCTTAATTTCATAGGAGGTATCATTTACATGCGTAACTGTCGAATCCAGGTACTTGAAATGTTCAACTCTCTCAAACGTGTAATTGCCCACTGTTATTGAATTTGGCATAAGTAGTGTTATGCTACATGTTTAGAGACACACAGATTCGTTGCATTAAATTAGAGTGCCTTAGTGAATCGCTACTGAACTATGTTCAAAGGAGAGACCTTTGGCGCCTGCTATTTTTTGAGTCATGAGTCTTCAAACTACTTTCATATGGCCCAACACGAATTATTCTCCTGTACAAAGATTGCAAGTTATCACTTACTCTAATCACAAATATATTTCTGAGTGACGGTAAATGTTATTATTTTTATATAAAGGAAAATATTATTTTCTCAATAACCTTCAAATCATTAGTTACATCCTTAATTTTTGTGTGTGGATTAGTGAATTTACTTGATGCACATTTTTTGCCTATTCACTTTCAGAAGTCAAATTAATTTATTAATTTCTTTTATAACCATGTATCACTACAATGAAAATAAATCAGTGAATAGTTGAGGGAATATCAATGAGAAAAGTGGCATATTTAAGTTTACTAAACAGTGACAAGTTTTATTATTCATTTTGTAGCTAGTACTAGGTGATAAATCTTACACAGAAACGACTAACGCAAATCAGGAAATGAATCTGTTTGATTGGCAAATATACATATGGGTGGGAGCTATACAAATTCTACCCTGGACTAATCCCTTTTACAACCTAATCTGGCTGTATTTACATGAAACCACAGCGAGGCAGAACTATTCAAACGGAAACAACTGTGGCCAAGCATACCACAAATTCTGGTTCACTGGAGAGCAGGAAGGTGTGAATATCATTTAACACCCCTATGCCGGTGCAGCAATGTTTTATCCTTTCACACTGATTCAGGCAGAACCAAAAAACAGCACGCTGTGGATGAGGAGCAATGCGGTACAGTAACTGTAATGTTCTGATGTATGCACAAGAACTGGCAAACCACACGATCTGGGGTTCTGATCATCAGAACATGGGAAACTTCTCCATCGGAGCTCTGAAATTCGGCCAGCTTTCAGTGTGAGGTGTACTCATTCGCTGGCCTGGCCAGACCAATTTGAGTCACAGGCTGAGGATGCTGGAACTGTCAAATGCCGGACGGCCGACTCAAGACAAATGAATTCACCGCCGTGACACACTATATGTCCGAGATGATATGCAGTACCAGTGTCGGCACAGTTGGAAACTGACACTGGCTCTTAGTCCATCACAAGATGAGGTCACAAGTCTCACTCACCATTGAAAGACCTAAGTTCTCCACCAGGAGAGGACAACAAGACGAAGAAGGCCAAGAATCAGCACCACTTCCAACAAGCTTCAGTACGGAAGACGAATTACCAAAAATGAAACCTCCCCAACATCGCAAAAACCATCCCGCAAAAACTATTCTCTACTCATTGAATCTCCCCTCTTGACTATTCTGTTGGCCAATCCGGACATAGTACAGGGTTTCCCATGCTGGAGGAGCAAGCCTTCACTTTGCATGTCCTGAGAGGATTTAATCAGCGACTCTAAATCTCTCCTGTCTAAAAAATGAAGATTTTAGACTAGGGGGGCGTCATTCTCAGGGTAAGCATGGCCACGTTTCAGCATAAAACTGTTACCTATATGAGACCACAATACCTCATGTATGGAGAGATCTAACCTTTCCAGGCTGGCCATTTCCAACATCTGAAAGAAGGCTGTTAAGCTTCTCAGATAGTTGTGCCTATGGAATATATGTTTTTGCCTTCAGTAAAAGAACCTGCTGATTTCGAGCAGGGGAGTGGGGGGTTGGGGGGTGGGGGGAGGTACTGTCTTACGTCTACTAAACACATACACCAGCCACTCTGTCTGTACTGTTTCAGCTTATAACATGAGAATTCAGAGAGTTTTGTGACCTTCCCGCCTTTTGCACATAAGCTCAGTTTACGGCAGCGTCTCTTATTGGCTTCTTCCACCTACTGTCAGTCATCTTTCTGCCTTCATGATGGACTGCCACCTGGCCCAGAACGTTTTCTGCGAAGCGGCGCCCTTCTGTCCAACCCTAAGAAGAAGGGCTTTGGCCAGACGTTCCTCAGTAAGTGCGATCCATTGAGCACAGCTTCTCAGAATCACTCACACAGTCAGGTCGCTTCATTCAGCATTTACGCCCCTCAGTTCATCTCTCTCCCTATTTTCTATCACCTCCAATACGACCCTTGGGCAAAATTTCTCTACAGGTTACACATGCAGTTATAAGAACTTATAATCTAAACATTAAAAGGCTTTTGTACTCAAATAAATGTCACATATAATTCCAAACTATGCAGGAAAGCTACTCCAACGGTAATAGAGAGCTTTTTTCCCCATTAAGGAACAAGGGCGGCAGGATGTTTATAGTGCCGATAACATGGAAGACAAACATATTCCTTTCCTTAACACATTGCTCATGCTCTTTGAGAGTTGCTTTCCAGTAGAACGTTCTGAACGGGGTACTAGTAGTGAAAGGCAGCCTGGGTGGCTGACTAATAGGATAAGGTTATCATGTAGAACAAAGCGGAAATTATATCAAAATGTTAGAAGTAGTCACAATCAAGCTACAGTAGCCCATTAGAAACAGTATGGTAAGGTGCTTAAAAATGTTATTAGGGTGGCATAGAGTATGTGATACTCAGTATCTAATTCACAGGATAAAATTAAAAGCTTATGGTCAGTCGTGCAGAAAGTGTCTGGTCAGCAGCACAAGGTCGACGAAATAAAGTCAATTCGTGGTAAAAATATTTCTGTTACTGATGAGTCAGATACATGTGCAGTATTTAATAACAATTTTTGAGCATCGCTCGTGAGTTAAATAAAAAATTAGTTTCGCAAGGGAATCATATAACCCTCTTGGCAAATGTCTTTCCGAGAATGATCTCTGAAATACTCCTCTGTGATACTGACAAGGGGGAGACTGAATTAAATCACTGAAAACTAAGGACTTTCGTGGATATGATGGAGTGCCTAGCAGAATATTAAAGTACTGTGCTGCACATGTTAGCCCTGTGGTTAGCCATATTTATAATTTTTCCTTTAAGAATGGTCAGTTTCCTGAACGATTAAGGCACTCAATAGTAAAGCCGAATTATAAAAAGGGAGAAAGCGATAACGTACACATCTTTATACCTATTTCTAAGCCATCAGTGTTTGCTAAAGATACCGAAGAGGCTGGTTATGTAAGGGTAATTGATCATTTTATATCACATAATTTGCTATCATATGTACAGTTCGGCTTTAGTAGTCGTTTAACAATTCAAAATGCTACATTCTCTTTTCGGTACTGGATGGATTATACAAAAGGTTTAGAACGCTAGGTATATTTTTTGATTTAAGTAAGGCATTTGATTGTGTTGATCACGAAATATTTCTCCAGAAGTTGGACCATTACAGAATATGGGGAGCAGCTCATAATTGGTTCACCTCTTACTTTAACAACAGACATCGAATGTTCGTTATTTACAGTTTTCAGAATGGCCGTGATGTGGGGTCTGAATGTGGTACGGTCAAGGGGGGGTGGGTGACCCAGGGATCAGTGTTGGGGCCACTCCTGTTCCTGATTTATATGAATGATATGACCTCTACTCTGATGAGTAATTCTAAAATATTTCTATTTTCTGGTGACACTAGCTTGATAGTAAAGAATGTTGTGTGCAACACTGGCTCGGTTTCAAATAGTGCAGTTCATGACCTAAGTTCATAGCTTTTAGAAAATAAACTAACGCTAAATCACAATAGGATTCTGATTTTACAGTTTCTGACACACAGCTCAACAAAACCCGACATTGTCATTTCAGAGAATGGGCATATGATCAGTGAAATTGTATAGTCCAGATTTCTAGGTGTTCAGATAAATAGTAAACTAGAACTTGTTCAAAGACTTAATGCTGCCATTTATACTATTCGAACAGTATCTGAAGGAAGTGATCGTTCGACTCGAAAATGTCTACTTTGATTATTTTCATTCGTGTATGTCATATGGTATTATATTGGGGTAACTCTTCCCATTCTAAAAAGATATTTAAGGCTCAGAAACGAGTTGGTGCAAGTTCGCGAACCTCTTGTCGACCCCTGTTCACTATTCTGGGTATTTTGACATTGACTTCTCAATATATATATTCTTTACTGTCGTTTCTAATTAATAATATCAGCTTATTCCCAAGAATAAGCAGCCGTTACTCAATATTCGGTGGAGGTCCAATCTGGATTTGGATCGCACGTCTTTAACTCTTGTGCAGAAAGGTGCGCAGTATACTGCTGCATCCATTTTCAGTAAGCTACCAAAAGTATACAAAACGTTTAGCTGTAATCCATGCGCTTCTAAATCTAACCTGAAGAGTTTCCTCATTGGTCACTCCCTATATTCTGTTGAAGAGTTCTTTGAAAAATAAAGCTGATTCTTATGTTACATTGTTGATTGCGTTTACTTAAACTTATGGCTTGACATTTTTTGGTTTATAAACATTCTATTTTTTTATCGGTTGTTAACTTTATGTTGTAATTTCGTGTACTGACGCGTTCCATGACCTTGGAGATTTGCTCCTCACTTTGCTCCTACGGAACTAGATGTGTAAATAAATAAAAAATATCTGCCCATAATTTCCCCGTGTAAAAGAGTCATAAACACATACCAAGTGTAGTACTGGATAACTCCGAGATAATGACCTACAATGTGAACATTAATATGTCTGACAGTTTTGTTAATGTGAGAGAGTGGTGTGGCACCTCCCAAGCTCTTCATGTGAGAGTAGCACCGTCACATCGTGTCCTCAATTACCTGTTTCATATGTTATAATCTCTCTCTTCCCTGATAGCTTTTGACCTACACTGCTCTCTCTAATTCCGTGAAAGTTGTTCCAAAGTCTTAACACATTTCCTATCATTCTGTCCCTTTTCCTTGTCAGTCTTTTTAATACGTTTCTTCCTTCATACAGTCAGAGGACTGATCCTCATTCCTCATAAGTCCACCTGATTTTCAACGACTTTCCGTTTTACTACATCCCAAATGCTTCGATTCCCTTCTGCTCCAGTTTTTCCACTATCCATGATTCATTTTTTACCATACTCTTCTCCATTTCTTCAGTCTGAGTAATTTATTCCTAAGATTAAGGTCAATATTTGATAATAGGAAACCTCTCTTGGCCTTTTTCCCTGTGTTGGTCTTCTATTTATGCCTTCCTTTCTACGACCATCATGGGATATTTTGTTTCGTTTTGCAGCCCGCCAACAATTCCTCTCCTTTGCCAACCTCCATTTCAGAGCAGCACTTGCAACCTACGTCCTCAATTATTTGTTGTATCTGTTCCTTTCTCCCTCTACAGTTATTGACCAGTAGAGTTCCCTCTGTGTCATGGAAGTCATTCCCTCGAGTTTTAACAGGTCCTATCATCCTGTCCCTTCTGTTTGTCAGTATTTTCCACATACTCCTTCCCTCTCCAATACTGCATAGAACCTTCTCATTCCTCACCTTCTCAGTCCATCTACTTTTTAGCATTCGTCTGTAACATCACATCACAAATGCTTCGGTTCTTTATGTTCCACTTTTTCCACAGTGCATGTTTCACTACCATACAATGCTGTGCTCTAAACAAACATTCTCAGAAATTTCATCCTCAAATTAAGGTCAATGTTTGATACTAGCAACCTTCTCTTGGCCGGGAATGCCATTTTTGCCCTCGATTTCCTCCTTTGTCCATCCGTAATTGGTTATTTTGGTACCTAGGCAGTAGATACCTTAACTTCATGACCATCAATCCTCATGTTAGTTTCCCGCTGTTCTCATTTCCACTAGTTCTCATTACTTTCTCGTCTTTCTTCTATTTCCTTTCAGTCCATATTGTGTACTCATTAGGCTGTTCATTCCGTTCAGAAGATCATGTAACTCTTCTTCCCTTTCACTCATGATGCCAATGTCTTTAGCGAATCGTGTCGATGATATTCCTTCACTCTGAGCTTCAATCTCACACCTGAACCTGTCTCTTATTTCCATAATTGCTTCTTCGATTGAAAGTCGGAGCGAAAGAATACATCCCTGTCTTACATTCTCTTTAACCCGAGCACTTCGTTCTTGATCGTCCACTCTTATCATTCCGTCTTGGCTTTTGTACATATTGTATAGTACCCGTCTCTCGCTACAGCTTTCCTCAATTTTTCTCAGAGTTTCGAACATCTTGCACCATTTTACATTGTCGAATGCTTTTTCTATGGCCCAAATGCTATGAACGTGTCTTGATTTTTCTTTGGTCTTGCTTCCGTTATCAGCTGCAACGTCAGAATTGCCTCTCTGGTATCTATACCTTCCCTAAAGAGCCACTGATCATCATTCAACACATCATGAATTTTCTTTTCCATTCTTCTGTGTGTTATTCTTATAAGTAACATATGCATTAGCTCATAAACTGATTTTGCTGTAATTCCCGCACTTGTCAACTCTTGCAATCTTCGGAACTGTGCGGATATCAGATGGTATGTCGCCAGACGTATATAATCTACACACCAACGTGAGTTGTTTTGTTGCCACTTCCCCAAATTATTTTAGAAATTTTGATAGAATGTTATCTGTCCCTTCTGCCTCATTTCATCTTAAAGTTTCCAAAGCTCTTCTAAATTCTGATTGTAATACTGGATCCCGTATCTCTTCTAAATCAACTCCTGTTTCTTCTTCTATCACGTCAGACAAATTTTCCCCCTCACAGAGGCGTCAATGTACTCTCTCCAACTACCCGCTCTCTCCTCTGCATTTAATAGTGGAATTCCCGATTTCTTCAGATTTGTCATGCAGCTATTTCACCTTAGCTTCCCTGCACTTCCTATTTATTTCATTCTTTAGTGGCTTGTATTACGTATTCCTGAATCTCCCTGAACATTTTTGTACTTCCGTCTTTCATCGATCAACTGAAATATTTCTTTTGCTGCTTACGGTTTCTTCACGGTTACCATCTTCTCTTTCCCACTTCTGTGATTGCCCTTTTAGATATGTCAATTCCTCTTTAACTTTACTGCCTACTGAGCTATTTCTTACTGCTGTATCTATGGACTTAGAGAACTTCAAGCATATTTAGTCATTACTTAATTTCTTCGAATGCCAGTTCCACGCGTATTGATTCTTCCTGAGCCGTTTCTTAAACTTCAGCCAACTCTTCAAGAATTCTGCATAGAGATCTGAGTATACACCTGCTCCTGCATACGCCCTACAATCCAGTATCTGATTTCCGAATCTCTGCCTGAGCGTGATGTAATATAACTGAAATCTTCCCGTATCACCCGGCCTTTTACAAGTATACTTCCTCCCCAATATGATTGCTGAACAGAGTATTCACTATTACTTGCTGAAATTTATGACAGAACTCAATTAGTTCTTCCCCTCTGTCATTCCTTGTCCCAAGCCCAGATTCTTCTGTCACCTTTTCTTCTATTCCTTCCCCTACAACTGCATTCCACTCTCCCTCGACTATTAGATTTTCGTCTCCCTTTAAGTACTGTACTACCCTTTAAATATCCGTATATACTTTCTCTACCTCTTTATCTTCAGCTTACGACGTCGGCATGTATGCCTGCACTATTGTTGTCGGTGCTGGTCAGCTGTCAGTTCTGATAAAAACAACTCTATCACTTAACTGTTCACTGTAATACAGTCTCTGCCCTACCCTCCTATTGCTTCGTAGTTAGCAAAATTTCTTAAATTCGTCTACTTCGTGACCGTCAGCTTTGATGCTACGTTTCTTGCTGTTTTCATCTCTGCTACTTCTCATTATTATTATCTCTTTCCGGTTTCCGGTACACCGTCAGCCCATTTCTGATCTCATTAGACTGTTCATTCCATTCTACAGGTCCTGGCAGTTATACCATCCTGAATTGTAATCGCAGTCTAGAACCTCTTTTTTTTTTTTTTTAATCCGTCATTGCTTGTCATGTGTGGACTGAACAGAAAGAAAGACTGAAATCTTGTGTTACACCCTTGTATATCAGCGTGTCTCGTTCTTGGTCTAACAGTCTTATTGTTCCCTCTTGGATAGTACATACTGCTTTATTACCGTCGCTCGTTACCTGTAACTTTCATTTATGTTTCTCAAAATTTCCAAGCTGTAGGTTAGATACTACGCATTTTGTCACAGTGAACAAAGCACCATATCAAAGTCAAACAGCAATTCACTAATTTCTACTCAGTCCGCAGAATAGTTCTTCGCCTTCTGGTACAAGCAGCTGAGCCAAGAAAAGAATAGAAGTTTTCCAAATATGGTCCCACAGAAGAGTTCTGAAGATTTTTTAATTCGAACAAGTAACGGTCAAGTGCTGAAATGAGTCGCATAAGGAAGAAATTTATAGCGCAGCTTCACTATAGCAAGTGATCTCTTTATGGGACTCAGCCATGCTGGGTAGCCGCGTGGTCTAGGGCGTCTTATCACGGTCCGCGCGGCTTCTCCCGTCGGAGGTTCGAGTCCTCCCTCGGGCTTGGGTGTGTGTGTCGTCCTTAGCGTAAGTTAGTTCAAGTTAGATTAAATTGTGTATAACCTTACGGACGATAACCTCAGCAGTTTGGTCCCATCAGACCTTACCACAAATTTAAAAATAAAAATAAAAAAATTATGGGACACATTCCGAGCCGTCAAGGAATCGTCTCTTTGGTAATGAATGGGGCGGGGGTGGGGGTGGGGGGTGGGGGGAATAGCAGAAGAAGACCAAGGATTGAGTACGTTAGTGAGATTCAGATGAATGTTGGTTGCAGTTGTTAGTCGGAGTTGCAGGGATTTGAGCAGCATATGTTAGCGATGAGAGCTGTATCAAACCAGACTTTGGACTGAAGACAACAACAACAGCATCGACCAAGAAGTCAGTCAATGCCTTATGGATTCTGTAACCTGTCAAGAGCTCAAGAAGGGTGACGGAAAATTATGGTTAACGACGACGTCATTGTAGTCGGAGAACATGTTTGGGTTACGGAGGAATTGTAAAATATAAAATGTCACTGCCGAAAATGATCCAATTAATAAGGTGTTCTCGGCTATTATGGCGTGGTCGAATGGATTTTACCTTCTCCATCTGCGGAGGACATTTTCAGGTGGGATCGTAGCTTCTCCGAATGTACAATTCACATCCAGGGTTGTTACTGACTACTGCGAATTTCCGCTTCCGCGCGCTTCCACGCAGTGGCGTGACGTCATGTATTTTGTATATGCGAGAGCAATTGGCCGTTGTCGATTGCCATGGTTCGCTGTTGTTATCACCCCGTGGGGAAGATTAGTACACGTCTTCTTCAGCGCTGGATTCCAGATGTCATTTCATTTCACGCCCTCCTCCTTCGTACTGAAATTCCTGGAGTCTTTTACGATCTCTATGGCCTCTCTCTGTAGTCTTTCATGTTATCCACTTTTGGCTACAGTACTTGAATGCTATCAAAATAAATTTGGTGTTGTCCTGGCTGTAATGCATGTTCCGTAACAGCTGATCGGTCATTCACCCCTCTTCTCCAATTACCCTCGTGCTCTTCTAGTCGTTTTTGACAATTCCTTTTGTAGTATCCAAGTACACCTATCCACAACTACACGGAATCCTATAAATTTCTACATTTTACATTGATTTTAGGTGATCTTGTGGGTTTTGTAGATTACCGTGATGTTTCGATTTTCCGAGATTTTTTTCTACCACGGTAAGTAATGTCATTAATGAAAGGCAGGAAATTTTCGATGTTACCGGCGCTTGAGCATCGCCATGATTTCTATGCGTTGGACTTAAGACTCTTTTCACCTCAAGAAACGAATAACCATTCTTGAGCAATGCATCGTGAGATGCAAGCAGCGTGAAACAGCTCTAGTTCGCATATTTGCCTTGCTCTATCCTCCAACGTTTCTATAATGTGTCACTTTTGAGTTGTGGGTGGTGATTCGAATCCCAGTCTAGATAATGGTCTGTGTGCGTGGGTTTTCGGTAAATCGTGTGGCTTTCTTGACAGTTAGCACATCAAGAAAGGGATCGGGACGAAACTCTCGGTTTCGTAAGGTTCGTAAGGTCAAATCTTTTTCGACCTCCGTATATTTTGTTAATTAGGGAGGGATGTTGAAGGACATCAGCTGTGTCCTATGAAAGGAACCATCCTGGTGATTGACACTAAAGGTGAATACCATAGACCTTACACTTTACGAAAAGTGATGAAGCTTTATTCATGTAGTGATCAAAGTACTAGTACTAGTACATACGGAAGCGATTGCTTTCTGCGACGTAGTTGTCAATCCTCCGACTTAATTCGCTGTTAACTTTTATGTTGCTCATCAAATGTATGCCTCCTTAGTTTTCCTACGCACTGAAACTGTCTATTGGTCCATGTGTTATCACAACGCAGGAGGAAAATCGTTCCACTCTCCAAGAATACGTGGTACAAATTTCATCCTATTAGTTAACAACGTCAGCGTTCCGTTTTCTTAGATGTATCACGTTAGCTGCAGATTCTTTTGTAGTTCACATTGGAAACGTTCATACTGTAATAAAGTTTGTAGTGTGTGAAGAAGGCTCGGTCTGCTTATGTTGATTCAAATTCAGCACGAGTACGCTGAGAGAAACAGTTACCGTACGTATTTTATGGCACCGCTCCAGTGTACTCGGGAGAATCACAACTATTCTTCCTTTCCAGCAGGTACAGTGTATCACATAAAGGTCTGAAAAATAACCCACCTTCCTATACATCGTACTTTGTCGGAACGGAAACCGGTGTCTCTGGTGTCTCTCTAGGGACACATATGTGCTATGAACATCGCCACTACCCCATAGCGTTAGAGATATAGCCACGTCAAAGGAAGTTATATTAACCAGCAAGTGTACCTCATAACTCTTACTTATTTCTAATAAAAACAGCGGAGCAAGACCAGCTTGAAATTTACAATAGTAATTAAAAAAGACAGAGAAATAGTAATGCTTACGAATCTGCTACTGTTTGAGGAACAAAATAAATGCAAATAATCAAAGAGAAAACTTTCAATCCACTATCGTTACAAATCTGTTCGTATTTTGTGTAGGACAAACTAATATTTGAGAAGGAAAACTAAAAGCAGAAGAGCACACATTGCAGACGGGAAACGATTAATGCTCTCTCATTGCCTGTCATCAGTACAGCGGCATAAAAGCACTGAGAGAGTTGAAAGGTACAAAAATTATTCGTAAGTTTCTTTACTTCTCTTGATCACGAGAGCAGAAGTTTCGTCTTCCTACGAGCTGCGCAGACGCATCCGTAAAACGATTTGAAAGTTCTGTAAAAACTTGCGACTCTTTGTTAGTGCGTTCTCATAGTTATTCGACATGTATTAAGCAAGTTCCTTCACAGCAAGCAGTAGACCGCGTCTACTAAAGTTTAATGGTCAGCTGACGTCCAAATCTTCCTCTGAAATTTCTCTGAATGCTTCCACAGATTAACACCGAGAACAAATGGGGGATGGGTACCCATAACGGAAATAACTAAGTTCGTTGACGACAAAATATTTCATCACTTCGTGGCTGATGGTATGGCGTCTATAACATTGTTCCGCATTTCATACACAATCTGTGGCACAGAGTTTACTATTCTCTGACTGGTCCCCTGCCGAATATCACGTGGGATAAATGAAGCCGTACATTTTTGAGTAAAAGCTGATAGTATGGCGTCTATAACATTGTTCCGCATTTCATACACAATCTGTGGCACAGAGTTCACTATTCTTTGACTGGTCCCCTGCCGAATATCACGTGGGATAAATGAACCCCTACATAGTAATAGCTCTGGTTTCCTTTATTTTATTACAATCGGCATTTCTCCCTAATCAGATGAAGTCACCAAAATATTTTCGTATTCAGAGGAACAAGTTGGTGATTGAAGTTTCGTAAAATGATCTCTCCCAAAACGAGCAACACCTTTGCTTTAATGATTGCCACCCCAACCCACGAACCATACCTGACAGTCTCACCCCTAGTTCGCGACAAAGCAACAAAAGCTACCCTCCTTTAAGCTTTATTGATCTCCTCCGTTAATACCAGAGGGCCTGTAACAATTCCTCGGGGGGCGCTAGATATCACTTCTGTTTTATTCTAAGACTTCTCGTTTATTAGTATGAAACGGTTCCTTTCTGACAGGAAATCAGAAATCCAGATTCAGAAATGAGATGATACTCCATAAGGACGCAGTTACATACTTCGATATGTACATCAAATGACGACTTCATCTCAGTATTTATTTAGCCACCAAAAAGTAATTAAATACAGAATATTTTGTGCGACCGCATAGTTTCCATAACGTTATCAGCATACACATAGTAATTATGTATTTTTACGAGAGTTGATATTACTGTTTTGGGCTGGTACTCCGATGCCACGTTCCCCAGTATGGGAACGTATTCAGCATGGCATCAAAGCATTGATTGTCAGACGAACTTTGCAGCTTTCTTAAGCATCAATGCATATCACTACGCCACAATGGTTGGTTCCTAGAATCTTGATCTTTTATGACAGAGACGTATTTTTATGAAGCCTTATCAACTGTTCTCCAGAACTTGATAATCATTTCGGTGTTTGCTTGCCTCATATAACCTTTCGCCCATCTTGAGAAATGACATCAACTGGTTACAAAACTTTTTAATGAAGTGGATTATTTTTAAATCTCTCTGTACTTTTGTGATGATTGTTGCTTCAATTGCATTATGACTATTAATCCCATGCCCATTGACGTATAGCCAGCACAAATTCAGAAAATAACATTCTTGAATCTTGTGGAACATAACTAGCCCTTTACCCACACGAAGTAATGAGTGCTATCGACTGGGGATCTAAAGTCTATTCCGTATTTATAGATTTCAAGGATTTTAACACCATCCCTCACAAATTGCTTCCAACCAGGCTATGTCCCTGTGGAGTATCATCCGATTTCTGCCAGTGGATTCGTGATGTCCTGTCAGAAAAGATACAATTCGTAATAATTGACAGGAACGCTGAGAATGAAACAGAAATGAAGTCTTTATTTCGCCAAGGAAGTGCTGCAAGCCCTCTGCCGTCTGAGTGAGGGGGGAACTAATACAGCACGTATGCAAAGCAGGAACAATTGATATTGTGAATAATTAAGTTTGAGTGAGTGTGAGAATCTGATTATTCAGCCTTGATGTGAGTAACATGCTTGGAGGAAAATGCCAGTTGTAAAGCAGGAACTTATTTTTATTGTATAGATATAAATATTGAACTAGTCCTTCAGACGATTACAGTTGGGGTAAATTTGTTTCTTACTTGCTTTTTGAGTGCGTTTATATATAATTTAATCTAACCTTATTTTGGAATGGCGATTAGTCCAAAGATGGAAAATACCGATTTATGTGAATCGAAATATGAAGTTGATTGGATACCGTGTTATTCGGCCAATAAGCGAAGTGATCTTTCGCGCGCTTTGTTTCTGACACTTCTACGAAAACTTTGTGGTGTAAATCGCAGTCGTAACTGCGTATTTTGAAAGTCCAAAAGACATGGTAAACATGAATTTGAGAGAACGCTGAACCCCATTAAATACAATTTGTTATTGACCAATATTGTAAACTGACGAAAAGTGCCGTTTCTTCAGTATCAGATCACATCTACCACTTACTAAGAGTGCGCTGCAAACGTGAAAGCGAGCAAGAGAAAATTTTCTTATTTTCATACTTCATTTCATGAACTGTCTGTTAGGATGAACTTGGTTTGCAATTGTGTTTATGCAAAGTGAAGAAGGCAAGATACGTTCTTATGCAAGCACTTTTCCTCATTCTGTAGTTATGCGAGACATCGTGAAGTTAAGTAACTTTATCAATATTATGTCAGCAGGGTGTACATGCAGTGCTGTTAAACTGTCGCAGCTTCTCTTAGCTGAAGATACAATACGTAGCTTCGTGACTAGCCAACCCTCATACAGAACTAACTACGATGAGTACTTCCGACGTTAGTGGGAAGGTAGGGTATTAACCGCGCCATCGCACCATGAGTTATAAGGAATACATTTTTTAAGAAACAATGTCCGTTGCAGTATAAGTACGATGAATAACATAGACTCATGGCTTCTTGATAGTTGAAAATTGTAGTGCGTGCAAAGGAAAGTCGTTGTCGGACCTATATATAGACAAGATGTTAATAGTCATATGTCAAAGTTGTTATAGTGCAAAATTTGTTTTTTAGTTAGCTGTTGACAGTGTCCTGCTTATTTGGGCCTTCCAGAATTCTCGAGAACTTGGGGAACTGTGGCTGAGGGTCAAGCGAGTAGTTGACTTTGCCCTAGGCAAATGTGTACTTACGAGAAGAATATGGCGGAGGCAGGCAAGCAGTTCAGCAAACTACTCCTAGTGCACAGTCGGTAAATCCGCACACATTTAGTTGTTAATAAAAAGGGGCTCGGAAAGTACCAGGGCGAGGGATGAAGCTATGTACCAAAAAAAGATGGTCGTGTCCACAGGGCGGAAGATATTTTGCTCACATGTTAAAGGCTGTCTGTGACACAAAAATCAATGGCCAGACAACTGTAGACGGTATGGAGATACAAACAGAAAAGAGCTAATTAAAATCTAAAATACTATTGCTTCCAATACAAATATAATTCTGCCTTCAATCAATAAATAATTGAAACTAAAGGAGATTCTAGGGCTTATGGAACATCTAGACTGAAGTTATTTTTCATATTTTTATTAATTTCTTCTTTCTTACGAGTAAGGACTGGTAATTTAGAGGTAAAGTGTCCGAGATAGTAAAGTAATAGAGGGAAAAATTATAAGTTAACCAGAGTCGTGACGCAGACTATGTCAAAACATACCTAAATTGTTCCTTATGTAAAATTGTAAAAGTGACGAAATAGTGCAAAATCATTCATTCCTTTTGTGATTCTTAGTGAGGATGCTATTCTTATGGGTCGTTGCTGATGCATGTAAGTGTACATAGTTCTAATGATTGAAACTTTCATGGAACGAATTTTGTATCGGCTTCACAATCAGTGAGTCAGTTTTATCTGCTATGCGAGATTCGCATCTGTTTCAAATTACATGAAAGGAGCCCGATAGTTTTCCTTCAGGCTACTGATTATTCATTTCATAATTTCAAAGAAATCCCATAAGCTGAGGTTACTCCAACTTTGGCTTGTAGTGGATTTGCTAGGCATAAAAGACAATAACATTTATAATTAAATGTAGGGAAATACAGTGTGAAAGCATTTGCTAGTATTAAAACTTCATAAATGTATATACTTTACTCTATCGAGTCTTAATACGGCCAGATATAATGTCTATGTGTAAAACAGGATTGTGCTTCACACAGTAAACTGATATAACTAAATAACATACGTACAGTCTCCTACCATGCAATATAGTTAAGAATCAGTTCTAACCAAACTGCGTGCCTATGGAATTTCGCCTCGTCTGTGCGACTGATTACGTGATTTCCTGTCAGAAAGGTCACAGTTCGTACTAATAGACGGAAAGTCACAAAGTAAAACAGAATTAATATCCTGCGTTCCCCAAGGAAGTGTTATAGGCCCTCTATTGTTCCTGATCTATATTAACGATATAGGACACAGTGTTAATAGCCATCTTAGATTGTTTGCAGATGACGCTGTCATTTACCGTCTTGTAAAGTCATCAGATGATCAAAATGAATTGCAAAATGATTTCGATAAGATATCTGTATGATGCGAAAAGTGGCAAATGAAAAAGGAAAAGTGTGATGTTATTCACATGAGTACTAAAAGAAATCCACTAAATTTCGATTACGTAGTAAGTCACACTTATGTGAAGGCTGTAAATTCAACTAAATACTTAGGGATTACAATGACGAATAACGTAAATTGGTACGAACACATAGATAATGCTGTGGTAGAGCAAACCAAAGACTGTGATTCATTGGAAGAACACTAAGAACGTGCAACAGGCCTACTAAAGAGACTGGTTACACCACGCTTGTCCAGCCCTCTTCTGGAGTATGGCTCTGCGGTGTGGGATCGGCATCAGGTGGGACTAACGGATGACATCGAAAGTAAAAAGAAGGGCGGCTTGTTTTGTATTCTCGCGAAATAGGGGATATAGTGTCACCGACATGATAGGTGAATTGGAGTGGCAATCATTAAAACAAAGGCGTTTTTCGGCACGATGGGATATACTCACGAAATTTCAATCACCAGTTTTCTCCTCCGACTGCGAAAACACTCTGGCACCCACCTACATAGGGAGAAATGATCTTCAGGTTAAAATAAGAGAAACCAGGGCTCGCACAAAAAAATTTAACTGCTCGTTTTTCTCGCACGCCATTCGATAGTGGGAGGGTAGAAAAAAAAATGGCTCTGAGCACTATGGGACTTAACATCTACGGTCATCAGTCCCCTAGAACTTAGAACTACTTAAACCTAACTAACTTAAGGACAGCACACAACACACAGCCATCACGAGGCAGAGAAAATCCCTGACCCCGCCGGGAATCGAACCCGGGAACCCGGGCGTGGGAAGCGAGAACGCTACCGCATGACCACGAGAGACGGGCTGTGACGGTAGAGAGACAGTTTGAAGTTGGTTCATTGAACCCTCTGCCAGGCACTTTATTGTGAATAGCAGAGTAATCATGTAGGTGCAGATAAGGATGTAGTATTTTATTTTCATTTTATTTAGCTATACGAGGCGACCGAGAAAGGACCCTTTTGTTTTTCAGATATATTTTATGTGTAAATTTTTTCTTACTGTCTAATACGCACGCAATTCCATTTTCATATGCACCGAGGTAAGAGAAACTGGAGAATGAGACGCAAATTCAGATTACCGGCATTATCAAGAAAATGTATGCAGTTCCCACCACGTACTGTCGTATCATACCAAGGCACAGATGTCAGGGCTAGTTTGTCAGTGTTTGAAAAGTTAGTTCGGAAAAGTATTTTTTCATATGAATTGTGAATCACGGTGTTTTTGTGGATAATTGTACATTTCCTCAGAGTAGAATTTTACTAAACAACCGATTGTGCAACAAACACGAGGCAGCTGCTTCATTTACTTCTATCACAAATTGGAATAACCAGCGACAAGTAATTGTTGATCTGCTTTCTTTCATCTTTGTAATCTTACTGTCAGTAGATAAATATTTGTGAAGTTCAGAATAAGATGTTAGTAGTGACTTTAATTAATGATATGCCCTGGGAAAGATTGGTGCACGAAAGGAGACTGATGCACCAGCAGACTTACGTAGCGAACAGCTGGCTGACGACGATTGTGTTACTAATATCGAACATGAAACGATTTGCCCTGAAAAAATGATGGTCAGAAATCACTTTGCAAACACTGAGGACCTAGCATTGGTGTCGTTACCTTGATTTAATACGGCAGTACTTAATCGGAATTGCCTTGATTTATCGGAATTAGAAAACGAAGCAGGTCCATCAGGAAATACTATGGTAACGATAACTGTGCCGCGTCCGTCCGCAGAACTGTTAGTGTAACTGTGGGATCACGAACAAAAGTTGTTATAGAATTCAGCCAAGTAACAACAGGATCAGGCAAAATCGATCTTTGAACAATTAGACAGGGAAAAGGACGAAAAAACAAAAGTGAGTTTCAATTAGTTAAATAAGGAACAGGAAGGATTAATCAAGCAACTCTCCGAACAGATGAAAGCATTCTTTGAAATTACGCAGACAAAATTCAGTTAATTTAAAAAGGTATACAAAGACATACCAGATAAGTTAGCAAACCTTAATATAGAAGGGAACGAAGTAACTTTAGAATTCACAGTAACTAAACTAGAGTTTTACGTTTATTTTAAAATTTCCCTCTTTCATGTGTGTGTTTAAATGATTTGCCTGAATACAATTGTATGGTATAGGAGGAGAGCCAATAAAAGGAAGCACCATAAATACAAAACATTACCATGCGAAATACGATTCAGAAAAGTCGTTGACATTCAAAACAGTTTACAGTCGTCTTTGAATGGATAAATACGGGACCAGTATGGTTTTCAAGGGATTAGTACACCATTCTTCCTGAAAACTGTTGGTAAGTTCCTGTAACTTTATAATTCTTTGTTAACAAAACTGGATGACCGATTATCACTGATGCAACACAGTGAATTTTCTACTGAGCTGGACAATGCCGCATTCTTATTTGTAACTGAGATTCCAAAACACTCTCAATATGCACTCCTGTAAACAATTTAGTAAAACAAATAACAATAAGTTTAATAAGCTAATTCAGACCCAATCCTACACGAAAAGACGGACATTCCAATTTTATACAAGGATAAAAAAATCACAAACATTGAGTTCACAGACGACGGATCTAATGTACTTACAAAAAGCTTTAAATATAGTTCAGGACTTAAATTACACAACAATTGCTTAAAATATCTAATAGCCACAACAAAAGTAGCAGTTGACATGGCAAGCCCGTTAATTAGAAAGCAGACTAAACTAACAATTAATACAACAAAAACTGCGGACAATGAATTACATAAAATGAATATACATAAGCAACAAAAAACGGAAAACATTCACCTCAAATCCGTAAATAAAAAAATTGGGAACAAACGATGCAATAGCAGAAAAATCGGGCAAATGAAATTGTACCGTTATAATCAACTGAAATGACCACAGAAATAAAGTTTTGAAGTTGTCCAAAGTTAGTAACATCACAGAACTACCACATAACCCAACACAAAAATATACAGTACAACTAAAGAAAAGGTTTAAAAACTGCAAGGCAATACAAAGAAATATGAAAAGATATCATTTGAGTCCATTAATACATGCACACCAGCGCTACATTCTGAACCACAGACATATAAAAGAACAGTGCCTAGACTCCCAACCGATCTTTTTTCTGCGGTCGGCCTTAATAGAGTGTGGGCAGCAAGCAATCCGTTGTGCATGATAAATTGCGGATTAAGACGGGGTTTGATTATCGCTACGCCAGCAATTTTATGAAAACATCTTGTAATGAGGGACAGTTACACTTTTTATATTCTGCTCTTTTATTAAGCAAAAGTGGCTGCTTCTCCTACTTCTGTGGCTGTTAATTACCTTCTTGTTCTATTCTGTACAAAATCAAATAGTATGAACGAACTGGGAAATGTGTATTATATGATTTACTAGATGCCTGGCGCATCCATCTTGTGAAAGAAGAGATCAATTTCGAATATGTAGTGAGGTTTTTAATTGTATCAAAGATTTCTTCGAAACAAGCAGAATCTAACGTAATGGAATTCGTTCCACTTGCCCCATGTCACATCAAATGAATGAGTATGTCTTTCGTATTGTTGGATTCTTGTTCTGGATTGCTCCCGTCGGCAGTATACTGTATGATCCTTTACGTATTTTTCATTTGATCTAGCGTTAGTCATTTTACTGCTTGGTAGAGTGCTCTGTTCATATTATGTTCTCGTACATTCCTTCTCATGTGCTTAAAACGAAATATTATTTGTATGACACATGTTTGAATCGTTCTCGACGATTAGGATTTCTGCTAATGATAACGTCGTCCTTCTCCTGAATACACCTGCGTATTACGCCGCCTTCCCTCACTGCCACGTAAATATTTCTGAAATAACTCACTCAGTTGGCTTTGTCAGAACATTTACCAGGTGTACCGGTATGAAATGAGCGTTAAGATACAAATGTGTCGATAGGGAACATTTGTAGTGAATGAGCTTTAACTTTTTTTTTGTTTGGTTGGTATGACATCTGTCAAAGATATTTAGTATTCATCAAGTCATCATCATATGTTTTCATCGTGTTAACAATGTTGAATTTTGCACCAGAAAGTGGTAATTTGCGGAAAGCATTAATTTTTTGTTTTCATTTGAAAAAAAGTGCTGCAGAGTCGCATCGAATGCTTGTCGAGGCATACAGCGATCATGCTCTATCAGAAGCAACATGTAAAAGATGGTTTCAACGGTTCAGAAATAATGATTTTGATGTAAGAAATGATGTAAGAAATGAAGTTCGAAGACGCCGAATTGCAAGCAATATTGGATGAAGACGATACTTTGAGTCAGAAGCATATGGCAGGAATGCTAAATGGTGCACGACAAACAATTCGTGACCGTTTGAAAGCGATGGGAAAGATCCAAAAGTGTGGGAAATGGGTGCCACATGAATTGAATGAAAGATGGTAAACAGAAAAACCATTTGTTAAATTTTGCTTCAAAAACATGAAATAAAATCAGTTTTGCATCGAATTGTTACTGGCGATGAAAAAAGGATTTATTTTAAGAATCCTTAAGGGGAAAAATAATGGGTTAATTCGGGACAACCATCAACATCGACTGCAAAACCAGATCGATTCGGCAAGAGGACAATGCTCTGTGTTTGGTGGGATCAGAATGGTGTGGTGTATCATTAGCTTCTAAGACCCGGTGAAACTGTGAATACTAATCGCTACAGACAACTAATGATCAATTTGAACTATGCATTGATCTAAAAAAGACCAGAATGGGCTAGAAAACATGGCAAAGTAATTTTCTAACACGACACTGCACCTGCACGCAAAGCAAAACTGGTTCAGGATACAATAAAGGCACTTGGCTGGGAGCTGCTACCCCACACACCGTATTCACCAGTTTTGGCCCCTTCCGACTACCATTTGTTTTCATCAATGGGACACGCATTGGCTGAGGAACACTTCGATTCCTACGAAGAAGTCGCAAATTGGGTGTCTGATTGGTTTGCTTCAAAAGACGAACATTTCTGTTGTCGTGGTGTCCACAAATTGCCAGAAAGGTGGTCAAAATGTATAGAAAGCAGTGGTCAGTACTTTGAATAAAATGATTTTACTTTTCAATTCAAAATTAGTGTTTCATTTTCACAACAAAAAAAAAAATTCTCACTAACATTAGATTCATCTTGTGTCGCAGAAGATATGCTTATGTATACTGAGATGAAAGAATCAAGAATAAAAATTAATAACAGAAAGAAAGGGAACACAATTTAAGAGGCAAAATGAAGCATTTAATTTTGAATTTTCACACTTTCTCGTCAACGAGTAACTTCCCAGGCAACAGATTTAAACCTTATACAGTTAAGGCGTGAATGCGTCTTCATTTACCAGAGGAGCAACAGAATTTTCCACTGTTCATGTAGGGAGTCCCCACTTTAATCTCACAGTGTCACAGATACAGTGCGAAGGGACAAGATAGATGCTGTTTGAGTAATGTGGAAGCTCGCATTGCGATTTGCATTTTAAATTTGCAGGGGAAATTCGTGATGGAATGGTGATTGTGCGCGGAAATTATTCACCAGCGTGTGAGGCTGTGAAAAAATGGAACAATCTGTTTCGATCTGACAATATCGAAGGGGCAGGGTCATCAGTGGATGGCGGATCACTAGCGAGGAAATATTCGACGGTGTGCGAGCAATTACAGCCACAGGGACCTTTGTTCAGATCTGCTTTAAGAGAATGTTGTTCCCTGTCCGTTCTTTTCGTGAATACCTTCATGTTAAACCAGAACGATAACCTTTTCATCACAATGGCAATAATTTTAAAATGTGCTAATCTTTTCGTCCAGCCTTCTACGGAAAATTTTTTTGAGCAACGCTGTGAAAGGCCCCCATCAGTTTGCAATGGAAGGATGAAGATATTTGTTGGTGACATATTTTATTGGTTACCAAAATCAGACTGAAAGCTATTTGTTAAGAATAGCTTTTCGAATTATTAATTTATATGGGAGTTGTGACTCGCTAAAGTTATTGCAACGGCATTTTGTACATGGGCCCTCGACTGAAGTTTCTCTTTTGTTATGATTTTTATGTTCGTAGGATCGTACATCATACTGCCCACCATTGGGAAAATATAATTACGTTATTGCCAGTTCTCGTAGAATTAATTAATAATACCCAAAAATTATGTTACCTTATGTTTGTTTCCGTCCCACTGTCATACAGGAAGCTTAGACGACTTTTGAACTGTTCACTTGTGTACTTAGATTTCTGCATGAGACAATATTTGACCTGAGAATAAGTTATAACGCACTTTCTGCCTTCGGGGCGAATTACTAGTTAAAAGAGAGCTGCCATCAGCAGTAAAATTTCGAATTTTGTTCCATGAGTGTTACAGTCATTAACGTAAGAGCGTGTTGGCGGGACTTCGAGACTTCATGCTGTTCCATACTATAGTTCAGCGTGACTGTTATATTTCATGTTCTTCTCGGGAAGAGGAGCTAGAATTGCAAGGTGAGGCTGCATATTTTCATGGTCCGCCATCTGTATACAAGGGAGGTCACGCTCGAGGTTACAGATCGTGCCTGGACGTTAGAGAGTGTGATCGTGAGATGACGTTTATTCATATATTCGATTGAGCTCCTCTTTTTTCTGCACTGTGCCATAAAACCATTTACTACTTCTTAATATTTCAACTGAACACAAATTAGATAGCGTTGTAGACCACTCTTGGATCAGAACCTTGTATAGAAGGGAAATAACTTCAGGGCACCTAACTGAACTCGCATCTCTTATGTACTTACTTTAATTTAAAAAGGACGTAATAGGCTTTCTAAATGAGACTCACGTCGTGGTGTTAGGAAGGTAATCACAATACTGAGAACCACTTTTTTGTAAAACCTTGCCTATGCGTTACACTACAATAGGTTTAATCGTGTTAAATATTTCTGAAAAAACCCGCTTGGTCATTTTTTCTGTAAACGTGATTTTCTTTTTCTTAATAGTGGCAATGTATTTCCTTAGAGAGAAGGAAGAGTGAAAGCATTATACTCTTGAATACAACGGTAAAATGCGTTGGGAAGTACTACAATGAACTTGTAAGGGAGCCGAGTGGAGTGGCCGCGTGGTTAGAAGCACAGAGGCACGGATTGCGAGGATCCTCCCACCGGAGGTTCAAGTCCTCCCTCGGGCATTGGTATGTATGTTAGTAAGTTAGTTTAAGTCAGTTCAAGTAGTATATAAGTCTAGGGACCGATGACGTCAATTAATAATTCATACACATTTGAACTTGTAAGGGAGATTTGAAATGTGCCGTTGTTGTTAGAAGGAACGGTAGTTTCTACTCTTCTTCTGATAGGCTTCCTATAACTGAGTAGCAAGGCCTTTCGACGTATTTCTTCACAGAACTTCAGACAATTCCCAGCGAATTTGCTTCTCTGGCATCTTAACGCTAGTATCGAGTTCTTTGAAGATATCTGTTTTAACAAATGCAAAATACGTTATGTGTGCGATACGTAGTTCTGATTTCACACACACACACACACACACACACACACACACACACACACACACACATGATTGACAGGTAAACAAGGTCAATTATTCAACAGGCATTAACAGATACAAACTCCAAACTTAAAATCATGGGAGAAACATCAGAAGCATTTAATTTCAATACTGGTGTTCGCCAGGGAGATGGAATGTCCCCCATTCTGTTTAACATGGTTGTGGAAAAAATTGTGAGGACATGGGAAGAGGAAATAAAAGGAATTCAGCTTGGGATTAAAAAAGAGCAGACAATTAAGGTGAAGTGTCTGGCTTTCGCGGACGATCTTTCCATTCTAACCAACAATACAGAGGAAGCCAAACTTCCACTGGAAAAACCACACGAATTCTCACAGAAAACTGGGCTACAAATCTCCTACGAGAAAACACAGTATATGGAAAGCAAACCTGTAGATATTCTCCCCATTACTACTCAGAACGGGGAAGTGGCACAAGTTGCCCACTTCAGATATCTAGGAGAGATAATCCGACCATCAGGACTGAATAGCCAATAAAGATAGAATCTCCAGATTACAAAAAGCTCACTTGGAATCACTATATCTGTCAATGCGAAACTAAGGCATTACAACACAGTAGTCCTACCAGAAGCATTTTATGCTGCAGAACCTACAGTGTTTCATGGTCATACTAAGATCAGAGAGATTGAAGAGCAGGAAAGAAAAATTCTGAGGAAAATATATGGACCAGTGTTTCGGGAAGGAATTTGAATGTAGAGGCCAACGAGAGAGATCTAAAAAGACATAGAAACAATAGCAGACACCATCAGAAGGAGCAGGATTAAATTTTATGGACGTATCAGCAGGATGAATAAAAGCAGGCTCACAAGACAAATCTTTGAGATAGCAAACAAGAGCAAAAACAAGACAAAGTGGATCACTGAAATAGAAGAAGACATTAAAGAACTGAGGATCACACAAGACAACATAAACAATAGAGAACAGTTAAGAAACATCATACAGAAACACACACGTAACAACAACACACGGAGAATAGAACTGGGAAAAGATGGTCGAAAGGACGCAAGAGAAAACACAGTGAACGTATGAAGAGAATTTTGGAAGAACGGAGAAAGAAGAAGAAATCATGACTACTCATGTTCAATCGCTCTCTCAAAAGGGAATAATCGAAAATTACATATACAGAAAATATTAGTGTTGATGTGGGACAGTGACATTGGCCCAGAAGTAAATTATATCAGTATCCCCATACCAACCAGAGTTTTAAGGGGAGGTTTTCCTTGGTCGTCAGGTAACTGTTAAGTCCTTCATATTTATTCCTAATTTAGACCCTTCTGTCCCCTTACCAGCTCGCTTGGTAATTAGCTGGAACGAACGACGAGCTGTAATGTGGCTAGAAAAAAAAGCAGTGCATAATCATCCCCGTTACCACCCTATTTCCCAACCGTTGCCACCACTAACAAGACTGCACAATGTCTCATCCAGTCCACCGTTCACATCTGACACATCATACTTGCCCCTTTTACGTCTCTCTTAGAGCTCAGTTCTTACGTACTTGCAACTAAACAACCAGAAGGAACTGCACTTTCACATCTTCTAGTTGTATCTCAGTTCTGCGTCTCCATCACTGTTATCGGCACCTGTTCAAAGGTTAACTGCTTCTTCCGATACTTCTTGGTATAACGACATAATTATAAGTGGCAAGAACAATACTGTGCGCGTTCTACAGGATTAATTTATTTCCCGGCCGTGGTGGCCGTGCGGTTCTAGGCGCTACAGTCTGAAACCGCGCGACCGCTACGGTCGCAGGTTCGAATCCTGCCTCGGGCATGGGTGTGTGATGTCCTTAGGTTAGTTAGGTTTAACTAGTTCTAAGTTCTAGGGGACTGATGACCTCAGCTGTTAAGTCCCATAGTGCTCAGAGCCATTGGAACCATTAATTTATTTAGTCAACGGGTTTTCGGCTTACAATGCAATGATCGGAGATAAAGGCTCATGATGCCTTGAAAAGAAATGCTCTAGGACATACACAACATTGCGTTTTTCATTATGTTACAAATTTCGTTAATTTCTTACAAAATTCTTGTTTGATAAAATATTCATTTATATCTGGCTCTCAGTACTCCTGATTCGCATTTGCGTCTCGTCACGCAGCACTTTGAGCCATCTCGTTCCCGCTTAATGGGTCCATTTGGGGACAAGATGCTCTGGATATCCTAAACTGCCACAGTCAAAAATAGTATGATAAGTTTCTTTTCGGTTCTTCGTATAGAAATGACCAATAGACAATGCTTTACTACAAACTGGTCCCACCCAAGGACGGTTTAATTTGAATTGTGTATACACTCTTTCTATTGTTCAAATGCAAACTGAAAGCACGTCATCCCGTAATTCGACTTCCGCAATTCCACTTCGCTTCATAAATTTTCCCAGTTGTTTAATTTGCATAATCTGATGTCTTGTAAGGTGCGTAGTGAAAGACCTACAAACAGAAAATAGTGATATAATCCATATTTCATTTTTTCAAAGGTTTATGTTTGCAGTCCCTTTACACAACGTAACCCATTTACTGCAGTACTGTAGCGCACCAATGGAGGAGCCAAAGGAACATGGCCCTACTCCTCGAGATTATGCGGTAATTCGTTTTCAGCATTTGATGGGGAGATATGCTAATACAAGAGCCTCAGTGCTCGTAAAAAATTCACCGTCAAATGACTCACTGATCAACAGGAGTAGACGATTCCACTGTGATAAATAAATCTGGATAACGAAGAACAAAGCGGCAGACGATTTCTCTGAGAAGAAATGATAATCGCAAGAAGAATGGAGTCTCTGATGCTCGAAGACCATGGAATCACAATCGAGCTGATAATGCGAAAAATAAGACAGTCAACAATCAAATTTCAACATCTTGCACTACACTGAACTTTCAAAGTGCCCGTCTACTGGGTTCCGAGGCTGCTAACATCCGAAGAACTGAGGCAGCGGTGGAAATGTTACAAATGTTCCAGGCCAACCCAGATGGCGAATTTTGCCACTCAGTCACCGTGGACGACTGTTGGATGTGTCACTCTGCTCCCAACCCAAAGGAACACATCAAACAGTGAAAACATGTGAATCCTTCATACCCGATAAAGGGGGAGATCTGACCGTCATCAGATAAGGTGGTGTTTACTACGAATGCAAAGAGATTATGCTCTTGAGGTGTAAACCATCAGAGGACGATACTACTGAAATATCCTGACTAGATTTCAGAGGCCTGTCATAAGGAAGCCTCGTGAGAAGACATTTAGAACGACGCCTGAGCTTATTCAGTACAGGACAATAAAAACTGCGGCTCCTTTTGACTATCAAATTTTTCTTCACTCCCGTATTCTCTTTACACGGTACTAAATGACACATTCTGCTTTTCTTATCTGAAGAAACTGTTGCGTGCAGGCGTTTCTGGAATGAAGACGAGGTGCTTCTAAAGATGGAAAGTTATGTAATCAGCGGAGATGCGAACTTTGACAACTAGTGTGTCATCTATGATTGGGAAATAGGTGTCGCATTGAAGGATGAATATGTAGAGAAGGGTACGCTGCACTAAGTATCAAAGCAGCAGCGTGAGTTTTTCGAAGTGGTACTTAGAATTTTATGACTACGTTCCATCGAAATGATACATCACGACACGATATCCTCTTATGAAATAGAAAGCTACGTTGCTGTTCAGTCAAGAAAATTTACGAAAAAAGATTGACAGAGAAAAGAGAGAATAACGAAGGAAAAACGTTCTCCGTCAAGAGGTAGTTTACCAAAATCAAAATTTCCCGTGGTGCTGATCCTGTTTCAGTGGTTAAAATTACGAGATCCCACGTATACGTAAGTTTCTCGCAGAAGGAACATAAAGGGAAAATAATATTCTTACTCATTTGGAAGAGTACTTAGCGTGGACTCTCCCACGCAACGATGACTGACGTGTAAAATCCTCTGCTACACACCATCAGCCAGCTTGCTGATTAGAAGACGCACATCTCAGGTTTGATGGAGAGAGTGTAAACTGATACACGACAATTTCAAAGGCAACCATTAAGATGAGGAGACCCTTTTGTGTCTAAATAGGTCATAGCCGGTTAGCTGTAACATTTTCTTCAAACCAAACAAACAGCAATAGGAGACTGATGTACTCTTTCGACGAAATATGGCCTTTGACAGTGGGGCTGCCTGCATGCAGGGATAGAGAGAAATGTAAGAGAGTTGCCCAGAAAGTAATGCACCGTATTTTTCTTCTTCAACAATTCTTTATCGACAATTACAAACATGAAAGGATGGTGTTTTATCTACCCACCCTATTCTATCCACGTAATCTCCATCCCGTTCTATGACGTTCCTCCAGCGCGAAACAAGTGCGTGTATGCCCCGTCGGTACTAATCATTGTCCTGGTGGTGGAGCCACTGCGTCCCTGTTTGAATAATCTCCTCATCGTCCACAAAACGTCTTCTCGAGTCGTAATGAGTCGCGAATGACATCAGCTCGCTCCAACATGTCAGGTGTGACAGCCGTGGATGGTCTCCCCGACCGCTGCAAATCCCGGAGCTCCGCCGATCAGCCTTCTGATGACCTCACCCTCCGCGCCCAGCGACTACTTGTTCTTCTGTCGACAGCAGACGCTCCATAGACTTTGCACAAGCGTTTGTGAATATTCCCCACAGTTTCTTACTCTGCAGCGATAAATTCAGTAACAACATGTTGCTTGTAACGTACCTCACCCACGGACGTCATTTTCAAACTGTCCTGCAGCTATGCTATCTGTCTGAAGTGACGGAAACATGCCACTCAGGAGACTTAAAATAATACATACGTAACGTTTTGCACGCGTAGCATTGTTTTCGGCTGAGCAAAAAATGTGGTGCAATACTTTCTGGGCAACCCCCGTATGTCGCCATTATTTCCACCCGTTACCCTAGACCACACACCATTCCTAAGGCATGACACTCCTCCTCGCTTCAGTCACTTTTCTCCAGCTACACTCTTTCCCTTCCCTTAACATTTTATTAGTCACAACCTTTTTCCGGAAATAAGCTAGCTGAGATCTACTAAGCAAATTGTGTTTGTTACGCTCTCCCAATGATAGATCATTATTTTGCTGCCGTAGCAGCTCATCATATCACATTTCTCAACTTCTTGGCATCGCAGGCCACTCTCGTAGAGACAACCCAGTCAGACAGCTTCAAACCCATTGCACACATTTAGCCCAGTGACAGCTCAGTATTTTTCTACCGTAACAACCTGATCAATCACGTTTCACAACTTCTTAACCCATGCTCCCTTTTCAGGAAATAGGTAAACCAGAGAACCTCATAAGACAAGGATGGGCGGAACTTAACATTCTTCTCAACCAGTGGTGATGGAATTTCTGAATGGAGCCAGTCATACGCACGCCATATCCATTGTTAGTTCATTCTCCATACTCTGGAACATTATACTACGAGCCGTTTGGGAGGGTACTGCTGTTTCATGTTACTAGATTTTTATTTCCAATATAGGCATAGTCAGCAGTGTTTGGCTAAACGTAAGTTTGTTGTCCTTATGGACATCAGAACGAAATGTTAGCTTTATTCTAGTTTTTATCGTTTAGCGAGAAAAAAAGATTTGAAGCTAGTCATTATCATATTAAATCAGTAATCTAATCTTGCTTCGCTGTATTTCAAAGTATTCCTGAGTAAAATGTAAAAGATTTAGTTTACTTTTTATAACTAAAATTTTTCCCTCTGACGTCAACATACTTCAAGCAAAACGCTCAGCATTTTGAAGATAGTGTTTCTCTGACGTGTGTGTGTGTGTGTGTGTGTGTGTGTGTGTCTGTCTGTGATGTGCAGGGGCTGCCTGCCATTGCAAATAACGTTCAGAGAAACGGTGGGCACATGTGACACCGGTGTGGATAACCTTTTTTTCTACATCAGAGACATAACTGGAATAAGATTTAGGGAACCGTGGTTGCACATATTCATGGTATTATTGCTGCCTGTCAACCATTTCCATTACAGACCTGCAACACATGCAAGAACACTATCACAATTTCACTGATCGAGAAGCAATTTGTAATGCAACAAAAAGTGTAGTCAGTACCATTTGATTCAAAATACATTTATATAAAGTTAAGTAGTGATTCTCAAGCAGTACTTATAACTATTTAAGAGCTCACAGATCTTACTTAAATAACGGAAAATTGGCTACAACGTACAAAAAAACCTTGAACTAAACAAAACATGTACAATTTGCCTGTACTGAACAATCGTACAGTCCTATAGTAAATGAAAGATAAACCCAACAGCCTGCAAACTGTGAACAATACAGCAGAAAATACAGAAAAGAATTAAATGTGCCCATGAGGAAACAACCCTCCAGGATACTCTCACTCACTCTCTCTCTCTCTCATATATATATATATATATATATATATATATATATATATATATATATATAAGCGAACGAATAACCACTTTTGCAAACGCTTCTTATGATTACCTTAAAAATATACATCATCGTTACAGCGCGTGGGATTCGTGTAAAACAGTATATATATATATATATATATATATATATATATATATATATATATATATATACCGCCAATACTTCCAAAAAACATTTCATCTAAGAATGATGAATCTGTCTGGCAAGGAATGAACTGACTGAAATGAAAACATAATTTTTAAAGCTATCTTTAATATATCACTAACAAGGATAAATTAAGTAATGCAGCGTTAGGAACAGAATAACAGTAATAGAACGCATAGGAGAACAAGAAAGTAGAAACCGGAAACGATGCTATACGATGAAACACGTATGTTGTGTGGCGGCGATGGGGAGGCATTGCAGAGTCTCTGACCAGAGAGCTATTTGCCGTTCCTAGTCTGCGCTAGACCGCGCGAGAGTGCAGTTCTGTGGCAGTCGAGTTACGAGACAGTTCAGTTGCGGGTTAGCAGGTGTGTGTTGTAGTCTGTCGGCAGTAGTGGTCTTGTACAGTTGCGAGAGAGTCGCGAGCGGGACGCAGTCGCAGGCGTCGGCATGGGTCTCTGGTCAAGATGCTGAATCAGGTATATTGTTAATTAAGGTAACAAAGCTGCATTGCGCACACCAGATAATGTAATTTATTTTTACTGTAATTAATTCTCAACAAGTGCCCCAATAATAATTTTGTTTTCAATGCATTCTGACAAAAGAACCATTTAATTGAACGAACGAATTCCTTCCATTTCCTCTTAAGAAAAGTTTCAGTTAAATTTCAAAAATAAAAATAAAAAATTAATACTTGCAATGCATTTCCTCCAAGCCGTGGCCAACAATAAGAGCAGAAATTTGACGTGCAGTTTGAATGAGGTAAGAAATTAATTCTGATTTTTTTTTGCACAGGGCCAAAGACTGACATTTCGGTCTAACTGAGTTTTCATTGTCACAGAAGTTTCATTAGCATTGAATTATCTTCCATTATTTTTGTGAGAGCTTACACCTGGGTCAGATTGCGATTTTCACATTTTAATTGTCTTTGTCAGTAGATTTAATTGCATGGAGGTTACGCTTGGCTACCATTCATTTATTATTTCTCTCATTTAAAATTTCTGTGGGGAGGTTACACTTGGCGACACCCGTGCCAGGATCGAATTTCGTTGAGAATCTTTTGAAAAACAGTCAGATATCTGCTCTTATTTGCTTAAATATAAATACAATTTGGCGCAACGCTTTTACTAATTTGTGACTTTTTTCCTCAGATCATCGGCAATTCGTTGATCTGTTGTATTTGTGTGTTGTTTTTGCATTGTGCTTATTTGTTTTGTGAATAATTGTGATTATTGTGAAAATGCCGCGAAAGACTGTGAATAGTACATCGCGAGGAATAATGAACGAAACTACCGACTCAAACAACTTTACCGATAGGACTTGTGACACGCAGTGTAATGATGACAATCCTGCGTTCACTAACAATCAGTGCATTCCAATCACTAATGATGACTGTTATCTTAATGATGAACGAACGAGCTCAATTGTCTCCTGTGTTAATTTGACGACAATTGATGACGCGGAGCGTTCTGTTGTAATGAGCGCTGCCCAGCTTAACACACCCGGTTTGGAAAATTCAAATAACGTACAGACAAATTTTTCTAATGAAAGTGATCAGGATACTAAAAGTAGGACGGATTTATTTAATTCCGAAACAGTGACTGACAGTGTATGTTTAACTGGCAAACCTTTTTGTAAATCTCAAAATAACCAAATGGTTATAGAAAGCGAGACAATTCCAGATCCACCATTAAACAGCACTGAGAATAGAAATGGTAATTTTGGCTTGGATCAAACGACGGCATTATTGCTACAAATTCTTGAATCCAACAAACAAAATAGTGAAGACAACAAACAATTCAAAGAAAATTTCAAACAACTTAGTCAACGGAACAAACACCTTAATGAAAAATTAGACAACAATTCCAGACAGCTTAGTGAACAAATTAGAGACGTTGCCGCGCAGTGTCATGATACCAAGGAACAGTTACGCGAGGAAATAGAGGCTTGTTCAAGAAAAAGTAGCAAAGAAATTTAGTCTGTTGCTCAGGAATGAAGGGAATTGCAAACAGCTGCAACAGAAACACTCAGAGACGAAATTAGCGGAGTCGCTAAACAATGCTCTGAAAAACTACACAATTACGCGACGAGTTTAAAGCAATGACAGCAGAACTTTCGCGCACAATGGATGAAAAGATTGACGCGAAATTCGAACAACAGAACACTCAAATTAACGAACGTCTTAGTCTTCACATACAAAACACTTATACGCGTTTCTGCAAATTTATTCAGGATCAAAATAAAGTCAAACGTCAAGTCATGGAAATAATCACTGCTCAGAGACAAGAAGACAAACGTAAAATGTTTGCGAAGGCAAAAACGTATTATAGACAATAATATTGCCACAGTGTCCGACGAAATTAATAGCATCAAACAGTCGAACACAGAATTACGTGACGAAATTTCGGATCTTAAATCGAAAACAGACACATACACAACCGATTTTCAAACAGTGACCGACAGACTCGAACAATTAGAACTGACACAGGATTCCGATGTCGTTAAAGCTGACGTGAAAAAACTGAACGAAACTACACGTAAATTGCAAAAACAGATTAATGCCTCCGATTCTAAAACCGATGATCAGGCAAAAATACTGACTGAAAAATATGATGAATTGGCCAGTCGTATTGATGCTATTGAAAGTAATAATGACAACAAATCAGACGATACTTCACCGGTTTCATTTAATCAAACACATGAATTTCAAAATTTACAGCAGACAATTAATGAGATCGATTCGTCTAATAACACGTTGCGTAGAAAGTTGTCAAGTTTACAACAAGAAGTAACAGAGATGAAAAGTATTTCAGTTAATAACACATCACAGCAGACGCCACTTTGCGAACATTTGTCAGACTCGCGCAACGCGTATAATTTGGGTAATCTACAGAGAGTACGGGACTTAGATTGCGAACAACCACAGTTCAACAGATTCTCTTACAATCCTGAACCTGTTCCATCACACAGAGACGATAATTTCGATTATAAACATTTTCTGTCAGTAAGAAAATTTAAAGTGTTTAAGAATGACAGAACACAGATTCACCCACTGGATTGGATACAACAATTTAGCTTTGCTTTTCCACCGACTTGGCCCGTAACACATAAACTTGAGTTTATTTGCAGTTTTTTGGAAGGCGAACCGGCAACTCGTATGAGACCGATCGCGAGACAATGTTATTCCGTAGAAAAATTTCAGAATGCCTTTCTGTCTTCGTATTGGTCGAAAACGACACAGCGCGGAATTAAAGATCAGTTAATTAGCTTACCAAATTATGAGAACTCAAATTTTCCTAGCGTCACGCAATTTTTTGAGCACATGGTCCAGCAAAATCAGTATTTAAGTGAACCCTATTGTGAATCTGCACTGATACAATTATGCATTTCTAAACTACCAAGGTCATTAAGAGTGTCACTTCTAACGGGTCAACAAAAAGAAAACATTTCGGCATTCAGAGATCTGTTACAGCTCTTAGAAGTGCAACAATCAGATTATTCTTTCGTAAACAAAAATTTTTCATATAACAACCAAGGCCAACAGACGTACAGCAATTATGATCAGACACGTAATTTTAATAGGAAAGGTAACAGACGCTTTAGGAATGACAACTACCAGAACTTAAATCACAGACAAAATTCTGATTATCAATAACGTCAAAATTTTCAGCAACAGGAACCACCTTTTAGTAACAATAGACGTTTTCCACCACAACAGCATGAAAGTCAAGCGGTTAGAATACCTAACCAACAATGTAATGCACAAGGTCAACCAAACTTTAATGTTTCGCCGCGTGAACGTATAGTCCCTGGTACAACAAACAGTAACGCACGGCAGCAGAGAAACAACTACGTACAGAAAACACAGTATTTCAATTCCTATCGCAATGCACCGTATAGGAATGACTACTACGACAGACGTAAAAACGATGAGCACAATTATCAGCGTACATATAATAACAGTCGGTCTTACCAACAGCAAAATCATTCGCAAGAACATATTGTCATGAATGAACCCGACAGTAGGTACCATCCAGAACGTAATACGTCTGGAAGAAGTAATAGAACTGTTCAAATAGTAGAAATGCCACAGCATCATCCTGATAATAATAACACGTCAGATAGAATCTGACTAGATACTGTACAGGTCGCATCTGCCAATAACACAATCACTACTTTTGACGCGCAAAATGTTGTTCACGAAAATGCTATTACTTTTGACGACATACGAGACACTCTTTTACAGGAAAGACCAGTTATTCAGAAAACTATTTCACATCCTGTGATCGAAATTAAAATTGGTTCATCGAAATTTTCAGCAGTAATCGAGTCCGGATACCTATGTCAGTAATAAATGAAGAAACTTTTAACGAGTGTAACAAAGAGAATACCTATCCCACATTACCTTTAGGCAAAACGAAAGTGAAAGGAGCAGTATCAAGTAAAGGAGTAGACGTTAAATTACAGACGCATTTATCATTTTGTATTGCGGGTCACACATTTCACTCAAATTTTTGGATTGTTCCTTTATTGACAACAGACATTATTTTAGGTACTAATTTTCTCGTACAACACGACGCAGTGGTTGATTTTCAAAATTCCTATTTAATGTTGAAGGATGAAAATGTGCAATTGGCTTTAGAATTTCAGCACTCTTTGTCTGCGGAAGAACAAACAATTAACCGCACAGAGGTCATTTCCGTATCACGTAACATAGACTATAATTCGACATTGTTCACAGATACGTACGTACATAACTATAGCACTCCAGACGAAGCTGACTACGACGTAATGCAAGTGATATCTGATAAAGTTAAACAAAGCAGTGCAAATACAGACGACGAACGAACGCAGTTACACAAAATTCTTTTACAGCAAGCTCCAGTTTTTGACAACATTCCTGGTACTATGTCCGGATTTATGTATGAATTTCAAGCCAAACAGCACGATACATTTAAAGCTAAACATTATCCCATTCCGTATATCCATAGAGAACAAGTTAAGAAAGAATTGCAGGATATGCTTGTCCAAGGTATTATAGAACCGGCAGTTAGTCCGTACTTAAACCCGCTACATATTGTTAAGAAAACAGATGGCTCACTTCGCCTCGTACTTGATTCACGTCACATCATTGACATAATTATTAACGAAACAGATCGACCACAGACATTAGAGGAACTATTACAGAAATTTCACGGTACTGCTATTTATTCTACATTGGATTTGAAATCGGGATTTTGGCAAACTCAGCTTCATCTGAATTGCAGAAAATACACAGCATTTCTCTGTTTTGGCGACTGTTATCAATTTTGCAAATTACCATTCGGCTTAACTATTTCTTCAGCAGCTTTTATTCGCGGTTTTAACACAATACTTCCGACAGAACTTAAGGACAGAATTACGACGTACGTAGACGACATTCTTATCGCAGAAGCTAACTGGTCTGAACACAATATGATTCTTGAACATCTGTTGCAAACTTTTCGTGCACAAGGACTTACAGTTAATCTTAGTAAATCGCATTTTGCTAAAACTTCTATAAAATTTCTTGGACACGTAATTTCAGCAGAAGGTATTGCACCTGATCCAGGAAAACTTCAAGCTCTACGTGATATTACTGTTCCTACAACGAAAAAGCAACTACGCAGTTTTTGGGCTTAATTAACTTTTTTCGTAAATTTATTCATCATTCTGCTTTAGACACACCTAGACTATGCCAATTAAAAGGTAAAAACAGTATTTGGTCTTGGGATAAGCAAGCACATTCTGAATTCGTGAACCTAAAACAAGCTTTGTTGAATGCTCCACTTTTATCGCACCCAGATCTTACCAGAAATTTTTCCATTGCCACCGACAGTTCCAACACCGCTTTAGGCATACACATTTTTCAGGAAATTGAAGAAGATGGCTCTACAGTAATTAAAAACATCGCATTTGCAAGTCGCATTCTGTCGCCTGATGAACGAAATTATTCCTTTACAGAACTGGAAACGTTATGTGTTGTATGGGCTTTTATGAGATTTCGGCACTTTCTTTATGGCAGGCATACCACCGTTTACACAGACCGCAGAGTTATACAATTTTTACTTTCGGCTAAATTTACTCATGACAGATTAAGCAGACGGAAACTTTATTTACAGGAATTTAATTTTACGATTGTTCACATTCTCGGCACACAAAATGTTATAGCAGACGCACTATCGCGTTCTCTCAGCAACAATCAGCAAGACGTAACAACCAACTTCTGCAAAGCAAATGTCAGTGTCATGTACATTCAGCGAGTTGCATTTGAAAATTTTATTTCGTCGTCATTACAGGACATAGCACAAGAGCAAAATAAAGACAACGTGTGGAAAGAAATTAAACACCTCTGGCAAGATAAGAATAATGTTACGATTAGGAACCACTACACTGTACGCAATAACATTCTGTTTCGCCGCTCTCATCCAGACAGCAACAATTGGTTATTATGCATTCCTGACGAACTGGTTAACAAATTAATCTGGTACACTCATTTAAGTTACGCACATTACGGAGCAAGAAAATGTTTTCTTATACTGAGACAGAACTGTTATTTTGCCAATATGGAAAAACGTATACGACGAGTTTTAGCGTCATGTAAAATTTGCCAGAAAGCTAAGTCAGACACCACTTCACATATTCCTCCATTATATCTCATTATACCTGTTAAATTAAGACATATGGCCGCAGTAGACATTTTTGGTCCAATTCCGAGAACTAATAGAGGTTATAGCTACATCTTTGTCGCTGTTGAACTCACTTCAAAATTTGTTACTTTCACTCCGTTACGCAAAGCTACTGCTAAAACTGTTTCGAAAGCATTTGTAAAACATTTTCTATTTCATGTAGGGCATGTGATGAGAGTAATTTCCGATAATGGATCACAATTTCGATCTGCTATATGGACACGCATGTTACGAGCTAGAAACATTTCTCCGATCTATATATCCAAGTACCACGCTTCTTCGAACCCTTGTGAACGATTAATGAAAGAAATTGGTAAACTGTGTAGAATATACTGCCACAAAAGACATATTAATTGGGATACACACATACTCTCATTCCAAGATGTAATTAATTCCATTCCAAATGAATCCACTATGCTATCTCCGTCTGTTATACTGAAAAACGTTGAACCACCAAACAAAATTAAAGAATTAGTAAACTTCCCTACCTGTCGTCGACTAAGACACCACGAAATAATTGACATTGCGCTGAACAACATCAAACGTGCCGCAGAGCGCCGGAGAAGACAGCAAAAACAGGTTTGTATACGCCGAGTCTTTCACGTGGGACAGAAGATATTAGTATGAACACACTATTTATCCAACAAAATAAAAGGTAAGTGCAGTAAATTTGAACTTCTATACGCAGGTCCATATCGGATTCGCAGCATCCCTCACCCCAATGTTGTACACGTCGAAACTTTGAGAACCAGAAAATCGAAAGGCAATCACCATATCTCAAACTTTAAACCGTTTATTGAATGAAAGCACTTTATGATGTAACATGCTATGATGCCATTTACTAATGTTTATGACCACTTATGCAATTATATTCACATGACTAATTACTGATGATTATCGTATTTTTTTCTTGGCAAGTACCCGGCAAGGTAAGGTTAGCAGGTCGCTTTTCTTGTTATATATCAGACTGTGCACATTTTTTCCAGAGACACTTACGTATTTTATGACTAATTATGCAATGTTATCTAATGACATGTTAATTTCATTACATTTTTTCTCCATTAAAGGCTTTAATAATCGCCTCTATTAACTACACTACATACAAGCTGAACACAACGAACATCACATTTTTTTCTTTCTTATATATATACGATTATTTCATGTTTTGTTCGTATGCATTATGAAATGGTGAAGACATAGCAAACACTAGTCGACTTTGACATTTTTTGCCTTATATCTCAAGATCGTGACTGTTTTACATTTTTTGCTGCTGCATTGTGATTGTACATTTTTTTTGCCTTTGAACACTGTCTATGCTTTTGACATATTACGTATTCTGTCATGTTATGCTGTATGCTTAATTGTGTCACCATTAACCAGTCATTATTTAGTGGGTATATGATTTAAATGCAAGACATTAATCTTTGTTCATCATTTTCAGAAAGAAATAACGTGTAAAGGAAATAAATTAAACAGAAACGGGAATTTCACCTACGGAATGATCGAAAGAAGATGCAATAACTTTATGAGGAAGAGTAAATGGATCAGGATTAACAAGCATTAACAAGAATATACTATACTCATCGTAGAATAGCAGTCTTAACTAATTTTTTCTTTCAGAATACAAGGCGATTGATGCAAGCTGTCAGACAGAACTACACATCTTAGTTTTAGTGATGAAATATGCTAGAAATAAGGAATAGTTGTATAATGAGTAATGAAGTAATTTTTTTGCAGATGATAATGAATACTGATGAAGAGTAATGATGAAGAATATGCTACTATGAATAATGAAGTTTTTCTTTACAGGTGATGGTGATAATGGAGTTATGATGATATGGATAATGAAGTTTTCTTTGCAGATGAGGATAATGTTGAAGTTATATTTATGCTATGTAGTTATTTAAGTATTTGTTGCAGTTCGTTTTGACAGCAGGTGTTATATTGCTTAGTATAATGACTTAAGGTTTTGGAAAGGACAGCTATGGAACACATTTTTTATACACATTTCACTACCTGTTAATTCGAAGTTCACTACTTTTCAGCATTAAATGCATTTCTCTTTTCAGCTTAATAATCCATTTTTTAACATATGTTTTGCAGGAGACATAATTTATGAGATTAATGTGCTATAAACAGTTGTTCATTAAATCTATGAATGTGATTACATATACTCTACTTGTTTCATAATCTTGCCACAGCTGACTTATGACGAATGACGTTACACATTTTCATTTATACCAACAAACCAGAAACAAATTTTTTCTTCTTGCTTTCTCCTATAATTACCCTAAGCAATGCATTACTAACAAAAAATGTATTACCAGTCCCAAATAATGATACCAGTTTAAGAGAGTTCTGAGTAATGCTGATCAGCTCTGAATAGTATGTCACTTCAGTAATGACTTCTTAATAATACAAAAAAATATATAAAATAATGCTTTGTAACTGGCTAATAACTGTCACTGTTTATTGTAATGAGACTACTTATAATGCCCATGATTATTAATGCTATGACTGTAATTAACTGATTTTTAATAATGACTTCTTAACGATCTGAATGATACTGAATGATGAACAATGTTTTGTACTGTTCAATACTTGCTGGCCACTGAGTGCCAATAATTAATGTCACTAAATGAATTATGTTATTAATTATGCCAAAAATTAGCTCCTGTTTTCAATGATGATTTTTCATGTTCTATAACTGGCCACTGAGTGCCAATAATTAATGTCACTAAATGAATTTTGTTATTAATTATGCCATTAATTAGCTCCTGTTTTCAATGATGAGTTTTCATGTTTTGGTACCTGGTCAATGAGTGCCAATAATTTGTATAACTCAATGTATTATGTTAATGCTAGGCCAATAATTGACTCTTTTTTTTTTTTCAATGAAGACTTCTGATGAACATTATTCTGTCATACTAAATATGCTTTGTAACTGGCCAAAGACTGCCGCTGTTTATTGTAATACGATTACCCATGATGCCAATAATTTAATTTTATGAACATTATTCTGTAATACTAAATACATGGTACAGAAATGTTCAATAACTAGGCTATGAATGCCGCAACTACTAATGTAATTCCTAATGAAGACTAGTATGTGACGTAATGTCCTTCACCTTCTGACCTCACTACCCTGAATTACTGCAATATCCATTTGTCCTGTACATCCTCCTGATCATGGAGCACTATATTTGGTTTTTGCACTAATTCTACGTTGGTGTGCCTTATAAGAGTGTGGTGTTGACACGACATGCTGTCAACCACCGTGAGCGATGGAGACGTTGTTATGGTACCACTGTTTGGTGTACCTAATGTACTGCCAAAATGAAAACATGGAATATTACTACGACAGTTCAGTGTCTTGGCTACGCTGATAAATTCTGATGGGAAAAGAACTTCAAATTGTGTCACTTGGTGTTGTACTTCTGTGGAAAGATATGGACTTTCAGAGCAGCTGCATGCAACCTAAAGTGCTACAACCATGATGCAATCCTTCCCTTTCCTATCCTCATTCTTGTAACATAGTAAAAAAACATTTTATTTGCTAACATGATTTGTATTCATGACCTACACATTTTTTTGATTTGATGATATGTTCTAAACTACAGTACATGTGCACTTATGTCATGTGTTAATATGCTTTCTACCGAACTTCAGTGCCTGTGCACTTTTCTCATTTTTCAATATGATTTGTACTCATTCTGTATACATTTTGTGATTTCCTGATGTGTTCAATACTACCGTGTGTATGCACTTATGTCATTTGTTACTTATTGTATATACATTTCCTCATTTGCTGATATGTTCTGAACTGCAGTGCATGTGCACTCATGTCACTTGTCAACATGATTTTTTGCCATTCTGTTTATTTGTTCTGAAAATGCTAAAGTGTTATTCAGTGCGTGTGCACATTTGTTATCTACCAAATAATTTGTTTATACATTTATCTGATTTGCTTATATGTTTTGGACTCACATTTTGTCATTGTCTAATATGTTTTGTACTCGGTGCATGTGCACCATATTTAATTCATGTACTATATCTGTATATATGCTGTAACTGTAAAGTTAATTAGTTAAAAAAAAATTCTTGCGATGGCACGTCCAAATGACTCACCATCGCTGCCAAATTTTTGCCCCCCCCAGTGGAGGGTTATGAAACACGTATGTTGTGTGGTGGCGATGGGGAGGCATTGCACAGTCTCTGATCAGAGAGCTATTTGTCGTTCCTAGTCTGCGCTTGACCGCGCGAGAGTGCAGTTCTGTGGCAGTCGAGTTACGAGACAGTTCAGTTGCGGGTTAGCAGGTGTGTGTTGTAGTCTGTCGGCAGTAGTGGTCTTGTACAGTTGCGAGAGAGTCGCGAGCGGGATGCAGTCGCAGGCATCGGCATGGGTCTCTGGTCAAGATGCTGAATCAGGTATATTGTTAATTAAGGTAACAAAGCTGCATTGCGCACACCAGATAATGTAATGTATTTTTATTGTAATCAATTCTCAACAAGTGATCCCATAAAATAATTTTGTTTTCAATGCATTCTGACAAAAGAACCATTTAATTGAACGAACGAATTCCTTCCATTTCCTCTAAAGAAAAGTTTCAGTTAAATTTCAAAAATAAAAATAAGAAAATAATACTTGCAATGCATTTCCTCCAAGCCGTGGCCAACAATAAGAGCAGAAATTTGACGTGCAGTTTGAATGAGGTAAGAAATTAATTCTGATTTTTTTTTGCACAGGGCCAAAGACTGACATTTCGGTCTAACTGAGTTTTCATTGTCACAGAAGTTTCATTAGCATTTAATTATTTTCCATTATTTTTGTGAGAGCTTACACCTGGGTCAGATTGCGATTTTCACATTTTAATTGTCTTTGTCAGTAGATTTAATTGCAGGGAGGTTACGCTTGGCTACCATTCATTTATTATTTCTGTCATTTAAAATTTCTGTGGGGAGGTTACTATGAACAGTGAAGTGCAGACAGTTGATAATAAAACAAGTATATGACTTAAATTAAAAAAAAAATTCATAGAAACAAAGACGAAGATACAAACAGCAACAAAATACTATCATTTAATTTAATAGCGAGGAAACTACAGGAAACGCGGCAATAGCAACAAAATCACGATTTCTTAACGCTGAAACAAAAGAGTTAGTATCGTTGTGGCTCACTTAAGGTGAACTCACCAACCATGCCTCGCTTTCTTAGCGGAGCTACTCAACACGTCCACTCACCATGAAGTTCTCTGCCAGCGTGCTTTAGAGCAGCACGTCACCCAGCATTCTTTGTTCCCCTCCCCCCCCCCCCCGGAAGTCGTCCAAAGTATCTTAAAAGAAGCTCCCGTCTCACTGATAACCTTACTCATCTCTGCTTGACCAAGACCTGAAGTTTCAACTAGCTGTTGCTCTCTTAGGAGCATCCTTACATCTCTGCCGAGCAGACGCTATCGATTGCTGCAATACTGAAATTGAGCAAATATCTTTCTGTCTGTTTCACACACACAACGTGGGATATGGATTTAGGGAATGACACAGAAAAAGTTGTCTTTACAGGGTCTAAAATTAGAAAATGACCATTGGTTTTTGCGTTCCTTGAGTTTGCTATTACATTTTTTGGTCTACCTTTTATGATTGTCGCTACATTTTCTACTCAAACTGAGTTTATTTCTATGAGAGGGCTCAAGAAGGGACCTCTCAAAGCCATAAGTTTAAGCAAAGGCAATGAACAATGTAACACAAGAATCAGCTTAATTTTTCAAGGAACTCCTCAACAGAATAGAAAGATTGACAAATGAGGAAACTCTTTAGATTTGAAAGCGAGTGGATTACTGTTAAGAATTTTGAATTCTTGTGGTAGCTTATTGAAAGTGGATACAGCAGTGTACTGCACACTTTTCTGTACAAGACCTGCATTGGCAGGTTGAATTTCTGCCGAGTACTAACTGAGTGAAAGCTGCTTATTCTTGGGAATAAGGTGATATTGTTAACAAGAAACGACAGTAAAGAATATATATATTGAGAGGCCAATGTCAAAATACCCAGACTAGTGAAAAGGGGCGACAAGAGGTTCGCGTTTGCTGCAGGTCCGTCGCGTTTGCAGCTGTATCATATGTAGTCTGTGACGCTGTGAGAAACTGGTTTACACTACAATTCAGTTTACATAAAGCATAACAGTTGAAACGTCCCATTTGAACAATTTATACAGACTGTGCTTAAACTGACGCACAATATTTTTAGCGCAACGCAATCTGACTTTCAAAAACCCCTACAAAAGAATGGCCCTGACTAACATTAACCTATACGTTTCACAAATCACTTACCTCACCAAAAATCTTCGTTACTCGAACTACTGCAATACAGCAAGCGCCACTACTGCCAGCTAAATAAAAGATTCAAACTACGGAAGGCACTAACTACTGATAGGCATAGTTAGCAAATGAAAGATTTTAATGGAGAACAATCAATGTATTTATCTTAATAGTCATAATATATATAGCAGTTCATGACATCCAGTATTACAAATTTCAAAACTCCGCCATCTCTATCCCCACATCCACCACTGCTGGTGGCTCACCTCCAACTGCGCAACGCTACGCGCTGTTCACATCCAGCTGCCGCTGCCCAACACTACAATGGCAGACAACAATGCAAACTAGACACAGACTGCACACAGCACAGCCAGTGATTCTCACACAGACCGCTACGTAACGTTGCCAATAAGAAAACATAAACAGCCTACTTACATAACATTAACCTATGCGTTTCACAAATCGCTTACATCACAAAAATCTTGATTACTCGAACTACTGCAATACAGCGAGCGCCACTACTGCCAGCTAAATAAAAGTTTCAAACTATGGAAGGCACTAACTACTGATAGGGATAGTTAGCAAATGAAAGATATTAATAGAGAACAAACAATGTATTTACCCTAATATCATCATATATATGTATAGCAGTTCATGACAAATTTCAAAACTCCGCCATCTCTCTCCCCACATCCACCACTGCTGGCGGCTCACCTCCAACTGCGCAACGCTACGCGCTGTTCACATCCAGTTGCCGCTGCCCAACACTACAATGGCAGACAACAATGCAAACTAGCCACAGACTGCACACAGCACAGCCAGTGATTTTCACACAGTAAGAAAACCTAGACAGCCTACTTACATAGCCCCCATGCTCCCCACAAAAAATTTTACAAATTGTTTTGGGTAGTGGCCAATGGAATCTTCTGATTGTTTTCTTGTAGTTTGTGTAAATAGTGTAGCTATTGTTTATTGCTAGCGCGAAATTATAAAGAGAATTTCCTTTGTAGTTGCAGTCTTTCATTGTTGTACGGTAAAACAGGTGTGGCACGCATGTAGATTTGCACCAAGTATTTCGCAGCTGCAATTAACTAGATATTATTTTCAGTGCTATGTTAATGTGTTCTCTTATTTTTGCTCTTCCAATTGTGCTTTTCTGTGTTGTCGTGTGAGATATTGTGGCAATAATGGCGTGTGAAAAACGTAATACTAGGCTCCAAAGTAAACTGAGAAATGACAGTGAAGACGAAAGCAGTGTGTTAGCGCCACAATGTAATGAATTAACTAATATTCAAAGTAGTAATTTGGTAACTGTGCATAAGGAAATGGAGCGGGCGTCAAATAATGGTGTAGACAGTGAAACAGGTAGTGAACAGGGAAACATTATCGATCGATCGGTCGGCAACAGCTCGCCTCAGGAATCGGGAATGACAGAACACAATATTGCAAATACTGTAGACTCAGGTTTTGGGTTCTCACCGTTTTGTCAAGTGAGTCAAGACACATTTTCCACTTGTCAAAATATGAATGTTTCCGGTGCAAATTCACTGCCGAAAAGCACTGAGTAACATGTTTCAGACACCAGTGCATTGTTATTACAATTAATGCAACAAATGGGACAAAAGCTTCAAAAGTTAGACACAATGGAACAAAATCAGAGACAAACACAGCAAAAGCTTCAAAAGTTAGACACAGTGGAACAACACCAGAGACAAACACAGCAACAGTTAGACGCAATGGAACAAAATCTTCACACCACGCTTGAACAAACACGTGAAGATTTAACTACTGAGTTACCTAACATCGAATCGAAATGTCAAAAAGTCTGTAATGACGTAAAAACACAAATTTGTGAGCATTTCCAACCTATTTTTTCGCGGCACGAAAAGGCATTACAGAATCACGAAGCAGCCATAAAAGAACTGCAAACTATTTTTCATGAAAATCATGAGACCTTGCAAGCTAAATTTGACTCAGTTGCATCTACCGATTCGGTTACGCAACTTGCAAAAACTCAGGAAAACTTAAAGGACACAGTAGATACTCTGAAAATTGGTTCAGAAAAACACACTGAGGAAATAAGTACACTATCGGAGAAAGTAGCCGAACTTTCGGATCAGTTCACTAATTTATCTACGAAGGTAGATGATAATCTGATTGACGCAAGACCGGTAGTCTTTAATGACACAGAAGAGTATGAACAAATTAGGAAATTCAAACAAAATCAGAAACAAATTAATACACAACACCAAAGAGAAATCCGGGAAGTACAAGATCAGCTGACACAGGTAATACAAGAATTACGTATTTCAGAGGACACTCGCGCTCCAACATGGGAAGAGGGACATAGAAATACGGAAAAGCCGCAAAGTAATAACACAAGGCATTTCGGAAGTTATGAAAGATATTGGCAATGTGCACCGAATTTTGAGATGGAACGGCCGACACGACCTAACAATGACCGATATGCGACTCGCCGACATGATGATTTTGACTATAAGCTGTTCATTACTACACGTAAATTCAAAACATGTAAGAATTCCGGCAACGACATTCATCCACAAGCATGGCTCCATCAATTCTCTCATTGTTTTCCTCCCAACTGGTTATTAGAGCACAGATTAGAATTTATGTGTGGCTACTTAGAGAATGAACCAGCTGTAAGAATGCGATCAGTCATTCACGATTGTCTCAGTGAAGGAGAATTTTATCATGCCTTCCTCTCAGCATATTGGTCTCAAGCTACACATGACCGAGTAAAACATAGCATCGTAATGATGAAACATTTCGAACAATCTGAATTTTCCAGTCTTGTGAAATATTTTGAAGACATGTTGCTCAAGAATCAGTACCTGTCAAACCCATACAGCCCCTCAGAACTCATCCGCATTTGCTTAATCAAATTACCTAAACATTTACGACATATTATTTTGGCAGGACGTTGCAATGACGACATTGAAGCTTTTCAGGGACTCTTACAAGAATTAGAAATTGACACTGATAATCGCAGAACGCGAAAACAGGAACACAACAATTACAGGTCACATCCGTCGCAATTCCGCGATGAAAGAAATAATAACTGGACACGACAAGGCTATTCTCACAACACAAATCGTGACCAAAACAGACGCCACCCGTATGACAACCGTTGGCAGAGTAGTAATAACTACAGGGAAAGATCACCTCTCTGCTGTAATGACTATTACAGAGACAATCAGAGAAACAGACAATATGGGATCCAAAATAAATATTATCAAGGGAGACAGAATAACTTAAGACGCAACAGTTCAGCGTGCAGTTACGATTCCGGGAGAAATTCTCCACCACATGATCGACAAACAAGAAACTATGGAATCTACCGACATGACGACAGACGATATGATCGTAACGACAGACCTGAATTGCATCAGAACTGGCGGGATTCAAACAGAGCAGGGCCCTCTCGACAAGGTGAACTTGTAGAAGTTAGGTCTCCTAATCCCAATAACGACGCGCGCCAACAAAGAGACAGACAATGACTCGCACCGCATGCAGCCACGTGCGCACGCTGGCTCCGCGAAAAATAGCATAAGGCGCTAGCCTTGAGAAAAATTTTAGCATTCCTTACCGACGTATACAACATGATAATTGCTTTGAAGTTGAAACTCTGCGCACTAGAGAGTAAAGGATTGCACCACATTTCACATGTAAAACCGTTTATTGAAAGATAATCAGTTTTTTAACTTTGTCTTTGCCATAAAACTCTTAACGTCACATTTCTAGTATGGATTGTCAGACTTAGAAACTGTTACCATGCAACAATGTTTGAAGTTAAATATCCAATCAAGAACCAAGAGAACTTATTTAAACAGAAATTACGAATGCATTGTTATAGTGAGCAGACGTCACAGTGTTATTGTGTGTGTACATTCTTGCTTGTTAGTTGCATGATTACGTAACGACTATAAGGCTTACATACTTAGAACATATACTGCTAATGAGATTTTAATGCAACATTTTGGTTTACTTGAAAATACATTATGGATTTAAAGTACTTTCTGTGAGATACCAGATGACACAGTGGTTAGTTTATGTGACAGCTACACGATATTATCACAACACTACTAATGAGTAACAATTTACAATGTTGCTGTTGCGGTGTATCTGTTTTATATCTGCACAGTTTTCTGTATTAATCTGGAAAGTAAAACATGTTTTAGTAGTAACTTCTGTGGTATAGCTACAATGAGACAGCCTTTTCCATAGCACAACAATACGTTACAGCACAGTAAGTTCTTCATCACAACAGTAAGCATAATAACTAAGATATCTATACGCAAAGCATTTCACTTTTGTTTATCATGAGGTAAGTACATTGACTTCTGCAGAACTCAGCTTTCGGAGGACGATAACTATGACACTTCCACAGAATTATCTTACAGCAAGACGCACATTTAGCGCTACAGGACACGCATTTGAGTGATTAATTTTATACTTAAAACATTTATTTTTAAAGATTTTTGGATTACAAAGAAAGTTTTCCATGATACATTTCATTCCATTGCTGTAATCTGTAACACCTGAGGGTACAATTACATTAATCCTCAGGGGGGGTACACGCTTACTTTGTGTATCATGTGTTTGGCAAGCACAAGGAGCCCTAGCTAATATGGTATTTGCTTATACAACCTTACACATCGGTACCATATTTCTCTAACACAGAATTACACAGCTATCTGATCATTTAACAGAGAAAGAAACTTTTTTTAATACATCAGTGTCACATGTTTATGCAATTACACAGTTGGGTAACTTCACACTTATGAAATAGTATTTTGTCTGTAGTTTGTGAACTGTTCATATTTTTTCGGAACCATTGTGATACTATGAGAGCTTTGAATGATGTATTTGGTAAGGGAGCATGATTTTTAAGTACGTTTGAGGTAGATGACACTATTAAAATGAGCAGAGAATTTTCTTTAGGTTTTGAAATTATTGCATAAAGCTACGACATTTTTGAGATTTGACTGAGGTGTTTTGATGTTATTTTTACGACGACGAATATGTATATGTGTAATAAGGTAAGGAATAATGAGTAGTGGTTAGGGACTCTGACTTGTGAAAAAGGATGTTGGAAACCAAGAATCGTACTTTAAGAATTATGAAATGTGGGTACATGCGTGAATGTATTACAATGCCACTGAAAATTTTTAGGACTCTGTTATATTTACAGGATTTTGTTTCTACAGATTTGTAATGCAGATTCTTAACCTGTGAATTTTTTTATATGAGACTGTCACTGTAGCGGAAACTGGTGTTGTAAATATTTCGGTAAGAAAGTTAAGTGACCACCTGCATGTAATGCGTCGTGGGCACCCAGCTGGGCGACAGTCGCCTGAAAAAAAAAAAAAAAAAAAAGCCACTAGCGTGTGCCTTTCAGAGGTACAGGTGGAGAAAAAAAAGGGAGGCCATTATCCTCGCTATTGACATTCCTTTGTAGAAAGCATCGCAAATACAACATGCTCATAACTTGGAAACATTCTTATTACATCTGCACACCTGATTAGGACAAGTGTCTATCTACGAGAACTGAGAGAATTTCTACTAACTTATGAAATGCATCATGACTACTGAATGATTATTTTATGCTTATTTCAAGCGCGTTATCACTAGTTTTTGACAATGCAGTGAAGTAATTGCGTCCCGCTAGCTCATCATTAGAATAACTTAACGAATGATCGGGTTAATTTTTACTAGCGTCAATAAATGTTTCTTTGTGGGTTCACAAACAGGATTAAAGCTGCAAAAGTCATGCCCGACTCGGATTAACAAAAGTTGACGAAATCTCGCAAGGCATAACCTGGTTCAAAATGGTTCAAATGGCTCTGAGCACTATGGGACTCAACTGCTGCGGTCATTAGTCCCCTAGAACTTAGAACTAGTTAAACCTAACTAACCTAAGGACATCACAAACATCCATGCCCGAGGCAGGATTCGAACCTGCGACCGTAGTGGTCTTGCGGTTCCAGACTGCAGCACCTTTAACCGCACGGACACTTCGGCCAGCGCATAACCTGGACGAGAAGTTAAATACACTGAATTCCTGGAGAACAATTAATATTTCAGGAGGTGGCAGAACTAAATTCCGTACAATGTTCAACTTGTTAGAGAGTTGGGAATGCAGGTGTCTGAAATTGACGCTTATAGAACCACTGCGTAGAGAGCATTGTGAAACTGCAGACAGATACGTACCAGTAACTACATGTAAAATGGCAGGTTCACGTCGCCTCTATGTGGTGAAACTCATAAAATAATATCGCACATCTTTACACTTGATAAATTCGACGATCGGGTACTCATGCAGATTTATTGACAATATTTTTATTGACTGAGGAGAGAGGAATAGATAGTTTTTAAATAGAAAAGTGATAAAAGAAATTACAGAGGTTTTGAACAAAATTTGAGAGACTAATACAGTTCCCAGTGCATCCACTAATTCTGAACGTGCAGTTGAGCAAAATGAATGGATGCTGTTTTCCAGTCGGTGGAATATAAAGAGCTTTTAATCGTGTACTACCAATAAAATGATGAGAAATATTTACATAGCAGTGGGTGTAATAGTGCGTAGCCAGTGAATCTTAAAAAAAGTGTAATCTCGTCAATCAACAAGTGCTAATCGCGGATTAAATCCACTTAAACTGCTCCTATGAAGTTACCACTATGCGTGTCGGTATCGACGAACTCCGACACTCACACCACCGGTAAAACATATACTGACACACGGTTATGCAAATGCATTTGCAGTGCTGTTACATGAGCTCTGTAGTAATGCTTTGGAATGATTCATGTGACAGGATTTGTGTGTACTGCAGCGAGCAGGAAATTTACAGAGCGCTAAGTAGCACAAAGGCTTGTTACAGCGCTTCAGCGCTATGTAACAGAGTATTAAGCGAGGTTTGGACGACGAACTTCAGCTCGCATCTAGGTAAATTGTGCGAATCAAATAATTCCTTTTGCACAACATTTTAACTGGGCTGCAATTAAAGTTCAGATAATGCCATCATTTGTGTGGGCACTGTTCGGTTGTTACGTGCAAAAGTAGTCACCGTTAAATAACACTGGACTGAAGTGAGACTGATGGTTCGGATTTGATCCGCGAGTAGGGTCCCTCCTCTAAGATAAGTTTCAACCGCTTGAAAACTCTTTCTTCGTTCGCAGAAACTGCTTTTTCTGGGATGGTCTTGAAGTGTGCCACGTCTATGGTTCAAACATGTATGAATCGGGTCAAACTTTGCGCGACGGTTGATAAATGGATAAAGACAAAACAGAGTTTTTAATCCAAAGTCGTTGTCGACATACGATAGTTTAAATTCGAGCTAAATCTAGCAGGTAAAAATTTTTCTTACTTCAGTTGAATACATGGAAACGGTTAAAAATGTGATCTTACGGTAAACTTGAAAACTCTTCTTCTGTAATCTAGTTTCATTTGGATTTTACGTGCAAAAAACACGTTTCTGTAAGTTTCATTTTATTTATTTATTTTTTATAGTCGCCACTTCCGTGTTTCAGACTTGTGCGAATTGGTTGAAATTATACAATAAGGTATACTAGTATATAATTAACGGTCGTCCTGTGGTTTTGGGAAAGCTTTATCAGATGCCACGATATAGCGGTCTAAAGGTGCATACAAAATGCACATAGAATCCTGTTTTACACGAATCCCACGCGTTCAAACGATGATGTATATTTTTAAGGTAATCATAAGAAGTGTTTGCAAAAATGATTAATCGTTCGCTTATGCACGAAAAATCTCGCATTTGCCAATGAAACTCTGTTTCGTAGAAATGCGTTGCATTTGAAGCGCTGAATTCGGTAATAATTGAAAAACTGGTTACTACCGTTTATCATCGTTTAGTTGTTTATACCTTAATGATTTTATTCACTAGTGGCTCAGAATCATAGAAAAATCTTTGGATGTATAAAACAATACACATAACAAACCAGACTTAAGCCCAGTCTTGTCCAAATTGTGTAGGTCCTACTATTAGAGCGAGCATGTAAACCTGCATCGATGATAACGCAGAAAACTAAACTAACCCGAAAACAACTACTAAATAATTTTCAGAGAAAAGGTCACCTTCTTTCTAGCCAAGAGAAAACGTTTCACAGTTTTTTCTTCAAAAACTACTACACTATCTCGAAGAAAATTTATTTTCTGACAAAACAAGCGTAAATTCGGCAGTTTTAACACGCGATTGAACAGTTGATAGTATCTCGTCGTCCATACAATGTTTCGAAGTTATGCTGCTTATTTCAGCCAAGAATACTCGTACTCAATTGCGATTAACTGTTGCAACACTTTTGTGCCTAAATTATTCACGTGATTTTTCCCAGCGGCGATTTCTTAATTTTCGGATTTTATTATTTCATACTTTAAATAAACAGTGATAACAATTTTAAGATAAGAGATAGTAACAAGATGCATGTTTCTCAATAGCTTTTTATTTGTTGTGCGAATCGTTTACCGTTTATGTAGTGCATTACACAACTACCTAGTTTCTTGTCATATTTCAGTCGCACCACCATTTGCGAAATTTTCAAACGAAATTACAATGAAATGATACCCCTAGCTGCGTTGATATATGTCAACGGGAACAATTGAAAATCTGTGCCCCGACCGAAACTCGAAACTGGGATCTCCTGCTTACATGGCAGAAGCTCTATTTATCTGAGAAGCGCTTACCTATGACACGCCTCCAGTGAGACCCACATTCGCAACTTATTGTCCCGCACTATATTCATAGTACCCCTGCTCATCATACACATTACTCGCGGCTTTACCGCCGATTCCCGTAAGAGTTCGGGTACTGTGCAGCCACACAGAAGAAGATGGACAAATGGCCGGTGAGCCTTACCTAAGAACAGTACCATCTTCATAAATAAGTTTTCAAACGTTCGCTTGGCTGATAAGTAAGTTAGATTTAACCACAAGTCGGAAATATTCCCAGTTAGTTGGTCAACGGGTCATATCCTCAAAAGGTTAAATGATCAAATGATTGGGCAGTTAGTCAAATTAATTAAATTGCAAGTTGGTTCTGTGCCTTAGGAAGCTTCTTCATGCTGGTCGTCAGGTCATTTTATGCCGAGGAGCCAGTCTATCCTATCGTGTTGTTGCCTGAACTATTGAGCATTATTTCATACTATTTCACCGTACGGTTGGTCATATGGTTTTTATGGGTTACTTTGCAACCACTTTTAAGAAGCAGAGCAGTGTACAGTCTCATGCTGCTGTTACATTAGGCGGAAGCCTCTTGGCGTTCAGAAGCAGTCTGGTATGTAACCTTTTTTATCAGTAGTATGTGAATACGGGGGGATTCGCATAATTTCCTAAGTTTCGAAACTGCTATTTCACGTGAACCATATTTTCCAGCTCGCAGTTAAGAAGTCTGTCTTGTAGCCTCACACCAGTTTTCATCTGAAGAGGGTCGAAGGGTTGTCATGTGCATTTAATTTTGGAGTACGTGTTGGCAACAGTCTTTCTGATTAGGTTACAAAGTATCTACACCATGTTTGTAGGATACGCAGAAATATGGTTACACGCCATATGGATTTTGTCACAGAATCCATTGTACAGTTTTCTGGTAACTTCTGGCAGGTCTAGGGGTGTTTCTTTCATTCCCATCTTAAGTATAAATTTTATAAGTGTAGAGAAGGAAATTAATATTAAACGACTGAAAAGTGATGAGGAGGACTACAACTGGGAAAACTCTTTTAGTATTCAGCGTGTAGAAATGTGATGGATATTAGAACTGGTAACTATAAAGGAGGATGAAAATGTTTCCGTTCCAGGGTCGTACATTCTACATCTACATCTACATCTACATCCATACTCCGCAAGCCACCTGACGGTGTGTGGCGGAGGGTACCTTGAGTATCTCTATCAGTTCTCCCTTCTATTCCAGTCTCGTATTGTTAGTGGAAAGACGGATTGTCGGTATGCCTCTGTGTGGGTTCTAATCTCTCTGATTTTATCCTCATGGTCTCTTCGCGAGATATACGTAGGAGGGAGCAATATACTGCTTGACTCCTCGGTGAAGGTATGTTCTCGAATCTTCAACAAAAGCCCGTACCGAGCTACTGAGCGTCTCTTCTGCAGAGTCTTCCATTGTTGTTTATCTATCATCTCCGTAACGCTTTCGCGATTACTAAATGATCCTGTAACGAAGCGCACTGCTCTCCGTTGGATCTTCTCTCTCTCTTCTATCAAGCCTATCTGGTACGGATCCCACACTGCTGAGCAGTATTCAAGCAGTGGGCGAACAAGCGTACTGTAACCTACTTCCTTTGTTTTCGGATCTCATTTCCTTAGGATTCTTCCAATGAATCTCAGTCTGGCATCTGTTTTACCGACGATCAACTTTATATGATCATTCCATTTTAAATCACTCCTAATGCGTACTCCCAGATAATTTATGGAATTAACTGCTTCCAGTTGCTCACCTGCTATATTGTAGCTAAATGTTAAGGGATCTTTCTTTCTATGTATTCGCAGCACATTACACTTGTCTACATTGAGATTCAGTTGCCATTCCCTGCACCATGCGTCAATTCGCTGCAGATCGTCCTGCATTTCAGTACAATTTTCCATTGTTACAACCTCTCGATATACCACAGCATCATCCGCAAAAAAAGCCTCAGTGAATTTTCGATGTCATCCACAATGTAATATATATATATATATTGTGAATAGCAACGGTCCTACGACACTCCCTTGTGGCACACCTGAAATCACTCTTACTTCGAAAGACTTCTCTCCATTGAGAATGACATGCTGCGTTCTGTTATCTAGGAACTCTTCAATCCAGTCACACAATTGGTCTGATAGTCCATATGCTCTTACTTTGTTCATTAAACGACTGTGGGGAAATGTATGGAACTCCTTGCGGATGTCAAGAGACACGGCATCTACCTGGGAACCCGTGTCTATGGCCCTCTGAGTCTCGTGGACGAATAGCGCAAGCTGCGTTTCACACGATCGTCTTTTTCGAAACACATGCTGATTCCTACAGAGGAGATTCATAGTCTCCAGAAAAGTCATTATACTCTAGCATAATACGTGTTCCGAAATTCTACAACTGATCGACGTTAGAGATATAGGTCAATAGTTCTGCACATCTGTTCGACGTCCCGTCTTGAAAACGGGGATTACCTGTGCCCTTTTCCAATCCTTTGGAACGCTACGCTCTTCTAGAGACCTACGGTACATCGCTGCAAGAAAGGGGCCAAGTTCCTTCGCGTACTCTGTGTAAAATCGAACTGGTATCTCATCAGGTCCAGCGGCCTTTCCTCTTTTGAGCGATTTTAATTGTTTCTCTATCCCTCTGTCGTCTATTTCGATTTCTACCATTTTGTCATCTGTGCGACAATCTAGAGAAGGAACTACAGTGCAGTCTTCCTCTGTGAAACAGCTTTGGAAAAAGACATTTAGTATTTCGGCCTTTAGTCTGTCATCCTCTGTTTCAGTACCATTTTGGTCACAGAGTGTCTGGACATTTTGTTTTGATCCACCTACCGCTTTGATATAAGACCGAAATTTCTTAGGATTTTCTGCCAAGTCAGTACATAGAACATTACTTTCGAATTCATTGAACGCCTCTCGCATAGCCCTCCTCACACTACATTTCGCTTCGCGTAATTTTTGTTTGTCTGCAAGGCTTTAGCTATGTTTATGTTTGCTGTTAAGTTCCCTTTGCTTCCGCAGCAGTTTTCTAACTCGCTTGTTGTACCACGGTGGCTCCTTACGATCTTGCTTGGCACATACTCATCTAACGCATATTGTACGATGGTTTTGAACGTTGTCTACTGATCCTCAACACTATCTGTACTCTAGACAAAACTTTTGTGTTGAGCCGTCAGGTACTCTGAAATCTGCTTTTTGTCACTTTTGCTAAACAGAATAATCTTCCTACCTTTTTAAATATGTCTATTTACGGCTGAAATCATCGATGCAGTTACCGCTTTATGATCGCTGATTCCCTGTTCTGCGTTAACTGTTTCAAATAGTTCGGATCTGTTGGTCACCAGAAAGTCTAATATGTTATCGCCACGAGTCGGTTCTCTGTTTAACTGCTCAAGGTAGTTTTCAGATAAAGCACTTAAAAAAATTTCACTGGATTCTTTGTCCCTGCCACCTGTTATGAACGTTGGAGTCTCCCAGTCTTTATCCGGCAAATTAAAATCTCCAGCCAGAACTATAACAGTCTGGGGAAATCTACTCGAAATATTTTCCAAATTATCCTTCAGGTGCTCAGCCACAACCGCTGCTGAGCCAGGGGGCCTATAGAGACATCCAATTACCATGTCTGAGCCTGCTTTAACCGTGACCTTCACCAAAATTATTTCACATTTCGGATCTCCGTCAATTTCTTTCGATACTATTGTACTTCTTATCGCTATAAACACGCCTCCCCCTTCACTGCCCAGCCTGTCTCTTCGGTATACATTCCAATCTGAGTTTAGGATTTCATTACTGTTTACGTCTGGTTTCAGCCAACTTTCTGTCCCTAGTACTATATGGGCATTGTGACCGTTTATTAATGAGAGCAGTTCTGGGACCTTTCTATGGACGCTCCTGCAGTTTACTATTACCAGATTAATATTGTTATTCTCCGTTGCATTTTGCCTACTGCTACCTTGCTGCGTCTCAGGAGGCGTCTTGTCGGGCCTAGGGAGGGAATTCTCTAACCTAAAAAACCCACATTTGCACTCCACACGTACTCCGCCACCCTTGTAGCCGCTTCCTGCGTGTAGTGCACGCCTGACTTATTCAGGGGCACACTACATTTAGGCACCCGGTAGCGGATGTCGAGAAATTTGCACCCCAGATCTCCGCAGAAACGTCTGAGCCTCTGGTTTAAGTTTACCACTCGGCTCCAAACCAGAGGACCGCGATCGGTTCTGGGAACGATACTACAAATAGTAAGCTCAGATTCCACCCCGCGAGCGAGGCTTTCCGCCTTCACCAACTCCGCCAACCGCTTGTATGAACTGAGTACGACCTCTGAACCCAGACGGCAGGAGTCATTGGTGCCGACATGAGCAACAATTTGCAGTCGGGTGCACCCAGTGCTCTTTATCGCCGCCGGCAGGGCCTCCTCCACATCTCGGGTGAGACCCCCCGGCAAGCAGACAGAGTGAACAGTGGCCTTCTTCCCCGATCTTTCCGCTATTTCCCTAAGGGGCTCCATCACCCGCCTAACGTTGGAGCTCCCAATCACCAATAAACCCCACCCCCCGTGTGCCTGCTCGGACCATTCAAGAATAGGTTTGCGAATCAGGTAAAATCGCCGAGAGCACTGAGACAAACGTCCCACTGACGCACCAGGTTGAAGATGCCATTTTAGTTAACCACCGTGCCGGCTGGAGTGACCGAGCGGTTCGAGGCCGAATTAACGACAGCTTGGGATTTTTGCTTGCGCTCTGTACACAACTTTCCGAGTATTTTGGAGTGGTGGACACGCAAGGCGAAGTCCAAATTACGGAAAGTAATTATATCCTACAGTATAGAGAGATCTCCGGCAGTTCACCGTACAGTGTAATTTTACTACATTGTTTTACGGGACTTCTATGATCAGGCAGATGGCTCAGACAGGCGATTGTGCGACATCAAGAAAATTAAAGCGACATTATTAAGCTTAAAGAGAAAACAACTGGCGGGTCTTAAAATTAAGTCAAAATCCAGATCTGCCAGCGAGGTCGAAACGGCTGCGTTATATCATCTGATCAAACACCGCAAGAACCGACGACGGATATTCATGGACGAACTTATATTAGAAAACGGTACTGTCCTCACTGTGCAAAACGAGATAATCAGAGAAATCCACAGGTATTACGGTGCCCTGTATGAGGCAGAAGCAACGCAAGAGGACGATTCGAATGAGCTATTTGCGTTTACAAAAAAATGGTTCAAGTATCTCTGAGCTCTATGGGACTTAACATCAGAGGTCATCAGTCACCTAGCACTTAGAACTACTTAAACCTAACTAACCTAAGGACACCACACACATCCATGCCCGAGGCAGGATTCGAACCTGCGACCGTAGCGGTCACGCGGTTCCAGACTGAAGCACCTAGAACCGCACGGCCACACCGGCCGGCTGCGTTTACAACCTCCACAATTACGGCCGACGACAACGCCAGCTTATTTTCGGCTTTTAGTCCTGATAACGTCTTTGAAATAATTCGCGGCGCCCCTAAAAGGAAATCGCCGGGCCCTGATGACCTTCCGGTCGAATCCGTATCAACCATATTGGAGTATCATAGGTGATAAGTTGACACAAGCCGTTAACGACGTCCCGCGGGGAAAGTTTGTACCACCAGAACTTAAAGAATGTGAAATCGTGTTGATTCCTAAAAATAAAGGATGTAAAAGATTAACAGCTTCCGGCCCATTTCTCTTCTTAATTCAGATTATAAGATTATTGCGAGAGCTTTAAAGAAACGAATGATGCCGTTGACCGCAAACATAATTGCCCAACAGCAAACTTGTGCTTAGAGGTTATCAATCTTTCAGACTACAGCACAATATAGAGATATCGTTGCTCTGTCGTTTGCCAGCACCATTAATTGCGGTCTCCTTTTTGTCGAATTTTATAAAGCATTTGACCTTGTCAGCCATAAATACCTCTTCGAAACGATGCGGAGGTTGGGCTTCCGGCAGGAATCCATCGCTATCGTGCGCAATATGATCACTGGTCTGGCCGGCACGATCTCCGTCAACTGCCAGCTCACAAGACCCATTACCATCGCAAGGGGTGTCCCCCAAGGAAGCCCCCTTTCCATGTTGCTCTTTGTCATCTCACTAGAACCATTGCTGCGGCTAGTACAAGAGCACATCACGGGCATAACGATCGCCGGGAAGAAAACTGCAGTTGGTGCATCTGCTGATGACGTCAGCATCGTCGTGAGGAACAGGGAAGATGTGATTCAACTGGAGGCAGACCTCAGAAGCTATTGTTACGCTTCTTCCGCAAAAATGAATGAAACTAAAAGCAAATTTCTACGTATAAGAGGACTTGACGATGTCGGCCTAGAATGGGCTAACCATGTTACGGAACACAAATCTCTTGGGACGATACTGACGGTCCCCCCACAATGGATGATAACGGCAAATTGGCGGGATGTCTCGCTCAAAGTCAAGGGTGCTTTAATAGACAACGTCCATCGCAGCATGGACCAATTTCAGAGGGTTGAATTTAGATATACATGTATCCTGTCGAGAGTATATTATGTGGCACAGGACTTTCCACTCCCGACCGTCATAGCCAAACAGATAATGAGCAAGTTCACCAATTTTCTGTGGCGGGGGGAAATATTTCGAGTTGACGTGAAGACTGTGACCCTCGACCCTCTGCATGGCGGTATGGGTCTGACCGATCTGAACGCCAAAGCAACGGCTTTGTACATTAAACGAATGACATCCCTGATCCAAAGCTACTCTGACACCATTACAGCTAAGTTGTTTGAGGCAGTCGCGCCGAAAAGCCTAGAGCCACCGATCAATGTGCAGACGATCGACTACCAGCTCTCCTACATCCGTACTTATTATCTGGAAATGAGCTACTTGAGCGAAGTCCTTCTCCAACATCGCCCCTTAACTGCCAAGGACATTCTGGAGCACAGTAAACAATATGACGGCCAGAACAAAATCGAACAAAAGCATACTGGTGTCAATTGGGATGTCCTGTGGGCGAACATCAGTAGCAGTGTACATCTGTCCTTGGTCAGGTCGACTTGGTACAAAACAGTCAACAACATTATCAGCACAAAGGAGCGCCTGCATGCGATTGGGCTAAGTGACACAGCCCATTGTCCAGATTGTCACCAAGTGGATACTGTTCTCCACAGATATACTTGCAGTCTCCACATACGCAATTGGCAATGGGTTCGTCAAAAAGTCGCCCTTATAACTAGGACATCTGAAAATAACATAGACACGAATTTACTGCACAGACCAGACGTCAAATATTTTCCACCAACTAAAAATAATGCCGTCATGTGGCTATTGGGTCACTATACAAGTCATGTATTCAATCGGCTGACGGGCGACGATTACAGCGAGTTTCTGTTACACGTGGAAACGGAATATCTTAAAATTAGAAACTACCCGGATCACCGTCGCAAGTACGGTAATATGCTCCATATTGCATTCAATAGAACAGGGACTGGATAGCTGTTCGGGCTTTCAAAACTTCCCCCGTTTATTTATCAAGCGAATAGTCTGGCTCAAAAAATCAGTCTTCCTTTACAGTCAATGTGAGTGGTGACGGGTATGGGGGCGGCACCGTGGCCGGGCCTCGGACTAGGTGACCCCTGACCTCCTTGCCGCCACCTGCCTGCCATCCTCGTCGCACGGCCATTGCAGTGGCTTCGGTACTTACATATAATTAAAAAATAAATAAAAAATAAAAATAAATAAAAAACTAGTTGTGTAACGGTAAGTGTAGTGCACTGTAGACAAAACGCTTCAGTCTGGAACCGCGCGACCGCTAAGGTCGCAGGTTCGAATCCTGCCTCGGGCATGGATGTGTGTGGTGTCCTTAGGTTAGTTAGGTTTAAGTAGTTCTAAGTGCTAGGTGACTGATGACCTCGGCTGTTAAGTCCCATAGTGCTCAGAGGTATTTGAACCATTTTTTTGTAAACGCAAATAGCTCATCCGAATCGTCCTCTTGCGTTGCTTCTGCCTCATACAGGGCACTGTAACACCTGTGGATTTCTCTGATTATCTCGTTTTGTACAGTGAGGACAGTACCGTTTTCTAATATAAGTTCGTCCATGAATATCAAAAATGGTTCAAATGGCTCTGAGCACTATGGGACTTTAACATCTGCGGTCATCAGTCCCCTAGAACTTAGAACTACTTAAACCTAACTAACCTAAGGACATCACACAACAATCAGCCATCACGAAGCAGAGAAAATCCCTGACCCCGCCGGGAATCGAACCCGGAAACCCGCGCGTGGGAAGCGAGAACGCTACCGCACGACCACGAGCCATGAATATCCGTCGTCGGTTCTTGCGGTGTTTAATCAGATGATATAACGCAGCCGTTTCGTCCTCGCTGACAGATCTGGCTTTTGACTTAATTTTAAGACCCTCCAGTTGTTTTCTCTTTAAGCTTAACAATGTCGCTTCAATTTTCTGGATGTCGGACAATCGCCTGTCTGAGCTATATGCCTGATCATACAAGTCCCGTAAAACCATGTAGTAAAATTACATTGTACGGTGAACTGCCCGAGATCTCTCTATACTGTAGGATATAATTACTTTCCGTAATTTGGGCTTCGCCATTTGAACCATTTTTTTGGTTGACCACCGTGTCCTGTTGCGTGAAGGTGTCTGTAACTGCCTGCTGCCCATCCTCTTCCGACAGGAATCAAAGACCCTTCAAGGCCTCTTCTAAGGAACTAAAGGCGGGATAATCGCACTGGGAGGGAACAAGACTGTGTGACGTATCATCAAGCGCCTTCCTTTTGAATTGGCTTAACTTCTGCGTTACGATATTTGCAACGCTCTTTCATGAAGCTGCAGCTCCCACTGCCGCACACCTGTCCACGACGTCAGTTTTCGACAGACATGCTGCACACACACACATTCTTCACTACGTGATGGATATCTTTTTTTCGTGCAACTATTATAAAGTTTTTTCGCACTCTAAGTTTGTCTATGTAACATGGTGGTAACTCATGGTTTTGGATGGTTGGAGTTATTGCCAGAATATATGTAACGAGGTGACGTCCAGAAAATTCAAGTTGAAACGGAACTACTTCTACCGTTCAATATTTTCTCAATAAATTTCCGGTAGAAGAGAATTAATACCGAGAATGTTTTTACTAGGCAGAAAGAAATCAGTCGGTAACATGCAAGAGAGGATGGAGTACACTGCGTTTGTTTATTTATTGACTTTATTGCATCTGTTTCACGTGTCCCTGCATCCTTTCACTTGTGCGACCTGGGCTGTATGAATGAGAAATTATGTGAAGTAGCAGAAAGCTTTAGTTAGAGGTTGTAGCATTGCATGAGTAGAGTGTTTCTGTTTTAGGGTAGTACTAACTCCCAAACGCGAACAAGTTTGTCAAAGACAAAGTGTGCAAGTCAGGTCAGAGAGGTCGCGAAGGCACGAGTATAGCCTCTGTCATGTTGGTTTGCGAACCACCCACTCCACTCCCGATTTTGAACGTGAAACGGTTAGGCGATGTGGCGCGCAGGACACTCGTTCCTTAGTAGCGGCACTGTGCAGACGTTGAAGGCTTAGCTGTCGATTTTATGGTAATATTATCAAAGGTATTGGAATGTTTCAAATCTGTTCGCTACCAAGGTCCAATGTTGAAATCAAGTGTTTTACTACCACGAAACTCCCATAAGGGGTTTTCCATTATTTAGTTAAATTTCAGTAAGAACTTTGCGTTTGTACCTTGGTCAGGTACGCACCACGGTCGTCTTTTTCCTCTGAGCGTAACAGAAGTTAAGTCATTGAATGTATTTTAACGTGGTGTTTCTTTCAGTTGTATTTCGGGGAAACTTTTATTTCTGATGTGTCTTCTATGTGTACTTGGTTCCCTGCCACGTGGGCGCTTGGAGCAACCGCCACATTAGTAAAGTGCTGTTTCGTCCCAAAAATGTACAGTAGCTTCACTGCAGTTTCGTGTAGCTCAATTAGGAAACAGTAAACTTGTGGGTTGAGTAATAACTTTGAATCATGAAATGTGCGCATATCCACTTTGGTGCGAAACTGTACAATAGAAAGGTGCGCCACATCAATAGATACAAGGTACGTGTGAATAACTGTACGGTAGTTCATGAGGGTAAGATGGTGAAGAAATAATCTTGTGTGCCAGCGTGTTTGCATTTCTGTTCGCTACCGCAACTTGGCCACGTGTATGAACTACCACGAATGTGATAATTATTAAATGTTTCTTGCGCCCCTTCATAACTATTTGATTCGCTTATGATGAAGTGCATTACATAAAATATACATGCTGGTCTCTTATATCTAGGAAAAGTTCAGATTTTAATTTCTATTAATGGGATAGAGACTTGCAAAAATTTTCCCGCCACGTGGTACTAAATGTCCATGCCGACCCAGCTCAGTAACATGGTGTTGTTTCGGAACGCATGATTAAACCAAAATTGGCAGTCATTGTCAAGTGGACCACTTGCTATCCCTCTTCGGTGCACATTGTAAAGAAATTTAATATATTTAGGTAGCTACTCTTCCACCCTGACCGTGTTCGCTTGTAGTGTCTTTTGCTGAACTTGTTCTGCATGACCTATAGTAATTAAATTTAATATCAATAGAAGGCATGAATGTAGGTATAATTGTGTGCCTGCATAAAGTTCCATTGAAGCCAGGTGTGGGCTCCCCTCTCCCTTTCGATAATTACGTGGCGAAAGTAAATCCTGTTGACTAGAGAGACCAGTTGTGATGATGTATAATATGAGAGAGATTGCTGTTGCGTTCGAATGGGCAATAACTATTCCAGCTGATACACGGCTAATTCTTCAAATGCTATAGGTGTTAAATGAATATCAATTAATCTATATCCTCTACAGATTATTTCCTCCCTTCATCATTAACAACATAAAGAATAGGTGAAAGTATTCAAACCACACTAGAAAATGGAAACTAGGATTAATAAAATATCCCATAGAGATGACAGGCAAAGCCCGCCGAATTAGTCCCTACCTCAGTCGCATGCTGCGTCGACAAATAAAGATAAATAAAAGCTCTATTCTCCCTATTAAACCTTGCATAGGTGCCTTCTGTAGTGGTTATAAGGACTGTGTTATCTGTTGCCTTCAAATTTTTAGCGGTAGGTGAAACCCACCAGCTAGAAACTATTAATACTTAACTCGCAGGGGCCTGTAATTTCGTGGAGGACACGAATTTTTTAAACCAGTACTACAGAGGGTAACATGCAAAGCAACCCTCCAAAATATGTTTCAGATGATGGCGTACATATTAAGACTTCCTACATGTCTTTACTATCCAATGTAATGAATTGCCCGCACTTATTGTACGTTAGAAGCAGTGTCTGTCAGTGATGAGAATGGAAAGTGGGTTAATAAGAATGTTTTCCTTGCATCAAATCATTAGCAGTCTTACATGAGAAGTGTGGATGGCTCCACGTGAACATTTCGATAAACAATAGCAGATGAAATAACATTTCAATATTCACAAAAACTTAGGCATCTAATCGGACGATCCACTCTCTCAAGGATCTGGCAAAAGTACATCGACTTATGTAAGAATACCCTGACGGTTTGTGTTTTGAATTTATTGTGGATTTAACTGTTTGTTAACTGCAAGCATATTTTCACAAAGGTGCAGCACATCACTGGTAAAACGAATAATTATGCCCTTTTCCCACCATTTTACGACAATGTTTTGTATTGCAGACATTGTTGGTCGTTTCTCTCAGAATCTTAAACTCTTGCGCAAAGACATCTGCGCACGATTTGTACTTCGAAATTAAATCGCGAGATTATCGTGAGCACCAATTAATGTTGCTTTCAACTGGTCACTAAACACGTCTCTCCCTCTCACTCACTCAGACGTAATGACACAGCGAAGATCTGGGAACAGAGAATGTGCGAGATGCGCAGGTGCAGACATATGGCAGCAAACGTTTGGTGCATCGAAATCACGATACGAGCATTTTTTGTAATGAGCAGTTGATTGAGAAGGGTGAGTTCCGCACCAATATGATAAATATTTTTCTAGGTCAGTTTGATTTTGCCGACTCCGTACTTGCGCGACCCAAGCTTAAACCTGACAGCGTGTTTCACGGATGGGAGCTGATCTCTGAGCTTTAATGGGTGTAGAGCTTTGTGCAATCCACACGTTAGAAAAAGTTGCAGGTTGTTATATTTCTTCTGTTTCATCTGTCTCTGGAGTACGCTAGAACAATCACTATCTAATATTCTATGCCTTTCGTTTACCCAGTTTTCTCTCTCTTCCTTTCTTTTCTTCTTTGGAGATTGAGATGGTTCATTTGGTTTTGATTTTGAGTTCTCATTTTTTTTCCTGCAGTTTCATTTCTTAGCCTTTTCCTGCGATTTAGATTTCTTTTACGTCCTTCGTTTTCTTACACTTTCTTTATGGAAGTAGTAAAAAATTTTTTGGTTAGTCCATTTCGGATAATATTAAGGTTCTGTTCACAAAATAAATTCTTATTGTCCTCGTGGTGTTAGATCTTTTCGAATCTGTGGTACAGAGTGAGCCACGGCTTGCTCTTCTATGCTTTACATTAAATCTTGGTTGCTATTCTGTGATTAGTCTCCTGCGGTTATCGCGATTATGCTGTTATCCTCTCTGCGATTCACAGCAGCAGCGTGTATCGATACTCGCACCCTTGTACTATCTTTGGCCTCGCGCTTATGGTTTCCAGCCTTGCAGTGTGCGGGCACTTGGTCGGTTGGCGTGGAGCAGCGAGGAAGTCTCCGTGGTGCGTGGTTTGACCGGAGCCGCTGGCGGCGTCCACGCGCGGTCAGAGTGTGAGGTGGTGTTCCCATTGCTACGAGGTCCGGGGCTCACCGATTCCGGACACGATAGTTGAGTCTTTACCTAATCTAGCAGCCAGCCTCAACTGTTTACATTGTGTCGTTTGAATTTCGTTGTGGGCTGTTGGGACATTCCCGATAGCAACAATGTATGTTTTCAAGTTGTCGAAATTCTAGCTGCCCTCTTGTGGAGTTTAACCTAACTTGATTATTTTTGAATTAAAGTGCACCAGCTGAACCTTCTGCCTTGTGCCCGTTAACGTTCCGGTTACCTGTCCTGGCCGTTGACGTATTCAGGCAGTGTATTTTCCTTGTCATGTTGTAGCTGGCCTCCATGGCATGTAGTTTGACAGCTGAATGTGTAATTCGTTGTGGGCGCCGATACCTTCTGCGTTGTTCCATTGAACTACCTCTTGTGTGATGGTCAGGTGGAGCGGAAGATGTCCTGTCGCTTGGTCCGTTCAGTCCGACGGTTGGGTTGCCGTCAGCTTGAGATTGTTGGGCCGACTGCCTCTCTCACCTGAGCGAGCGTTAGTGTCTGTATTCCAGGCCGACCCTTGGAAACTTCTGAGAGCCGTTTGATGAACTGCCTTTTCTTATTTGTCCTTGTTTTTCGTTTATGTATGGCTCCTAGCCGATTTTAAATTAAAGTTCTTTTGCATTTAAGGCGCGAAATTGTTTGGGCCTTCAGCCTGATTTTAAGAAATGTTTTAAGAAAAGGCCCTCTGCATTTTAAAAGTCAAATTCTTGTTTTTGAGTCTTAAGTGATTGGCCTTCAGCAGGTTTTTAGTTAAATTTATTTTGCCCTTAAGGCGTCAGATTGAATGGTGCATTTAGCCGGGAATTCAGTTCTAAAATTAATATTTGGGTTGCTCTTTTTTAATGTTTTCTTTACTCGTGTAATGTTTGTCAAATAAATAAAGTAGTATGTTCGAGCGCAACTGACAGCCACTCATTTTGGCCCCTTTCCACAAATTAAACTATCAGTCCTGTCCTGTGGGTATTGCAGGGGATCTCACAGAGTTTCATTTCCGATGTGGATTAGTTTGTTGTTATGGAATTTTGGGCCCAGGATTTTTGTTGTTATGTTCCTTTCTTTGATGTCCAGCCCTTCAGTTGAGTCATGGTTGAAGACAGACATTGTTTCGGCTGCGTATAGAGCTTCTGGTTTTATTATTATGTTATAGTGTTATATTTGCATCCCATGAGAAGAATGGTAAGCCAATTAAGCGTTATTTTCTCTAATTTCGTTGCCTTTCTCTCTGGAGCATTGCAGCCGACCTGTTCTCCACGCCACTTGATTTCATTGGCTACTTCTCAGTCGGTTCTTCCACTTCAAAAAGTGTCAGTGTCTCTTTTTTATATTTTTCATTAGTTTGTTCACTTCATGGAGATACTGAGACGTATTTTTCCAGTTTGTTCTCGTAGGTCGAGGGCCTGATCTATGACAACTTTCCAGGTCTCGTCTAATAGGGGCATACACCTGCAAAAGTCATGTGATTGGCGTTGATGTCTTTGTTTTCTTTTCCTGTTTGTATTTCACTGTGGATTCTCGTGTTCGCCTCTCTCTAGGCTTCGTTCACTAGGGCGCACTTCAATGGCAATGGAGAGAGTCCGTCTTCTTTGAGTACACCAGATCTTATCTTAAAACTATCAGAGAGCTCTCACATGAATTTATCTTTCTGGTGTATCCAGGTAAGAATTCCCCTGTTTAGACTACAATGTATCTGTTCCATGTTTATACGGTATGCAGAAATATATCTGCTCGCCATTGGGATTCTGAATCCCAGAATCTCTTGTCACTTTACTTGTAGCTTGGAGCGCAGGCGTAGAGGTGTTTTTGCAATTACCCCTAGCCCCTTCAGATTTTTATTTTGACTGGAATAGATTTTAGATTATTCTTTAACATTGGAGAGATTTGTTTGATGTCATATCACAGGTGCCTTGCCGGCCGCGGTGGTCTAGCGGTTCTGGCGCTGCAGTCCGGAACCGCGGGAATGCTACGGTCGCAGGTTCGAATCCTGCCTCGGGCATGGGTGTGTGTGATGTCCTTAGGTTAGTTAGGTTTAAGTAGTTCTAAGTTCTAGGGGACTTATGACCTAAGATGTTGAGTCCCATAGTGCTCAGAGCCATTTGAACCATTTGAACAGGTGCCTTCCATGTATCCTGTCGGTGACGTCGGCGTAGTAGGGGTGACAAGATTACGAAAGAAGATATTCTTATTTTCACTTTGAACTCTGTCCAGTAATGAAGCAGTTCTCAAACGAGTGACGCTCTTTCCAGATGAACCAATTTAATAGCATTTTTTGAAAACAGTCTCCAGGGAGGCAATGCTCAAGAGACTTGGCTGGCGCTATGGTGCCCGCTCCCGTCTCTTAACTCTCCAAAGAGGAACATCCGAGTTCCGTTTAGGTTTTTTCTGCTTCCCTAATCGTTGCATTGTTTCCTCCACAAATGTCTGTAATCTCCAAAGTCTGCTACAATTTCTTTATGTAATGGGAGTTAAAACTTAGGTACAGTGCTGATCAATGAATGCTGGGAACAGTGAGGTGATCCCTCGTCAGTACAGAGATGCGCTTCTACTCAGCTGATTCTCCTTTGCCTTCGGTTAGTGGACCACCACTGTCGTTGGCTGCGCTGGTTCTAGTTAGCAAAATATTCGAGTTACAACGTGTTAAAACTTAGTCAAGGAGTACACAGGGTATTATAAAATTATTAAGAGGTGGTAAATGGAGCAAAACAAAGAAACATGGTCTATAAAATGCATTCCTTAAGAGCTATGAGCACATTTTCGCTACTGTAAAACTCATCTCTTCTACTTGAAGCCCTACAGAATGCAATAAACAACTAAGCGCATATCCCTCTGTTATTTTTCGTGGTTACAGCATGCAGTAAACATTTGTTGGTGTTGTTACTGTAAGCCGTATTGTGTGAATAAAACCGTGTAGATCGCTTCTTACGACTCCTTCATTTGTTATGACGTTTCTGCTGCTGCCATCAGATATCAGAAAGATTACAACTTATTATTCACAAATCTAAGTAAGTACAGCGCTTATGTTAGTTGTAATGGAACCAAGCGTGTTGTAATAAGTTTGTGGAATATTTTTACACTGTAAGTATTTCCTTTGCACTTACGTCAATAATGGAAGCCTTTGAATACGGTTGTTTCTATTACCCAGACTATAACAAAACGTCGTGTCTTATATTGCGATGAAACGTAGATTCTGAGGAATAAAGTGAGAGTAAGACTGGAGGTTTTTGAAATTTGGACATGGAGGAGGATGGAAATAATAAAATGAATAGAGTGGAAAATGAAGAGATACTGAGAAGAGTGGAAGAGGAAATACAATTACTGGATGGAGTAAAAGAAAGAAACTAAACTGGACTGATACTAAGAAAGTAAGAGGGCTTTACAAAACAGTCTTAAAGGGCCTGTGGGACGAAAGAGGAAATGGACGAGGAAGGGAATTGAGATCCTTGGCGACGTGATGGATGTCAGCACATGCAGGAAAATAAAGCAGGAAACAATGGAGAACAGCAAGCGGAGACACAATGGACCCACTAATATACTAATAAAATGGTGATGATGATGTTTCACTTAACTGTGAATACGGCTTATAGCATCAACTTTAACAGAATTTTACTGTATACTGTATTCATGGACAATAACTGAGGAATGTGTTGTCATTAGTTTAGGGCATACTCTAGGTCGTTCCTAACACTAACAATTTTAATAAGAAGAATGACGTAGATCAACAAACAAATCAGAGAATACAGAATATGATACGAAGGGAAGGAAAGAAATTTATAACCCACTGATACAGTGATCAATCGACAGAAAAGCGTAAAATTCCCAAAACAATTTCTGAATCTTCTCCATTGGCCCTTCTATAAAAAGCTTCTAAACATCATCGTAGAAGTGGAAATATCAAGCAGAAAAAGAGGCACGTCAACATTCATACTACTAATTCCTTTCAGTTCAACAGCATTCAGCCGTAAGAGACCAATTTACGTCAAGATAAGCGTACACAGTTACTGTCAATAAAACTTTGGACAAACAGTCACATGTTTTGGAGTAAATTTAAAAGGATTCTACAAAATTTAGAGGTGTAAGGTAAAGCTAGAGTTTTCTCTTACGCTTAGTACGTAGATTTCCACATATCGCTTGCCCTCGCGATGCGCGAGGCAAAGCTCTAATGACTGGTAGTCCACTGCTCGACACATCGATTTTACCGGCGCTTCGTGGTATCACGGACCCGTTCAAGGACGAGTATCGTTCGCGTAGCCCCAATCGAAACTTCAAGAATAACTGGAAAGTTACCTACAATATTCTGGCAATGAAAGTAGTCGAAAGACTTTTCGGGCTTACCGTAGGATCCTAAAATCAACTCCATTCAATATTTCGGCAATCGAACGGTACTACAGCTGCTGATTCCCGCTGAGAACTGATTCCAAGGCTGCAAATCGACGTCTTGTATATGCTTTTGTACCTCACATGGCGCACCAGCCACCCAGCACAGTTGCTGCCTTCCAAGACTGGACAGATGGCGGCGCCCTTAGTGGAACACCGAGGGCAACGATATATCGCTCTCAGAGATTATTTTCGAACACTCAGACTGGCCGCACCGAAGATCTTTCTGTTTTGATGAGGGTTCCACGTCCGGCTAAGAGAAAACTTATTGTCTCTATTAATCAAACTATCCGCCAACCTAATTTCAGTTTCCTCTTTATATACAATATAACAAAAACCGGAAGAACTAGCAATCATCGTAATTTAGTCAAATTCCATCCCGTGTCCTTCGCTTAAATTATATTTTGCTACCTTCAATTTTTCCTCCTGTTGTAGCCTCGTATGATGGCGAAGTTCCAGGCACCTGTCCTGAACAGTTCGAGTGGAACGGCCGATGTCAGCCTTCCCACATGGTCACGGAATTTTAAATGTATATATAAGCCCCAAATCATCTTTCACAGAGACGAGCAGTGCCCTAACCTTAGAAGGCGGACGGAACACACTCTTAATGTTAAAACTACGTAAAATTCTTCCAATATTAAACGATATGACCCCACTATAAGGAATAAAAGCCACAGATCTACTATCCCACTTCAAGCACCTCCGGGCGTGGTCTAAGCTCCATAGCCCGACGAATATGCTTCTTACAGTACCAGTTTTCCTTAAAATCATCCGTCAAATGTTCAAACTCTTGACTTAAACCGTCCGCGCGGCAAAATGGCATATGCTCTGAGTACTAGAGTGCTAAGGACGCCACTACATTTGTATGGTGGATGCCAACTCGTAGCATGCAGAGCTCGTCAGCTTTTCAGTGGTAAATTTAGTGCTGAGATGAAGACAGCTGAATTGGTCCAAGAATCTGTTGAGAGCATAACGTCCATGTGGCCACACGAGAAAAGTATCGTGTAAATACCTGCAGAAGCAAGTTGGTTGCAAGGCCGAAGTTCTCAGTGTCATATCCTCCAAGTCCTCCATGAATAAATTGGCTAGTGTGAATTATAAAGGACCACCAAAGCCATTACATCATTCCGTTCAATAATTTTGCCTTCAAATAAGAAGTACGTGGATGACAGCACATGGCGACAAATCTTCAACTCCTCATCCAATTTTCCACTAATCTAATTGAGAGACCCTTCCAGAGTCCTAAAGTTTTAATTTTTATGGATGACAATACGCGACCACATATAAGTGCGCAGGTGGAGGAGACTTAGTACGAGAAGATATACGACGTATGGAATGGCCTGCCCATTGTGTTGACTTAAATCCCATCGAACACTACTATACCTGATTTGATTACCAGTGTATTTCAAGCACCTTTAGATGGAAAACCCAACTTACATCAGCTTCCCAGGATGTTGAGAAAATATGTTGGATTGCCTACCTTAAGGGGTACGAAATATTTTCTAGGCCTGTTTCTTTGCCTTGCCTGTAAAACCTCTGTAACTCGTTATGCTTGGAAAAGCATTTCGTAAAATCATGGAACGTACATCTAGAAGTGTAATCTGCTCTTTGATTTTGGAAGTTAGAAACAGAATCTCTTCCCACGGAAAGGAAAACATAGTCTTGATTGCGAAACATGCTGACGTTTAAGAGAAGGCACTCAGTATTGTATCAGTTTTGTGTCTATTACACTACGGAATGGAGATAAGTATATTTTCATGTACGAATTAAGTAACTAAGATCAGAAGATTCGGTGAGAAGCAGCTGCACGATGTACCAGAACTAATGAAATGTTTACGTGAAATAGAAAGTAAGGGACACTTCTGGTAGGAGAGAGTTCTCATTACAGTTCGACTCACTGTCTTTTGTTGACGTCTCGTCGATGTCCCACGTGTTGGTCCGGGCGATGTCGGGGTTGGTGAGAGGACCAGTCAGCTCTAGGCTAGACGGTCTCTTGGTCGGACTCATTGCTGCGATAAGAAATATGGCCAGTGTTGAAGACTGCTGCTGCAGACTGATGCTGCAGACTGCTGATGAAGATCGCTACCGACGTGTTAGCTGCAGGGAACAGCCGGCTTGAACCCGGGGCGAGAGCGACTGCTGTATAGTTCAATTCTTTTGTCTTGGGGGTTCGCGCATGCCCGCCTAGACGCGGGAGATAGCTGCGTTGCCAGTTGTACGCGCCAAGAGAAGCAGCGCCATAGTTTAGTTCGCAAACTTACGTTTAGGGGGGAGCGCGCAGTTTATGAAGCCACCACGGCCGCATTAGCCCTTTCGCTGCTACAGAGACTGTAAGTAGGCTGTTTATGTTTTCTCTATGTAAGTAGGCTGTTTATGTTTTCTTATTGGCAACGTTACGTAGCGCTCAATATGAAAATCACTGGCTGTGCTGTGTGCAGTCTGTGGCTAGTTTGCATTGTTGTCTGCCATTGTAGTGTTGGGCAGCGGCAGCTGGATGTGAACAGCGCGTAGCATTGGGCAGTTGGAGGTGAGCCGCCAGCAGTGGTGGATGTGGGGAGAGAGATGGCGGAGGTTTGTAATTTGTCATGAACTGCTATATTTATATATGATGATATCAAGGTAAATACATTGTTTGTTCTCTATTAATATCTTTCATTTGCTAACTATCCCTATCAGTAGTTAGTGCCTTCCATAGTTTGAATCTTTTATTTAGCTGGCAGTAGTGGCGCAAGCTGTATTGCAGTAGCTTGAGCAGCGAAGATTTTTGTGAGGTAAGTGATTTGTGAAAGGTATAGTTTAATGTTAGTCAGGGCCATTCTTTTGTAGGGAATTTTGAAAGTCAGATTGCGTTGCGCTAACAAAATATTGTGTGTCAGTTTAAGCACAGTTATATAAAATTGTTCAAAGGGGAAGTTTCATATGTAATTGTATTTTCATGTTGTAAATTTATAAAATTGTAATTGACACCAGTTCATCTTATTATTAACTTGTAAGTTACATTTCACTGCACACGTTTCTGTTGGTCATAGTATATGGACAATATGTGAGAAGTTGGGACTGTTAGTGTTTGCACGTGTGTTACTAATTCAGCAAGGGACTGGATAACAGCATTGCTAGTTCTAAGGACAATTCCAAAAACTTTGTGAGTGCACAAGTGGTGGTTTATGGACTTGCTACATTATCCGCAAGACTCTTCAATGGTGATTGTGCACCTGCACAGTCACACCAGATGGCTGCTGGCTATCTCTACAAGGACTACAGTGGGTCTAAACTTTTGCTGACTCACCAGTACCATTATTTCTACAAGGCCTGCAGTGGGTCTGCACCTCTGGTGGCCCACCTATACCGTAATCTCTACCAGGACTACAGTGGGTCTGCTCTGTGATGACCTACCTACCAATATTCTTCAAAACTTCGAATGACTCTGCTGTGGGTTTGCTCTGTTGTGACCCATTACTTGTCTGCATGTCGAGAGTCAGCACTGTCTTTCCGTTGGAAGGACAACACTACTTCTTCAAGACTGCATGGAAATCCACTACTTCCATGTGCATTTTCTTTTACTGCTCAGACTTTGAGAAAAACACTGCTATTCTACTGTAATGAATGATCAGGACTATCTTTATGGACTGTGAGAAAATTTTAGCTTTGGCCAACATTGTATCAATAAGTGTGTGCATTTGATTTCTTTGTTATTGTAATTATGAAAAATTTTATCAAATCATTATTGGCCACTGCCCAAAAAAAATTTTGTAAAATTGTTTGTGGGGAGCATGGGGGCTATGTAAGTAGGCTGTTTATGTTTTCTCTATGTAAGTAGGCTGTTTATGTTTTCTTATTGGCAACGTTACGTAGCGCTCAATATGAAAATCACTGGCTGTGCTGTGTGCAGTCTGTGGCTAGTTTGTATTGTTGTCTGCCATTGTAGTGTTGGGCAGCGGCAGCTGGATGTGAACAGCGCGTAGCATTGGGCAGTTGGAGGTGAGCCGCCAGCAGTGGTGGATGTGGGGAGAGAGATGGAGGAGGTTTGTAATTTGTCATGAACTGCTATATTTATATATGATGATATCAAGGTAAATACATTGTTTGTTCTCTATTAATATCTTTCATTTGCTAACTATCCCTATCAGTAGTTAGTGCCTTCCATAGTTTGAATCTTTTATTTAGCTGGCAGTAGTGGCGCAAGCTGTATTGCAGTAGCTTGAGCAGCGAAGATTTTTGTGAGGTAAGTGATTTGTGAAAGGTATAGTTTAATGTTAGTCAGGGCCATTCTTTTGTAGGGAATTTTGAAAGTCAGATTGCGTTGCGCTAACAAAATATTGTGTGTCAGTTTAAGCACAGTTATATAAAATTGTTCAAAGGGGAAGTTTCAAGACGTGTTCCCCGCATTCCGCGATGTGCGCGATTTTATCATTGAACTGTTCGCCTGTGCGGACACATGGTGTTCCGACTGCGTTGACACACTATCATTCGATTTCACAAAATCTATTTGGCCCAAAAATTTGATTTTTACACATGTTCTTGACTGATACCTTCCGCCCATATATGACTTAATTTTGTTTCGATGTTCAACGCAGTTATTGTGCAGCATTAGATGTAGTAAACCATTGCAAGAAATTCTGGATAGTTTGCAGAGGTAAACGTCCATAGCGTATACTTTCCGGATGGTCGATTTTAGTTGCCACTAAAAATTTCCAATAATTGCATTCAAACGAATAAAATTAAGGAAGTAATAAACTTCGATATAGTTTTTAAAATAAAGAAAATGTTTGACACCGATCACGATTTGAACTCAGAACCTTTCACTCAGCAGCCAAGCACTTTAACCATTATGCTAACGCAGCTCATCGTCAAGCATTTCTCCTGGAGGACTTTAAAATATCACGCAAAATACCGACAAACACTGTTGGTATGATTATGAATTACAAACGTTTCGTCGAAGTACAATAGGAAATAAACAATTACCGCTCTTCTTTATTGCAAAAAAGCGATTAGTGAGAATGATACAAACACCTTTCCTTGCTATCGCCTGAATTAGGAGGCTTATTGCTTGTTTGCTTTAATTAATTAATAGAATATGAAGCAATTGGTATAAAGAATGCTTTCTCCAAACGTTCTAAAAAAAAGTCTGCTCTCAAGACATTGCTTTTGTTCAATTATTTTATTTATGACTGAACGTTTCTAAAACTGAAGACACTCGTCCATGCTCTGCACTGCAGTCGAGCTCTGGCAACGTCGTTCTCTGTTCATTGGCTGACTGTGTTTTGTGACGTCAGATGTGCAGAACGAACCTAAACTCGGCCATCGTCATAAATGACGCGCACTTTAGTGTAGTGGTCGTGCAGCCGCCTAAGTAATACGGCGGAAGGATTTCCATGAAGGCCGCGCTGTTTGCGGAAGCGTGCCACGTACAGTGCGGACGAAATGTAGCGCCACATTTGGAACGCCGTGGTCGACAGGACGCAGTGCTGGCGGGTGAAGCTGTTGCCTTTCATGGAGCCCACTGAAATCTATCTCGTACGCAGAGTGGCGTGTTGCAGTTGCCTAGCGTGCACATAGAACGGCGTGTTCGACCCTAACTGGGATAGATGTTTCTGTGAAGGACGCCTACGGTACGGTATTCCGCAAGGCGCAGTTGTGTTCCGTGGTGGTAATTGGCCAGGCAAGTGGCCGAATATTAGTGTAAGAGTAAATATGGAAACACAAGAGAACACCTAGGCAACCAACAATTACTAGGAACCACTTCCGATGTCCTAGGGATCCTGTTCTGCTAAACTTCAGCACAAAGCGTGGCGATTATTGTCATCGGCATTTTCCTTCTTTCCGTCATAGGACATAAGTGTCTACCGGTTTCGTGGTGCAACAGTGACGTTAAAGTTATCGTTACAGGAGTGTGTAAATTAATTCGGACTTGACAATTAAACTTTAAATGTGAATCATTATTACTACATCAATAATGGAGAAAGTAACTTACTGAATATCAATAATTAGTGTGTCCTTTTGCTGTAATGAGGTTCTGACCGCTCGTGACAGATTCTACCATGTTTTACCAATACGTCTTTTCACGTAGTTGTTGTCGTCTTCAGTCCTGAGACTGGTTTGATGCAGCTCTCCATGCTACCCTATCCTGTGCAAGTTTCTTCATCTCCCAGTACCTACTGGAACCTACATCCTACTGAATCTGCTTAGTGTATTCATCTCTTGGTCTCCCTGTACGATTTTTACCCTCCACGCTGCCCTCCAATGCTTAATTTGTGATCCCTCGATGCTTCAGAACATGTCCTACCAACCGGTCCCTTCTCCTTGTCAAGTTGTCCCACAAACTTCTCTTCTCCCAAATTCTATTCAATACCTCCTCATTAGTTATGTGATCTACCCATCTAATTTTCAACATTCTTCTGTAGCACCACATTTTGAAAGCTTCTATTCTCTTCTTGTCCAAACTATTTATCGTCCATGTTTCACTTCCATTAACGGCTACACTCCATACAAATACTTTCAGAATCGATTTCCTGACACTTAAATCAATAGTCGATGATAACAAATTTCTCTTCTTCAAAAACGCCTTCGTTGCCATTGTCAGTCTACATTTTTTATCCTCTCTACTTCGACCATCATAAGTTATTTTGCTCCCCAAATAGCAAAACTCCTTTACTACTTTAAGTGTCTCATTTCCGAATCTAATTCCCTCAGCATCACCCGATTTCATTCGACAGCATTCCATTATCCTCGTTTTGCTTTTGTTGATGTTAATCTTATACCATCCTTTCAAGACACTGTCCATTCCGTTCAACAGCTCTTCCAAGTCCTTTGCTGTCTCTGAGAGAATTACAATGTCATCGGCGAACCTCAACGTTTTTATTTCTTCTCCATGCACTTTAATTCCTACTCCGAATTTTTCTTTTGTTTCCTTTGCTGCTTGCTCAATATACAGATTGAAAAACATTGGGGACAGGCTACAACCCTGTCTCACTCCCTTCCCAACCGTTGCTTCCCTTTCATGCCCCTCGACTCTTATAACTGCCATCTGGTTTCTGTACAAGTTGTAAATAGCCTTTCGCTCCCTGTATTTTACCCCTGCCACCTTTAGAATTTGAAAGAGAGTATTGTAGCCAACATAGTCAAAAGCTTTCTCCGAGTCTACAAATGCTAGAAATGTAGGTTGGTGTTTCCTTAATCTATTTTCTAAGATAAGTCGTAGGGTCAGTATTGCCTCACGTGTTCCAACATTTCTGCGGAATCCAAACTGATCTTCGCCGAGGTCGGCGTCTACCAGTTTTTCCATTCGTCTGTACAGAATTTGCGTTAGTATTTTGCAGCTGTGACTTATTAAACTGATAGTTCGGTAATTTTCGCATCTGTCAACACCTGCTATCTTTGGGAATGGAATTATTATATTCTTCTTGAAGTCTGAGGGTATTTCGCCTGTCTCATACATCTTGCTCACCAGATGGTAGAGTTTTGTCAGGACTGGCTCTCCCAAGGCTATCAGTAGTTCTAATGGAATGTTGTCTGACTCAGGTCTTTCAGTGCTCCGTCAAACTCTTCACGCAGTATCATATCTCCCTTTTCATCTTCATCTACATCCTCTTCCATGTCCATAATATTGTCCTCAAGTACATCGCCCTTGTATGGACCCTCTATACACTCCTTCCACCTTTCTGCTTTCCCTTCTTTGCTTAGAACTGGGTTTCCATCTGAGCTCTTGATATTCATACAAGTGGCTCTCTTTTCTCCAAAGGTCTTTTTAATTTTCCTGTAGGCAGTATCTATCTTACTCCTAGTGAGATAAGCCTCTACATCCTTACATTTGTCCTCTAGCCATCCGTCTTTTCACAATCTTCCACAAGTTCTTAATGGGATTTAGTTCTGGTTAATTACCAGGCTACTGAAACACATTATTGTTGTTTTCTTTCATGAACCTTTTGACTGCTTTAGTAGTACGACAGAGGGTCAGATCATATTAAAATGTTATGGAAGTGGTAAAGTCCTGCGCCTAAGGATTTGCGTGAATTTCGTTGGTTTCATTCGGACATCAAACTGGAACTACTGCCTCAGGACAACATTTAGTGCAGAAACCCTAAACCATTATTTTGGGGGGGGGGGGTATTTTACAGTCCGTTCGAGATTCTTCGCCCAATATCCCTCGCTCCTTGAATTACCTTCCTACAAAAAAATGTTTCTCGACGTGTAACGTGTAATTTAGACGAAGCGTTCAATTGCTGAGCGATAATGACTGCTGGTTGGCCCTGTCATTCCCATGTGAACAGTGAGTGTCGTGAAACAAAACTTTAAACTTAATGATGCACAGAATTTGAAATAACGAAAATTAGCTGCCAACAGGAACCAGTCGTGTGCTCAATGAAAACTGTGTGACTGAAACTGAATACCGAAGTACATTATGAAAGATGCAAGACATAAAGTACCATGTTTCACTAGGAATAAACAAAAATAAATTAGTGTTCTATTTAGAAAAAAATAACTGTATGAAGGTATCAACACTGTTTACTAAAAATGAATCTGCATGCTTAGCACAACACCTGATAATTCTGAGTACGTTCTGTTTCCTCATATGAATGCAAGGTGAGATCTGCCATGAAATAAGTGACTTACCTCTTGCTCATCATGCTAATTTGTTTCTGATGCACTGACGTTCTCGAAAGCAAACACAAATCAGCAGATGATGCCGCAATAGAAAAATAATCTCCTCCAATTTCGTTTTACTGTCGAAAAAAATCTGCTGCTGCGTGTTAAGGAGCAATGCAAACGTCAGAAAATATTCAGAAATGTAGTAAGAATGATAGAGGTGAGTTTTACATTAAAGAAAATCGTTCTTGAAAATTAACCTCTGTTTATTGACCAAAAAAGTTTGTAAAACATAACAAGACTATCAACTGCAAAATTCGCTCATTACAAAACTTACAGATATCTCAACCAATTGCATAATTTGTGACTTAATGAAAACAAAAAGAACAAATTAACACAAATCGTAAACGTTGTTAATTATCCAGAGATAAATATTTCCTTGAATTAATACATCTGACAAATAAATATCGTATTCTTGCGCATCCATTGGTTACCTTTAAAAATTCCCCGAAATTCTTCTCCATTAATACAGAGAATGAAATAGCTTTATAAACAAATTTTTATCCCCACAATAAAGTATTCCAGAATGTTTTCTTCCAAATTCAGAAATAACGGATCTCATTCTCTGAAAACTCAACTGCTCGCTACTCCGTCACAAATAAGAATGCCACAGCGCTCCACAGCTGACTGACTAGCAAGTAAAACTACAGATAAAATGGGCACAGGGTCAATGACTTTATTCACTATTCATACAGTGCGCTCATTCGTCTTTGCCCCAGTACATTAAAGGTGAATTATTTACAATGGTAGAGAAAGTATGAAAATCTTTCACCTTCGACAGTAGAATGTGATACGTAGTCGCACGTCAGCCGTTTTTTCTTCATGGTTGGATTGAAGAGCTGCTTCTGTAAGGGCTTTTGCACCTTCCGCCCATAATCATGAAGCCTACTCAGAACCGTTGAAACCTCAGTTTCAACCACAGTAGCCAATAAAAGTCCGTGAAGGCCCTTACTTCGTTAAGGTCCACATCTACCTCTTCTGATGGTGTCACTATGTGTCCTAATACGTCTAGAGACACTACCAGATTTTCCCACACCAACATTAGAGGTAATTTCTGTTACTATCATAGGGTCTTCATGAAGAGCAACTATTTCCGCCCATTGCTTAAGTGAAATGTCCTTTTTAACACAAACTCGAAGTTTTCCTTCCGAGAGCGCAGGAATAACACATACTGTTGCTACACATTAAAGCACTCATGTGGACTGGAGATGACTCAAATTTTGTTCGTGGTCAGGGCAACAATAGTCCGGCAAGAGTTCAACGATCGGGGGGATAAAATTGATTACAGTTAACCGACTTCAATTTCTTGTAAAATATGAGCTTGTCGCAATTAATTTGCACACTATTGTATATATGTCATTATCAGTGGGATTGATTGTCGTGAGGTCTTCCGAAACTATAGCTTTAAAAGAAAACTATACAAAATTAATGTGGAATATGTATTTGGAATGAACTAAAGGAGTGAAATGCTGACTGGAGCCTTCATGAAGATAGGGACAGGTAGCACAGGTATTATTTCAACTATGCGACTGTTTCATGGTTAGTTTCATGGTCTAGAAACTAAAGGTGATTAAATATCTCCTGTAAGGAATATGGAGTGTTGGGAGATGGGGAAAAGCTCGTACGTTTTGCTACATGCGGTATATCAAGACTGGATCTTCAAGGCTCGTACATTAGAGTATGGATGTTGTACGACAGGTGAAAATGTGAAAACTATGTGCAAGAAACGGGTATACAGTTCCATTCCGCGTACAAAACATCGTTATGCCAAAAATTTTCACTGATTCCATATATCATTGCCCACAGTTTCTCATTGCGTGTTAAATGCAGTCACACACGATGGAGCCCCAAGATAACTACCCAGTTTCATGCTGACGAGTTGCTTCTATCCCTCCATTTCCCACGCGCAAACCCTTCTGATTACTTAAGTAACATTAAGCTTCCGTTATGGAAATAGAGTATTAAATACTTATCGATAAATTTGCATAGAGATCGAGAGACCAGCATAATCGCTGTTGATCCCAAAGCTTGAGAGAAAATCCTAGCTTACTATACATCACCGAACCCTAGGCCTCCGCTGCCACACACCAGCCCCATTGTGCTCTCTGCAAGTCAATTCGTAAAGCTAGATATCCCTTCATTCGTGCTGTATTCAAATTGCGTAGCACTGTATCGTCATGAAAAGCTGAGATTAGTATTGAATTTGGAACGAGCCTGGCGCTTTAGAGACGAATTCTAATTCATTGGTGCAGACATTGTAAGCATACACTACAATCAAATCAAGAAAGTGATGATAACGTTTGAGTCTCTTGATAATAAAAAAATACGTTTTTCATGAAAAGAATTAATTTTGGACTATCGGCTAGTTTGGAAAACCATAGAATAAACTGAAAAATTTAAAGAAAACAATATAGGCGGTTATACTCTGGAAGGGTCACCAACTTAATTAGAATGTAGTTATGTTACAGTTGCGACGAAAAGAAAGACGACTGAAATCCTCTAGAACTTGATGTACATAATAAAACGCATATGCAGATATGAGACTTTGAGAAGGAATAAAGTTGTGAAAAACTTCCATCGAGACACACATTCGAAGTACGCAAATTTGTGAAAACACTTAAGACGCCAAGAGGATAATAAAAATTAGAAATCAACGTGACAAGTATTAAAGTACATAGCTGCAAAACTAATTTCGGTATGTCCAAGTAAGATGACTATACAGATATCAGGAACAATGTAGTATCTGTACTTCACAAGAAAGGCATTACACAAGGTACGGATTCCAGTACTGTCGACCTTTATTAGTTATATACAAAGTGGACATTAATCAAATCGATAAACCGCAGTGATAAATTCCTACCTAGAAATGGAGAAAGATAGGTCTTATGACCATGTGTCACGTAACAAATCGTTGCCACGGTAGATGGCGCTGACGAATGAAAGTTCCTCTGATCACATACCGTGCGTTCCTTGTGTGTTGAAGGTTGTGTGATCGACGTAGCCCACTGAGAACAGCAGAATACTGCGGTATTCCTGTCGGGAACAACCCGAGATGGTGAGTCTTTGTGAACGGTCAAGCAGACAGGATCGGTTGAGACGGAGCATGGCTACACCAAAACACGGACCCTCACAGACACCAGCCATATAACACAATATTTGAATCCCGTTTTTGGCGTGTGTGTGTGTGTGTGTGTGTGTGTGTGTGTGTGCGTGTGTGTGTGTGGTCACAGATATTTTCAGATGAACGTTCAGCGACGTGGTGGATTATACGTACAACAGACTTGGAGGTCCGAGTTCTAAAGGATGCGAAACGAATGCTAGTACAAGCTCCAGGAAAGTGTCCCGTCAACCTGGTGTAAGTGAAAGTACGATTATGTGTACCCTGCAAGACAACCGCTACTATCCGTATCACCTGCAACGAGTGCAAGGATTATCAGCTGTGGAGTTCCCTTTATGGGAAGAATTTTGTCTATGGTTTTGGCACCAGCCCATCGCAATTCTGTCAGTCTTGTTTACCGATGAAGCAACCTCTACTTGAACTGGTATCATCAGTCTGAACAATGTCATGTGTTGGCTACAGACAATCCTTGGCGAATGGTTGAGGCGTGTCGTCAGCATCGTATGAACATCAATGTATTGAACTCTTGGCGACAACGTTCTTTGACAGATTATGTTTCCACAACGGCTCCACGGAGGAACGTACCTGGACTACTTACGGAATAGTATGCTTGGGGATATTGAGATGTGCCTCTGGCAACACGACAGGTTTTGTGGTTTCTGCATGACGGAGCACCACCATTCTTCCGCATTACAGTTCGCCGACACGTCAACAGTATCTTGCCCAGAATTAGGACAGGATGCGGAGTCCCTGTGGCATGGCCTGCTGGATCGCCCGAACGAAGCCCCCTGGATTTTTACCTATGGGGTCATCTGAAAGGCGTTGTGTGTACTGAAACTGGTCCTGATGTACAAATCCTTCAACAGCATGTTCACGACGCCTGTGGCGCTATTCCCAGAGAAGTCGGAACGTACGAAAGAATTAGGGAGTTCATGATGCGACGTGTGAACGCGTGCATTACATCCCATGTGTGCCACTTTGAACATCTGTTGTGGCGTGGATGTGATGCAGCTCTGTAGTGTGCTTGTGGACGACTTGTTGTTGCACTTGATCCATACATTTTCATTCAGGAATTCATCCTGGCAGTTCGTCGGATTTTAATGCTCACTCTGTATAGTACAATGGTCTACCAGTCTTCTTTCTAACGGACCACAAATACCGACTACAGGGATGTCAAAGAAAAATGTAATTTCACAAGCAGATACAATGAAACAATCAATAGGTGTAACGTGCAGTTTATTTATAGTTCTCTGAGATCGAAAAAACTAATACATAAACAGTGATAATAATCTGTACTTTATCATTTTATTAAAGAAAATTTACAAGTTATATCTTCAGTTAGGTTACACCAGAAGAATAAAACACCGCAACTTAAGAAAGTATGACGCTGGGTGCCACTATCTCACAAAAAGGTGCCTGCGGTTCCATTTCAATAAGTTTTCAGTTCAATAAACTGCAGTTAACAAGACGAAGTTAACTTACTTGAATCACTTTCTGTTAGTGGATGACTGTTTTCCTTATTTAAGCTACAGAAAAAGTTCAGAAATAAAGACACAAAGTCCGGAAGATATGAGATCAGTGTGAAGCTCCCCTACCCTTGGAAGTGTGCTGTCTGTATTGACATTACCACTTTGAGATACAACGTAGTACATCACTGCTAGGACTATTCTTGATTTCCTAAAGTACAGACAGTGCTTGATGATTGACTGATCTGGTCTTCTAACATCAACCAAAATGGCCTAGCTGAGCTAGTACTGCGAATGGCTGAAAGCAAGGGGAAACTACAGCCGTAATGTTTCCCGAGGGCATGCAGCACTACTGTATGATTAAATGATGATGGATTCCTCTTGAGTAAAATATTTCCAACGTAAAATTGTACCCCATACCGATCTCAGGGAGGACGTCGTTATCAGGAGAAACAAAACTGGCATTCTATGGATCGGAGCGTGGAATGTCAGATCCCTTAATCGGGAAGGTAGGATAGAAAATTTAAAAAAAGGAAATGGATAGGTTAAAGTTCAGTGGCACGAGGATCAGGTCATCTGGTCTGGTGAATACGGGGTTATAAATATAAAATCAAATACGGGTAATTCTGCAGTAGGTTTAACAATGAATAGAGAAACGGGTATGCGGTAAAGCTAATATAAATAGCATACCAAACGCATTATTGTGGCCAAGACAGACAGGAAGCCCACGCCCACCATAGTAGTAAAAGTATGTATGACAGCTGGTTCCGTAGTTGAGGAGGAGATTGAGAAAATGTGTGATGAGGTAAAAGAAATTATACAGATAGCTAAGGGAGAAGAAAATTTAATATCGTGGGGGACCGTAGGAGGAAGAAATTAGTATTTAATGTCCCGTCTGCAACGAAGTCATTAGAGACGGAGCACAAGCTCGGATTAGTGAAGGATTGGGTAGGAAATCGGGGATGCCCTTTCAAACGAATCATCCCGGCATTTGCATGAAATGATTTAGTCAAATCACGGAAAAACTAAATCAGGGGAAAGGGTGTAGAAGAAAAAGTAGTAGATCAACATAGACTGAGTGAAAGGAATGAAAGAGAAAGCCGCCTAGTAGAATTTTGAATGGACCTTAATTTGTGATTCTTGAGTTTCTCCCGGCGTATTTGATAATCAAAATATCCATGGGTGTGCTGCCGGTCTATAGTGTCCAACGGGCACAATATTTCGGCGATCATACATGTCGCCATCATCAGGTGAACTGACGGACTGAGCTCCTGTGAACGTGCCGGCACGGAGATCCGTACGCTATGGCTGCTCAGACGGAACTGGGTGCGGCAGCGGCCGATTTAAATACCCTCCGCCCGCGGCGCGCTCCCTCCACCGTCTGCGCCCCGCGCCACGGTCGCGCGGTGGAACAGATTGCGACGGCGTCTGAGATGACGTCGGTGTGATGGCTCTGTCCGCCGTGGTCGTCACAACTATACGTTTGCTCGATTTACTCTTGATTAACCCAATCGCTGGTTCCCAAGCCTTGCTAAGATTATAGCCACAGTCACGGTTTATGAGGTCGTCATTGGTGCGAATTTCGATGGCCTCTCTAACAACGCTGTCCCAGTACCTCGACGTCTGTACCAGAATCCTCGTGCGGTCATACTCCATGGCGTGATTTTCCGACAAACAATGTTCAGCGACCGCCGACTTCCTCGGATACATCAGTCGAGTGTGCCTCTGGTGTTCACGGCATGGATCCTCGACGGTACGCATCGTCTGACCAATATACGACTTGCCACATTGACACGGAATCTGGTACACGCCGGCCTTCCTCAAACCGAGGTCATCTTTGGCGCTTCCCACCAGTACACGAGTTTTATTCGAAGGACAAAACACAGTTCCGACCCGGTGTTTCTTCAGATTGCGGGCGATTTTCCCCGAGAGTGCTCCTGTGTATGGAATAAATGCAATGCCTACCTCCTCCCTCGTGACTTCATCCATCTCAACAGGTTGTGCTGCAGTGGTTGGGCGGAGAGCACGTTGAGTCTGCCACTCTGAGTACCCATTTTTTCGAAATACAGTTCTCAGATGTTCCAATTCCTGGGGTAGACTCTCTGCGTCAGAGATAGTGCGCGCCCTATGTACTAGAGTTTTAAGTACCCCATTCCTCTGTGATGGATGGTGGCAGCTGTCTGCGTGCAAATACAGATCAGTGTGTGTTGTCTTCCAATACACCCCATGTCCTAGGGTGCCGTCAGCCCTTCTCTTGACCAAGACGTGAAGGAAAGGTAATTTACCCTACTACACTGATAAGATGCAGAGCCTGCTAAATGACGATTCCTACCGGAAGATCAGCGTTGACCCTACAAAGAAGGTGGAGAACAAGACGAGGGCGTTTCTCAAGGACGCAGATTTACCGGAGGGTGACGCTAAGAAATTGTTACCCCTAGGTCCGGTAACGCCTAGACTATATGGACTCCCGAAGGTTCACAGAGAGGGGGTACCATTACGCCATATTGTCAGCAACATCAGGGCACCTACATATTTGTTGGCCAAATACCTGACGGGAATATTAAGTCCTTATGTGGGTAAATTCCCTCATCACATCCGTAATTCCGTGGATTTTGTTAATCGCCTTGATAGCTTCAGGTTGGATGAGTCAGATATCATGGTGAGTTTTGACGTCGTTTCCTTGTTTACGAGGGTACCCCTGCAATAGTCACTAGAATTGATTAGTCAGAAGTTTGACGAGAAGACCACTGAACTTTTTAGGCATGTCTTGACTTCCACGTATTTTCTTTTTAATGGAGAATACTACGAACAATCAGAGGGAGTCGCCATGGGTAGCCCACACTCACCGGTGGTAGCGAATTTGTACATGGAGAACTTCGAGGAGGAAGCCCTGGCGTCATCCGTACGGAAACCTACTTGCTTTTTCCATTACGTGGACGACACGTTCGTCATCTGGCCACATGGTATTGATAAACTCCTTGACTTCCTTACACATCTAAACTCCATACACCCCGACATCAAATTCACTATGGAGACTGAAACGGAGGGTATATTACCTTTCCTTGACGTCTTGGTCAAGAGAAGGGCTGACGGCACCCTAGGTCATTGGGTGTATCGGAAGACTACGCACACTGATCTGTATTTGCACGCAGACAGCTGCCACCACCCTTCACAGAGGAATGGGGTACTTAAAACTCTAGTACATAGGGAGCGCACTATCTCTGACGCAGAGAGTCTACCCCAGGAATTGGAACATCTGAGAACTGTATTTCGAAAAAATGGGTACTCAGAGTGGCAGATTCAACGTGCTCTCCGCCCAACCACTGCAGCACAACCTGTTGAGATGGATGAAGTCACGAGGGAGGAGGTAGGCACTGCATTTATTCCATACACAGGAGCACTCTCGGGGAAAATCGCCCGCATTCTGAAGAAACACCGGGTCGGAACTGTGTTTTGTCCTCCAAATAAAACTCGTGCACTGGTGGGAAGCGCCAAAGATGACCTCGGTTTGAGGAAGGCCGGCGTGTACCAGCTTCCGTGTCAATGTGGCAAGTCGTATATTGGTCAGACGATGCGTACCGTCGAGGATCGATGCCGTGAACACCAGAGGCACACTCGACTGATGTATCCGAGCAAGTCGGCGGTCGCTGAACATTGTTTGTCGGAAAATCACGCCGTGGAGTATGACCGCACGAGGATTCTGGTACAGACGTCGAGGTACTGGGACAGCGTTGTTAGAGAGGCCATCGAAATTCGCACCAATGACGACCTCATAAACCGTGACTGTGGCTATAATCTTAGCAAAGGCTTGGGAACCAGCGATTGGGTTAATCAAGAGTAAATCGAGCAAACGTATAGTTGTGACGACCACGGCGGACAGAGCCATCACACCGACGTCATCTCAGACGCCGGCGCAATCTGTTCCACCGCGCGACCGTGGCGCGGGGCGCAGACGGCGGAGGGAGCGCGCCGCGGGCGGAGGGTATTTAAATCGGCCGCCGCCGCACCCAGTTCCGTCTGAGCAGCCATAGCGTACGGATCTCCGTGCCGGCACGTTCACAGGAGCTCAGTCCGTCAGTTCACCTGATGATGGCGACATGTATGATCGCCGAAATATTGTGCCCGTTGGACACTATAGACCGGCAGCACACCCGTGGATATTTTGAAGACCTTAATTTAATCTTAGGTAACACTTAGTTTAAGAATCATACAAGATGGTTGTATACGTGGAAGAGACCTAGAGACTCCGGAAGGTTTCGGATTGATTATATAATGGTAAAACAGAGATTTCGGAACTAGCTTTTAAATTGTCAGACATTTCCAGGGCCAGTTCAATGGTTATGAACTGCAGACTAAAACTAAGGAAATTGCAAAATGGCAAGAATTTAAGAAGATGGGACCTCGATAAACAGACAGAACCAGAATCTGTAGAGAGTTTCAGAGAGAACATTGGGGAACGGTTGACAAGAACAGGGAAAAGAAATACAGTGGAAGAAGAATGGGTAGCTTTAAGAGATGAAATAGTGAAAGCAGCAAAGGATCAAGTATGTAAAAGACGATATGTAGTAGAAATACTTGGATAACACAAGAGATATTGAAATTTTTCGATGAAAGGAGAAAACGTAAAAATGCAGTAAATGGAGCAGGTGGAAGGAAATACAAACGTGTAAAAATGAAGTTGACAGAAAGTGTGAAAGTTGGGCAGGAACCGCTAGAGGACAAATGTAAGGATACAGAAGCATGTATCACTAAGGGTTAGATAGATGCTGCCTACAGAAAAATTAAGGAGACTTTTGGAGGCAGGAGAACCACTTGTATGAATATCAAGAGCTCATATGGGAAACCAATCCTAAGCAAAGAAGGGAAAGCAGAAAAGTGGAAGGAGTATGCAGAGGGTCTGTAAAGTGGAGATGTACTCGAGGGTAATGCTACGAAAATGAAAGATGATGTAGGTGAAAATCAGGAGGTAGATGAGATGGTGTGGGAAAAATTTGACAAAGCACTGAAAGACTCAAATCGTGAAAAGGCCCCAGGAGTAGACGACATTCCGTTAGAGCTACTGATAGCCTTGTAAGAGCCAGCCAGCCATGACAGAATTCTTCCATCTGGTGATTAAGATATGAGACAGGCGAAACTTCCTCAGACTTCAACAAGAATATAATAATTCCAATTCAAAGAAAGCAGGTACTGACAGATGTGAAAATCAGCGACCTATCAGTTTAATAAGTCAAGGTTACAAAATACAAACAAGAATCCCTTACAAACAAATGGAAAAACTGGTAAGAGCAGACTTCGGGGAAGATCAGTTTCCGGCTCCTGTGGCCAAGCAGTTCTCGGTGCTTCTGCCCGGAACCACGCGGCTGCTACGGTTGCAGGTTCGAATCCCGCCTCGGGCATGGATATGTGTGATATCCTTAGGTTAGTTAGGTTTAAGTAGTTCTGAGTCTAGGAGAGTGATGACCTCTGATGTTAAGTCCCATAGCACTTAGAGTCATTTTTGAGATCAGTTTGGATTTCGGAGAAATGTAGGAACACGCGAAGCAATACTGACGCTACTACTTATTATAGGAAACAGGCTAAGGAAAGGAAAACCTACGTTTATGGCACTTGTAAACTTACAGAAAACTTTTGACAGTGTTGACTTGAATAATCTCTGTCAAATTCTAAAGGTTGCAGGGGTAAAATACATCGAGCGAGAAGTTATTTACTATTTGTACGGAAACCACATGGCAGTGATAAGAGTTGAGGAGCACGAATGGGAAGCAGTGGTTGAGAAGAGAGTGAGACTTGATTGTAGCGTATCCCCGATGTTACTCAATCTGTATATTGAGCAAGAAGTAAAGGAAACAAAAGAAAAATTTGGAATAGGAACGGAAATGCTTGGAGAAGAAATAAAAACTTTGACGTTTGCAAATAACGTTTTAAATCTGTCACAAACAGCAAAGGACTTGAAAAAACAGTTCAGTGGAATGAACAGTATCTTAAAAGGAGGATATAAGATGAACACGAATAAAAGCAAAACGAGGATAATGAAATGTAGTCGCATTAAATTAGGCGGTGCTGAGGGAATTAGATTCGGATATGACAGACTTAAAGTAGTAGATGAATTTTGCTATTTGGAAGCAAAATAACTGATGATGGTTGAAGTAGTGAAGACAGATATTGTAGATTGGCAATGGGAAGAAAAGCGTTTCTGAAGAAGACAAATTTGATAACATCCAGTACATATTTGTCAGGAATTGTTGTCTGAAAGTATTTGTGCGGAGTATAGCCATGTGTGGAAGTGAAACATGGGCAACGCACAGTTCAGACAAGAAAATAGAATCTTTTGAAATATGGTGCTGCAGAAGAATGCTGAGGATTAGATGGGTAGATCACGTAACTAATGAGGAGGTACTGATTAGAATTGGGGAGAAGGGAAATTTGTGGTACAACCGTACTAGAAGAAGGGATCAGTCGGTAAGACAGAATCTGAGGATCAAGGGATCACCAGTTTAGTACGGGAGGGAAGCGTGAGGGTAAAAATCGTAGAGAGAGACCAAGAGATGAGCGCAGTAAGCAGCTTCAGAAGTATATAGGATGCAGTAGATACTCTGAGATGGTGAGGCTTGTAGAGGTTAAAGTAGCGTGGAGAGCTTGAAGACCACAACAACAACAACAACAACAACAACAATAGACAATGCTGGTCAAGCAGTGTCTTCAGAGAGATTCAAGAGTATGAGCGATGTAAGCACGTTCCCTACGACTCAGAATAGCTTTACCTCCCACCAGAAATAAAAGCCTCCAGACTTGCTTCCGCGCGGATTCTGTGCAATGGTTGCTCGTTCAAAGTGGCTGTACTACGAAACAACTGAAACTCTATCTTATTGAGCCGGCCGGTGTGGCCGAGCGGTTCTAGGAGCTTCAGTCTGGAACCGCGCGGCCGCTACAGTCTCAGGTTCGAATCCTGTCTCGGGCATGGATTTGTGTGATGTCCTTAGGTTAGTTAGGTTTACGTAGTTCTGAGTTCTAGGGGACTGATGACGTCAGATGTTAAGTGCTCAGAGCCATTTGGACCATCTGTCTTATTGAGCCTTTTGTCTACTATCAACGATATCGACTACCATGTCGCTGCTCTACTATGCACTGTTGTTTGTCAGTCCTTTATAATTTACAAAAAGAGAGCTTTTCATGCAGAAAAAAAATGAAGGGAAAGGGGTGAATTACTTACAGCAAGCGCAACATGACGTTTCCTCAACATTCTGAAAAATAAGCACCGTTTTTTTATGATCTACTCGACGAAACTAAGTTCTGCGTCTACATCAATAGTCCGCAAGGTACAGTGCGTGGCGGAGGGTATCCCGCACAACTACTAGTCATTCCTTTTCCTGTACCACTTGCAAATAGAACAAGGAAAAAACTACTACCAATATGCCTCCGTGTGAGCCCTAGTTTCTCGAATCTCTTCTTAGTGGTCCTTAGGCGCAATGTGTGTTGGCGGCGGCAGAATCGATCGGCAGTCAGCTCAAATGGCGTATGAATGCAGAGTCTAGGGCGATAACATTGAATGAAATGTTCTTGGGTTTCCAACCGCATCAATTGCTTAAAACTACACGAGCTTTCGGCCAAGCACTCCTTGGCCATTGTCAAGTCACCCCAACCGGAGTCCCTAGTACAGTTCTTACATGCTCGTTCCATTTCATATCTCTTTGTAACGTTACACCCAGAAATTTAAACGGCGTGACACAAGCAGGACTCTAATGATGTTTTGCTTTTCCCACTCATTCGCATAAACTTAAATTTTTCTACATTTAAAGCTAGGTGCTGTTCATCACAACAACCAGAAATTTTGTCTGTCTTGTACCTCCCTTCAGTAACTCACTTCGACATATTACCGTACTCCACAGCATCATCAGCATACAACCCGCAGATTGCTGCCCACCCTTTCCACCAAACAACAGCGGTCCCATCAAATTTCTCTGGGGCACTGTTGACGATACTCTTTTCTTTGATAAACATTCGCCGTCGACGACAACATTCTGGGTTCTATTACCTAAGAAGTCTTCGAGCCACTTACTAATCTGTGAACTTATTCCACATATTCGTACTTTCATTACTGGCCTAGAATTGGGGCACCACGTCAAACACTTTCCGGAAATTTAAAAAATCTGGACTCTTCCTGTTGCCCTTCATCCATAGTTCGCAGTATATCATGTGCGAAAAGAGCAAGCTGACTTTCTATGAGCTATGCTTCCTAAAACCATGCTGATTCGTGGACACAAGCTTCTCAGTCTTAAAGTTTGTTCTATTCGAATTGAGAATATGTTCAGGTTCTTAAATCAGCTAACAATGTAATAAATTGGAACTGAAGTTTATTTTGCATTATTATTCCTGTTGAAAAGCAGATTTCTTATAGCCAGAAATGGTTGTGTACAACCAGTGTCTACTGACTGTTGTAATCCACTGAACGGACACGTGAAGCTTAAAGGTGCATACTGCAATAAAATTAAGTACTAGTAGCAGCAGTAGTAGTATTATTCATCAGCATATCAGTTTTATAAGAATATTTCACAATTACAGTTTAAGAACAACAAAAAAGACATAATTTACACATTCAGGCATTTCAAATTTACAGGTTTGGTTTGACAAGGTTGGTGTCTTATAGTTAGAAGAAACAGAGTATTTCGCTAAGGTAATAAGGGAATTGCAGAAAAGTTAAATTAGGATTGTCAGATGAAGACGGGGATCCCCATAACCCTGAGTATTACGCTCATCTGTTCTAAACAGTGCAGTTTCATTCGGTTTATCTCTAGTGTGTAACACTATTTGCAAACAAATTATTTAATAATATAAATGGCTAGTCCTACAGTGTTAATTCTTTCTAACGCCCAACTACTGAACATACTGCTCCCATTATGTATACATTTTTTCATAATGTAACACAACACACGATAACAGGTTTGTGTACCAAAACTTCTCATTTGCTAACCTGAAAAATTGAGCGATATTCCTTCTATCGTGAGTGAGATTCTGAAGTCGTATAGAGTATATGACGTAAGAATTACACTGAATAGCTGTATTGTGTCAGGAATCCTTCATTGCACAGAATGTATTTAGTAATGTCTTTTCACCTGCCTTTTTAAGTAGTTGTATTTTGTTGGTCTATTCAATGTCCTTGGCAATTTGTTGTATAGTTTCGTTTCTTAACAAAAAATTCGTTACTGAGTATGATGTTTACTTTTTTCTGGGTAGGATATACTAACACTAATTCTTGATTACAGTAATTCAATTTCTCAGCGGTAATTTTATCATCATATTATTTTTACCTCTATTATTATCATTTGCTGGAAGTTACAAATGATTAGGAGCAAAGGAAATGATTTTATAGAGTGGTTAAATTCAATTTATCACGTCATATGGGATACTGCAATAGATATTGTGGACTGGAACGTGAAAATACGCTACAGAGGAAAAGAATAAATAAAACGAATTGGCACAGTGTATTTCCACAAAAGGGTCGATTTCTGAACGCTTGCTATAAAGAGCACACAAAGTTTGTCAATTGGCATGCTGCCGAAACCTATTATTATCCAGACACAGAAGGGATTGGATACCTTATTAGTTGGAAATCGCTTAGGCACCAATTATTCAGTCGAGACAAACACTATAAAGGGCCCTGTAACCAGCACTCGATAAATTTATAATTCGCCCTTCCGTCGTTTTTTAATGGAACAGTTTTATTTACTCAGAATCCCAAATTCGTAACGTCTTTATCGAATCTACGGAATTTACTGAAAATCTGACAGTTTCTTACCTGTCCAAATAGGATATGGGTCAAAACTGTAGACAACCTATAAGAACATGACTATTTACTGTAGTATCTTCCGTTATTTGATCTGTGACTCCAGAAAATAGTGCAACATATTTAGGTCCACCTCGAAGGAAAAAGCTGTTATTTTCGTAGCGAAACATGTATTAGAAACAAGTTCTCTAATTAATGCGATTTTTCTTCATTTTTCTTCGCGGCAGCCTTTTCTTTACCAGTACTGCGTTGTTGGTATGTTGATTGTTTACCACTAAAAACGAATGTCAGCTTCCATGAATAGTCACTCAGTTACTTCAAATTTTTATCCAAGATGTTGGTATAGGAAACAACATAAATAAAAAGAGGGAAAGCTCAGAAAGAATAGATACTGATTTATGAAAATAACGGAGAAAATCGAGGCGAAGGGCGTTTCAAGTTATACGCAACCGTTGTGTCTGGTATTGCACGAGAGCGAGTTTACTGTGGAGGAGGGCTCCAGTGACCACATACGCACCAGCACGATTCACAGACTGCGGAAGGTGGTGTGCCGTTTCCAGCCGACCTATGCCAGTTAGGAGCTGCCTTGAAAGCAAGTCCTCATGTACTACTGCATCATTTACCTCAACCTACGTCAGTGACATCAAGTGACATCACCATTTCCGTACACAAAGCGAGACGTAGCAAAGTAGCACTGATGCGCCGACTGACCTATTCAGACAATATTGGTCGAAATCGATTATTATGCATTGTCTATAGTCTCAGCATGACGCAAAACTAATTCTGAACCACTCTACAACACTGATGAAGCTAGACTGCATTTATGGAGGTACAATAGGTACTGGACTTCTGAGAATCGTTGTCTGTTAAATGAACGGTGATAGCACCATGTTATGACAGAATACCTATTTAGAGCAACAAAAATTATTGGACCCATCTTCTGCTACCTAACTACAGCTTCCAAAAGTGTTTCAACAGTGTGCTGCAACTATATTTTTGAGTACCAGCAACTTAGGATAAGACCTACAGTCATTTTCTGCAGAACATTTTAAGAGGTCACATCGGAAATGAGACTATGGCAGTATTAGGAGGTATTTTCTGATGAATGTGTGAGGTTACTTGCTGTCTTGTGTGGGCGGAGTAAGTTCTTTCTTTTCAGTACCAGTTTCTGTTAGAGTACCTTCGCATCTCTCGCACAGTTCCCCCTAACTTGCCGGAAAGTTAATTAACGGGCCTGTACCAAGGCTAATGGTAATTCTGACATATAAACAAATTCGCTGTAGAATAAGGTTCGCCATTAGTCTTTAATAACTAGGAAAAAAACGAAAAGATAGAAAGTTTGGTTGATTTTCTTGTCAATGTTGGAACAGAGAAACTACACATCACTGATGTATTCTTATGAAGGCTGTACCGTGAGGCACACTAACATTACCAGTGAACAAAATGCCTCTTTCATTACTTTAAGAACGTAGAACAACAAAGGGAATTGTCTCCAACGATTATTGTAGAACATTTGCACTTGCGTTCATCTTATATGCTACTCCTGTAACTAAAATATCTACTGGTAGGAACATCCTACATATAAGTGACTTGTTAATGAGCACCTCGCTACAACTTCGCAGAAAATGTCCGTGTCCCAGCGGTTGTTTCATTCCGTAGAACATACAAGATGAAAATTGTTGAACTATATGAAACTTAAATTTGTTATAAACTACTGCGTACACACACTTTATAAACGTCACTACAGATATTCGGATTTAGTTTGATATGTTCCATATGTCTGCCATCATTGTGCACACGAATGGCGAATTTCTGCGTGACCCGCTGAAGTGTCTTAACATGGAATGCTGTCGATGACCTCCTGAACGGCTGTTTTCAGCTCAGCAATGGTTTTGGGGCTATTGCTGTACACCATTTATTTAATATAGCCCCGTTAGTAAGATTCCTTACCATCCTTATATTGGAATCGTTTTATTAATTCAGATGGCTCGCTGCAGTATCTACTTGTGATTTTGGGACTGCCGTTTTCGCGCCATGTTCTAACGTTACACTGTCCCTTTGAAAATGTCCTTCTCACTCGGTAGCGGGTGGGAGACAGTGCCATCCCACCCACATCAGTTTATAGAGAGAAACACCTCTGGAATATGCTGCCCTAGGGTCGGGCGGAAATTGTTCCCAATAGACTGGAAACATAGCTGCCTATGTATTCCCTAAGCACATCCTGTGATCTCGTCGCCTTATAGCAGCAACCACGAGCTTGAGTTTGTACATGCTTCGTGAGGAGATACAACGTGGTGCAAATTAAAGTGACCCGGACATCGGTACATTAAATTGCCAACAATTTGAAGCCATTTGTGGCGGCATTAACTGACGAGGAAAACACCTGATACTGCCCATACAGTCGCCCGTACCTTGGAGCACATTTACAGGAGTTTGACGCCTGTCGAAGATATTAGCAGAGGTCAGTCTGTTCGCGGCCCTAGATAGCCTCCCAAGACGCACCTGATCTGTCAGTTTACGATTACTTGTGTCTGAAGCCCTCAACTCTAAGGTGTGCCGCAACAACCATCATATTCTTCAAGAACTGCGGCAGAACATTTCCGACGAGACTGCAGCCATTCTTACACTCTATCTTCGATCTCCCTTCAGCAACCTGCTGACCAGGGCCCAAAAGTAACAAGAGATAAATGGTAGTCAAGTTCAACATCTCTATAGTCAGGTTAGTGTGTTTCTTTGTACCCCGGAACGGCGCTCTCCGAGCAACTTATTTGCCCCACCCTGTACTATACATACCAGTTTGAAGTGCTGAATGGCACAACCATATACTCAGATTTCTTTCCAAGGCCACTCCTAACTTATCAAGTTCGCTTAAAACCGATACTCCACCTGCTATGGACCGAGGAACTGGCCGGACCAAATCCAGCGATTGGATTCTGCCTCCGAAGTGCCGCTACCCGCTCGATGTCGGACATTAATGAGTCGTACGTAAACCACCCTGTGTATAAGCATTTGCAGAACTAGCGAACTTTTTCCTCGACGATAAAAGCGATCTATGGAACAAGTGGTGTATACGAGGGCGTGCTGAAAGTTAATGAGTTCAAATTCTTATGCAAATGCTCTTAAGGGTTCGTAAGCAAAACAAACGTTATTAACATCCTGTAACTTGATACACCACGTACAATATCTGCAGCATTAATCCGCTACAAGGCTCCAAACTTTGTGGTGTAACATGGCGGTCAGTAACGTAACTACATGGATGCGTGAGGCAAAGCGAGCTGTAATCGGGATTCGAGTTCGAAGAGTTCGTCCACACATGGAGCGCCCTCTACTGCAGCATCACCAGTCAGACAACATGCGAGTGCTGTGACATTTTCAACATTCAGGCGCCTTGGCTTCACTTTCATCGATCGTTTCCATACGGTTCCGTTTGACCCTATCTGATTTTCATATCTTTCCAAAACTTACTTAAAGAACAACTTCGACGACTTCACTTCGATAGTGATGTGGCGGTGCACGCACATCTGAAGTCTTGGCTCCGTCAATGAATTCAAACGTTCTGCAGTGAGACTATCAAAATAGACTGGTGTCTCGTCGGGAGAGCTGTGTTAGTTTTCAGGGTGACTATATTGAGAAATAGATATGTTGACATGAAGATGAAAGATCCAGAATATTAATAATGGTAGTTTTACTGAAAAATTGTTTAGAGTTTCCAGATATTAAATTCGGTGCTATTGCTTTTTAGTATGCTCTCTTAAATACTTAGAGACTATTTGCGCAAGAGCGTGCAAAAATTTAACAGGGAATATAGGATGTTCTGCTGACAATTAGAGGTAGGGAACCTGGTGTCAGAAGCCATCTTAAGAGGATAACAGAAATAAAATCACATTACTGTGTACATTTTATTTACATTAGTTACAGTTAACTGGAAGTATCATAATTGGCATAGTGATGGTACCATTTATACTGTATCTTACAGAATGTATTGAAACTGATGGCAATCAACCTCAGTGAAACATGACTTCAGCGAACCAGATTCTGACGCACTCTGACAAATATCGCTGGTGTGTTTCGAATCACATCTCAGGAAGCAACAATTCTATAATTCCATCTCCGTATCCACTGGAGCCTCATACACAAGTGACTTTAGATATTCCCATAGTAAATAATAAAGGGGATTAAGGTAAAGTGACCTCGTAGGCCATGGGACAGGATCTCTCTCTTCAAATACAGCGACCACAAAATACAGCATTGAGATGGTTGCGGACATACTGAAGGAGGCGGTGCACAGTCATGTTGTATCCACATCCTCTCACGACAGCCAAGGGTACGATCTCCAACAACTCAAAACACTTTTCATGGATATCAAGTACAGGTAGTAATTGAGAGGTTCAGATAGAAGATATGGCTTAATAAGATGGTCACCTCGTAGGAAATAAAGAATGCACATATGAATAAACAGCACAGTAGTTGAAAACTTGTAAGCATGATAGTTGTAAATGAACTGGAAAACAGTAATGCTAGCGATAGACAAGTTTACTTCCATACCTCGTTAAGCTGGCTTCTCCGACTACACATTCCCTACCTGAACTTTTCATTGGAGCTATCTGTATGTTCTGTTACATTTCTGCACGCTCTTATGGAAACACCCTGAGTATACATCCCACTCTGCAGAACATTTGTACGAGATAGATAAAGTAAAATAAAACATTAACATCACGGTGAAACTGACTCAAAACGCGGACACATTTTGCCAGCGGTCACCCAGTCGGGCGTGAGAAGCTGAATATCACATCACGTGAGGTCTGCCCGACTATAGCGCCAATTGTGGCTAGCCTCGCAACACGAGCCACTTGAAGGAACAGGAAAAAACAGTTTGTGTATATCACAGAGCAGTTACGATGCGCTTTTTCATTACAGCACGGTCCGGAAACAACATCTCGATGATTTTGTGTGGGAAAGAATCAGAGGGAAGCTGGAAGAAGGACGAAGTGTGACGAGTACAGTCCAGGAGTTTGGTATTCCTTACAGTATTGTTTCAGGTGCCTGGGGTTTTGAACCACAGGCACTGTTGCCCGAAGAAGAACAGGTCGTCTATTACGGTCAACAACAGCACCAGATGACCGCTGCCTTGTGCTACAGGCAAGCAGTGACCCATTTCAAACAGAAGGGTAACAGCAACCACATTTCACAGCACTGGAGGCACGAAATCTCACGCTCTACAGTGGCACAGAGACTACTCGGGGATGGCCTCTTTGTACGACGACTGGAAGGTTGTGTTCCGTTGACACTAATCCATCAGCGGCACCGTCTACGTTGGTGCCTAGAAAATAGGGACTATGCAACGAGGAGAGGGGTCGCCTGCTCTTCTCAGAGGACAGACTCAGCCTGAGTAGCGACTCTGGATGTACCCACATACACATGTAATGCATCCACAAACATTGTCGAACGTGACCGTTTTAGTGGTTACGGTTCGGGGAGGCATAATGCTGCATGGACACACTGACCTCCAGATCTTTCAGCATGGTACAAAGGGTCACTGTTATTGTGACACTGCATCTCTTCCCAGTATGCGCCTTTCCAACGATGTATTTACCCTTTACTACTTATTTATGGATGACTTCACGCGACTGCATCAAACAATCCACATGGAGGAGCTCGTGAAATTATGTTCGGCGATAGGATTGGCCCACTCGGTCCACCGACTTTTATCACACCGAACACTTCTGGGTTGCGTTGAGGACCCGTTCTGCAGCTCGTCCATGGGCCAATGGCAATCTAGTACATGTCGACACCGCTGGCGGAGCAATGGAACGTCGTATCATAGGATAACTCCTTACCAACCTTGTGTCCAGCAAGCGAGCATGTTGCAGAGCACGTGACGGTTTTGATGTCCGTGGTGGTCATATGCAGTATCAAGAACCACGTCTCCACTCTTGTAATGAGTAAGGGATCATCATAAGTCGCTATGACTTCTGCGTGTCATTGTCATTGAATAAAAATGTCATTTCTGTTCGTCTCATTGCGTATTTCTATTAGTTAGATACGGCTGTGTATTTTAGGCGCTTATATTAGTTTTTATGTTTTTACACGTAGCTATGTGTACCTCAGTACGTACCACATACAAGTAGTAGAGGTTTTCGGTTGTTACGTCACATTAAACATATGTTATACTGTAGCACACAGCACAGTTAGTAGGTCACATTTGAGCATTACCCATACTGTAGCACTCGTCACATGCTCACACACTGTAGGGCTGACTGAGGGATCATAGGAGATGTGGAGGGTCAGAGACAGCAAGTTGTGTGTGTGTGTGTGTGTGTGTGTGTGTATGTGTGTGTGTGTGTGTGTATACGGGCGTGTGTGCGTGTACGTGCGTGCATGTATATGTATTTCGTTTTTATCTGTTAATGTTTTCTGTTGTCATTTAGCTTTTTTCCTTGTTATTTGTGACGTGTATGAAACTGAAATGGACAGTGAGATCGGTGACTGGGGAATGTTAGGGAGAAGCCGTCAAAAAAGCACCATTAGCACAGTATTAATTTTATTTAAATAAACCAGCACTGAACTCATTAGGTAACAAGATAATAATGGTTGCCATTACAAATGCCAGCAGATAAACAACTAGCTTCCATCTGCAATCAACCGAGAAAGAGCAGGTCTCGAACCTGCCACCAGTCCACAATACAGGACGCACTGTTCTACAGGACGCTGCCCAAATAGCGCAGTCACTGGTAGTTACAAAACGTGTAAATGCTGTAGAATAAGTTTAACGAACGTAAAATAACTAGAACTAAACTAAAATAAACTCCTCCAGCATAGGCCATGAAGGCCAGAAGGTACCGACTGGCCGCTGTGTCATCCTCAGCCCACAGGCGTCACTGGATGCGGATATGTAGGGGCATGTGGTCAGCACACCGCTCTCCCGGCCGCATGTCAGTGGCCGAGACCGGAGCCGTTACTTCTCAATCATGTAGCTCCTCAGTTTGCCTCACAAGGGCGGAGTGCACCCCGCTTGCCTGCCAACAGCAGTCGGCAGTCCGGGTGGTCACCCATCCAAGTGCTAGCCCAGCCCGACAGCGCTTAACTTCGGTGATCTTACGGGAATCGATGTTACCAATGCGGCAAGGCCGTTGGCACGCACAGTAACTTGTTCACTGAAACGGGAGGGTTTTCAAAGTTTCAGGACTACATATTGCATGCCCTACGCGGAAATAAATTGAAAATAACCTTTCAAAATACTAGTAAATAATTTAAACCCCGTAAAACAGAATACGTTATTACAATAGGACTTGTATCTAAGGCCAGTAAACTCTCCAAGAAGAAACCTAAAACAGCTAGTCCTGGAAAACCTGGTATAAGCATAGTACAGCTACGGCGAAGCTTGCAAGAAACAGGGCTAATGATTGAAGCCTAATTGAACAGAGTTAAGCAAAGGAATCGACTATGACAAGTACAACATTCATGTACAGTGAGGAAGGTTAATATTTGGACACTATAAGATTTTTAGTTTGTAGCATCGTAACCTTATTAACAAAACAAATACAAAAAATAATAGAGTATTATGTTGCGTTAGATGTGAATTTCATAATAGTTTGAAAGGTTGCTACGGAACTTATAACGGTTGTTACATAAAACGACTAAATAGAAGCCTGTTGATTCCTCACGTTACAGTAATGTTCGGACAGTTCGAGTGTATTCCTTATTTTGCTCGTTGAGTCCAAGTAACATACAATTAGTATACCCTGGGTTGGACGGAAGTGTTCGCTGTCAAGTGCGGATGATTGTACAGTGGGCACGATGCCACGAGAAATTAAAACCAGTTTTGATATAAGATAGTTTGTGATTTTTCATAAAGCGAAAACTAAATCACATGGGCATAGTGTTGCCTTGCTCAACATGAGTAAAAGTGTTGTCAGACGATTCAGATGCGAGGGCTTTGGGTAGGAATATTTGTTGTACAATTGCGCGAAGGTCTTACTACCACCACCTCTATCACAACACCTCTACCATACGGAGAATGTGTGGGGCGAAATAGAGCGATGTATTAGAAAAATACCAGCATCTTCCTAAGAAACTTTGAAGCTTCGACTGTTTAAAGAAAAGTCTTCAGCAGTACGCTGCAGCATTTGAAAGATGTGATACAACAGAATTGCTACCAGACGAGATATTGAAACATATGTATATTTCACAAAAGTGTGTCTCGAAATAATTAGTTCTGAAAATTATCCGAAAGTTAACAGTATGTGAAACTAGGACAGAGCTTCATTTAAATTGCATTTTAAAGGAATTTTGTAAGTCATGTAAATGAAGTTTATGCTATTATTTACAATATATGTAAGTTAATGTAATACTTGGTTAAGTTTTTTGTTTGTTTTGTTAAGAATAAATTTACGATGCTACAAAGTAAAAAATCTCAGTGTATTGATAACGTTACTCACTGGAATAAAAATTTTAAAACCAAACATACTCATTGAGCAAGTCAGACCACTTGCAGCTCTGAGACCTATTCTCGTCGTATATATCGGTATTCAAACGAATAAATGGCCCTTTCAAATGTATGACAGTAACATGTAAATCCGATCTGTGACACTAATAAGAAATTAATGAGAAGGACCAATTTAACACCAAGTAATGAATAATCAACTCTTTTTCAAGTATGTCAGCGCTAAAAAAAAAAACACTAAGTAAAACCAGCTACCTACCAATAGGGGGTGAAGTTCTAGCAAACAATCTGACTGGACTGTGCGTTAAAGTCGGCTCAGAGGCGCAAGGGAGCTTCAGCAGGAAATACTCTGACACGTGCTTGCCCAGTTCACTTAGGTTTGGCTGAACTGAGGCTATCGCAAATGATAATGGGAACACCAGTCTTCTTGGACCGCTCTCTACACCCGACGGTTTGTTCGCCCGATGTGCACTCAGCCACTTCGCCTCCTGTCCACACGCTCACAAAGGCACCGCGCTGGCGTCGAGCACTCGGCCGTGCGCCGCTCTTTGACGGTGCCCACTCACCTTGTCCGTTCGGAACAGCCTCCGCGCTCCTGTTGGCAGGTACCTTCTTGTCCGCCAGACTGAGAATGGTCTCTCTGAGTGTGGTAAGCCTGTAGAGGGCTCGGAAGTCATCACGAACGTCCTTCGTAGGCGCCGTATGCGATGTTGTTGATGGGTAACAGCTAAGAGGTGTACACATTGCGCTTCTCAACTGCCCATGTTTGCCCGTTAGCCAGGCAGGCAAGCTCCCATACGTTATCAGCCGAATGGGTAGCCTGCTCTACTCCCATCCAAGCCAAGCTGTGCCCAACCCAAGCAGGCTACATGAGTGTTGCATGCCTGCCCGTCTTCCCGCGGTGCTACGCGAAGTAGCACTTTGTTCTGTACGCTTTCATTGTAGTGTTGTACAGTAGAGATCGGAAGTTGATGAAAATACCTATCACAAGACGAGACTCAACTGAATACAAATTGATTTTTGGATCGTTATAGGCCAGAAAACAGAGGATTTTACTTGTCCTTTTTTCCTTTTCGGCGTTTTCGGGCTTATTTATTTATTTCTGTATGAACGGTTTACTCTGCACCATCATCTTTCGACTAGAACTGGCTATTCTCAATTCGAACCATCATCAGAACATCTCCAATACATGTTTTCTGTAGTAAGCAGGAGCATCTCTGAAAGTCGGGATCCATTTCACCTAAGAGCCTGAAGATGTCCATTATACTCCAACGGCAAATCGAGCAAGGTTTTGGAAGTGTCGTTTCTGCAATCTTAGTATGTTTCAACCAAATTCAGCCACAATTATACGGGGTTTAATTACTTTTTCCAGTATGTGTATTGCAGGTTGGCTGAAGTCATTTGAAGTGGCCAAAATAGTTCATTCTAAATCCTCCAAACTCATTTTAGGGAAGACGAAATTCGTTTTTCATGTGGAAAGAAGAACTTTCATTTCACGCTAATCTTCCTTCGAACTATGTTGCATACCAGCAGAATGAGCTTTCAACGTGCATTGAAGCATATTTTTTTCTAATTCATTCAATGCTTGCGCTAAATATAGACCGTCTATACACTGCAAGCCTTCGCATTTCTACACACTTGTCAGCAACCAAGTCCTTGTTCAAATGGCTCTAAGCACTTTGGGACTTAACATCTGAGGTCATCAGTCCCCTAGAACTTAGAACTACTTAAACCTAACTAACCTAAGGACATCACACACATCCATGCCCGAGGCAGCAGCAGCGCGGTTGCGGACTGAAGCCCCTAGAACCGCTTGGCCACAGCGGCCGACAAGTCTTTGTTCTCTTTCCAAATATTTATGGCTTGAAGAAATTTCTGGTTAAATTTAAAAACATAAATACTTAGTAATGCACTTAGCAACACGAATGGAATGTTAGTAACTTTCTACACAATTTGCATTGCGGAACACCTATAGATTTATATGAAGCTGCCACATAAACATGGAAACTTTTCCCCTGCTGGAATCTGCTTCATGGCTGATATACATTCTTCAGTTCTTAATTTCTCCTCAGTCTCCTTTAAGTTGGGTTCGTTCATTTTCCTACTGCCACCGTTATGATAAACGAGCTAAAGTGAAGCTACGTACACAAACATGCACCTTGCTTGTCACATTGAACTGACAGCGCAACCAGTTATCAGGTCCAGCAGACGGAACAGCTCCCTTGAAGCTCTCCAGGCTAGCGCAAACCTAAGTTGGCTTACTTTAACCATTGTGCCTCGGTACACGTGTACTCTTGCCAACGGCCTTGCCGCAGTGGTAACACCGGTTCCCGTCAGATCACCGAAGTTAAGAGCTGTTGGGCAGGGCTAGACCTTGGATGGGTGACCATTCGGTCTTCGAGCGCTGTTGGCATGCAGGGTGCACACATCCCTTATGAGGCAAACTGAGGACCTACTTGACTGAGAATTAGCATTCCTGTCTCGTAAACTGACAAACGACCGGGAGAGTGGTGTGCTGACCACATGCCCCTCCATATCCGCATCCAGCGACGCCGGTGGTCTAAGGATGACACGGCGGCCGGTCAGTACCGTTGGGCCTTCCAAGGTCTGTTCGGATGGAGAGTTTTCCACATGTACTCTTGTGTCTTCGTTGCGGCAGGACGATCTGCTTTAGTGGTAGCGGTGGAGACAGGGGCAGGCAGGCTGGAAGGAGAATTTGTATCGCTCTAGTAACAGGCAAAGAGCGTAATCGTATCGACAAGAGCTGGCGCAGCACGGAAGTGTTCTCCCGTAGATTGAGCATTTCATTTCTTTTGTTCTTTGCACACGACTGCCATGTCTGCTCTATCTCAGTGTGGTTGTGATTTTCTTTTGTTAGATTTACTGGGTGTGTGTAGCGGATATATTCCCAGTCAGTGCCCTTACATATTTTTGCTATGAAAAAAAATTTCTTGAAGTCAAAAGGACACTTATATGCTGTTAATTCATGCATTCGTCAATTGTTGATTTACCTTTTTCTTCTGTAAAAGTTATTAATTTCTGTTACACGGTGCTATTAGCCTACAACAATATATTATTTTACGTTTCTTGGAAGACATTACTAATTTTTTGTATTTGTTTGTTGTAGATGATACGTTATATGTTATTTTGTGTTTGTCTTCAGAGATGAGTTTCCTAGTGTCTGTATGCATTCTGTGTTCCTGTTGTGGCGTCGTATATACGGATTACATTTAATTTTGCTATCAACTGTAGCGTTTCTTCATTTGAACTGTGTTGTGAAGCTTGTTACTGTTTTGCAGTTGTGTCCACGGTTTGGTGTCACGCAATTTTAACCTCAGTGTATATAAGATTTCCTCTTCGTAAATAACGTATTCCACCCAACTACAATACTTCTAGGAGACCAAAATTATCTAACAACCAAAATTCCTTCTACACTGAAAAATCATTCAGAAAAGTAAGAGAGATCTTTTTTTTTTAATTCTTCTTTGCAGTTTAGAACTTATAGGAGTTAAAAAGTTGTGAACCAGAATTTATATACTGAACGTAATCTTCTTGGAAATTGTCTTCTCGGAATCTGCCGGCCGGGGTGGCCGAGCGGTTCTAGGCGCTACAGCCTGGAACCGCACGACCACTACGGTCGCAGGTTCGAATCCTGCCTCGGGCATGGATGTGTGTGAAGTCCTTAGGTTAGTGAAAGTGACTCATCTTACCCATCGATGACTGTGGCTTTGAAGAGAAATTTAAACAAACAATACTCCCGTGGTATGACAGAAAATAATGAACACAGGGAATACCTTGCTTGCGGAAGAACTTCTCCTTCGTTGTTAATTGAACGAAACGGACTGGTCGACTCGGAAGCCTTCGTTATTCCTTGTCGTGTTGGTTGCAGACAGAAACAGTTTATCTTGTAACGAAATTGAAGCATGTTACGTAGTATGGGTAGAGATTATCCTTGGACACTGTAGTAAAATAATAAATCGATGCTTTTACCGATCTCACAACTCAGATGTTACAGTTGCTGAAAGGTTCGAAGGAAACTTGACTCACACAATTAGAGTTGGTGGTGAGTTCAGTTTACTCTCGGTATGTTGGCGAAAATACGTGTTAAGATCCGGGGGTCCACATAAAACAAAATCCGAAATTATGCTGAGCGTATTCTCCGAAAATCATTTCAGTCAGTTAGATCATGAGCCCACGCGAGTAGTACACGTATGTGAAAACAAACTTGACCTCTTAGCAACAAATAATCCTGATGTAATAACGAGCATCAAAACGGATACAGGTACTAGTGTACTCGGGGCTATCATAGGGACACTGAATACTGTAACTCCCAAATCCTACAAAAATAAACGAAAAGTATACCAATCAAAACAAGCAGATAGAAATTCGCTTTACAATTTCCCGAGAAACTACCTCCACTACTACCAGACTAACAATATAAGTATTCACCAGATGTGGCTTGAATTCAGAGAAATCTTATCGATAGCGGCTGATTAATACCAAAATAAACAAACGACGGAGCTGACCCCACTTGGTACACGAAACGGGTCAGAATACTGTTGCAAAAACAACGGAAAAAGCATGCCAAATTCAAACGAAAGTTAAATCTCCAAGATTGGCGATCTTTTACAGAAACTCGTAATTTAGAGCATACTTTAGTACGAGATGCTTGTAATAGTTTCCACAACGAAACTCTCTCGAAACCTGGCAGAAAATCCAAAGAGATTCTGGTCGTATGTAAAGTATGCTAGCGGCAAATCACAATTAATACCTTCTCTGCACAATAGCAATCGAAATACTATCAACGGCGCCGCGTGGTTTGAGGTGTCATGTATCAGATTGCGAAGTCCCTCCTTCCTGAAGTTCAAGTCCTCCCTCGGGCATAGCTGTGTGTGTTTTTCGTAGCATAAGTTAGTTGAAGTTATTTTAAGTAGTGTGTAAGTCTAGGGACAGATGACCTTAGCAGTTTGGTCCCTTAGGAATTCACACATACACTATCGATGGCAGTGCTGCGAAAGCAGCCTTCCGAAATTCCTTCACCAAAGAAGACGAAGTTAATATTCGGGATTTCTAATGCAGAACAGCTGGCAACATGGATAACTTAGAAGTAGATATACTCGGAGTAGTGACGCAAGTTAATTCACTTATCAAAAAAGCAAATGTTCCGGTCCAAACCGTATACCAATTAGGTTCCTTGCAGAGTATGCTGGTACAACAGCCCCACCCCATACCTAACAATCAGACAACCGAAATTGCCCGTTCGCACCAATATTCAAGAAAGACAATAGGAGTAATGAACTAAATTACAGGTCCATATCATTAACGTCAATATGGAGCAGGATTTCGGAAGATATAGTGTGTTCGAACGTTATGAATTACCTCTAAGACAACGGTCTGTTGATACACAGTCAACATGGATTTAGAAAGCCCCTTTCTTGTGAAACAGAACTACCTCTTTACTCACAAGACGTGTTGAGTCCTATCGACAACGGATTTCAGATTGATTCCGTATTTTTAGATTTACAGGAGGCTTTTAACACTGTACCTCACAAGTAACTTGTAACTGAACTGCGTGTTTATGGGATATCATCTCAGCTGTGAGACTAGGTTCATGATTTTCTGCCAGAGAGGTCACAGTTCGTAGTAACTGACGGAAAGTCGTCGAGTAAAGCAAAAGCGAATTCTGGCGTCCCCCCAAAGTAGTTTTATAGGACATCTGCTGTTCTTTATCCATATAAACTATTTAGGGCCGGCCGAAGTGGCCGTGCGGTTAAAGGCGCTGCAGTCTGGAACCGCAAGACCGCTACGGTCGCAGGTTCGAATCCTGCCTCGGGCATGGATGTTTGTGATGTCCTTAGGTTAGTTAGGTTTAACTAGTTCTAAGTTCTAGGGGACTAATGACCTTAGCAGTTGAGTCCCATAGTGCTCAGAGCCAAACTATTTAGGAGACAACCTGAGCAACTCTTAGGTTGGATTGCTACGGTCGCAGGTTCGAATCCTGCCTCGGGCATGGATGTGTGTGATGTCCTTAGGTTGTTTAGGTTTAAGTAGTTCTAAGTTCTAGGAGACTGATGACCACAGCTGTTAAGTCCCATAGTGCTCAGAGCCATTTGAACCATTTTTGAACTCTTAGGTTGTTTGCAGAAGATGCTGTCGTTTGTCGCATGGTAAAGTCATGAGAAGATCGAAACAAATTGCAAAATGATTAAGACATGATATGTGTATGGTGTGAAAATTGACAATCGACCCTAAATAATAAAAAGTATGAGGTCATGCGGATGAGTGCTAAAAGACGGTGTTAAACTTCGGTTACATGATAAATCAATCAAACTTGTAGGCCGTAATTTCAACGACATACCTACAAATTACAATTGCGACTACTCTTGTCCGTCGTGTTTCGGAGTGCTGCTGCGTGATGTGGATTCTTACCAGATAGGCTTAACGGAGTACATACAGAAAGTTCAAAGAAGAGCAACACGTTTTGTATGATCGAGAAATAGGGGAGAGAGTGTCACGGACATGACGTAGGATCTGGGATGCATTTCATTTAAACGAAGGCGTTTCTCATTGCGGCGGGATCTTCTTACGAAACTGAAATCGTAAATTTTCTTCTCCGAATGCGAAAACATTTTTTGACGCCTGATTACATAAGGAGAAAAGTTCATCATAATGAAGTGAGGGATATCAGAGCTCGCACGGAAAGATACAGGTGTTTCTTCTTTTCACAAGCTGTTCGTGAGTGGAATAATAGAGAATTATTGTGATGATGGTTCATTGAACCCTCTGCCACGCACTTAACTGTGATTAACGGAGTATCCATATAGATGTAAATGTAGATGTAGATGGATGACAGTTTTCTGAAAGCCTGATGTCATCTCTTCCGTCTTTGACTATACACCAACTTCATTATTCGATTCCTCGCCATTTGTACCAACGATTTTTGTAGTTCCTAAGCTATGTTAATTTATGCTTTCTGCCTTATTTGATGGAAAATCTTCGAAAGATAAAAAAGGTAAGATAACTGTGCAACACTACTGACCTGTCCCGCGTGTGAAACTTATGCCCCAAATTCCATCACCACATTGTGAAGAACGGTACCTGATCTACAAAAGGAACGCAAAACCCTCTCCCACAAAATAAGTGTCCGCAACAGTGGTATCGAACACCAATACATTTTCTCCAGTTAGTTTCACACATCACCACTGAAAGTTGTGTTTTGTCACAATAGTGCTTCAAAATATTCACTCCTTTTAGCAATCACATATCTTTGAGCACCTCACACTGGTGGTCTTGTCGATATTTCACCTGACTGACACCTCGCAATATCACTCACATTTCACGTTATGTGACCTGCAAGGTGTTAGGAAATTCGCGTTACAAACTTCTAGGACTTTTAGAGGGGAGTGTTCAAAAATGGTTCAAATGGCTCTGAGCACTATGGGACTTAACTACTGAGGTCATCAGTCCCCTAGAACTTAGAACTACTTAAACCTAACTAACCTAAGGACATCACACACACCCATGCCCGAGGCAGGATTCCAACCTGCGACCGTAGCGGTCTCGCGGTTCCAAACTGACGCGCGTAGAACCGCACGGCCACACCGGCCGGCCAGAGGGGAGCTCATGCCTGGAAATGTATCACTTCCGTTCTAAGATGGTTTCAATTCACATATTTAACACGTCTGATAAAAGTTGTGGCCGCTGCAATAGAAACATAAGAGGGCAACAGGTGAGATAGAGAGTGTGTACTTAGGTACAATGTCTGTAACACCGTTCTTGGCAGCCACATCGAACTGCTGTTGTAATGAAACAAAACTGGTCTCGACGTACAGAAATATGGGTTCTTTTTCGTTTTGGAATAATGTAAACACGTACTGTTGAACTGTTAATACAAGCAAACGTGCTTAAGTGACAAATTCATGTTTCGTTAAGTTTCCTTTCCAACTGTTGCGTAACAACTGTACTGCATGACACATAATTCAGTTTCTCAAATAGACGTGGATGAATTAAAGATCTGAAATGAAACCGTTTTAGAAGGGTAATGGTACGTTTCCGGACACAAATTCCTATTCAAAATATTACGTGCTCACTCCTCTGCGCAAGTCCTAGAAGTTTGTAACGGGAATTTCCTAACACCCTTTAGATGTGCTCGTCCAGGCCTTGAAGACCCAAATGATGTCGATCGGCTGCCATGTCGTCTTTTGCCTTTTGGCGTATGTCGATGTGATACGGAGGGCATGTGATCAATTTACAGCTCTTTCAGCCATTTTGACGACTTACCATTCCATGGAGCCCTCACTTCTCGTTCATTTAGCTCCGCAGTTGGTATCATGAAGTTGAGTGTACCGCATTCCATTTCTCGCACCAAGGAAAAATCATTGACAGTACCAGTAATCAAACACCGATCCTCCATATGGCAGCCATCTATGCTGACCACTTAACTGTGGAGGTTGGTCTCCACCTAGACATTGTTGCTCAATCCAATTTCAGTCCTACCGTTACCTGCAGTAATCAACTCCCTTCACATATACTGTGCCATTACTCAAAACTCACCTCTATTGCTGGCACAGTGGATATCTATATGCTCACTGAGATTCACCAGTGGTGGCGCTGCGACTCATGCCAGCAGCACTGCTCTCAGTCATAACTAGAGGGTTCGGGCCAAGCAAGCTCGTCAGGGATAGTGAAAATATGTAAGCAAAGAGGAATCGAGTATCTTCATTTCAGACAAACCTAAAAATAAGACTGAACCTCCTAATTTCTTGTTTGAGGACCGATTCCCTACTAGAATTACTATCAAGACCAAGTTGCATAAGGATAGCTGCCCAATTGGACCTTTAATGAACTGTTGGTATTTTCAGAATTTTGAAGTAAATAGGCTGTGCAATAGAAAGAGCAACGTGGCGTACATCTTTGAAAATTCCTGTGTGTTAAGAACTGTAATGATTTTGTGTAATATTGTAATAGAACTGCAGTATTGGAAAAGGCAATGCTGATATTAAAAATTAGAAAAGTTGGTTACAGAAGAAATGTTGATGGCCATTGAGGTATAGCTTTCATTAGATCTGACACTGAACTTTGATTTACGGCTTCTTACTTTTGACTTGGACCATAAGGAAAGAAAATTCATTAAGGAATCTGCATGGCTTCAGTCCCAAAGTCCACACTAATGGATGACCTATTTGGGGAATTTATTTTCCTTAATAAGCAGTTTTGCAATGCAAACTACAATGACTCTACACAGTTAGTTGCTCCTGGGTGGAGAATCAGTCTGCGATAGATCCTGTACGCCTGAATAATGAGGAATCATACGACCAGTGCTGCAGATTTGTTCAACGGTTAGATATTTGTTCTTGATAGACTTCGGGGCGTATGTTGTGTATAGTTTGCTTTATTTTGTTACACTTCAGTCTGTTTTTTAGTTGTATTTTGGTTTTGTTTCATATTCCATGAAATGTTTTACACAAATATTTTCACAACAGTGGATCACCATACCTACTGCCAGTCCCCACTCCTTCGCTATCGCCGATATGAGTTACTCGAATATTTCTCACTTTTGATTACCCCATCGTGATCTTAATCCAACAGGTTGTTCGCCCACGATTGTTTCATAAGACCTCTAAATATCGGCATCCCACAAACATACTGGAACACCAACATCATAATCCAGCACATCGTACTCCATGAAAACCATTAACATCGCGCTAAAATTACCTGTTTCAAGAATATCACCTGACTTTCTTTCGCTTGGTTACAGTTATTGTTATTATATTAAAAATCAATGGTTTGTTTTTCACCTTGTAGCGTTTCTTTTAACTGAAGTGTACAGCATCTGCTTGTGATTTTGTTCACAGCTGTAGTTCAGCAGCTGGAGAATGTTTCAACAAAGATAAAAAAGATCAATCGTCAGCTGCACAAGAAAACTTTTATTCGCTTTACCGGTTTCGGCAGTTTAAGCTGTCATTGTCAGTAGTGAAATAGTTTCAAATCATTGGTAAGTAATGATCTGAGCCTGTTTTACGTCTGAAGATGAAAGTTTAAACTGTCAAAACCGGTAAAGTGAACCTCTTAAAAGTTTCATGTGCAACTGACGACAGACTTTTTATCTGTGTTGCAATAGCATCCGCTTTGTTTTCACCTTGTAAAACTTGTTTTAACGATACTGAATATTAGCTAGTTGTTTTTAAGTTTGTAACATTTATTTTACTGTGGCGAATATCCTGTTTGTTTTTCGTTTTAATTGTATTGAATTTAAAAATTAACTTAATCTAACGTAAACTAACACTTTACGCTAAGGACAACACACATACCCATGCCCGAACCTCCGTCGGGGTGGGAGTGGGGGAGAGGGGCAGCCGCACGAACCGTAACAAGACGCCTAAAACCGCACGGCTACCCCGCGCGGCTTTTCTACTTTCCGTATTGATTTAATCACGGCCCAGTCGCAGCTAATGTCTGTAATTCCTTTATAGGCACTACAGACATTGATTCAGTTGCTTGTTATCATGAATTGTCTTCACTAGCGCCCGGATCAATATGTAAATACATATTTCCATTTTTAGTTATTTTCATTCTTTTTATAGTTTTCTGCATAAATCGCAACATTTGCAGTCTGAAATTGTAATTTTCTTTTCCATATTTTTCCATATATTGAAGTTTAGTCCATATTTCTCCTTATTTCAAAGTTTAGTCCATATTTTTGTATGAAAACTGCGTAAGACCATATTTTCAGCGCTACGTTATATAACAGTGATCTTTTTAAAGCGGAAGAGAACTACAAAATCCATTAAATGACGCCTCAAGGAGCGATCCCTGACCTTCGAATGGACGATTCGAAAACACAAATCGCATCATCTCAAGCAGTGTAGTCTTTCAGATAGCCTGCAAGCCTTTTGGTGTTGCTTCCCAGGAATTATGGGAAGAGGGAAATAAGCAAAATCTGTTCCGGGGAGTCAGGCATTGAAATGTTGTTTTCGGAGTAGTGGGGAGGGCGGAGCAGTTTTGACATGTTGTCAACAGCTGTCAACATGAACTTCCCTGACTGTCATCTCCTGCAGTGAAAATGTCCTACCAAAGTTACAAGCGTTTGCGAAAGCACATTTGTAAACACTATTATCACATGTAGTACTTGTTTGTAGTAATGAACATGACAAATTAAGCCAGCTAAAACGCAATTTCTGTGGATGGCAAAGGTTGTCGATACCCTCGTGAAATCTAACAATGAAACTAGGGTGCAATGGCTCACTAAGAAGTTTACAGATGGTACCTTATAAGCCGTCTTCGTCGTAGATGTGTTACACGATTTATATTCCCCCCCCCCCCCCCCCCTCCGCCTTTTCTAGGCCTTACAATTAAGCGGGCTAGTTCATACCAGTGATGCGAAGAGTAAGGCTACAGCATCAAACGCTTCCTCATTGTTAATCCTCTTGGTTTCGTTCAACACACCACGTCTGACGCACACCTCCACGTGTTGTCCACTAGCTGTACCTATAACAGTGTGTGCCTGTCATTCACAGTTGATAACGACGAGGTTTGCCGCTACGCGTCATTGTTTACTGAAGCATCTACGTTCTTTCAGGTATAAAAGTTGCGTGTCTCAGTCTGTGCTCATGTGGGTTTTTACACGCATGTAAAAACGCCGAAGGATAAGTAACCGTTGTGTTTCAAATAGAAAAAATGTATTGAAGGTTTCCCAAACCAGTCTTTGACTACAGATGAAAAAGTATCGTTTTGTAATACTTGTGGGAAGTCCCAGTCAGTTTCTAACATCACAGCACATATCTACCACAAAACTTAAGGTAAATATTACAAGGAAGAATAAATTCATACAACAGATTTTTCTGATGTAACGGCCAGGGTCTCCCAAAGTTCTCGCATCTCGAGAGATTTGTGCTATGCCTTGATTTGCGCGGATATACCTTTACGGAAATTAAGTAACACAATGTTTAAAAGCTTCCTAGAGAAGTTGCCAGGGAAACATGTTCCTGGAGAATCTGCACTCAGAAAAAATCTCTGCCAGAAGCATTTACGTGGGTTGTTTGGCGCCGATTCACGACGTAATTCAGGGTACTCCTACATGGAGAGCAATTGACGTCACTACGGACACCCAAAGACGGTGCGTTGGACGACTGTTTGAAGATAAGCAAGGAAAATCCTATATACTGACGTGTGAATAACTTCCTAAACGTAACCACCAAACATCAGAAAAGCTCTTTATGGATGCTATGAGTGTTTTATGGCCTAATGGCGTCAACCACGAACAAATTTTCTTCTTACTTAGCGATGCCATAACACCCTCCTTCCTATCTGGGTGGTAGACTAATTAAAGAATTACTGTGTTGCTAATGGTTTGATATTAATTTGGGATAAGGCATCGAACCCGAAGTGAATGTATTACCCAGAATAAGTGAGGTGCTGCCATAACTTCATCGCTATTGTGCGATTTACTTTTTGTAATAACGATCGGCAGAAGTAAAAAAATGTTGGAAATTACTGCAAATGAACGATCGCCAGAAATCAATTAAAACTCTTGAATTTGAAATTAAAGCGCGTTACTATTGTAGCATGTTCGCAGGCGTGGACAGTCGCGAAGGCGCTGACTCCCGTTCATTATCAAAACCCAATGACCACCCAGAAAAATTTCAGTTGTGAACACAACCAAACTTGCAACTACTCCATGAAATTACTAATTAAGTCTTTACACTACCAGTTCCATAACAAATGAACTGCGTTTCTCACTGTAATTCTAACGGCTATCAAACTGTTTTGCAAATGGTAAGCTTTTCGAAAAGGATAGTTTTAGTATTTAAATTGATTGTTGTGCAATAATAAGTAGTTTTTACAATGATCACGGACTTCTTTACTTTGACATTTTGTTACGTAAATTAATTCTCTAACAAAATTGTCTGAACACGAAATATTGTTAACTCTACTGCTTTATTATTATTAAAAGATTAAAAAAGAACATGTACATGGGACTTGATATAACAATAGTACAAAATTAGTTGTTACAAATTACATTTGCGTGAGGCTATGAATACTAATTCTTGGTTTTACCTTATATTACATCGCACAGGCACCGCCATAGCTCTCCACGACCGGCCCAACCGCCCGACTACGAGCTACTACTACTACCGCTGCTGCCGACGCTGCTCTCTGGTCTGCGATTATATTATAGCATACATATCGCAGGCAGCGCGTGAGCAATCCATCGAAGTTACATCTGCTCGAGTGCGCTAGCAATAAATTCCTTATTCATGGACCTCTTACAACCTTAATACAGGTAAGTTGTTAAATGTTTCTTACTGAACGATTCGCAACTGCCACTGGCAAACCTTTTACAATTCTGTATGATGAACTGGTCGGGTCTTACTTCATAGCAGTGTGATTGGTGCGGCGAGGTTCACTATACCAAGACACTGTGCTGCCACAGGCTTTTCACCACAATTAACTTTGGACCCACAGCGCTCTTCTCTTCTCAAACACTGGTTGGTCTTGATGCTTTGTGTTGTGCCCAATTACTTCTCCACATTATGCCTGGCCACACCGTACTTGGGATCCTGCAGTGAAACAAGTCTAGCGTACTCTTGCAGAAGAATTCTTCTTTAGCGTCCGTTTCGCTCGCTCGCTACTTAACCGACTCTGGTTACCACCTGACAGACACTGCCCGACTGCCCCGCGCTCTTGCGCCCAGTGGCAGTACGAGAATAACAAAAAACTCTTTGGTTTGCATAACGATATTCACAGACTTGGCGAGTGCGTCTACTAAAATTCTTTACATTACACACAGAAATATATTAAAACATATATACATGACCCCCCCTCCCCATGAACAATGGACCTTTCCGTTGGTGGGGAGGCTTGCGTGCCTCACCGATACAGATGGCCGTACCGTAGGTGCAACCACAACGGAGGGGTATCTGTTGAGAGGCCAGACAAACGTGTGGTTCCTGAGGAGGGGCAACAGCCTTTTCAGTAGTTGCAGAGGCAACAGTCTGGATGATTGACTGATCTCGCCTTGTAACAATAACCAAAACGGCCTTGCTGTGCTGGTACTGTGAACGGCTGAAAGCAAGGGGAAACTACAGCCGTAATTCTTCCCGAGGGCATGCAGCTTTACTGTATGGTTAAATGATGATGGCGTCCTCTTGGGTAAAATATTCCGGAGGTAAAATAGTTCCCCATTCGGATCTCCGGGCGGGGTCTACTCAACAGGACGTCGTTATCAGGAGAAAGAAAACTGGCGTTCTACGGATCGGAGCGTGGAATGTCAGATCCCTTAATCGGGCAGGTAGGTTAGAAAATTTAGAAAGGGAAATGGATAGGTTAAAGTTAGATATAGTGGGAATTAGTGAAGTTCGGTGGCAGGAGGAACAAGACTTTTGGTCAGGTGAATACAGGGTTATAAATACAAAATCAAATAGAGGTAATGCCGGAGTAGGTTTAATAATGAATAAAAAAATAGGAGTGCGGGTAAGCTACTACAAACAGCACAGTGAACGCATTATTGTGGCCAAGACACGAAGCCCACACCTACTACAGTAGTACAAGTTTATATGCAAACTAGCTCTACAGAAGATGAAGAAATTCAGGAGATGTATGATGAGATAAAAGAAATTATTCAGATAGTGAAGGGAGACGAAAATTTAATAGTCATGGGTGACTGGAATTCGAGTGTAGAAAAAGGGAGAGACGGAAACATAGTAGGTGAATAGGGATTGCAGCTAAGAAATGAAAGAGGAAGCCGTGTGGTAGAATTTTGCACAGAGCATAATTTAATCATAGCTAACACTTGGTTCAAGAATCATAAAAGACGGTTGTAAACAAGGAAGAATCCCGTTGATACGAAAGGGTATTAGATAGATTATATAATTGTAAGACAGAGCTTTAAGAACCAGGTTTTAAATTGTAAGACATTTCCAGGGGCAGATGTGGACTCTGACCACAATCTATTGGTTATGAACTGCAGATTAAAATCACAGAAACTGCAAAAAGGTGGGAATTTAAGGAGGTGGGACCTAGATAAACTGACTAAACGAGAGGTTGTACAGAGTTTCAGGGAGTGCATGAGGGAACAATTGACAGCAGTGGGGGAAAGAGGTACAGTAGAAGAAGAACGGGTAGCTCTGAGGGATGAAGTAGTGAAGACAGCAGGTAAAAAGACGAGGGCTAGTAGAAATCCTTGGGTAACAGAAGAAATATTGAATTTAATTGATGAAAAGAGATAATATAAAAATGCAGTAAATAAATCAGGCAAAAAGGAATACAAACGTCTGAAAAATGAGATCGACAGGAAGTGTAAAATGGCTAAGCATGGATGGCTAGAGGAGAAATGTAAGGATGTAGAGGCTTATCTCACTAGGGGTAAGATAGATACTGCCTACAGGAAAATTAGAGACCTTTGGAGAAAAGAGAACCACTTGTATGAATATCAAGAGCTCAGATGGAAACCCAGTTCTAAGCAAAGAAGGGAAAGCAGAAAGATGGAAGGAGTATATATAGGGTCTATACAAGGGCGATGCACTTGAGGACAATATTATAGAAATGGAAGAGAATGTAGATGAAAATGAAATGGGAGATACGACACTGCGTGATGAGTATGACGGAGCACTGAAAGACCTGAGACGAAACAAGGCCCCGGGAGTAGACAACATTCCATTAGAACTACTGACAGCCTTGGGAGAGCCAGTCCTGACAAAACTCTGCCATCTGGTGAACAAGATGTATGAGACAGGCGAAATACCCTCAGACTTCAAGATGAATATAATAATTCCAATCCCAAAGAAAGCAGGTGTCGACAGATGTGAAAATTACCAAACTATCAGTTTAATGAGTCACAGCTGCAAAATACTAACGCGAATTTTTTACAGACGAATGGAGAAACTGGTAGAAGCCGACATCGGGGAAGATCAGTTTGGATTCCGTGGAAATATTGGATCACGTGAAGCAATACTGACCTTACGACTTATCTTGGAAGAAAGATTAAGGAAAGGCAAACCTACGTTTCTAGCATTTGTAGACTTAGAGAAAGCTTTTGACAATGTTGACTGGAATACTCTCTTCCAAATTCTAAAGCTGGCAGGGGCAAAATACAGGGAGCGAAGGGCTACTTGCAATTTCTACAGAAACCAGATAGCAGTTATAAGAGTCGAGGGACATGAAAGAGAAGCAGTGGTTGGGAAGGGAGTGAGAAAGGGTTTTAGCCTCTCCCCAATGTTATTCAATCTGTATATTGAGCAAGTAATAAAGGAAACAAAAGAAAAATTCGGAGTAGGTATTAAAATCCATGGAGAAGAAGAAAAAACTTTAAGGTTCGCCGATGACATTGTAATTCTGTCAGAGACAGCAAAGGACTTGGAAGAGCAGTTGAACGGAATGGACATTGTCTTGAAAGGAGGATATAAGACGAACATCAACAAAAGCAAAACGAGGATAATGGAATGTAGTCGAATGAAGTCGGGTGATGCTGAGGGAATTAGATTAGGAAGTGAGACACTTAAAGTAGTAAAGGAGTTTTGCTATTTGGGGAGCAAAATAACTGATAAATAACTGATGATGGTCGAAGTTGAGAAGATATAAAATGTAGACTGGCAATGGCAAGGAAAGCGTTTCTGAAAGTATTTGCATGGAATGTAGCCATGTATGGAAGTGAAACATGGACGATGAACAGTTTGGACAGGAATAGAATAGAAGCTTTCAATATGTGGTGCTACAGAAGATTGCTGAAGATTAGATGGGTAGATCACATAACTAATGAGGAGGTATTGAATAGAATTGGAGAGAAGAGGAGTTTGTGGCACAACTTGACGAGAAGAAGAGACCGGTTGGTAGGACATGTTCTGAGGCATCAAGGGATCACAAATTTAGCATTGGAGGGCGGCGTGGAGTGTAAAAATCGTAGAGGGAGACCAAGAGATGAATACACTAAGCAGATTCGGAAGTATGTAGGTTGCAGTAGGTAATGGGAGATGAAGAAACTTGCACAGGATAGGGTAGCATGGAGAGCTGCATCAAACCAGTCTCAGGACTGAAGACCACAACAACAACAACATATACATGACAATAACATAAACAACATATTTGTACAGTTCATTTACATATACATAGTTAGCAAAGCAGGATAACATTTATATGTGGGCACTGCATCATAGTTTTACAATGCTTCTTATTTGGTTAAGGCTGCAGATGTCCTGAATGTTTGATATTCTAAAGTAAGGTGCTTGGTGTACCGAATAAATAGATTAGTTGACTGCCTCAGGATAAATTACAAGAAATGTTGATAGTTTAATATCAAATGCGACGAAATGTTTTTGGAACCTCCAAGTAGGACCTCCAAATTTAAACAGATACATCCCGTTATCATCTTTCCATCAGAACCAGCACTGGGATACATGACCAGAAGCAGTTGATTACTGCGTTTAGCATTTCAGTAACATTAAAACAATTACTTTTCAGTGTGAAGTCGAGTGTGCTTGCATTTTGAATGCAAAAGGACTTTTTGAAAATGATCCTCTACAGAGAGATTTAGTGTACATCAAAAGCAAATATTATTTTTTATCGCGTCAGATTAAGGCATTTGAAAACCCTTCAACATCATTGAAAGGCTATGTAAAGATTATCGAAGCCATAAATTTAAAACCAGGGAAGCAGAAGGACCCATTACTGAGCTGTTGAAAGGCAAATTGAACTATTTACTCCAGACAAATAATGGTTTAAATCTACAGACAAAAATTAACAGTATATTGAGCGGAAGAATAGATGGCGGCGTCCCATACTCACTTCCACAATTGTTCATATTTAAGTTTGTTCTAGTTATGTCCTGTGACGCTGAAAAGTCCTTCAGTCAAATATCTTCAACATTTCGCGGCCCTGTCAGCAACTGTATGAATAGTAATTTTAATTTTAATAATCAACAGCCTCAGTTGCACCGTTTACCTAGAATTTGCCTAGGTTTCAGACGGCATAACCCAACCTTCTTCAGAATAACAGTAACTACCGTTTGTCCATAGTGGACATCGTCAAGCTAAAACTAAAAATCCGTAAGTTATCGTCAGACTATAGAAACGTATCTGAAACTGCCTCGGCCACACTTCGCGACCGCGATGTGGCAGCCACGAGTGCTGTACTGGAACTGAGTTCGCGGATTTTTAGTTTTAGCTTGACGATGTCCACTATGGACAAACGGTAGTTTCTGTTATTTTGAAGAAGGTTGGGTTATGCCGACTGAACCCTAGGTAAATTCTACGTAAACGGTGCAACTGAGGCTGTTGATTATTAAAATTACAATTAGTCTTTCGGTCAGCACAAAGCGTTGTTCCGTTTCAACAGAAATAGGTTTAATTCTCAGAATTTAAAAGAACCATGTGATTAAATATAGTAACAATACAGATAATGCTAGTGGTACTGAAGAAGAATAAAATTGTTTATTTTTGGTGTAATGAACTGTTGTTTGCTTGAGAATGGTAGTTTTGTGTCTCCATATTTGTACAATACTTTATTTTTAGGTCCATATTATATGTACATATTTCGTCATTTTTAATACTTATTTATCCAAACCCTAGTCTTAACCGTAGCTAGATCCAGTCGTGTGTTCGAGAATTAGAAAAAAGAACTCTCAACAATATATAATAGTTCTCACCAACTGCGAGATAATCGCCTGTACAAACAGTGATCCAATACTGTAAAATGCTTTTTTATTCCAGCCTATGATCACAAATGAATTGTTTAGACGATCACCGTTTTCAGTCTGAAATGACCATCCTCAGATCTACAATATATAAATACATACAACTAGTGAGCAGTGTGTCTTTTAACATAAAACAGCAATATGTATCACAATATACTGTCATACACCAGGGAAATGTACAGACAAAATATGGTATAGTGTACCTTTTTTACACCATGTCCTATTTTAAATAGATGTGACGATACTATGCTGATTATATTTATATGTTTTGACGATGCCATTATGGCCGTATAACTTTACGACATGGTGTAAAAAAGGTATGACAGTATATTGTGATCCATATTGCTGTTTTATGTGGAAATACACACTGCTCACTACATATATATATATATATATATATATATATATATATATATATATATATATATATATATATATATATATATATATATATATGAGGATGGTCATTTCAGACTGAAACCGGGCATCGTCTAAAGAATTCATTTGTGATCATAGACTGCAATAAAAAAGCATTTTATAGTAGTTCTAATATATTGAACCCCAGCTCGAGCACTGTCAGTAGTGTTGAAACTGGCTGGACTGTCTATTGTAGTCAGCAGCGAGTCGTGAATATGCTGCCAAGCACGCAGGCAGGATGAACCCGGGCGGACAAGGCGATAGCGCAGAACTGAAGCGCCGCTGAACCGGGCGGCTGCCTCCCCCACCCTCCGCCACGCACCGCCAGCGGCAGCCGCAGTCAACAGGAGCGGCGGCTGCCCCTGCGGCTGCGTTATCGCCGCCCTGAGACGGACCGGCCTCTGGGGTTTCCCGGGAAACGCCGCCGAAGCATGTCCGGCAGGAGCGCTTAATTAATTCTCTCTGTGAAGTTCCACTACAATGCCGTAAGCCCTTTGAGGGTAATCGAGCCGACCTAAGTTCGACACCGGACGCCCTCACCGCTGCGAAGTGCTGCTCAAATATTCTCAGCGGCTCTCCCGGACATTAAATATTTATCATCTTGAATATAGTGTAGTGAATATAGTATAGTGTTTGTGAGGGTAGAAATAACGAACAACAAAACGTTTTAGCAGAATCCTAAAACATTACCTAAACGCGAGCAAAAATGGAGATTATTTTAATAGGTCTGGGTTCAGTGAACATCATTCGTGTGAAATCTCGAATTTGTGGTACACGATGTCATAGAGCAAGTAGATCGTAATAAGAGCTGAAGACACTGTGCTACACTGTACACATTTTACCATTATACGTATATATTTCCAAATAACTAAGTTCCTCCAAATATTTTGCTCCCTCTTTAGCCGAAGACGCTGTGCTGAATAGAATGAATTCAACACAAACGATAGTATGATCAGGTGAACTCCAAGGAGCATAACAGTGCCGTTACAGATTATTCATCAATGTGTGTTGTTGCCAATATTTTATTTTTCTCAGAACATACTTCAAACCACAAATATAACACCAACATCAGGGACATTCTACCTGAAGGCTTCAAAGTTTACCACCAGTACGCAAAGGAGCTCAGTACAACGGTACTGTATTGTAATCTGTATCCTGCCTGACTATGCTAAATGACTAACGGTGCAGTTTAAGACTGAATTAAGAATGAAATTAGAATTATATGTTAATACCTTCAGCTGCAGACGGGCGTTGATATATATGAACGGGGACAGGTGCAAATGTGTGCCCCGACCGGGACTCGAACCACGGATCTCCTGCTTATATGGCAGACGCTCTATCCATCTGAGCCACCGAGGGCACATAGGATAATGCGACTGCAGGGATATCTCGCGCACTCCACCAGCGAGACCCACATTCTCACCTTATATGTCCACACACCTCATTCGTAGTGTCCCTACCCAACAGATTCATTACTCGTGTAAGACATCCTTACGAAGTCCCGTAAGAGTTCGGGTAATATGTGTGCATCCGTACAGAAGAGGAAGGACATGGCCGGTACTGCCATAACTATGTACTTAAGTGGATATGGTGTCTGTTCTTTCTGACGTGTCTGGAAGAACAGTTCCTCACCCACAGTATTCAGATTTTCCAGGAAATAGTTGACGCGTGAGTCCAGGAAATGTACTTTCAACCGCCTTGAGGCACCCAACGCTTTTAATTTATCCAGCATGTTTCTTACTATGTACTCACAATCAAGGTCTTTGCATTTGCTAAGACACTTTTTATCAACTCGTTGAAAGAATATCCAAGATGGTATTTAAATTTCATTCATGCTGTATTCAAATGGTTCGTCTTTATTGGTTTCCGACTGTAAGGGCCGGAGAAAACTCCTTCCTCTTATCTCAGCTCCTCATGGTCACGGTAACATAGTAAGAAGTATCACCATCTTTTTCTAGGGCTTTTGTAAACTGTTTCATAATGCCAAGTATTATGTGATGGGCGGTAGAAATTTTGAAAGGAATAATACATCTTTCCCTTTTTTGTCTCTTGCGCTATTGTTCAGTTTTCATAGGAAGCAATAATCTTTCCTCACAACCTCAACACACTCGATGTGGGCCCCATGACTTGTCCTAGTCCCCAACATTTACGCCAAAGTACGTGAAACACAGTCTGAGATTTTCCCCAGCTACTTTTTACTACAAGTTAGCCAGAGATGCCGGCCGGAGTGGCCGTGCGGTTCTAGGCACTACAATCTGGAGCCCAGCGACCGCTACGGTCGCAGGTTCGAATCGTGTCTCTGGCATTGATGTGTGTGATGTCCTTAGGTTAGTTAGGTTTAATTAGTTCTAAGTACTAGGCGACTGATGACCTCAGAAGTTAAGTCGCATAGTACTCACTGCCATTTGAGCCATTTAGCCACAGATCCATCCAAAATGATCAAGGCAATCAATAAATATCTTGAAAACACGAAATTCACAAAACAAATACCAGATGATTCATCACCCATTACTGAGGTCTGCGTAAAAATCGGTATGTTCAGCCCAACATGTACACCTTAACATTACAGGATCACCGAAATATATAGGTAGCTGTATTGTAGACTATAAAGCTGTAGGTCTTTTCGTAGCAGGTTCCATTGAAAACCTTCTCTAAACAATACTGGCATTATAATAACGAATAGATGGCTACGTTTTACATAGCTCACGTAAATTATGAGTTTGTGTCAAAACTTCATGTGATTGAACATTCTATGTATTTTACCTGTAATCTGTAAACCAGAAAAGCCCATTGTCAGTCAATGAATTATGTTCATGGTCCATGTGGGCTGAGAGCAAACTGAGACTTCACGTCGGCACCAGGTGGAGAAATCAACCCCAGGGCTAAAATCCTCCTCGATTCCTCCACAATGAAGTATCAAGGGAATCTCAATGATGCTACCCTGCAGGGATGACAACGTGAACTATGTTTTCAGTTGTGATGAACGCATAAAACTGCTGACGTTCCGCCTCACTAGTTTGAACCCCTCCCTCTGTTCACTCACTTGTTTTGTCTTTCTCATTAGGTTCGTTTCTCTTCAACTCGTACACTGGCAAAGACATCGGCCACCATGCTAGGTAACAACATGTTCTGACCTGCATTACGTTGTAGTCAGACGGTGCCCAAGCTTATAATTAAGCCCTCAGCTACGCGAGGCTTTGCCATCGACAGAAGTCTGTACAAGAGACCAAGTACGCCTGGGGTGGAAGCTGCGACTAGAGCCCGGTTTTCCCAGGAGCAGGAATATAGCGCAGCGAGAACAGCATAGGAGGTTTTTGCCTCGACAGGATTACAAAACTGAAATATACTGCGTATTTGCAGTTTCCCAGAAAATGAAAACGCTAGCGCCCTTACTATTCAGTCCACACGTACTGTCTGGGATGAGTTGAAATGAAGTGTCGGTACTTTAAAAAAAATGGTAATGTACAGTACAAATCTGCTTGGGAGAAAAGAGGATTTCTGGTTAGTCGATAATTAAAAATTTAATGATATTGCAATGAAATGAAAAGCCTTAGCTGCTTACAGGCGCTGACTTACGTCAACGGGGACAGATGAAAATTTGTGCCCTGACCGGGACTCGAACCCGGGATCTCCTGATTACATGGCTGACGCTCTATCCATCCTTGTTTTTTCATTGTTGATCGTCGTGTTTGGTCGTTTCGGACGTCACAAGACATCTGTTTAAGTTCGTTTGTTGATCCTTCCACTCAGTTTTTTATTACAGAGGCCAACAAGCTCTCTGCCCCAACACGCTGAGACACCGTGCCAGCATCCATCTGAGCCACCGAGGACACAGAGGATTGTGCGACTGCAGTGATTTGTCTATGACACTTCTCCCGCCAACCCACATTCTCAACCTATTGTCCCGCACTACATTCGTAGTGCCCCCGCCCATTATACTCATTACTCGCAGCGCGTTGCGAATTCCCGTAAGAGATCGGGCACTGTTTGTGCATCCGCAGAGAAGAAGAAGAAGATGGTCAAGTGGCTGGTGAGCCTTAACTATATATATACACTAAGATGGTATCTGTTCTTTCGGACATGTCCGAAGGAACAGAGACCATCTCAGTATAAAAAAAAAAAATGGACGATGAAGAAGATTATTTGCTCCATACTTCCGTGAAGCGCACAAAAACCCCACGATTTGTTTTTGACACTGTGGTAAATTAACAGTTTATCTTCCTCGGTACTGACGTCCACTCGTACCATTTTAGAATTCTTGCAGCATAATGTATACAGACTTTACTGAATTGCAGGAATTTCTTCAATAGAACACAGCATTAAGAACATTAGACTCTTCCAGAATCATCTGGCCTGTCACGCCTGACATAAGGCTCTAGCGGACTACGCACTGCAATTTGCTGAGAAACACTGCCACTATCTTGCCATTTTCAGGTGACAGCACACTACGCCGCGCATTACGCACTACACGACTCAAAATCCTTGCTCCTAGGGAAAGCCGGTTTTGCCGTCCACGTACGTGCGGACGATACAAAGGTATGCGCTTTGGTCTATTTCACTACAAGTAACAAATCGCTACAACTTTCATGGCTTGTTATCAAGTCCCATCGTCTGTCTGCATACTTCCCCACTAGTGAGTTTGAAATCTGAGCTATTTTCTTTGTTTATTACGCAAGCATTGTAGTTAATTAGTCTTCTGCCTTTTCTAACTTTATATGGACTGGAATAAGAGACACCTCAATTTTTTTAATATTTTTTCTGTTTTAATAACTTGCCACGTGTGATCGTCTTATTTCCACTAATAATCTCACATTTTAGGTTAGTGGTTGCCAAAATAGACTTGCAGACTTACCTGTCATTCGTATTGAAGAACATATTCAAGTTACATTAAAATTCCGTTGACTGTTTCTCGTCTGCACCCGTCCCATTTGTCCCAGTATATTCATATAGCAAGTATCGCACAACGACGTACAGTAATTCAAGAATTCTGATGCTGCGATGTTGATAGTGACAGGAGCATTTCTCTGGGGGTAACAAATCATTTCTCTCCAAGAAGGTAAGAAAACCACATTTAGGGAAAGGCTGCAGCCAAGATTTTTGGACTGGGCTACCATGACAGGATAGCTTTCTCCTGAAATCTGAAACGTCTAGTGGAGAAATCTATGATCTCCTGCTGACTGCAGAAGAAGAGACAGCCCATTCCACCTTCTCCAGTGACGAACATGATCTTTAAATACTTGTTCCGGTCATTCACTTCATTTTTAAAAACATACGTCAACTGAAAATCAATTTTAATTTTGTTTTTACAGATATATTTTCTACATCTACATCTACATTTATTCTCCGCAAGCCCCACAACGGTGTGTGGCAGAGGGCACTTTAAGTGCCACTGTCATAACCTCCCTTTCCTGTTCCAGTCGCGTATGGTTCGCGGAAAGCCTCCGTACGCGCTCGAATATCTCTAATTTTACATTCGTGATCTTCTCCGGAGGTATAAGTAGGGGGAAGCAATATATTCGATACCTCATCCAGAAACACACCCTCTCGAATCCTGGACAGCAAGGTACACCGCGATGCAGAGCGCCTCTCATGCAGAGTCTGCCACTTGAGTTTGCTAAACATCTCCGTAACTCTATCACGCTTACCAAATAACCCTGTGACGAAACACGCCGCTCTTCTTTGGATCTTCTCCGTCAACCCGACCTGGTTCGGATCCCACACTGATGAGCAATACTCAAGTATAGGTCGAACGAGTGTTTTGTAAGCCACCTCCTTTGTTGGTGGACTACATTTTTTAAGGACTCTCTCAATGAATCCAACCTGGCACCCGCCTTACCAACAATTAATTTTATATGATCATTCCAGTTCAAATCGTTCCGTACGCATACTCCCATATATTTTGCAGAAGAAACTGCTACCAGTGTTTGTTCCGCTATCATATAATCATATAATCATACAACAAAGGATCCTTCTTTCTACGTATTTGCAATACATTACATTTGTCTATGTTAAGGGTCAGTTGCCACTCCCTGAACCAAGTGCCTATCCGCAGCATATCTGATTCTTGAAATTTTCCTGCCGTAAAGAGTACTCCAAAAGCTTTCTGAGATCGCAGCTGGATTACGTCGATTTCTTGCCACGGTGTTTTGGCTAACAGCCATTCAGCCACCTCCAGTTATTTTGCATTGGAGACTGCTATTTCACGACGCTAACTTTATATCAAAAATTGGCGTGGGGAAGGCAACGCTACCTAAGTAACCTCCGTCGAGCTTCAAGCCCTCTTCAAATATTGCTCCATGTATGACCCGCAAGGGCATGTGTAATGGTGATGCTACATCCGCACTCTCTAGTGGAATGCTCTCTCACAAAGATTCATATGTCAAAATTAGTTAAATTAACTGTCGCTAGACCGTCATTAGACGCAAAATGCTTTGTTTCTGAAGAAATTAAAGCACTCATCGGGTTCTTCGACTTATCCTGTTGAAAGCTGCTGTCACGAATAAGGAAACGTTAAGTTTTTGTATGTCCAGCCTTGTGATTGAAGGTCTGGCAAACATCGGCTGCTCACTTATTTAAGAAAAACCAAACCCTGCCGCCGTCGTTATTATGTCATTTATTTTATGGTGACCCGTTTCGGTGCTTCAGTGGACCATCTTCAGGCCTTGTTGATGCTAAGGGGGTTAGCTCCAACCGTGTACACGATGCATCAGTGGCCGGTATCTATAACTGGTTTTCACAAATGGTTCAAATGGCTCTGAGCACTATGGGACTTAACTGCTGAGGTCATCAGTCCCCTAGAACTTAGAACTACTTAAACCTAAATAACATAAGTACAACACACACATCCATTCCCGAGGCAGGATTCGAACCTGCGACCGTAGCGGTCGCGCGGCTCCAGACCGTAGCGTCTAGAGCCGCTCGGCCACTCCGGCCGGCCTGGTTTTCAGAGACTACCTGTAACCGCAGTGTTGTCTATCCAACCATCAACTATGAGCTCAACAGGTTGTTTGAGAGGAAACATTGTGTGAAAGTCCTCTTCAGCCCAACTACAAGGATTTCAGCAAAGTACTATATGGGGTAGCGGAGGGCTGCAGTACCTTACTAGTTCCCCAAGGCCTATTACACTACTGGCAATTAAAATTTCTACACCACGAAGATGGCGTGCTATTGACGCGAAATTTAACGGACAGGAAGAAGATGCTCTGATATGCAAAAGATTAGCTTTTCAGAGCATTCGCAGAAGGTTGGCACCGGTGGCGACACCTACAACGTGCTGACATGGGGAAAGTTTCCAACCGATTTCTCATTCACAAACAGCAGTTGACCGGCGTTGCCTTGTGAAACGTTGTTTTGATGCCTCGTCTAAGGAGGAGAAATGCGTACCATCACGGTTCCGACTTTGATAAATGTCGGATTGTAGCCTATCGCGATTGCGGTTTATCGTATAGCGACATTGCTACTCGCGTTGGTCGAGATTCAATGACTGTTAGTAAAATATGGAATCGGTGGCTTCAGGACGGTAATACGGAACGCCGTGCTGGATCCCAACGGCTTCGTATCACTAGCAGTCGAGATGAGAGGCATCTTATCCTCATGCTGTAACGGATCGTGCAGCCACGTCCCAATCCCTGAGTTTGCAAGACAACAACCATCTGCACGAACATTTCGACGACTTTTGCAGCAGCATGGACTATCAGCTCGAAGGCCATGGCTGCGGTTACCCTTACACGCTGCATCGCAGACAGGAGCGCTTGCGATGGTGTACTCAACGACTAACTTAGGTGCACGAATGTCAAAACTCAATTTTTTCGGATGAATTCAGGTTCTGTTTACAGCATCATGATGGTCGCATCCGTGTTTGGCGACATCGCGGTGAATGCACATTGGAAGCGGTTAATCGCCATACTGGCGTATCACCCGGCGTGATGGTATGGGGTGCCATTGGTTACGCGCCTCGGACACCTCTTGTTCGCATTGACGGCACTTTGAACAGGGGCCGTTACATTTCAGATGTGTTACGTCCCGTGACTCTACCCTTCATTCGATCCCTGCGAAACCCCACATTTCAGCAGGATAATGCAGGACCGCATGTTGCAGGTCCTGTGCGGGCCTTTCTGGATACAGGAAGTATTCGACTGCTGCCCTGGCGAGCACATTCTCCAGATCTCTCATCAATTGAAAACCTCTGGTCAATGGTGGCCGAGCAACTGGCTCGTCACAATACGCCAGTCACTACTCTTGAACTGTGGTATCGTGTCGAAGCTGCATGGGCAGCTGTACCTGTACACGCCATCCAAGCTCTGTTTGACTCAATGTCCAGGCGTATCAAGGCCGTTATTACGGCCAGATCTGGTTGTTCTGGGTACTGATTTCTTAGGATCTACGCACCCAAATTGCGTGAAAATGTAGTCACATGTCAGTTCTAGTATAATATATGTGTCCAATGAATACCCGTTTATTATCTGCATTTATTCTTGGTGTCGCAATTTCAATGGCCAGTAGTGTAGGTTGGTGCATAACTTCAAAGTGTTTTTATTTTGCACGCTGCTATTCCTGTCGCTATGTCATTTTCTTGTAGTTGATTGTTACTATTTAAGTGTAGATATTGTCATTTAGTTATCTGAAAATACTGAGTGGAGATGTGAACATTTTTAAGTTAAATAGAGGGGTGCAGCAGCGGAGACGAACAGAAACATTTGCGTCACGTATGGGGGATAATGTCAGTGCACAGAGCACGGAAATAAAATGGCTTTCTCGTTTTGAGGAGGATCTTTTCGACATTAGTGGCTCTTTACGTTGAGGAAGACTCTCAGGGTTTGACGAGGATCGTTTAAACGCGCTAATCCACAATGACCCGGTGATTTCGAGAACAGACAAATATGATGAACTGTGATCATTCAACTATGGAGCGATATTTTCATGCAACGGGAAGGTTCCGAAACCCGATGTATGGGGTTCACGTGCTCAAAGCCAGATCGCTGAAACCACGGGGTTGCCATATGTGCATCTCTGATAACTTATCAATTTGCCGTTGAACAGCACCGACTGTTCCCATCCTGTACAGTTTCTGGTGACGACAAATGAGGAAAAGGAAGGAAGGACTTAGCCTGAACAAAGAAGCAACTCCCCGTACGAAGACCTACACGTATCCACAAAAGGTAGTATTAAATATCTGGTGAAACAGCGACAGTGTGCCGTTCTGCGAACTGCTTCCCCGAGGTGTAACCATCACTGAGACGTTCACTGTGATCAACAGAGACGCTTTGTAGACGCAATCCAAGAACGACGACCACAAAAACTGCTTTAATTTATGCTACTCCACGATAACGCCCTCCCACATTCTGCTAGACTCACAAAAAAACTTACACAGAGTTGTAATGGGAAGTCATTCCGCAGTCACCTTATTCACGTGATATTTCGGCTTTAGATTTTAACCTTTACCGCTCTCTATCGAACAACCTTCAAGGAAATTCCTTTGGGGATGATAATGCTCTCCGAAAATTGCTCGACGAGTTCTTCGCCCCAAAATCATTTGCTCTCTACAGTCGCCGAATCGAAAAGTTAAGCCAGCGTTGGTAGACTGTTGTAAATAGTGAAGGAGTATATGTTATTGATGATTAAATGTCCGTTATGTGTATCTGCCGCGTTTATTAAAATTACGAAAAAACACTGAGGTCTAATGCACAAAACCATTACATTGGTCAGATAACATGCACAGTGCGTGAAAGATGCTTTGAGCTTAATCGCCAAACTCGCCTTTTCAGTCATAGCCAAGCATTGTACTTCCACAGGACAATCCATGGATTATTCTAGCATGGAAACTTTGGCGTCGATGAGAACCTTCTGGGATTCAGTTATTAAGGAAACTGAGCAAATACGTTTGGCGGACGATCTTAACGAGAACCTTCTGGGATTCAGTTATTAAGGAAACTGAGCAAATACGTTTGGAGGACGATCTTATTAGTCGTGATGGCCGCTTTCAACTGGATACGGTGTGACAAAACTTTTTATTTCGACGGTCTGGCGACAGTTAATTGTATTGACTTTGATACCTGAGATTTAACTCCACGAACGCCCATTCCACCAGAGAGTGCGCTTGTAATATCACGTTTACGCGTGCTGCTGCGTGCCATAGATGGAGTGGTACTCGAAGAGAGCCCTAAACTCAACATAGGTCACGTATATAGCGGGTGCATTTGCTCCAGCAATGCAGTGCCAATTTTTGGCGTATACTTAACGATATTAACTAGCAATCTCCGGTGCAAGGTATTCACCTGAAGATGGCTGAATGGTTGTTAGCTGAAATATCTTGGCAAGAAGTCGACGTAATCCGACTGCAATCACTAAACGTCATCCTTTATATTTTGCTGTTCGAATTGTTTCTCTCGTGTCGAGAAACACATCACACATTCTCAATTTATTAACAGATAGATACTATATCTGACTTTTGCTACATTTACTCCTGTTTTTTATGTTTTTTCTTACATGTTTCTGGGCACATGCTCTTACATCTTTATGTTTAACACATTTATTACTAAAATTTATATATCTTTGTGTCGCTCTTATTGAGACATGAGCGCGCTTTAGATGTTTAGTCTATGGCGAATCAGATTATTTGGTAGCAGCATAAGACAGCATGGTTGGGTTGATTACTATTACTAGGCAACGATGAAAACATGTGTGTAACTACTGAATCCTGTCGCGCTTGAGCTTCTTACAGTAATGAATGAACATTATTTACATTTCAGTTACTTCTGGATGATTCAGTGGTTTATCTGGATTTATGTCCCCAAAGTTATGTTGTTTACGTAATTTATATTCCTTGTGTTCGGATCTTAATAGTGAATGTGATTTCATTTAGTAACTGTGAGACACCCTTGGGCATGGGTGTGTGTGTTTGTCCTTCGGATAATTTAGGTTAAGTAGTGTGTAAGCTTAGGGACTGATGACTTTAGCAGTTACGTCCCATAAGATTTCACACGTACTCACTCACTCACTAAAATTATGTCTCGTTTCGATAAAGAACGTCGAAATTTAATGCATTAATTACGTACAATCATACCGTGATTGGATTTTATAAGGAGTATCAATTGTCAAGGTAACTGGGATACCCTTATTTCGTTACCCGAGCTGCGCCAGAGAGGGCCTGAACCAACTGAAATTGGAATCATAGCAAAAGTGTTATTGTGACTGGATTTTACTGGGAGTATCAATTGTCAAGGTATGTGGGATATCCTAATTTCGTAACACAAGCTGCGCCAGAGGGGGCTTGAAACAATCAAAATGGGAACTTTAAAAACGTGTTGTGTTTTAGATCTGTAGAAAGGATAACGAATATTTTGTAAACACTCTTCTTGCATTGTGCATAGTTCACTGAGTTCTACCTTTGTTTTGCATTTCTCGTTTGCAGTGGGGATTAATAAGTGCGGTACCTCGTATTTGACAGTTGCTTTGAGTACATAAAGAGCATCGTATGTTTTGCTCTGGAGCATAATGCGGCATAATATGGCGCGGTCCCGCCCACACCAGCGAGCACACACTTCGCTTGCCCGCGCTACACTGCCTTGTTTGTGTTTGCCTGTATGCATACGTGATCTGCCCTGTTGTTCGACGGCATGCGCTGTTACCTCAGACCCATGTAGTCCTGCAGCAGGCAGCTACTTCAGAGAAAGCAGGAAGGCCCTCCTCAAAGAGTAAACTTAGTCATGCTCAGCATTCTCTTCGGCTTTCCTACTTGGCACTTTCTGAACGAATCGAAGCGCATGAACTAAAACCATCTGCCAATTCCATACTTCGTTCACTACCTGTAAATAGTACTTCTTAGAAATCAGCTGCGAACAAATGATCGTTCGGCCGTTCTACTGTCGACATGATTCTGCTGGTAACGTTGAAGGTTCCAAAAAAAGTATGCAATTAAGTTGTTTCTCTTCTATCGTTTTGTCTTTGGATCGATAGCGATGTATAGAGCAGGCATAAAGAGTGAGCATCGACGGTTTAAAACTCTGCCTAGAGACGGTACAATATTTTCATTAAGTCATAGTAATAGGTAAAATTTTGCAAAATAGTCATTTTCTCGTTTTATGAAAATGTATTTTCGCTGCGTTAATTTTTCAAGTTTGAAAGCATGAACGAGAGCTTCATATATACTGACCCATTTGTGCCATTAAAACTTAAGCTGCTTCGACTGAAGCAATTGCAGGAAAAACACATTTTTGGACGCTATATTCGGTGGCTTAACATCGAGTCTTCTGTAGGCCGATCAGAAACTAAACGGGATAGGATTAGTGATAGTTAAGCGGTTGTCCGAGTGATATTTGAGAGTACATCCCCCCCATGAACCATGGACCTTGCCGTTGGTGAGGAGGCTTGCGTGCCTCAGCGATAACATGGTCATACCGTAGGTGCAACCACAACGGAGGGGTATCTGTTGAGAGGCCAGACAAACGTGTGGCTCCTGAAGAGGGGCAGCAGCCTTTTCAGTAGTTGCAGGGGCAACAGTCTGGATGATTGACTGATCTGGCTTTGTAACACTAACCAAAACGGCTTTGCTGTGCTGGTACTGCGAAAGGCTGAAAGCAAGGGGAAATACAGCCGTAATTCTTCCCGAGGGCATGCAACTTTACTGTGCGGTAAAATTATGATGGCGTCCTCTTGTGTAAAATATTCCGGAGGTAAAATAGCCCCCCCTTCGGATCTCTGGGCGGGGACTACTCAAGAGGAAGTCGTTATCAGGAGAAAGAAAACTGGCGTTCTACAGATCGGAGCATGGAATATCAGATCCCTTAATCGGGCAGGTAGGTTAGAAAATTTAAAAAAGGAAATGGATAGGTTAAAGTTAGATATAGTGGGAATTATTGAAGTTCGGTGGCAGGAGGAACAAGACTTTTGGTCGGGTGAATACAGGGTTATAAATACAAAATCAAATAGGGGTAATGCAGGAGTAGGTTTAATAATGAATAAAAAATAGGAGAGCGGGTAAGCTACTACACACAGCATAGTGAACACATTATTGTGGCCAATATAGACAGGAAGCCCATGCCTACTACAGTAGTACGAGTTTAAACGCCAACTAGCTTTGCAGATGATGAAGAAATTGATGAAATGTGTGATGAGATAAAACAAATTATTTCATGTTGTGAAGGGAGACGAAAATATAATAGTCACGGGTGACTGGAATTCGAGGGAGAAAAGGGAGAGTAGGAAACATAATCGCTGAATATGGATTGGGGGTAAGAAGTTAAAGAGGAAGCCGTCTGGAAGAATTTTGCACAAAGCATAACTTAATCATAGCTAACACTTGATTCAAGGATAATAAAAGAAAGTTGTTCACATGGAAGAATCCTGGAAATGCTACAAGGCATCAGATAGGTTATATAATGGTAAGACAGAGATTTACGAACCAGGTTTTAAATTGTAAGACATTTCCAGGGGCAGATGTGGACTTTGACCACAATCTATTGGCTATGAACAATAGGTTAAAGCTAAAGAAACTACAAAAAGTTGGCAATTTAAGCAGATGGATAAACTGACTAAACCAGAGGTTGTACAGAGTTTCAGAGAGAGCATAAGGGAACAATTGATAGGAATGGGGGAAAGAAATACAGTAGAAGAAGAATCGGTAGCTCTGAGGGATGAAGTAGTGAAGGTAGCAGAGGAACAATTAGGTAAAAAGGCGAGGGCTAATAGAAATCCTTCGGTAACAGAAGATATATTGAATTTAATTGATGAAAGGACAAAATATAAAAATGCAGTAAATGAAGCAGGCAAAGAGGAATACAGACGTCTAAAAATGAGACCGACAGGAGGTGCAAAATGGCTAAGCAGGGAAAAATGTAAGGATGTGGAGCCTTATTTCACTAGGGGTAAGATAGATACTGCCTACAGGAAAATTAAAGAGACCTTTGGAGAACAGAGAACCACTTGCATGAATATCAAGAGCTCAGGTGGAAAGCCAGTTCTAAGCAAAGAAGGGAAAGCAGAAAGGTGGAGCTCGAGGAGAATAATATGTTAATGGAAGAGGATGTAGATGAAGATGAAATGGAAGATATGATACTGTGTGAAGAGTTCGACAGAGCACTGAATGCCCTAAGTCGAAACAAGGCCCCGGGAGTAGACAACACTCTATTTGAACTACTAACAGCCTTGGGAAAGCAAGATGAATGAGACAGGTGAAATACCCTCAGACTTCAGGAAGAATATAATAATTCCAATCCCAAGGAAAGCAGGTGTTGACAGATGCACAAATTACCGAACTAACAGTTTAATAACTCTCAGCTGCAAAATACTAACGCGAATTCTTTACAGACGAATGGAAAAACTGGTAGAAGCCGACCTCAGGGAAGATCAGTTTGGGTTCCGTAGAAATGTTGGAACACGTGAAGCAATACTGACCTTACGACTTATTTTAGAAGATAAATGAAGGAAAGGCAAACCTACGTTTCTAGCATTTGTAGACCTAGAGAAAGCTTTGGACAATGTTGACTGGAATAGTCTCTTTCAGAATTCTAAAGGTGGCAGGGGTAAAATATAGGGAGCGAAAGGCTGTTTACAATTTGTACAGAAAACAGATGGCAGTTATAAGAGTCGAGGAGCACGAAAGGGAAGCAGTGGTTGGGAAGGAAGTGAGACAGTGTTTTAGCCTATCCCCGATGTTATTCAATCTGCAGATTGAGCAAGCAGTAAAGGAAACAAAAGAAAAATTCGGAGCAGGAATTAAAATCCATGGAGAACAAATAAAAACTTTGAGGTTCACCGATGACATTGTAATGCTGTCAGAGACAGCAAAGGACCTGGAAGAGCAGCTGAACGGAATGGGCAGTGTCTTCAAAGTAGGATATAAGATGAACACCAACAAAAGGAAAACGAGGATAATGGAATGTAGTTGAATTAAATCGCGTGATGATGAGGGAATTACATTAGGAAATGAGACACTTAAAGTAGTAAAGGAGTTTTGCTATTTGGGGAGCAATATAACTGATGATGGTCGTCGTAGAGAGGATATAAAATATAGATTGGCAATGGCAACGAAAACGTTTCTGAACAAGAGAAATTTGTTAATATTGAGTATAGATTTAAGTGTCTGGACGTCGATCCTGAAAATATTTTTATGGAGTGTAGCCATGTATGGAAGTGAAACATGGACGATAAATAGTTTGGACAAGAAGAGAATAGAAGCTTTCGAAATGTGGTGCTACAGAAGAATGCTGAAGAGTAGATGGGTAGATCACATAACTAATGAGGAGGTACTGAATAGAATTGGGAAGAAGAGGAGTTTGTGGCACGGCACAACTTGAAAAGAAGAAGGGATCGGTTGGTAGGACATGTTCTGAGGCATCAAGGGATCACAAATTTAGCATTGGAGGGCAGCATGGAGTGTAAAAATCGTAGCGGGAGACCAAGAGAAGAATACACCAAGCAGATTCAGAAGGCTGTAGGTTGCAGTAAGTACTGGGAGATGAAGAAGCTTGCGCAGGATAGAGTAGCATGGACAGCTGCATCAAACCAGTGTCAGGACTGAAGACCACAACAACAACAACATCGTCGAAATGTGAACGCATTAGTTTTCTAGGTTTCCAGTTGAGGAATTACTTGACCAATCAGTTGCGGCTCCATGGCCTGGAAAGTCTGCAAAACGGCCGACAGAGCGGTGTGCTGACCACAAACGTATATCCTTCCACACCGTATGAAATGACGCCGTGAGACAGTGGGTGACACGGCGGCCGGTAGAAATCTCTTGGAGACTCACGGCCTGGACGAATAAATAGCAAAAACTGAACTGATCAACAGCGAAATAACTAGTCTTATGTAACGGTGTAGAGTCGGCATAAATGATCCAGTTCGTATTTGAACAACACAACCATCGAAGCATACTAAAAGCACAAAACTGGTGCCATTGATAGCTTAAAATGATAACAAGAAAATGACGTGGACCCTGGCTGAAATCATCGATTATACTGGTTTAAGAATATGCTTACTAGTTGTGGCACCGTTTAACTAAATTTCATATTCTTGCTTTTTCCGTGATCTCCTTCTTCTTTGCGTATACTCGTGTTTGTCGATCGACTTTTTTTAACATTGCATATTTTCACCTTTCTTGCCTTCAGTTACCTATGTGACATTTGACATGAAATGTTCTCTCTTCTACTGATCATGTGAGTTTTCCACTTCGACTAATGATAATCATCGTGTGTCGCGTAATAGGTCGAAAGTAAGCTGATAATTTCCCAAATACGATACTAAACCAAATGAATAACTTAGCAGAAGAATAGCAATCTCCAGAATAACAAAATAAATTAAGTTTCAATGCAGTCTTGTATTCAACCGGTCCTCAGACCAAGAAAAGAGCACGAGAAATTGTGGTAAGAAGGAAAACCATTTAACTGCAGACGGTACAGTCGTCAGATCATTACATGCCCCTATTAAGCCTCGCAATGTCTCTTAAAGTAACACCACAGGCAGTCTACATATCAAGAAAGATCGTGAAGCAGGTTTCTCTTTTATAAATAGCATTTAAAGATGCTTGGAAGAAGACATGTTTTGCCTTGTGGTAGAAGGAGGAAAGTCTGCCAACACGTGTGAGAATTCGACAAAGTAAAGATCGTGCACTAGGAAGGCTTTAGTTTATCGTTATGCAGTACGGGACACTATTGAACCAGAACAGTAAGAAAGTGCAATCACAGCACAGTACAGATTCTGTCAAGAAATTATCCGACAACAACGTAATAGTTCGGAGCACGGTACTTGTAGCAGCAAACAGCTCACCCTCAAGAATGGGCAGTCTGCAGCAGCAGGGCGAGGAGTCGGAAGACACCCTTCGATGCCACAGGACAGGACAAGGCTGTGCCCAGGCGGAGTATCCGATGGTGAGCAAAGCGTTAGGCTAGGGAGCGTAGTTGATCTGCTTAGTCGACGAGTAACTCACAACAGTGCTACTGTGCCAGTGGTGTTGATACAAATCAGAACAATGACACCGATGAACGAAGCAGACATTAGATTATACCTTCAATCGCCGAAACTAACATTTCTTCAGAAAGGAACCATAAGAATAGCGCAGAGTGCAATAGAGTAGACAGATGAAATATTAGCGTTTTTGCGAGATAAGTCAATGGAATGTGTGGTATCATATACGCACGTCTGTGCGTACAATGATGGCGATATTGGCTTAACAAGTGAAAGTGATATTGACACAGGTATCGAGTCATCATCCTTGTCGGACGGGGACCCACAAATCCAGGCACCAGTAAAGGAAATAATTGTCCGAGGAGCGGCTACTAAGCATAATTACCTGCATGGGAGATCATCCGCAACATAGGAAGAAAAACTGTTTTCAACAGGTTTTGAATAAGTGTGCAGCAATATGACCATGTAGGGCATAAGGAAAACTACGGATATTCAAGGGAAGACAAGGAGCATTTGTTGCAAAAACTAGTGTTTGCCCGTTTCAAGGGTGCTCAATTAACAGGATGTGCGTCATAGTGACCTGCTACCTTATACACATCGGACTGCGTTACGCAGATTACAGTGGTATTAGGGGAAGCCGTAAATGGTTGCCCAACTTCAAACAGTGTTACAGAATCGGAAGACGTTACGAAATTTCAAACAGAGCGTCTACTTGACGATGCACAGCAAACTGCAGAACAGGCCTGAAAATTTGTAGATGAGATGAACAACCTTGCCCCATCGCTCAGTAGGGAATTCGTTTTCAAGTCTGTCCAATCGGAATTTAAATAGGAAATGCGAATGAATGGAACCCTGGAAATTAAAGGTACCGAGAGAGTTGTATGAAGATGTATTGTCAAGATCAACTTACATCAGTGCCTTAACACATTGGTAAATAATGACGCTGAGCGTTAAGTTCAATGGTAAACTGACTGAAAAGCTATTTATTGTGTTGCGAGAAGTTGGTGGTGCTCTGCGCCCTACTACTCTTTCCATGAGTGTGATCTTGCAAGGGCAGCAGGGAATATTTGTGTCACTGCGAGCAAGAGTGGAAAATGAATGTAAAAGAACTACAACTATGATAAGAACACTGATTTTGCCCAGTAGTTGGTCAAATAATATTAGGCCGAGCGGTTCTGGCGCTACAATCTGGAACCGTGCGACCGCTACGGTCGCAGGTTCGAATCCTGCCTCGGGCATGGATGTGTGTGTTGTCCTTAGGTTAAGTTAGGTTTAAGTAGTTCTAGGGGACTTACGACCTCAGCAGTTGAGTCCCATAGTGCTCAAAGCCATTTGAGCCAAATAATATTATTTTGCTTAATTCCTGGTCTCTGTATGAAAGTGATTTTCCTTTACAGCAAATTATCCTTTCAGAATAGTATGTGACATTGCAAATCATCCTAACTGGAACCACTGAATAAATTCAGACTCTGGATGCTTGTTTGTCCCGTGCCTACAAAACGTATTATCCCACTATCTGCAGCCAGTCGCACGATAAGCTGAACGACAGACTGTTTCGCATTCAGTTACATGCCAACGCATTCCACGTGTTCTGGCCATCCCATAAGACCAACATGATTCTACATGCATTCTTTAAGAGTTCATACCTAGCTGATCGTCCTGCACGATTTGTTGTGATCGCTGTGGTGGGCCATTTTTCATTTGATATTCATGATGCAAGATAATGGTTTGTTTTCAATATTTCTTGAATGTCGACGATGCCAATTTTGTGAATTGTAATACATACATCCCATAGAAGTTTGATATTTTCACCTCTCGGACACCCATTTTCTATCGCCCACCTGATGTACAAGGTGAACCAATAGCAGTATATATGTTTCCTGTCATAATTTTTAACAAAACAATTTCAAATGAGCCTTATTAAAGAGTGAACTTGCAACCTCACACTCCAGGTTTTTCGTGTCAGTGCTCGTCAATACGGGTATCGCTCGTAACACTTGTGGTTCCTGTCTTCAACGTAGCTGCCATTATCTGTGAAGTTAGTGAAATATGTGAACTTTTTGGAGCTATAACTAGTCTGTACAAATATGTAATTGGAAATTCTAAACGCTGTTTGGTTTATTCTACTTTCCACTTTCAATATACATATTGTGGCATAGATAGTCTTAAATCTGAATCCATAGCTGAAACTTGGACTTAATAGAAATTACTGCAGAAAAAAATGAGAAGGGTTTCTGATATTTAAACACATATCCCGATAAGCAAGCAAGCGACCTTTCTTTTTGAAATTCCTTTGCAACGCATTTAAAAAGAAGGAAAATTCAAAACACAAAAAAATTAGCGTTCATAGTAAAGTACAGTGTGACACAAAATGAAACATTGTGAGATACGTAGTCCAAGGCTATTTTGCTGCTAGGTAGTAGAATTCCTTAACTTCATCTACTTCGTGATCGTCAACCCTGATGTTAAGTTTCTCGCTGTTCCCATTTTGAGTAAATCTCATTGCTATTGTCTTTCTTTGATTTACTCAATCCATAATCTGCACGCATTAGACGGCTCATTCCATTCAGCAGATCATGTAATTCTTCTTCACACTCACTCAGGGTAGTAACTTCATCAGCCAATCGTATCACTGGTATCCTTTCACGTAGAATTTTAATTCCACTTCTAAACATTTCTTTTATTTCTATCATTGCAACTTCGATGCACAAATCGAAAATTGGGGGCCGAGGACTACATTCCTGTCTTAAACTTTTTTTTTAATCCGAGTACTTTCTACATGGTCGTCCACTCTTATTCCCTATAGGCACTTGTATGTATTGTATATCACCCGTCTGTCCCTACAGCTTACAATTCTTTTTGTCAGAATTTCAAACATCTTGCACCGTTTTACATAGTGGACCGCTTTTTCTAGGTCGACAAATCCTATGAACGTGCTTTGATTTTTTTGCTTCAGTTATCACCTGTGAAACGCCTGGTTAAATCCGCAGGACAGAGCAGGTAGTTGGAATTGTGGAAAGGGGCCAAAAATGAGAGGCTGTCAGTTACACTCGAAAACATATAACTTTATGTAGTTGCCCAAACATTACAGCGCAAATTTCCGTCCTTAACTATCGAGTGATTATGTCACACAATCTTATGGCTTAAGAGCCCGACGTCTTTAATGTTTAAAATGGCTGAAGGCCCATGATTTAAAATACAACTACAATAAATTTTCAAAGGACAGAAAGTGCATGGTTTTATTCTTAAATAATTTGTCAAATGAGGCTGAACGTCCACACAATCTAAGACTTAGTAAGTAAGGAAATTTAATTTTAAGACAGCTGAAGGCTCATGATCGAAAAACACAGCTACAATAAATTTTCAAAAGGCAGAAGGCCCAAAGCTTTATCCAAAAGTATTTTAAATGAGGCCGAAGGCCCAAATAATGCAAGTCTTGACAAATAAGGAACTTTCCCTTTTAAAATGGCTGAAGGCCCATTATTTGAAACCCAACTGAAGGCATGTAAATTCGAACCATTGGCTATGAGCCATTAAAATACACAATCAAACACCAATAAGAAAAGGCAGTACAGCCAGCGGCGCTCAGGAGTTTCCGGAGGTCAGTCTTGACTTGAAATATTAACGTTCGCTTAGGGGAGACAGGTAGTTGCCCCAACTAGATCCGATCCGCCGGCAACCCAACTAAGAGACAGTCAACTGACTCAACGACAAGACGACTTGCTTTCTACCCAACCAGTACACAAAGAACTCCAGTGCCAAAACGTAAAAGGCGTAGCCACCCACAATCAAGTATGCACTTGCTGTCCAAACTACACACACATGTTGGACAGCGACAACATGGAGAGGAAAGGACACTGGCTGAATTTTACGTCCACGAGTTGGCTCACACAGCCAACCCATAAGCGATCGCCGGCCAAATACACGTCGCCTGGAAGACGACCGACCGACAACCAACCAAAGTCGTCCTCCCTCCAATCATGTGTGTCGGCAACCGTCGGGCGGTTCATGGCGGACCGGACCTCACTGCTGTCGCGCCCGGACTGAACTTGTGCCGCATGCCAGCTCAAACACTGCCAGGTCCGAACTAACTGCTGGCGCATTCCAAGTGACTGGCCGACACACGACGTCCGGGAAGTAACTGCAGCCCAGCGAAGATAATACAGCAAGGCTTATATCGATAAGCGCTACTGCTGCCGCTCACGGGCAGGCAAGGCGGCAACTCAGTGTCACCAGTAGTTGAAAGTTAACATAACGAGGTGACAGTACGGGAAATACAAGATGTAAAATAAGAAATGGCATGAACACGAGCCACGCACGGCTAACGTGCAACGTCATGATTGCCTCTCTGGTGCCTTTCCTTTTCCTAAACCCAAACTGCTCGTTATCTAACACATCCAAAATTTTCTTTTCCATGCTTCTATATATTGTTCTTGTAAGCAACTTGGATGCATGAGCTGTTGTGATGACTGTGCGATAATTCTCCAACTTGTCAGCTATTGCGGTCTCCGGAATTATGTGGATGATATTTTTCCGAAAGTCACATGGTATTTCGCTAGATTCACACATTATATAAACCAACGTAAATAGTCGCTTTGTTGCCATTTCCCCCAATGATTTTAGAAATTCTCTGGGAATGTTATCTACCCCTTGTGCCTTAGTTGATCTTAAGTCCTCCAAAGCTCTCTCAAATGCTGATCCTAATACTGCATCCCTTATCTCTTCTAATTCAACCTCTGTTTCTTCTATCACATCAGACAAATCATCACCCTCATAGAGGCCTTCGATATACTCTTCCCACCTATCCACTCTCTCCTATTTAGCAGAGGAATTTCCGTTGCATTCTTAATGTCACCATCTTTGTTTTTAATTTCACCGAATGTTGTTTTGTCTTTCCTATAAGCCGAGTCAGTCCTTTAGCAAATCATTTGTTTTTCGATGTCTTCACATTTTTCATGCAGCCATTTCCTCTTACCTGCGTTCTTCCCCGAACTTTTTATTTATTTCATTCCTTATCGACTAGTATTTCTGCGTTCCTTAATTTCCCTTTACATTATGCACTTCCTTCTGTCGTCGATTAATTTCTTCTGTTACCCGTGGTTTCTTTGCAGTTACCTTCTTTGTACCAATGTTTTTCTTTCCAACTTCGCTGATTGCCCTTCTCAGAGACGTCCATTTATATCTCTACTGAGCTGTTCGTGATTGTTGTATCTATAGCCTGAAGGAACTTCCAGCGTATCTCGTCATTCCTCAGTACTTCCGTATCCCACTTCTTTGCGTATTGATTCTTCCTGACTGATTTCATGTTATGAAAGGAGGGTATAAGATGAACATTAACAAAGGCAAAACGAGGATAACGGAATGTAGTCGAATTAAGTTGGGTGATGCTGAGGGAATTAGATTAGGAAATGAGACACTTAAAGTAGTAAAGGAGTTTTGCTATTTGGGGAGCAAAATAACTGATGATGGTCGAAGTCGAGAGGATATAAAATGTAGACTGGCAATGGCAAGGAAAGCGTTTCTGAAGAAGAGAAATTTGTTAACATCGAGTATAGATTTAAGTGTCAGGAAGTCGTTTCTGAAAGTATTTGCATGGAGCGTAGCCATGTATGGAAGTGAAACATGGACGATAACTAGTTTGGACAAGAAGAGAATAGAAGCTTTCGAAATGTGATGCTGCAGAAGAATGCTGAAGATTAGATGGGTAGATCATATAACTAATTAGGAGGTATTGAATAGGATTGGGGAGAAGAGAAGTTTGTGGCACAACTTGACTAGAAGAAGGGATCGGTTGGTACGTCATGTTCTGAGGCATCAAGGGATCACCGATTTAGTATTGGAGGGCAGCGTGGAGGGTAAAAATCGTAGAGGGAGACAAACTGATGAATACACTAAACAGATTGAGAAGGATGTAGGTTGAAGTAGGTACTGGGAGATTAAGAAGCTTTCACAGGATAGAGTACCATGGAGAGCTGCATCAAACCAGTCTCAGGCCAGAAGACCACAACAACTACGACTGATCTCTTCAACTTCTGCCTACTCTTCATCACTACTATATAGTGAACTGAGTCTACATCTGCTCGTGGATACGCCTTACACTCCAGTACCTGATTTCGGAATCTCTGTCTGACCATGACTAATATAACTAATATCTTCCCGTATCTTCCGGTCTTTTCCGTACCCCTTCCTCTTGTGATTCTTGAACAGAGTATCTGTTGTGAATTGGCAGGAGCCAATTCACGGGGTTTGGAGGAAGCCGAAAGGCACGCGTTTAAGTTCACGCAATCTGGCGTGAGGTCTGGAACATTACAAGGAAATGAGAACTTAGAAAAACGGACGCAGTTGCTGTAATACTTAACTTTAATCCATAATTGTAGACCATCTCTCTTGACTGTACATGCTTCACAAGATAAATATCAATTGAATACGGCGCCTTGCTAGGTCGTAGCAATTGACGTAGCTGATGGCTATGCTAACTATCGTCTCGGCAAATGAGAGCGTAATTTGTCAGTGTAGCTTCGCTAGCAAAGTCTGCTGTACAACTGGGGCGAGTGCTAGGAAGTCTCTTTAGACCTGCCGTGTGGTGGCGCTCGGTCTGCAATCACTGACAGTGGCGACACGCGGGTCCGACGTATACTAATGGACCGCGGCCGATTTAAAGGCTACCACCTAGCAAGTGTGGTGGCTGGCGGTGACACCACAGTATTCTCTATTACCAGCTGCAATTTGTCACTGTACTCAATTACTCTTCCTCCTCTCTCGTTCCTTGTTCCAAGCCGATATTCTCCTGTACCTTTTCTTCTGCTCCTTTCCCTATAGCTGCATTGCAGTGCCCTATGACTATTAGATTTTCGTCCCCCTTCACGTATTGTATTACACTTTCAATACCCTCATCATCTTCAGCTACCGACGTCGGCATATACACATGAACTATTGTTGTCGGTGTTGGTTTGCTGTCGATTCTTATATGAAGAGCCTATCAATGAACTGTTCACAATAACACACTCTCTGCCCTTATTTCCTATTCAAAACGAATCCCACTCCTGTTGTACCATTTTCTGCTGCTGTTGGTATTACCCTACACTCATCTGACCAGAAATTCTTGTGTTCTCTCCATTTCAATTCACCAACTCATACCATATCTAGATTGGGTTTCTACAGTTCCCTTTTCAGGTTCTCTAGGTTTCCGACCTCGTTTCAGCTTATGACATTCCACGTTCCGAGTCGTAAAAAGTTATCCTTTCGGTGGTTATTCAATCTTTTTCTGATGGTCGCATCTCCCTTGGCATTCCCCTCCTGCAGATCCGAGTGGGGGCTTATTCCGGAATGTTTTGCCAACGGAGAGATCATCATGACACTTTTTCAATTACAGCCATATGTCCTGTGGATATACGTCATGTGCCTTTAATGCAGTGGTTTCCATTGCCTTCTGCATTCTCAAGCCGTTGATCTTTGCCTATTCTTACACCTTTTGCGGTAGTTTCCCACCCAATGGACAAGACAGTGCCCTGAACCTCTGTCCGCTCCTCTGCCCTCTGACAAGGGAGTTGCCAGAATGAGGGCGACTTCTTTTGCCGTAAGTCTTCAGCAGACAATGCTGATTATTAATCAAAATTTAAACGATGGCCTGTTCCGAGCCCCAAATCGAGCACGTTTTGATTATGAAACAGAGACTGTACGCCTAGCCCACGGATGCTGTTGATACCAAGTAGCAGAAATGACGAAGCCTGCGGACGTCCAGACGTTTGCGGGCGTTGTAAATGTACCTCTGACACCGCGGAAAATCATCATAACTACCATGACGTAATATTACGTCCGCCACTCATTCCTAATATACAATATGTGATCAAAAGTATCCGGACACCCCCGAAGACAGATGTTTTTCATATTAGGTGCGTCATGCTGCCACCTGCTGCCAGGTACTCCATATCAGCGACCTCAGTGGTCATTAGACATCCTGAGAGTGCAGAATGGGGCACTCAACGGAACCCACGGACTTCGAACGTAGTCAGGTGATTGGATGTTACTTGTGTCATACGTTTGTACGCGAGATTTCCACACCCCTAAACATCCACAGGTGCAATGTTTCCGATGTGATAGTGAAGTGGAAACGTGAAGGGACACGTACAGCATAAAAGCGTACAGGCCGATCTCGTCTGTGGACATATTTCCGTCTCATTCGGGTGTTTCCTTCGTCGAGTAACTTGTTTTTCCTTAGTGCGTATTACATCTGACGCACAGTAAGTGTTAAGTCACTGCCGTGTATTTGCTTCAATTCAAGTTAGATGCTCATACTAGATTATTCTTGGTGTACCGCCCCGATAGCTGAATGGTCAGCATGAATGACAGCCGTCCTAAGGGGCCTGGGTTCGATCCCCGGCTGGTCCGGGGATTTTCTCCGCTCAGGGACTGGGTGTTGTGTTGTCTTGTCTTCATCATCATTTCATCCCCATCCAGGTCATCCAATGTAGCATCGAATGTAATAAGACCTGCACCAAGGAGGCCAGACCTGTCCCGTAAGGGGTCTCCCGGCCAATGACGCCAAACACTCATTTCCTTTCTTGGTGGACCAATTGCTCATTACACATGACAATACACCCAGGTCTCACTACACGTACGGAATTTGCACGTAACCATTGAGTGGATTTTAAGACGATATTTCGTAGACTATCCAGTTTACGCAGGTACCTATGTAAGCGCTTCTAATCTTTAATTACTCATGGCACAGAATGACTACAGTTCGCTTTTGTTACCCAAATGGCTCAACTGCAGTTGACCATATGACGAATACTATCGAAACTACATCTGAATAAAACAGTCCTTTTGGTGCCTTCCTTTTTAAATCTAAGATCTGTCTGACAGATACTGGCTACTATTTTGTTGCAGACGATGAGGTGCAGGAAAGATATATCAATGAATGTAATATGTCGAAGCTAGTAGTTCTGCACCAAAGATTATGAAATCTGTTGCATCTACCGAAAAGTTTAAGGCCTGCATTTTATCTCCTCTTTGTCTGTCTTCCGAAGTGGAGGATTGTACGAGGAAAATAGGACGATACGGCGCCTGAATTACGAAAGAAAATAATCAAATGTAGCTGAACAAATCGCACTTCAGGAACTCACGTATTGGACATCGCAGAACAAAATTACACTCATCTGAAACGGGACTGCACTGTAAATTAATCCTTCTGCGATCTAAATTGGCTACATCGAAAAAGTTTCTCTGTCTAGTAGTACCGGCGCTACAGGGAACAGAAAATCAAAGTATAACCCAATTACTGTTCTTAGATTGGAACTGTTGACTTTAGTTGATAATAAGGGAGGATGAGAACCGTTAAGAAGTCTGCAATTTTACCTTGTTAGATTACTTAGTGTTTCGCACAGCGTGCTACGGCTTCAGATATTGTAGCTTTTTTCTATAGTTCGGCTGCTTTCGTTGACGCAATTATTACATATCTGATTTCCTTTATGAACAAAATTTCCTTACAAATCTCAGTGAACTGCTAATGCTTAAAAATATTAGAAAGTCTCTTACGATCAGTATACCTAATAAATATTCTGTAATGTATTACAAAGCTAATTTCTAATTCACTCCATAAGAAATAGCAATGATTTAGAATAATGCATTTGTTTGTGTAATATGTAATACACGTCTAAGAGTTATGAGTCGCTACTGTTACATCTTCGAATTATCAATGCATGTGGGAGTGGTATGCTCGAACGTTGTATGCTCAAAAGTTATTTTTTTTACAATAATAATTATTTGTATTTTTTCAATTAGTGTACATACTAAATGATCTAATTGGCGCTGGATAGCGTCATTTTGTGGAAATAAGATCTAAAAATTCGAAGAATCACGTGCTGTGACGGACTAGTAGCTTATTTCCCATTTATTTTCTATAGAATTAGCGGAAAAAGTGACCAAAATATTTCTGTTCACGTGGACACGGAACGCAGAAACCCAATCACTATTGCCGGCCGTTGTGGCCGAGCTGTTCTAGGCGCTTCAGCCTGAAACAGCGCGACCGCTACGGTCGCAGGTTCGAATCCTGCCTCGGGCATGGATGTGTGTGATGTCCTTAGGTTGGTTAGGTTTAAGTAGTTCTAAGTTGTAAGGGACTGGTGAACTCAGATGTTAAGTCCCATAGCGCTCAGAGACATTTGAACCAATTGAACCAATCACTCTTGATAATGTGAGTTGCACGTACTTTACCTTCCTATGTCGCCATCGTTTGGATCACTGCTTCATCCCAGTTCGTCTGTAAAGTTTGTGAACACTATGCCATATTTTCTCCTTACGAGTTCACTGTTGTGACCTGACGAAACTACAATCCTCCGGTCATAGCAAAAATGGTTCAAATGGCTCTGAGCACTATGGGACTCAACTGCTGTGGTCATAAGTCCCCTAGAACTTAGAACTACTTAAACCTAACTAACCTAAGGACAGCACACAACACCCAGCCATCACGAGGCAGAGAAAATCCCTGACCCCGCCGGGAATCGAACCCGGGAACCCGGGCGTGGGAAGCGAGAACGCTACCGCACGACCACGAGATGAGGGCCCGGTCATAGCAATGGGTTCTAAGTTTTCTCAGCGAGATGGTTGATCGGAACTACAAGATATGAAACAATAGTTCACTCTAATGCAAGAATGGTAAAACATTTACTTAAATTTATACAGTCCATTTCCACGGGAGATTTTCGAGTATTTATAACTGTCTTTGAACAATAATGTATCATTTAATGCACCCAAGTACAATATCTGCTCTTTAAGTACGAATTCAACGTTTACGAAAGTACATCTCCATCTGAACTTGAATAGCACTGATGTTAAATGGATGGGGTTGACTACCTCAATTGAGGTCACGAAGTGGGACTGAGCGAGTCCGTGCTCTTCTCTGTATCGATGTGAGTGCAACAGCGCTTCAGTGCTGAGAGAGAGGACATTTCTTCAGAAGGCCTTCTATTCGTCGTTGCGGATTACAGCGAGACATTGCTAATGTCAGTGGTATCATTGCGTGTTGCCTACTTGGATGTGGCACCGCGATCTTTGGGCGGTACTACAGTTGCCAACATCAGAAATGAAAATTCGTCATACCTGTATAAAGCAGTAGCGGAGTAGATAAAATAACACTTCACAGTAGGACAAGTTTTCGGAAGCAAGCATTAAATTCTAAACATTTGTGGAGAAGACCTTCATGGACATCTATACTCGGCAGACTGTGACGGAGGGTGCTTCGTGTACCACCCACACACTTTTTCCGTGAACTCTGATGACTCTAATTTTACCTCCATATCTTTTTGTGAGATATAATTCAGAGGAAACAATATGTCGGTTGACTCTTCTAGGAAGGTAGGCTCCCGGGGTTTCGACAGTAAACAACATTGCGATATGCAACGCCTCTCCTGTGGCGCCTCACACTGGAGCTGCTGAAGGTGGATGAGAGTCTGTATGACACTTTCGCACCCACTGATCGAAACCAGGAAGACGCTCGTTGCTCTTCATAAGATACGCTACATTTTCTATTTCCCCAGTTAACGATATCTGGAAAATGTCGAAAACTGAGGACCATACTCAAGTATAAAACAAACCAAGGCCTTCTAAGCGGCTTCTATTAGGTGTGGGCTACGCTTCCCGAAGATTCTTGCAAATAATTTCAATGTGGCATCTGACTCTTCTATGATTACTTTTAGGGCAGTATTCCATTTTAAATCGTTCTGTACGCGAACTCCCAGATATTTCATGGATGTGATTTTGTCATGCATTTTTTGATCTCTTGGCCAATCAAACGTACTGGGTGTTTGTGTGCAATGCGTTCTGTACCTGCAGGTTGTCCTACATTTTACTACAATTTTCTACTACTGCGACTTCGGTGTACAGGCTGTCACAAGACAAATGGCCAATATTAAGACGTGGCAGTAATGATTATTCGACTCAAAACGGTCTAGTAAACAGGGGCTCTAAACACATACCTTAAGAGATATGAGCACTTCTGCATCTTCGACACTTCTGCATCTTCGACACTTCTGCATCTTCGTCAGTTCTGCATCTTCGTCAGTTCTGCCTCTTCGACCCTGTGAAACAAATCTATTCTTGTGCAAGCTCTTTGCTTTCTATATTTTTAGAGATGGTTGTATGGCCCAAAACAAGAAAAAAATATCCATTAAACAATGGCTCTAAAGTGCATTCCATAAGAGCTATGAGCATTTCTTTATGTCATGCAACCATTTCTTTACAAAATTATCCCATAACTAATATAAAATCATTATAATCAGTCAGCACTGAGAACTGAAATGAATATTACGACCAGTGATTGACCACATCTATCTTAATTTAGTTTTTATTTGGATTTGAATGGTGTATATAAGTATGAAGTCATTTGAAAGAACACTGGGATTCGCTGCCAGACCTCGGGCAATCAGTGAGGCTCCGTAGCCAGTTAGAGGGACCAACACTGGGTGAATTCTCAGAAGGGCATGACTTAAGGGCAGCAGGGCAAAGTCAATTCCTTTACCAGATTTTCGTTTTCAGCTGCCGCAACTGGATGCTGCGCACCCCACAGACAGTAGAGATATGACCTCAGAGGGTGTAAGGCCTACAGCAACAACTGTTTTACGACTAAAGGGAGGAATGTGGTGAAATGCTGTTTTTAGCAACGTCGAGGAACCACACCATTGCGAACAAAACGTGGAAAGCTATGTTACCTTGCAACACACCGGTCTCACGAGGTGAGGGCCTGCAGTTTGGGACCTTTTTGTAAGAATGGGACGTTGCTGAATGTCAGGTCCACAGAAACGAAATGTTTACGCAACGTAAAAACGTCAGGCTCATCTAACGTAAACAAACTGGAAGATAGAGAGGGAAACAAACCTGTGCTGCGAAGGCATCACTTTATCGGCTTTAGAATGAGACAGGTAAAGAGTGACATGCCTTTTTTCAGCACTAAATACTACGATGTGCATCACTTGTTAACTGCCTGAAGAAAAACTCAGGGATGGCGACCATAGTCTTTTAAGGAATCATTTTATTGGTCAGCACCCAGTCTATCCATATCCAACCAATTAGAACAGAGTAAAGAACGCAGTACACAGAACTACAGTTTACCTTTTAATACTCAGTCAGTACAACTTCATTCGACATTCGACTGTTCTACTTTTTCGTCTCTGGGAACTTTCACAGTCAGACTTACACTGCAGTGGCCTGCGACACCGCAGGGTTCACCTCCAGAGCAAGAGGGATGACGGGGTTACGAAAATTTCGGGCTGACTCGACTTTAGTCGCAAGCGAAGTTTGCCGATGGCGGATCGCTGCCGCTTCAGCCTCCGCCAGCAGACATTTATGGAGAGACAGAGCTGCGTCACCGAGGTGATCTGCAGGGATAGTAAAGTCAGTTATGTGTATTCTCAGTAACGTCAAGATTCACTCTGAAGACTTTCTTTCTGATCGAATGACCAATTGCAACTCAATTCCGCTCACAGATGCAAAGTATTCCCTTCCCTAGGTCGATCCGACCCTTATACTAACATAATGAAAATCACGGTACAACTTCACGACTACAGTTGTTTCATTTTTATGCGTGATTAGTAGAATCTTGCCCGAGAACTCACAGTCACGTTTGCCAAGGTTTTTCGTTAGATTTATTATTACTTGTCAGATGATTTATGATTAATGTAATGAACCGAGTTAATTGTGGTTCCTGTTTCAAGTAGCACTCCTTCAACTCCTGATAGGTTAGTTTGGAGGGTGTTTAATTAAGTCATGTCACGTAGCAGGGGCACTTAGCATACTTTCACCTTAGACAACCAGCTGTCCCCTTGGATTGAGTAGAAATGTTTCTTAGTAGCAAAGACGAACAAACGCTCATAGCTCTTATACACTTCAAAGCCCTTGTTTTACCAGACATTTTTTTCTTGTTTCGGTACGTTCTAATGTCTCTCAAAACATGGAAAGCAAAGAGTATGCACTAGAAGAGATCAGTTTCACAGTATTGAAAATGAAGAAATGCTCGGACCTCAAGTATTTATTGGAGCCCACGCTAGACATATTTGCTTTTAATAATCGTTCCTGTCATACTTCTGAATAATGAGGATTCCTCCTACGCGAGTAGGCTCAGAGGGTTTCCACTAGAATCGGTGAACAGCAATGCTCCTGCAACGCGCCTTGTGGTATACCCGGAGCTACTTTTATATCCTTTATATTCATGCGTTAAACACGACATGGAGTGAAGGACACGGAGTGCCATATTTAGCAGGAACACTCCAATGCTATCAGATGGCTGACCTATATGTACATCCGCATTTCGATCATTAGATAACTGTATCGAACGCCTGGTGGAATGCCTCATGGCATGAGAGTGGGAACTAATATCTACATTCTCCTTTGTATGATAAACAAGCGACCGAGCTCAGTTTGTGGAACCTACAAGGGCGTGCTGAAAAGTAATGCCTTTTTATTTATTATGCGAAAACTCGTAAATCTTTGTAATAAAACAAAAACTGATAACATTCGACACCTTCATTCTTCATGTCTACATATTCGCTGCCCGCTGCCGCTGTAAGACTCCGAATTGTAGTGTGTAATTAGTCAGGGTGTAACCTAACTATGTCAGCGCGTGTGAAACAGCGTGTTGTAATTGAATTTCCATTTCTAAGAGTTATCCAACACATGGAGCACCTACCTTCAGCACGACAATGGCAGACCACACACGAGCAATACGACATCTGCAACAGTCCGACGTCTTATGTTCACTCTCATCGATCATCCTCCACGTAGTGCCAACTTGGCTCCATCCGATTTTCTTCTGTTTCCATAATTTAAAGAACACCTTCGATGACTTGGCTTTGACAGTAATAAGTGCAGCACGCAGAGGTGAGGTGGCTCCGTCAGCAACGTGAGACATGCGGTACCAACAAACTGGTCTCTGGTTGGGAGAAAGGTGTTCGCCTCCAGGGTGACTACATAGAGAACAAAATATGTATACGTGTAGAATGAAGATGTAGAATGTTAATAGCGTTTTTTTTATTGAAGGATGGTTTAAATGCTTTCACATAAAAAATTCGGAGGCATTTATTTACAGCACGCCATCCTATGCTGATCCCCATAAAGAACATTTTCGGTCTCCAGTATGGTCATAATACGCGAGTGTATTAAGAGGTTAAAAAGTAAACAGTTCAGTCAGCAGACAAATATAGCATGACGATAAAATCGAAACAGGATTGTCTTAGCCTAGATTTGCAAAACCAGAAGAAGACAAAGGAAAGTTCGAAGAAACTGCAGAAGTCCTGACCTTCTCTTCAGTACTGCTGTGTACACTTGTTATCAGTATGTTCGCTTCTGAAAGTCCCGTTTCGTATATTGATATTCACGACACGCTCTACACATAAGTAAAGCAAAATGTAATGTTGTGGCGTAAGCCATTTTGGCGCTTATCCATGAAGATGGTCCACGACTGAAATCGGTCGATATTTGGGTTCAAAATTAAAGCGGCTGAGGGTGAAACATGCATTTTACACATTACTTGACGGCTATTGAGATTCACCTTCCAAAAATGTTTAATGTATAGAAGATTTGTACGTCGTCTGAGGACAGGAGGTGTTCCGGCATGAAGTGAAGCAGCGGCACGCCAGGCGGCAACGTTAGAGCTGAGAGGACTGTGACAAGACGTCAGGCAATTGCACACTGACTTATCCCTCTCCAGGGCGACAACGAGGCAGCAGCGCCCACTACACGCCGCGCCGCTTGGTCACGACCCAGTTCTACGAGTTATATAGGAGCGTCAAGACCAGCGACCTGGATAGAAGCATTCACTGTATTACTTCACTTGCATTGGAATCGTCATACTGAAGGACACTGATCATACTCCATGTCGCCCTCTGCTTGCTACACCTCTCTCTATTTCTCGAAGTGAAGTATTGTCATTGCTTCATTTCGTAATAAAACTCTTTAATACGATCTGCTTCAATTGTTACCTAGCGATCCGAGAAGCAGGTTTCCTAGAGAGCACATCTTTGACAACTAGGCAGGGTACAACAGGATGAAAGCAGTGAAACATATAGTGGTGTATTAAAAAATAGCGGTTACTGGGTACCACTATCCTTCTCATTCATTGTCACACAGGTAAAATGTTTACAAAGTGAGCCATAGTTGTGTCTCGCTCTTCGAAAGCGCGCCGGGCGGAGTACTTTCGATTCATGCCTAGTGTTTGCGGTGGCGCTTTCGGTTTGGCGTGCTGTTTCGATCGCTACCGCCCTCTGGCGGGAGGTGGAGCAAGTGTACAGTCACGTGACGATCGAGGGGGTACGTACTGGGCTGTGGCCGAGAGAGGTGGTGGCGCGAGCGGGGCCCTGCTGTTTGGGGTCGTCAACTGCTCGCCACGTGCTTTGCCCGACCTCTTGGCTGTCAGCGGCTAAGTCTGCCTTACCCGCATGTACGTGGCTTATGAAGCTTAGAAGCCGTGGTTCAGGAGATCAGCGCGTTGAAACCACTGCCAGCGATTGGCTCTGGCGAGCATAAGGAAGTGGAACGTGTTCCCGGTGCTGTGGTGAAGTGTGAGAAGTTGAGTACTGTTTTTATGTACTTCAAGTTCTAGTGAAGTGTATCAGTTTCCCCAGTGGTTTTGTTGGGATCTTCCTACCGCAGTATTGGTTGGCCTGTCGGCGGGAATGTGGTAATAGCTTCTTGGTCGGGCCGTTTTGTTCACACCTCGATTGGGTGTTTTAGGGTCGGAGTCATGTGTCTCTGTGCTTCAGAGTCTGTACAGGCACCGCCCTTGCTACAGCTTCTGGTTTTGGGTAACTCGGGGAGGTGGTCGTTTGTAATGTAAAGTTTCGGGGCTGATCTGCTGTGGCCCTGCAGACCACCAATAACTATTCCGACTATTGTGATCTGGGCCCCTTTAGACGCGTCACTACCTCACCGAGCTAAGGAAAATGTTTTTTTGGGAACTCCCTTTAATATGAAGGTTTGTGTGCTGGTTTATTCACATTGATTTTGTAGCAACTGACAGGTGTAATATAAGTTATTTAATTGGCAAGAGACAACTATTTTAACTTTAGTACAAAAGAGCTACTTAAAGGTTCTTTTCATATATATATATTAAAATCTTATTATTGGGAAGTTGTTGTCGTCATACCTTGCAGTATCCTTTACATAGAGAAAATTTGCCACCTATTTAATAGTTTTTTTTAAATCGAACAACAATGTCAAGTTTAAAATCGTTTTATTGGGAAGATGTTAACGTCATACCTTGCAATCTCCTTTTCATAAAGAAAATTTGTCAGCTATGTTTTTTTAAAAAAATGCCAGCCTTAAAAATGTATTGTTGAGAAAGTCTTTTAAAGTAAAAAGGTATCTTAGGAGTGTGTGTTACTTCACCAGCATCTCCTGCGCCCGACTTCCACGCTAACGTTTTTAGAATAATATGTATACTTAAGTTATTGTTTGTGAACCGCCCTAATTGACGGTTCACAAAGTACATTTTCGAACCCCAGTAAGGTCATAATAAACAGGCGTAATGGATGTTAAAGAAGTCAACAGATCACTAGGCAAAGAAAAAACACGACGAACATATTGGAACAGACTTATCATAGACCGAGCCTGTAAAACAAAAAGATGGAAGCTGGTATAAAGAAATTCTAAGTGCTCTTTATGTTATATGGTGATAGGATGGAAACAGCGGAACATAGGAGTAATGAAATGAAAAGGAAATAACTGTTACAGTGTGCTACTGTACTTCTCATTCAGTGACACACGGGTGACACGTTTACAGAGGTGCGCGCTGTGTTAATGAGCGTTTAGGGCCAGCGAGCGCAGTCCGATGTCGGCGTAATACAGTCGGAGCTATCGGTGAAAAGTTTGCCCAGCACGGCACAAGTGGCCCGTATCGACGCGAGCCGCGAGCGGAGCTAATGACGGTGGCGACGGCTCGCGCGGTGAGCGCCGAGCGCGATCGGCCGGCGATGATCGCAGCCGGTGGGTGGCTTCATCCCGTGCAGCTGCTCGGCGCCGGAAGGGGCGAGTTGAGTGGCGGCTGTCGAACAGCGCGCGCGCGGCCAGCGATGAATAATTTAGCGGCTTGTTTGTGCAGGGGGTGGGCGGCTGGCTGTGGCGAGGCCGCCGTGGGCTGGCGGCTCGGCCCGCCGCGTTAATTACGTTGTCAGCCGGGGCTGCACAAAAGGGGCGGCTGTGGCTGTTTGAGCTCGCTGGTGTGGGGGAGGCGGGGGGTGGCAGGGGCGGGAGGCAGCAGCAGCGGCGTGGCGTGTAGCTACTACGTCAGTCGTCCGCTGCCCGGCACCCAGTTGTGTACACAGCCGGTGGGGGAGGCTTCTGGGAGGCGCCCAGCTCACGGGCAGAGATTTTAATTAACGGGTATTGCTTCGAATACTCGTCTGACAGGTTTACCATCCTCTTGCCCAAACACACCTTCTCTTTTTGTTTCGTCCCTGTTCTTTTTCTCTCATTATTTTCTGCGAGAAGCAGAGCTTGCGTGGTACCGACTGCCAGGCACTAGGAATAATTAGACACGAGAATAGAAAACAGTCTATTACCATTCATTCGTTTCCGTGTCCGGTCGGCATTATCAGAAGGTAGGAGCTGTCTTGTTATTTGCATCGATCAAGTCCTGTGTTGTGCAAGCTAGTTGCAGTGGAGGGCATATAAGCAAGGGAGTAACTTATTAAGTGGATATCCTGTCAAAATTTTAACAGTAAGCTGTCGAAGTGTCCGTAACAAAGCTCGTGAATTTATTGCCCTCCAGCAAAGTTCAAAGAAAGCTTGAGACTTATTTCGACTAGGTACGCCACACAGACACACACACACACACACACACACACACACAAAATCACAGCTACTGGTGACCTCAGTCTACTACCGGCATTGTCGTTAAAATCTTCTCGGTCGTTAGGTCGCCTCATATTTCCTTCTATTTCGACCGCTCTGCTGGAATCTTCTACAGGATGTTTCGGTGTCACTACTGCTAGATTTTAACTTTAATGACAACGCCATGAAAGCCTGCACACTTACATATGCCCTAGACATGTTGGCTAAACTGTAAGTGTAAAGTCGGTGGCCACGCGGGATTAGCCGAGCGGTCTGGGGTGCTGCAGTCAAGGTCTGTGCCGCTGGTCCCGGCGGAGGTTCGAGTCCTCCCTCGGGCTTGTGTGTGTGTGTGTGTGTGTGTGTGTGTGTGTGTGTGTGTGTTTGTCCTGAGGATAATTTAGGTTAAGTATTGTGTAAGCTTAGGGACTGATGGTCTTAGCAGTTACCTCCCATAAGATTTCACACACATTTGAACAACAAAGTCGGTGGAAACCAAAAACCGAAGTCCGGAAAATTGTTTTGAGCTTCTAGTAGCTCTGAGCACTATGCGACTTAACTTCTGAGGTCATCAGCGCCTAGAACTTAGAACTACTTAAACCTAACTAACCTAAGAACATCACACACATCCATGCCCGAGGCAGGATTCGAACCTGCGACCGTAGCGGTCGCTCGGTTCCAGACTGGAGCGCCTAGAACCGCACGGCCACTACAGCCGGCCTTTGAGCATCTAGTAAAGGAGCTCACTCGAAGTATAAATGATTGCGAAAACATACTTGAACTCGTAGCAACTAATGATCCCTAGTAAATACGGAACGTTATTACAGATACAGGAATTAGTGACCACAATGTCGCCGCAGCGGGACTAGATACCGTAACATCCAAAGGTACCAAAAATGACAGCAAAGTACAGCTATTGAAGAAAGCTGACAAAAATTTTCTTGACGGCTTCCTGAGAGACAGTCTCCACTCCTTCCTACCTGGCTCTGTAAGAGCAGACCGGGTGTGATTTAACTTCAAAGTAGTAGTAGTACTGACGGCGATTAAGAGATACATACCAAATACACTAATAAGAGATGGTACGGATCCTCCATGGTACACAAAACTAGTCAGAACACTGATGCAGAATCAACAAAAGAAATACGCCAAATTTAAAAGAATGCCAAATCTCCAGGATGGCGAAGTTCAACAGAAGTTCGAAATTTTGTCGAACATCAGTGCGAGATGTTTTAAATAGTTTTCACAACGAAATTCTATCTCGAAATTCAGCAGAAAACCCAAAGAGATTCTATACTTACATGGATATCGTCCGAAAGAACAGACACCATATCCATATAAGTATACAGGGTGGTCCATTGATCTAGACCGGGCCAAATATCTCACAAAATAAGCGTCAAATAAAAAATACAATGAACGGAATATGGCGCTATGGTTGGCCCGCTAGATGGCGCTGCCATAGGTCAAACGGATATCAACTGCATTTATTTAAATAGCAGCCCCAATTTTTATTACACAGTCGTGTAGTATGTAAAGAAATATGAATGTTTTAGTTGAACCACTTTTTTCGATTTGTGATAGATGGCACTGTAATAGTCACAGACGTGGTATCACGTAACATTCCGCCAGTGCGGACGGTATTTGCTTCGTGATTACCAGTGTCACCGGGTTCCCGGGTTCGATTCCCGGCGGTGTCAGGGATTTTCTCTGCCTCGTGATGACTGGGTGTTGTGTGATCTCCTTAGGGTAGTTAGGTTTAAGTAGTTCTACGTTCTAGGGGACTGATGACCATAGATGTTAAGTCCCATAGTGCTCAGAGCCATTTTTTTACCAGTGTTAAAATGGACCGTTTACCAACTGTGGAAAATGTCGATATCGTGTTGATGTAAGGCTATTGTGATCAAAATTCCCAACGCGCGTGTGCTATGTACGCTGCTCGGTATCCCGGACGACATCATCCACGTGTTCGGACTGTTCGCCGGATAGTGACTTTATTTAAGGAAAGAGGAAGTGTTCAACCACACGTGAAACGTCAACCACGACCTGCAACAAATGATGTTACCCAAGTAGGTGTTTTAGCTGCTGCCGCGGCTAATCCGCATATCAGTAGCAGACAAATTGCGCGAGAATCGGGAATCTCAAAAATGTAGGTGTTGAGAGTGCTACGTCAACATCGATTGCACTAGTACCATTTTTCTATGCCCCAGGAATTGCATGCCGACGACTTTGAACGTCGTGTACAGTTCTGCCACTGGGCACAAGAGAAATTACGGGACGACGAAAGATTTGTTGCACCAGTTCTATTTAGCAATGAAGCGTCATTCACCAACAGTGGTAGCATAAACCGGCATAATACGCACTATTGGGCAACGGAAAATCCACGATGGCTGCGACAAGTGGAACAGCAGCGACCTTGGCGGTTTAATGTATGGTGCGGCATTATGGGAGGAAGGATATTGGCCCCAATTTATCGATGACAATCTAAATGGTGCAATTTATACTGATTTCCTACGTAATGTTCTACCGATGTTACTGCAAGATGTTTCACTGCATGACAGAATGGCGATGTACTTCCAACATGATGGATGTCCGGCACATAGCTCGCGTGCGGTTGAAGCGGTATTGAATAGCATACTTCATGACAGGTGGATTGGTCGTCGAAGCACCATCCCATGGCCCGCAGGTTCACCGGATCTGACGTCCCCGTATTTCTTTGTGTGGGGGAAGTTGAAGGATATTTGCCATCGTGATCCACCGACAACGCCTGACAACATGCGTCAGCGCATTGTCAATGCATGTGCGAAGGCGAACTACTCGCTGTTGAGAGGAATGTCGTTACACGTATTGCCAAATGCATTGAGGTTGAGGGACATCATTTTGAGCATTTATTGCGATAATGTGGTATTTACAGGTAATCACGCTGTTACATCATGCGTTCACAGAAATGATAAGTTCTCAAAGGTACAGGTATCATATTGGAACAACCGAAATAAAATGTCCAAACGTACTCACGTTCTGTATTTTAATTTAAAAAACGTACCTGTTACCAACTGTTCGTCAAAAATTGTGAGCCATATGTTTGTGATTACTACAGCGCCATCAATCACAAAGAAAAACAAAGTGGTCCAACTAAAACATTCAAATTTCTTTAAGTACTACACGAATGTGTAATAAGAATGATGTTTTCTATTTAAAAAAGAACCAGTTGATATCCGTTTGACCGATGGCAGCGCCATCTAGCGGGCCAACCATAGTGCCATCTGGTTTCCTCCTTCAAGCTAGACAAGTTTCGTTGTTTGTAGTTTTTTCGTTTGACGCTTATTTCGTTAGATATTTGGCCCGGTCACGATCAATGGACCACCCTGTATAGTTCTCTTAATACCGGCCATGACCTTCTTCTTCTGTGCGGATGCACACATATTCCCCGATCTCTTACAGGACTTGGTAAGAATGTATTCCACGAGTACTGAGTGTGTTGGGGTGGGACACTACGGAAGTAGGTGAGAATGTGGGTCTCGCGGGAGGCGTGCGCGAGATAGTCCCTGCAGTCGCAGTATCCTCTGTGCCCTCGGTGGCTCAGATGGATAGAGCGTCTGCCATGTAACCAGGAGATTCCGGGTTAGTGTCCCAGTCTGGGCACACATTTTCACCTGCAGCTGAAGGTATTAATGTTATTCTAATTTCAAAGAGATTCTGGTCGTATGTAAAGTACACCAGCAGCAAGACGCAGTCAGCACTGCCATTGCGCGATAATAATGCTGGTACTACTGATTGCAGTGCCACTAAAGCAGAGTTACTAGACACAGCTTTAAGACACTACTTCACCAAAGAAGACAAAGTGTATATTCCATAAATCGAATAAAGGACAACTGCCAAGACGAGTAACTTAGAAGTAGATATCCTCGGTGTAGCGAAACAGCTTATATCACTAAGAGGCAAGTCTTCTGGTCCAGATTGTATACCAGCTAGGTTTCTTTCGGAGGATACTGGCGTATTAGCCCCACATATAACAATCATATACAACCACTGGCTCGACGAAAGATCAGTACCTGAAGACTGGAAAGTTGCACAAGTCGCACCAATGATCAACAAAGAAAATAGGTGTAATCTGATGAATTACTGATCTCAGTCACTGACATCGATTTGCAGAAGAATTTTGGAACGTGTACTGTACTTGAATATTACGAATTACCTTGAAGAAATCTGTCTGCTGACACACAGTCAGCACGGATTCAGAATGTATCCTTCATATGAAACAGAACTAGCTCCTTATTCACATGAAGTAATGAATGCTATCGACAGGAAATCTGAAACTGATACATATCTTTGGGTTTGCAAAAGGCTTTTGACACCGTATCTCACACGAGACTATTAATGAAATTACGTGCCTATGGAGCAACATCTCATTTGTGCAACGGGATTCGCGATTTACTATCAGAAGTCATCTTGAATCGTAAGTCACAGTGTAAAACATTGATATCTGGCGTTCGCCAAGAATTTCTTGTAGCCCTCTGCTGTTCCTAATCTCTATAAACTATTTTGCCGTATTAGATTATTTGCCCCGATTGTGCCGTTATTTACCATCTAGTGTAGAGTGTCAAAGACAGTTTCAAGATAACACACACGATATCTGTATGGTGCGAAAACTGGCAACTGACTCTAAATATGGAACAGTGTGAGTGCTGAAAGGAATCCGTTAAATTTCGGTTACACGATAAATCAAACAAATCCAAACGTTACCAATTCTACTACATACTTATCAATTAAAAATAAATTAAATTAGAACTAACATATAGCTATTTTTGTGGGAAAGACAAATGAAACACTGCATTTCACTGGCAGGGCACTTAGAAGATGCAACACGTCTGCTAAAGACGCTGCCTAAATAGGATTGACGGAAGATATCGAGTAAGTCCAAAGAAAGAAAGGCAGCTCTTTTTGTATTGCAGCGAACATGGGGAAAAACTGCGACGGATACGCTGAGCGAGTTGGGCTGCCAGTCGTTAAAACAAAGACGTTCATCGTTATGGAGATAGGTTTTCACGAAATTTCAATCACCAACTTTTTCCTCTGAATTTAAAAGTATTTTATTGAACCTCACCTACATAGGAAGACATGATCATCATAATAAAATAACAGAAACTGGAGCTTGTACAGAAACATGTAAGTGTTCAGTTACCCACATGCTTTCCAAGAGTGTAAAGGTAGAGAAATAGAGCCAAAGTGGCTCAATGAAACCTCCGTCAGGCACTTGAGCTTGAACTGCAGAGTAGTGACGCAGATTTGGATGTAGATGAAGTATCCCGTATCTTGTGTTGTCTCCATTAGCTGGAAGCCTGTCCCATTTTTGTTTGTTGCTCTTCCAACAAGAGACACTGGTGCTAAGAAGACTGCGTGATCTCCAAACGGTGTAAGGCAGATCGTTTCCTGGGAATAGCTCTTCCTTCGCAGGGATATCCGATAATACCTTACTCTTACATCTTGTGATATGGTTAGACTCCAGAGGATGCGTCCTAATCATTAAGCTCTTTCTAGATTCCAGTCGATAGGCAGTAGATGAACGTGCAATGTATGACGTGGATCACTGACGTGCTTTGCCAACTCCGCATCGGCAGCGACAGCTTTTATGACACTGGACGGAGCTTTTTAGGCAATTGGGAGGAGTTTGTCGACTGCAGTGACTTCATACATCCCAGCAGGCTTCGGACAGTCCCACTTAAGTGTTAGCCTTCTTGGTGTGAGCAGACGTACTTCACACAGGTGATGCCTACTCTGCAGCTGACACACGCAACGCAAGAGCCGAAGTTCTCAGGACCTGACAACTAGTTCCACATGCGATGATTGTGAGCTTCATCAGAATATTGTTCCTTTCACTGGCCTTCAGCCTTGTGTTATGGCAGGACAGTTTGCAGTCAGGGTAACACCCAGACATACAGGTGTTGGGTAATACTCAAGTCTTCTACTTTGCCGTGTGACGTGCAGTTCACATCAGGCTTTCCTATTTCGTAAGAATAACGTGCACGCCTGAGGCCTGTTAAGATTTTTACCTCACGATTTTATGCTCTGGGCAACACTAATCGATGAGGGAAACCCATAAAGTTTAAATTATCATCTATAATTAGTAACCTTATGTAATTATTTTATCATTTGCTTGCAAGTACATGGCTGCAGTCATGGCACACATTGAAATTCTCTCACAGGAGCCAAGACAAAGTGGCGCCACCCACATAAAGTGGAGCATCGTGCTGTAACTGATTTCGGTATTTTGAGGAAGAACTACCCTGCAAAAATTGATGTAAGTGTGCGGCATCAAAGAACCATCAAATGACACAATGGTTGGGTTTCGCGCATGGTTCTAGTGTAGCCACACAAGTCTGGATTACGAAGAACGAAGTGGTGGACCGTCTCTCTGTGATGAATAGGAAAAGTAAGAGGGGATATAAGACAGCAGAGGAGGTGGGAATGAGTGTAAAAGTCAGTCATAGATCAGTTTGAATGTGATAAACGTTCCCGCCCGCTGCGTTCTACGAGTGCTCACATCCATTTGAAAAGCTTACCGAACCGAGGCAGCAGCAGAAACGTTATGGTTGCCTCAGTGGAAACGCGATGACTTCTTTGTCTTGTCGCCATGGGCGAGTATCATTAGGAATTTGAGGCTAAGGAACCAAGAAATCCATGGGCTCATGTGGATTCCCCTCAGGCTATGAAGGTGAAAGCACACAGTTGTTGGGTAAGCTTGAGAGGTGGCATGAGCCCCCTCTCATATTTCTATCTTACGATTCTCCTCTCTAATTGCATGCGGTGAAAAGTTGCTATTCCTTCACACGCGGACTTCCCACGCAGCGTCTCTCGCCACCCGGGTGGTCCGGTGACAGGCGGGCTCTGCTAAGCCGACGGGTGTGAGGAAGTCGAGTGAATGCTTTGCAGACGCCGACATTGTCAAGAGACACGCCCGCCGGGTCCTGAAGTAGCGGCTGGGCTAGAGGTTCCGTTACTTCGCAGAAACTTAGCGAAAACACTTTCTGGCGGGCTACCAGCGAAGTGTGGGAATGACTTGTGTACCCAGGCAGTTGTGGCGGGAAAATTCCCGCGCTTTCTGCAAAATAGTAACTGTGATTGGCTTGCTCAGGGCATAGCCCCGTGACGTAGCAAAATCAGCGCAGAAATTGGCGCCAAGAATCTCCATTGGTGGAATGGTAGTGGTCCGGCAATGGAGTGGAATTTTCCGCCGGTTTTCGAGTTGCTGATTGGAACGTTTACCACGGCCACTGTCGTGGGGGCGGGAATGTTCGGTGTTCGGCATTGTACGGGTGCTCTGGGTAGTCGGCTCTGGCCTTTCGGTCGAGGACGTCGAAGCAACCAGCCGTCGCCTCCGGTACGCCAGATCGTGTTCTGGCAGTTAAGAAGACAGTTTGGTAATGTATGGCCGCAGCACCGGCAGATAGGGATTTTCCTAGGTGATAATCAGAGCTCAGCAGTGCGCGCCTGTTCGTCTT